>NW_006408530.1:8959827-9002603 GCF_000296735.1 Chrysochloris asiatica
CGTGGCTGTTCTGATACTTCTCCCGCTTGGCCTCTCCCAAAATGGTGGCTCTAGGAGCAGCTGAGCATCTTGAACTAGAATGCAATGGATTTCTTGTTAGAGAGATGCAAATCAAAGCTACAATGAGAAACCATCTTACCCGGCATAATGACAATGATCAAAGAAACAGAAAATAATAAGTGTTGGAAAGGTGATGGGGAGATTGGAATTCATATGCTCTTGGTGGGTTTGTAAATTGATACAATCACTATGGAAATTACTAGAAATCAAAATATTGTATCGTGGAGTAGGCCCATTTTTTTATATATCCTAAAATAAGAGCAATGACATATTCATTGCAATATTACTCATAATAGGAAAAGATGGAAACAACCTAAGTATCCACCAACTGATCAATGGTTAAACAAAATGTAGTACATACCTACAATAGAATACTACACAATCATAAAGAATAATGACAAGTCTTCAAAGCATCCTATAATGTGGATGAATCTGGAGACTATTATGCTAAGTGAAATAAGTCAATCTCAAAAAGACAAATACATGACACCACTTTCATAGAAAGTCTGTGATAGGTGTCCACATATAAAGTAACATGTTTTGATGGTTACCAGGGATAAAAAATGGATGGTTATTTATTAGATTGTAGATATCTGCTAATTATGGTGAAGGGAAAGGTACTGTACAATATGGGGGAAACCAGTGCAATGTGTCCAAGATAAATGAAGACACTGAGAGGTACACAAGAATAAAGGGTAACAATGATAAATATAGCATGCACAGTTCTGCAACAGGGATACTAATATGATATGAGTGGTTTCATACCATAGATAGATAAGTATCCTAAATAGACATGGGAAGGCATATAACAGTACATGTGTGTGCATATGTATACAGGTATTATTGTGGGTATTTACATATATGTAATTATATTTGCTACATTGTTGTTCTTAAGTGCCATTGAGTTGGTTCTGACTCATAGCGACCCTGTATAGGATTTCTGAAGCTTTAAATCTTTGAGAAGGCAGAAAGCCCCATCTTCCTCCTTCATTTGTTGCATATGTTGCTGTTAAGTACCACTGAATCAGTTTTAACTGATAATGACCCAATAAAGGGTTTCTGAGGAGCTGCTGGTGGGTTTGAACTGCAAACCTTGTGGTTCAAAGTCCAGTGCTGATCCTATAGCACCACACCAGGATATGTTCATATAAATAATAGATCAGAAAAATACAGTTAAGAAAATTTCTCAGACATATCCAAACATCACATGGAACTGAATTACTGGTTTGAAGGTTTAGTATCATAGTGTCATGGAACACCTAGGTTGATTGGCATAACATAGTTTGTAAAGATCATTTTCTACATCCTACTTTCATCTGTGACATCTAAAGTCTTAACAGCTTTGAAGTGACTGGGTTACAACTATTGGTCTCCTCCGGCTGAAGCAAAGGAGTCTGAGGGAAACCAAAGACTGAGAAAACAATTAGTCCACATTGTTGTTGTTAAGTGGCATAGAGTCAGTTCCAATGCATAATGACCCTATATAGAGATTCTGGGGGGGCGGCTGGTGAGTTAGTAGTCCAGTGCTTTATTTGCACCATATGACATCAGAATTTGTTCTGGTTGCAAGCTTGATGTCCTTTCAGAGTCAAAAAAGATCTTAGACTAATACAAAGGTATCTTCTTTTTAAGGTGAAAGGAAGGGATGGGTTGCAAGCAGTTATTAATTCTTTGCCCTTGAAACACTTAATATATTTATCTTGGAGTCAGAGGAAGATTGAGATATATCTCATTTTGGAGTGGACATTTTTCCTTACTTTCTACTCAAATGTGTTTCATTGTTTATTCCTCTGTGTGTGTATACATGTTTGCATGTTTAAGGGGAGTGATATGTTCCTTCAAGCAAATAATCTTTCAGTTTCCAGTAGCTGTTCATGATTTCTTTAAACAATCAATGACAAAATATTGAATATTCAGTAATAAAAACAGTCATACAGTGCAGTCAGAAGAAATCAGTTACTCTCACTTCTTCCATTTTACTTGAATATGAGTGTTTTGAAATGTTCAAATAACCATTACCATTTATGAAATAGTCCTCAGAAATGTAGCATCAAGCTTGTGTGTGTGTGTGTGTGTGTGTGTGTGTGTTTAATCTGTTCTTGGATAGGAGAATTAGAAGCTAATATAGTTGATTTTTGTTCCATATTGCAGAGACTTTTCAACCTTATGAATGTCGTCTCCTTAATCTCCTGATGTCATCCTCTGATTCTTCCATTGTCTAACTCAGCCAGACCTTGGGGAGCCACTTCAGATGAGAGTATTTAGATAGGTTAAGATGTTTATTATCTTAATAGTTGGTGCCAGAATTCCTTTCAGTTAGAAATTATCAGGAGAGGAATTTGATAAACTGTTGGAACTAGAAGATGAGACTGTGAAGGCAGCAGTTAGCATAGGAAAAGAAATAGAAATGATAGAAATAACAGTTTACATTAAAAATTAGAGACTTGTATATGTAAAGACTTGTTTATTCCATGTGTATTAGCTTCCTGGGACTGCTGTACCAAACAAAACAACAGAAATAATTTCCTTACAGTTTTGGAAGTCAGAGGTCAAAGCCCTTATTTCAGCAGAGCCATGTCTCCCTTAGAAAGTCACTAGGGAAGAATCATTGTCTCTTGCAGATTTTGGTGGCTCCATGTATTCGTTTCCACCGCTCATCTGGGAGTTTGTTGCACTGTGGTGGCTTGTATGTTGATGTGATTCTGGAAGCTATGCCATGGTATTTTAAATACCAGCAGGGTCACCCACAGTGGACAGGTTTAAGCTGAGCTCCAGATGAAGACAGACTAGAAATAAGGAAAGGCAGACTACTTCTGAATATTTAGTCACTAAAAACCTTATGACTAGCAGTGGAACACTGTCAGCACTAGAATATTGAATATTAAAACATGATGAAAAGCACCAGAATATTGTCAAATAGGAGTGTCAGAAGATAAACCCCTCAGGTTGGAAGGCACTCAAAATGAGACTCGGGAAGAGATGCCTCTTCAAAGTAGAGTTGACCATGATGATGCAAATGGAGTAAAGCATTTGGGACCTTCATTTGCTGATGGGGCACAACTTGAAATGAAGAGAAACAACTGCATGCATCCGTTAATAATCAGAACATGGAATGTACAAAGTATGAGTATAGGAAAATTGGAAATTGTCAAAAATGAAATGGAATGCATAAACATCTATACTCTAGGCATTAGTGAGCTGAAATGGATTGGTATTGGCCATTTGTAATCTGGCAATCACATGTTTACTATGCCAGGAATTACAAATTGAAGATGAATGGTGTTACATGTTCAAAAAGAAGATCTCAATATTTATCTTGAAATACAAACCTGTCTGTGATAGGTTAATATTCACATGCTTACAAGGATGACCAGTTAATACCACTATTATTCAAATGTATGCATCAACCACTAAAGCCAGTGAAGATTAAAATGAAGAATTTTACCAACTTCTTCAGTCTGAAATTGATCAAACATGCAATCAAAATGTATTTATACTTATTGGCGATTGGAATGCAAAGGCTGGAAACAAAAAAGAAGGATAAGTATGGGAAAATATGGCTTTTGTGATAAAACAATGCTGGAGGTAATATGATAGAATTCTGCAAGGCTAATCACTTCTTCCAAAACACCATTTTAAACAACACAAAAGACAACTGCACACCCAGGCCTCACCAGATGGCAAACACAGAAATCAAATTGACTACATCTGTGGAAAGGGACAGTGGAAAAATTACATATCATCAGTCAAAACAAGGCTAGGGTCAAACTGTGGAACTGACCATCAAATGCTCAATATGGAAATTCATGCTGAAGCTGAAGAAAATTAAAACAAGTCCATAAGAGCTAAAATATGACCTTGAATGTATCCCACCTGAATTTAGAAATCATCTGAAGAACAGATTTAATGCATTAGACACTAAATACTGAAAAACTGTGGGATTACATCAAGAACATAATAACAAGGAAGAAAGCAAACATTACAACAAGGAAGAAAGCAAAGGTCATTAATAACACAGGAAAGAAGTATAAGACCAAAATGGATGCCAGAAGAGACTCTGAAACTTGTTCTCCAGCATTGAGATGGTAAACAAATGGAAGAAATGAGGAGGCACAGACCTGAACAGAAAGTTTCAAAGGTAAACTTGAGAAGACAAAGTCAAATAATATAATGAAATGTGCGAAGATCTGGAGTTAGAAAACCAAAAAGGAAAAACACACTCAGCATTTCTCAAGCTGAGGGAACTGAAGAAAAAAATTTAAGCTCAACTTGCAGTATTGAAGGGTTCTAAGGAGCTCTTGTAGTTTAATTGTTATGAGTTGGGCTGCTAACCTCAAGGTCAGCAATTCGAAATTACCAGAGGTTCTACGGGAGAAAGATGAGGTTTTCTGCAGCTCTGGTAGCGTAGTGGTTACGAATTGGGCTGTGAACCTTAAGGTCAGCTGTTTGAAACTACCAGCCGCTCCGCAGGAGAAAGATGAGGCTTTCTACTCCCGTAAAGATTTACACCCTTGGAAACCCTGTACAGGGTCGCTATGGGTCGGAACCAACTCGACGGCACTTAACAACAACAACAACAACAAAGATTTATAGCCTCGGAAACCCTATACAGACAGGGTCACTATAGGTCGGAATGTCTCGACGGCACTTAACAACAACAACAACAACCCTCCACAAGAAGTTTAAACACCATTTTCTGAGCTGAGTAGGTAGATTTCATTGACATTTAAGAAAGCTCTGAGAAGACCCAGGAAGTCTGCACTTGAGTAAGGTGTTGTCAGCAAACACTGCTTGGAGCTGTCCATACTATGATGCTGGTGTCAGAAGGTGGGCCATAGGTGTACAAAAGTACCTGCCATAGTGTCCACATAAGGTGTGTGTTATTCATGCAGAATCAGTTGGGCATTGATATCATGCTTGAACCTCAAATTATGACACCAGTATGTGTGGGAACCGCTGAGAAAAAGACTGATAGGTTTACATAGTCTTCTGTCTTATCTTCTCCTTTGTGTTCTCAGCAACTGTTTTTGCTCTTCTTGTTCCCACGAGAACAAACACAGTCCATGTGGTTAGTCAATGAGCACATTTCTGCCTGATGAGCAAGCCTTCTTTGAGACCAACACTTAAATTAGAACAGTCAATAAGAAACCAAGGTCACAACCTGTTGTCGTGGGGATGTCAACACGACTCATCATTAATGGCTGAGAGTTTTTAAATACCACATTAAAAAAATGGATTTCTACATGGCTTTTTTCCTGGATTAAAATGTAGAAGTCCAAACGCATTATTTTCTTACATTGCTTAGAAGCTGTGTTTTTTCTAAAATGTAGTTATTAAAAGCGTAGGCTCTTGAGCTACACATCCTGGATTGAAATCTTGCCTTTGCCACATATTGACCATGTGACCTTAACTGATTTTTTCGGTGACTCATTTTCTTGGTATGTTAAATAGTGGTACTGTTAGGGCCTATTCCGTAGGGTGACATGGAGATGAAAGAAAATGGAACTTGGAAAATGCTTAGAAAATTGACTGTACCATATTAAGTCCTGTGGAAATGTTCTCTCTTGCCATTATTATTGTTCTTCTAAGCACAAGGTTAGAGGTTCAAACTCACCAGCCACTCCTTGGAAACTCTACACAAAGTTGCTATGAATCAGAACCAATTCAACTGAACTTAACAAAAACAACAACACCCCAGAATAGGTTAAAACCTCTTCCTGTGTATGTCCATGAAAACTTTCCAAAAAAGTCATACTTATTTGTACTGGATGCTTTCTTTTTCCCCCCAACTTTTTGTTGTGAATTAAGTGAAGATTTACAGAGTAGATCATCAGTTTTACATTCAACAAAGCATACAGTTTGCTTCATTACATGGTTGCAATCTCCCTGCATGTACTAATAGTTATTAGTTAATACTGTTTACCTCTATTACCTTTAGCTAGTTCATCCCTCCCTGTGTCTCCAGGTTCAACCATGTTGTGAGGTGTTTCGCAGATTCATCATTATTCTTCTTCATTTTATAGTATTCCATTGTGTGTATGTACCAAATTTTGTTTAACTGTTTTGTTGATGGGCATTAAGACTGTCTCCGTCTTTTTTTAATATGTTTCTTGCAGACAGCATATTGAAGGATCCTGTTTTTTTTATCCATTATGCTCTCTATGTCTCTTGACTGGTATATTCAATCCATTTACATTCAGTGTAATTATTAGTAGGTATCTCTGGTAGTGTAGTGGTTATAAATCGAGCTGTGAACTGCAAGGTCAGCAGTTAGAAACTACCAGCTGTTCATGAGGCTTTCTGCTCCCGTAAAGATTTACAGCCTCGGAAACCCTGTGCAGGGTTGCTATGAGTCGGAATG
This sequence comes from Chrysochloris asiatica, assembly GCF_000296735.1. Taxonomy (NCBI): domain Eukaryota; kingdom Metazoa; phylum Chordata; class Mammalia; order Afrosoricida; family Chrysochloridae; genus Chrysochloris; species Chrysochloris asiatica. The sequence continues at coordinate 8,966,249 of NW_006408530.1, forward strand.
ACTCCATGACACATAATAATAACATGAATTAATTGGTGTAGTTTATCTGTGTGTGTTTTTTGTGGTGCTGTTGGATTCTTTGTTCCACATAATTTTCTATGCTGAGTTCATTTTGCTTGAGAGTTTTCTTTTTATTATCATTTCAGTTGTGTTAATTATTAAATCTTTCTTATCTTCCTCTTTTTTAAATTTTAATGTGCAGGTGTATTATTTTTCTTTGCAGTTACCCTGTAATGTATTAATTTTTCCCTGCTTTAAACAGTGTGTTTTACCTTGAAAACTACTTGACTTCCTCATCATTTGTAATTTCTGTATCAGCACTAGTTCCCTCTTTTTGCTTTGTAGTTGACTTCATTATACATTGTTATCTCTGGTTCCCTATTTTCAGCATTTGTACTATTCATTTTACTTTAAATGCTTTTATATCTGGATTGAGTTCTGGGTGTTGTCATGTATGGCAATCTCAGGTTGTTGTCAGCTGTTGTTGGTTTTTAGTTCAAAGAACAATTTTTGTAAAGTTAATCTGATCATTACAAATTCCTTTAATTTCTGTTTATCACATAATGTACTAATTCCACCTTTCTATTTGAGGGTCAGCTTTGCTGGGTATATGATTTGTTTGGCGATATTTTTCTTTCAGAGTTTTGTATGTGTCATCCCATTGCCTTCTTGCCTGAATGGTTTCTGCTGAGAAATCAGAGCTTAGTCTAATTGGTTTTCCTTTATAGGTAGCTTTTCATTTTTCCTGAACTGTTCTTGGGATTCTTTTCTTTTCTTTGATTTTGGAAAATTTGAGTATGATATGTCTTGGTGATTTCGTAGTGGTTACGAATCGGGCTGCTAACTTCAAAGTCGGCATTGGAAACTACCAGCTGTTCTGCGGGAGAAAAATGAGGCTTTCTACTCCTGTACAGATTTACAGCCTCAGAAACCCTGTGTAGGGTCACTATGAGTCAGAACCAACTCCATGTTACTTAAGAACTACAACATCCTGTTTGGAGTTCATTCAAGTTCTTTTATACTTACCTTCTTGTGTTTCATGATGTTAGGAACGTTTTCTTCCAAAAACTTTTTCTCTGTGTTTTTTATTGTCTCTTCCTGTTCTGGAATTCAAATCACCCGTAAGTTGCTCCTCTTCATGATGTACAACATAACTCTTAGGCATTCTTTGGATGTTTTCATTCTTTTTTCTGACTGTTTTTCTAGCATACTAGTATGGAGAGATTTATCTTCAGGCTCACAAATTCAGGCTCCTATTGCTTTGAATCTTCTCCTTTGCTCTTTCAATGTATATTGTTCATTTCTGGAATCTTAGTATCAATCTTTTGGATTTCTAATTGAAGGTTTTGTAGTGTTTCAAAATTTGTATTTATTTAGTCTATTCTTGCAGCATTTTCCTGAATTCTTCTAGAGGTTTTTGTGTGTTCTCCTTGGCTTCCTCAATCTTTATGTCAATTTTTTGACGATACCAAAATATCATTCTTTTGAATTATTTTTCAGTTAGTTCTGTTATCTTTTTTCCATAAAAATGTTTATTGTCTTTGCATCTTGGTCATTTGTTTGAGCCATTCTCTCTTGCTTCTTAATATGAGCTAAATTGTCTGTTGTCTCTGGGGCATTGTGTAGTTGTTGGACCCTGAGGGGAGAAATCTGAAATGAGCTCTTTCAATTCAAGGAGCTGCTGAGGTGGCTGTGGAATGGGATATGACAGCAGAGTTCCTGGCTCTTGATGGAGTTCTTACTGGCCTCTGTGTTATCTATATTCAGGGCACTCCATCTGGAAGTAGCTCATGGGCCCTTGATGGAAGTGGTTTCAGTGTCAGGATCACATAGGAGCTGGGGTTAGGTGATTGGTTAAATGCTGGTCTGGTGACTATGCGGGATTTGCAGGTCTGGAGTTGAGCCCATCTCAATCCAGGCACCAAAGCAGCACAGCTGGTTCCCAACTCACACTGGCGTGACTCCCAACTACATGGCTCCAAACTCCTGGAGAACAGGGTTTGCACTGAGAGTAGATGAGACTGGGAGTTGGCCACACCTCTGGTCACCAGAAGAATGTGGGGGGAAGAAAAAAAATCACACCTTTTTGGTAGCCTGTGTTAATTGGCTTTGCCAGGCCTCCTTCTGTTGACAAAGTTGTTCACTAGATGGTGAAACTTCATCTGGCCGGCTGCTCACCAGTCATTGTCCTTCTCCCACTGTCCCTGCTAGACTTCTCCTCCCAGAAAGCACTCCAACCACCTCTTTAACTTTTCTTCTGAAGTTCTGGGTACCAGAATTTTCATCTGTGTCTGTTGTGTTTGGTCTCTTGTATCTTTATTGTGGAGTCCTGGTGTGGTGCTATGGGTCAATGTGCTGGACTGCAAAGTTGGTCTGAACTACAAGGTCAGTGGTTCAAGCTCACCAGCCACTTCTTGGAAACCTTATACTGGGTTGTTCTGGGTCAGAACTGACTCTACGGCACTTAACAACAACAACAACATCTTTATGGTAGAGGACTAGGCATCTACCTATTCTGCAATCTTACTGGAAGTCTGGTACTTTCTTAACTACTAGACTATACATTTCATGAGAACAGAGACCTTCTTTATTAAATTCACATCCTATTCTAGCTCCCAGTAAAAGAAAACCTGGGACACGGTATGGTTCAACTATGTTGCATAAATGAATAAATCAATGATCAGCAAGTCAATACTACTAATTTAGGTCATTATTGTTCCATTTTCACTGGATATAAATTTTACATCTATATATAAAATAAAAGTATAATATATACATTTAGGTCCCTCAGTCATTGTAGAGACACACCAGTTTCAATTATAAGCTTTGGACACACCTTTAAAAAAACTACATTCATATTCATTTTCAGTAGACAGATATACATCAGGCTGATAAGATAACCAAACGTACAACTCTCCTTGCTTCCCTAGTCAACAAACAAATATTCATTTAAACTATCCGGATACCCCATTTTTTCTCTATTGAATAATCCAAACTGTGTGACCATTCAGGACAAATTTTGAGAAGATTCTGAGTTCTGTCCCCAGCCCCACACTATTCTTTTTCTCCTAATAGTGAAGCACCAAGAGTTCACTGTTATGTAGGTGAAGAGGGGTTAATGACTAATTTCTCTGATGTGGATAATCACTTTTCTGGATTTCTCCTACTTTTTAAATGTAGTGTCCTTAGAGTCTAAGTTGACAAACTTCAAGTAGAATTTGACCCAAATAGTTTTGATTTCCAGTCAATTTGAGGTGAATTAAGATTGCAAGCCTTGTGATGAGGCAGCTTTGGAGCCAATGAAATGTTCTACATCAGGATCCTGGAGGTTGTTTCAAGTGCACAGCACGCTCTGCACACAACAGATGAAGTTGTTAGCATTGCTGCTTTATGAATAGCACTCATCACCAGGCTTGCCCGCTGTAAAACGATGACTGAGGTGAGAGTGGAAGGAGCTAATGTTTATTGAACTCCAGTCAGGCTAGGTGCTTTTCAAGCACTTTCTCATTTAATCCTTACCACTGTCTTGTGAATTCCCTAATCATGACTCTTCTATATATGAGAAAAGAGATTCAGAGAGTTGAGTTTACTTGTTCAGTGATAGAAACAATGAATCTTGAATCATTACTCACTGCTGATAAGTGTCATTGGCTCATCCTAAGTTTCAGTTCTATAATTTCCACTCCACCCTTTATTTTCTCCCTCAATTGAGTAGAAATACATATTGTAGGAATATTTGTTGTGTATGTAGCCCTTTCGATTCTAACTCCAGACATTGCTTTTTTCATCCAATTGCCCCTATTTACTGTTGTTGTTGTTGTTAAGTGCCATCAAGTCAGTTCCAACCCATAGCAACCCTGTATAGGGTTTCCACGGAGCAGCTGGTAAGCTTGAACTGCCGACCTTACAGCTCAAAAAGAATTTGCAATCCAGCGCATTAATCAACAGCGCCACACCAGGACTCCTTGGTCTGTATATAATGCAATTATCTTTCACAACTTATATTTGTTTGCAAGTGTATCCATTTACATATCCATTTCTCTGATTTTGAGAATATTAGAATTGATTTAAGCTGCTAGTAGTATCAATATTTCAGAACACTTAATTGTACTTCTAAGAAATCTGTACCTGGACCAAGAAGCAGTTGTTCGAACAGAGCATGGGAACACTGAATGTTTTAAAATTGGGAAACGTGTGCAACAAGGTTGTGTTCTTTCACCATACTTATTCAACCTGTATGCTGAGCAAATAATGCGAGAAGCTGGATTCTATGAAGAAAAATGTGGTGTCAGGATTGGAGGAAGACTCATTAACAACCTGCAATATGCAGATGATACAACCTTGCTTGCTGAAAGTGAAGAGGACTTGAAACATTTACTGATGAAGATCAAAGAACACAGACTTCGGTATGGATTACATCTCAGTATCAAGAAAACAAAAATCCTCACCAGTGGACCAATAAACAACATTCTTATCAATGGAGAAAAGCTTGAAGTTGTCAAGGACTTCATTCTTCTTGGATCAACTATCAACATTCGAGGAAGCAGCAGTCAAGAGATCAGACAACGTATTGCATTAGGCAAATCTGCTGCACAGGAACTTTTTAAAGTGTTGAAGAGCAAAGATGTCACCTTGAGGATTAAGGTGCGCCTGGTATTTTCAATAACCTCATATGGATGCGAAAGCTGGACAGTGAAAAAGGAAGATCGTAGAAGAATTGATGCCTTTGAATTGTGGTGTTGGAGGAGAATACTAAAAGTGCCATGGCCTGCCAAAAAACCAATAGATCTGTTTTGGAAGAGGTGTAGCCAGAGTGCTCCTTGGAGGCCAAGATGGCTAAACTTCATCTCTCATACTTTGGACATGTTGTCAGGAGGGAACAGTCACTGGAGAAGGATGCTGAGTAAGATGGAGGGTCAGAGAAAAAGAGGAAGACCCCCAATGAGATGGATCGGCCAGGTGGCATCATTGATGGCGTCAAGTATGGCAGCGGTAGTGAGGTTGGCCCAGGATTGGACATTGTTTCATTCTGCTGTGCATAGGGTCGCTATGAGTCGGTTCTGACTCGATGGCACCTGACAACAACAACAACAGTAGCTACTTGTTTTTTCCATTTCCAGTATATAGTACAAGGCTCAGTAAATGTTTCTTTTGTTGGATGCTGTCAAGTTGACCCCAACTCATGGAAACCTTATACATAGCAGAGCAAACGTTGCCTGAACTTGTAACATTTTCATGACTATTGATATGAAGGCACTTCAAAAGTTCATGAAAAACTTCCATTGTCTGTTAGCTCCATTTTTCCATGAGTTTTTTTAAGGTCCCCTATTAAATTTGAATTCATTGTTATAACTATTGTGTAATGCCTTCAAGACCGGAGGGTTCATCTTACACATTATATCAGACAATATTATTTTGTGATCCATTAGATCTTGTTGGGCTAATTTTGAAAGTAGATCACTAGGCCTTCCTTTCTAGGCTGTGAAGCGCTGCTGAAACCTGCTCACCATGAGCAAACCTGCTAGTATTTGAAATTTTGGTGGCACTGCTTCCAACATCCTAGGAACATGCAGGCCACCACAGTCTGACAAACTAAAAGATAAGTGGTGGTTATTGTTATTGTTAAGTGCCATCAGGTTGATTTAGACTCATAGAAACCCTGTATAGGATTTCTGAGGCTTTCTTTTAAATATTTTTGCAGGCGCTGAAAGTCTCATGTTTTTCCCACAGAGTGCCTGGTGTACTTGAACCACTGACTTTGTGATTCAAAGTCCTGCATCTAATATATATTATCCACTGCTTAAGACCTGAGTCTTTCTGCTTTCATATTCCTACCATGCATCATCACTTCTGCCTGCATTACAGTGTTTCAGAATAAAACGATTCCTAGAAGCATCTCTCTGTTAAGCAATGAACAATTCTTTACGGTGCCAAATATATTCACTTTCACTGCTCACTCTCAACCTCACGCCTCCTTATTCAGCAAGCTAGTAAAGGTGGCGAAGAAATCAAGACTGCTGAGAAGTTTCGTGGGCATTTTCTTCCTAAGCTATGGCTGAAGTGCAACTGGATCGGACTTCCATAATTACTTTGCCACCAATCAGAGTCTGGAGACAGTGAAAGCAATTCACCATCTCTCTTATTCCAAGATGAAACTCTAGTTAGCACTTTTCTAAACTCAAAAGGGATAACTAGCTGGGAAGCACTTTAGAACTAGCCCAAAGCAAAACTATGATTTTCCCAGATTGCTTCTGGTGATTTTTTCTCTTTTTTTCCTTTTTAACATTCTTTTCTTTATGCACAAGGTTTTGATCAAACTAAAGTTTCAGCGGACTGCAGGGTCTGAAAACATGAAAGATTTAAAGACCCAATGAATTGCTAATATTGCTGTTTGAGGCTAGTGGGGTGTTTGTCACAGGAGTGGGACAGACATTGGATGTTACATTATTTGCAGCTGTCTAGTCCACAGTCAAAAGTCCACCCTAATATGGTTGGTCTCAAATGGAGAAAAACACTGAAGACAAAATCATTCATTTAACTTTGAGATCAGAGTTTAAAAGCTGTGGAAAGAATTTCACATTTTCTTCCAGAAAAGAAAGAATGGCAGCTAATTCAGTCTCAAATCAAGAGTTTTTGAGACATATGGAACAACTAACTTATTTTTTCCACAGAGGTCAGCTTTCATTCATCAAGATTTTCAGCTTCTCTAGAAGAAAGTATAACACATAGCTTAAACAAGTTGTTTAACCAAACAATTATGTGGATTTCATTTGATAAATCAATGATTGAATAGTTTAAGATAAATTTCTAAGACCTCATTTATTCTTAATATTCTTTATCAAAAGAATTAGATCAATGACATGGTCAACCTGATGATACAAGACAAAAAAATAATAAGATAAAATTAGAACTGGAGAAAATCAATTAAAATATCAGCATAAAGACAGGATCTTTGATGTTAGGACACTCTAGGATATTTATATATTATATGTAGGGTTTTGTTTTCAAAAGCTTCCTTTTAAACAAATGGCATTGATCCATTTTTAAACAAAAGTAAAGGCATTTTTCCCAGGCTCCCTCTATGTTTTCTAAAATTATTTAATATCTTAATATATTTTCTTAGCTATGCCCACAGCCTATCTCTGTATCTCATAAATAATACACAAATCTGTGTAGCAAATGTCTGCTAAAGTGAGGTTAATGTTTCCTTGTATAATCTTTGTTGCTCTGTTCTTGCTCTCTATTTATGATGACGCCTCCTTTCATGCTAAGAGAGACAGTGTTTGAGCTTAAATGACTAAGCAAAAAAGACTAGAGCTGCAGCAGAGAATTGAGGATGAGGAAAAAGATCTCAATCTCAGCAAAGTTTAGTGGGCAGTGTATTTTTATAATGCCCATGTCTGGCTGGCATTGCACTTAGGGTGCCATTTTTAAGCAAACTCTGTGTCTCTACAGAGTTTGGGCCCAAAGAAGTTGGTCATGTTTTAGTGCTGAGGAGAAGTAAGCATCAGATAGCTTTAAATATAATTGGTATATTTAATAAATACCCAAACTGACATCCTTAAGTTATGAGTCGGACTGCCAACCTCAAGGTTAGCAGTTTGAAACTACCAGCAGTTCTGCAGGAGAAAGATGAGGCATTCTGCTCCTGTAAAGATTTACACTCTTGGAAACCCTGTGCAGGGTCACCATGAGTCAGAATCAATTCCATGGTATTTAACAACAACAACAACAAAGTCAGTATAGAGAATCTTGTTGCTGTTACTTGCCCTCAAGTCAGTTCCAATTCATAGCAACCCTGTATATAGTTTCATATCTTTACAAGAGCAGAAAACCTCATCTAATGGCTGATGGGTTTGAACTGTCCACCTACAGCACCACCAATACTCTGGTTGGAGATGAAATCAGTGATATTCAAAACACCAAAGGGCAAATTACTCAGCAAGAACAAAAGAGAGAAACTTGATTTTTAAAAAACTTAATAAGGGACTCAGGAGACGGTTTGTTTTGGATTCTTATCATTGAATTCCTATACAGAGCAGATACAGGATGAAGCTGAAAGTGTCCAGGGAAAAAATAATGCCTGAACATTTCCAAAGTTGTTAAAAGACACAGACCTACAAATTGAAGAAGTTTAGTGAATGCTTTCCTTCCTCTCATAACTTCAGTACCACATTAATTAACACAAACAATACAAAAATTAAAAAAATCTTCTAAACTGAATAAAAAGCTAGAATATACTATCCCAGAACTGTGAGACAATTTTAAAAAGCGTAACTTAAACACAACTGGAATAACAAAGAGAAAAATCAAGACAAAAGAATAGAAGAATCTTGATAAAAATTTTGATAAAAAATTTGACAATACATTCAATTATAAAATGAGTGAAGGATATAAACACAACTTTCACCAAAAAAGACAGCCAACAAACAAATGAACAAACACTCACAATCATTAGCCATTGTTGTTGTTGCGTGTTGTCAAGTAGGGTCCGGCTCAGAGTGACCCTGTATAGGGTTTCCAAGGAGCAGTTGATGAGCTTGAACTTCCGATCTTGTGGTTCAAACTGACTTTGCAGTCCAGGGCATTAACCCATTGTGCCACACCAGGACTCCATTGTTGTTGTTGTTAAGTGCCATTGAGTCAGTTCTGACCCATAGCGACCCTTTATAGTGTTTCCAAGGAGTAGCTGGTGAACTTGAACTACCTACCAACCTTGTAGTTCAAACAACTTTACAGTCTGGCACCACACCAGGACTCCATTGGTGGTGGTGGTGGTTATGTGCCGTGGAGTCGGTTCCGACTCATAACGACCCTGTACAGGGTTCCTGAGGCTGTAAATTTTTACGGGAGCAAAAAGCCTCATCTTTCTCCCACGGAACAGCTGGTAGTTTTGAACTGCTAACCTTGCGGCTTGCAGCCCGATTCGTAACCACTACACTACCAGAGCTCCTTAGGACTCCATTAGAGAGCTACAAATCAAAACTGCAAAGAGATACCAACTCACCCTGACTAAAATGGTGCTGATTAAAAAGCAAAAATAAAAAACTAATAACAATTAATTATGGTAAGGATGTGAGGGAGATTGGAACCCTTATCCATTGCTGGTGGGACTGCACAATGGTACAATCACTATGGAAAACACACTGTAATTCTTCCTCAAAAAGCTAGAAATAGAACTACCCAGTAATCCCACTCCTAGAGATCTAGCCTTGTTGTTTGGTGCTGTGGAGTCGGTTCTGGCTCATAGCGACATAGGGCTTCCAAGGCTTTAAATCTTCTGAGCAGAAAGCCTCCTTTCTCTGAAGGAGAGGCTGAATGAAGAAACCTAAGAGTAGCAACAGGAGCAGGTTTCTGCACTCTTACATTCATTGCTGCTTTATTTACAGTGGTGACCATAGTGTTTTGTGTGCTACCAACAACTCAGTTCCCACCCATAACAATCCTAAATACAGTTTTCAAGGCTGTAAATCTTTATGGGAATAGAAAGCCTCATCTTTTTCCCTCCAAGTGACTTGTAGATTCAAACTGTTAATCTTTCCGTTAGCAGCCTAACATGTAACTCAATGTGTCACCAGAATTCCATTATTCACAGTAGCAAAAAAAATTTTTTTAAACAAAAAGAAAGAAACAAACAACTGAAGGGCCCATTAACAGATGAATGGATAAGCAAAATGTAGTACATATATGCAGTGGTGGTGGTGGTGGTGTGCCGTGAATTTGGTTCCAACTCATAGTGGCCCTGCATACAGTTTCAGAGACTATAAATCTTCACAGGACCAAAAAGTCTCATTCTCCCACAGAGAGGCTGAAAGTTTCAAATTACTGACCTTGAGGTTAGCAGCCCGACTTGTAATCACTACGCTAGCAGAGCTCCTTCACTATGCAATTATAAAGAACAATGATGATTCCATGAAACATAATACCATAGATGGAGCTAGAGGGCACAGTATTAAGTGAAATAAGATAAAGTTGTATGAGGAAAAATACTGTTTGATTCATCTTTTATTGAAGACAAGTAGAGACATATATAAAGAGACCAATGCTCAGTGTTGGCTACTAGGGGAGAAGGGGGAAACCAGGTAAGAATGTTCTAGAACTTCTTGTTATTTTTGGTTATTGGTAAGTGGCACCAAGTGTGGTGGCACCGAATGAGAACATGGTCAAAGGAAAGAATGTCACTGAGAAATGCTCATAAAAAAGGCTGCCTGTACCAAAGAATTTGACAAACATAAGATGACAACACATCTGACAAAGCACAAGAAATGAGTCTAGAATCACAGAAGGATGGGTATAGACATATACAGGTAAGTATAGGTATACAACTATGTGAACAGATAGGTCTAAATATAGATATGTACCCTCAGATACATACATTTATTGAAGACATAACCATAGATACTCTTCAGACATTACCAAACACATTCTAAGATTGGTTTTCTGAATTTGAATTGAAGTCACTTGGCATAAAATAGAATGACTGAGTTGGAAGTTCCTTGACAAGCAATAAAACAGTTGACAATGGGATTATATACTTTGAAGCATTAAGTGACAGTGAACTGCAGATCAGCTTTCAGACATGAAAGTCCATTTTCCTTCTAAACGACATAGATGCTAACAGTGGTCTGGTCAAGGTTATATTTTTACATATTTGGTGTCTATGTTAAACTACAGTCTATAAATGCCCCAGACAATGCACGCTTAAAATTGACAGTTACACAGAATTTGGAGAGGGAGAGTAACGATTGTGTAACCAGATTACAGAGGCCAGTCACATTCCAAAGAATTCACATTTGCTAAGCATCTGGAAGAGTTTAAAACATACAGAAAATGAGAATGGATGTTGACAAAGGTAGAATAGTATACATCAAGTTCAAAAATAATACAAATAAACTCATATAGCCAGTGACATTTTATGTGAAAAGAAACCTTTAACGGGAAGAGTTAGAGGCTGGTCTGCACTTCCCTTGAGCATCTAGACTGTTGGGAAGAAAGAAACCAACCAAATGTTCCAAACCCTGTCTGTTACACGGATTGAATCTGGCTGCAATGACTCAATTTCTGTCTTAAACTTAATAACTCACTCTTGTTCCTCTTCTTCCTCTTTTGTCACATATATTTCAGAGTTAATAGTTGGGGTCAGGGGAGTAATAGACCACATTTGAGCCATGTATGAAAACCGTAGAGAGTCCCATGACCTTGAATCTAAACTAAATGTTAGTTGTTGTTGTTAAGTGGCATCAAGTCTGTTCTGACTCATAGTGACCCTATATAGGGTTTCCAATGAGTGGTTGGTGGGTTTGAGCTGCTGACCTTATGGCTAGCATTCTTGTGCTTATCATAGAGCACCACACCAGGATTCCAGAGCAGTGATTGTATGTCACCAGGGGAATCAGGTTGCCTGGAACTAAGGTGTGACTCTACAAATAAAGTACTAGTGTGACCTTAGGCAAGTTTGTACCTCAGTATCCTTTCTAAAAAATGGCATTAAGAGTAGTAGAGAATTCATAGGGTGCTACAAGAATGAAATATGTTCACTTTGAAGTGAAATGCTTAGAATAAGGGCTGACGCAGTGTTAGTACTTTATTACAGAATGCTAAACAGAAAGAAATTTTGAAGGTCAAGCCCACTTTCAATGAACCTGAAATCCAGAGACATAAAATGGCTCACCTGAAATTGCAGATCTCATTGATCTAAGAGATGAGATTAGAATTCTGATGCCCTGAATATCTGTCCAGTGACTGTCATAGAATGCTTTGCTGCTGCTTCCTTTGACTAGGTAGACTTACCAATTTTATATCTGGGGAAATGATTTATTAGTAAAATTTGGAATCCTTTTGTTCTTGAGATGCTTTCAAAGTATTTGGTAGCCTGTTGCAGAAATATATGTATGGCTCTTTAGATCTACAGATATTGGAAAAAATTACACTCCTGTCCACTGGATGATTCTTTGGACCTGAGATTCCATTATGTTCTGTCCTGTTAGCCATTCTGTTTCCTTGGGAACAGACTGTGATAACAGTTGTTGTTGTTGTTAGGTGCCATCTAGTTGGTACCGACCCACAGCGACCTTATGCACAGCAGAACAAAACACTGCCCAATCCTGGGCCAACGTCACTACTGTTGCCACGCTTCACAGTAGGACTTGGTATTTTCACAGAACCCACCCTGTAAGGTTCAGGAGAGTTGCAGTACAGCTGGCATAGTTTGAATTGATTTGTTTCTTTTTTTAAGGATTAAATCTGCCTCCATTTTTTGAGCCCACTGAAAGCAGTTTTCTCCAGGTCCTTCTCTTCCATCCAATCCAAAGAGTTATTTAGGCTGAGACTCTGTATCAGTGTTTCTCAGAGTAAGTTCTGCCAGGATCACCTGATCAGTTACCTGGAAAGCTTAATAAAAATATAGATTACTGCAGTGTGATAGCTCTTTAGGATAAATATTGGACTGTTAGAATCACAAGTTCCATGGTTTGAGTCCACCAGCCACTCCATGGAAGAAAGATGAGACTTAATGCTCCCACAGAAATTTATAGCCTCAGAAACTCTATACAGGGTCTCTATGAGTAGCTATCAACTAGACGGCACTTGACAACAACTAGTCAATAATGCAGACTCACTGGTGTGGCGCTGTAGGATTAGTACTGGACTGTGAACCACAAGCTTGACAATTCAAACCCACCAGCTGCTCCTTGGAAACCCTACACAGGGTCATTATGAGTCAGAACAAATTCAATGGCATTTAACAGTACAACAGCAGGGGTAGAATGTAGAAAAATGCACTTTTTTTTTTTTACAAGTTCCTTATGTTAATTCTTATACCCATAGAAGCTTGAGAATCACTGCCTTACATTACCTTGAGTCTGCTAATGAACACTGCATCATGGAATTTTAAAGCTGCAATAATGTCCTTTAAAGTTTCTAGGTTGATCTATCGCCACTGGCTTAATTATGTTGCATTATACATTCCTTCTAGCTGAAAACAGTTTGGTTCTTGTGCATTAATGGAGTGTAGCTGTGCTAACACAGTATTTTCTGATTTGAGATGCTGGGCTGGTGATTTTTGTTAGCTTTGTCTTACAGAAGTTCCAGGAAAGGTATCGCTTGCTTTTAATGCTGACTGTTAACATTCATGGTTTATTACATTTAGTGCCACATTTTTAATCACCCAGTGTAAAAGTTTCCATTTTCAAAACACATTAAGTCCCAACTATTTCTGAGTTAGGACATGCTTGCAATTTCCACTGAAGTAATCCATATCCTTCAGATAGATTAATAAATATCTGTTTTGAAGAACAATAGGTATCATATAGAAATACACATATGTAGATCTTGCTACTGATTATATGAATTCTTATCAAGGAAAGCAAAAGCATTGTTTCCCCTGTGTGAAAATACTGGAATTGATTCTTAACACTTGACCAGTTATCATGGGCACTGCTAACAATAAGAAGAATTTAACATTTAATAAATGTTTGCTACATGATAGTATATGAAGTTCCTTTATCCATTACATGATCTACTTTTCCAACAGCTCAGTAAATTAAGCAGTTCTATTTACCTACAATTTTTTAAGGAGCAAGTGGAGTTTATAGAGTTATAGTATCTTGCCCATAATCACACGGTTTATGAGGGGAAGAATCCGGATTTGAACTCAGGTAGATCTGACTGCCAAGTCAATATTTTAACACTGCTTTTCAGTGGAGAAGCTTCCTGACTGCTGGGTTCTAGGTGACATTATTCATAAAGAGAAACAACTGAGAAAGAAAACTGAACTTGGTCTTGGAGAACAATACTTTCTGGGAATATTTGCCGTTCTAAAATTGGAAGTCTGTTGTCATCATTTTACTGCAGAGGAGTGTATGATGCTGCCTGGCTCCCTGCTGATGTGAGCCTTAGAATCAGGTCTATGACTAATTAAGTATATGACCCTTTGCAACTAATTTCTTTGGACTCCATTAGGGAACTGGATTCCAATCTCTTTGATGTAAGTATAAAATATGGTGATCTTAGTATAGTTTCAGAGAACTTTAGTAGAGGGCAGTCCCTGATGGATTTGGGTCATGACAACTGTCAGTTGTTGTTTTGTTTTGGGGTACATCTTATCATACTAAGTAAGATACAATGTTGCAATGCATAATTTTCTGATGTTATCATTTTCAGATGCGCACCTACAGGTGTTCAATGTCATGATTTATAAAGCTACTTATACTCAAAGAAAATGTTTATGAAAATTAAAAATAAACAAAAAAGGTATTCAACTTACGCCAGAACCAACTTACAACAGAGTAAGTCAGGAACTACTTGTTCTGGTAATAGACTCAAGATTATCTGGTCAAGAAGTATTTTGTTTTAAGGAGTAGTTAGCTGTTTGGTCCTGTTTAGGTAAAGAAAATGTATTGTAAGGGAAATGGTTTATCTCATAAAAACAAAATTTAGGAACTATAGCCAGATTTCACAGGACTTGGAAAGTTGTCTCTTATTTTCTTTTCTCTGCATGGGACCAACTGATCTCCATTTCTGTGTTTGCTTCTTTGTTTTCTTCCCCCTTGCAAACTAGCATCTTTTCTTTTATTTGTTCTTGGAGGCTCTGAGCGCCTCACCTGGCCACATCCAACATTACTCACCCTGGCTTCTAGGTCTCTATTTCAAATTTCAAAGTTAGAACACCTATCTAATTGGCTGAGAAACCCACCAAACTCACTGTCATTGAGTTGACTCCAACTCATAGTGAGCCTGTATAGGGCTTTTTTAAGCTGAAAATTTTAATGGGAGCAGAAAGTCTCATCTTTCTCCCACAGAGTGATAGGTGGATTTGAACTGCCAACAAGCAATTAGAAGTTCAGAGTTTATTCTACAGCACCATCAGGGCTCCTTAATTGGTTGAGTGTTGATCATATATCCACCGTAGATCCAATTTTCTTACCCCAAAGGGTGGCCTGGGACTGTTTGAGATTTAGTGTTGTTCCTTAAAGAATTAAACAACCTTTGTGAGGAACTGAGAATGCATCTGTAATGGACACTATAGACATAGCTTACAATGGGAAAATCAACAGACTTTTTAAGCTACTTTCTGTAATCTTAATTCTGTATATTTTATTCTAATTGTTCCATTTGTTTCTCAGGGCAGTCATATGACCTTCTGCCCTGGGCCTTTCAGATTCTTTCTTTCCTCCCTTTATATATAAACAATTCTCGCATTTTTAAAGTGATGCAGTATAGTTTTCAAGGTAGCAGCAAAACAAATGTAGTAAAGTAATTCCTACCTGGAGTTAAATCAGTACATTGTCATTATTTACTGAGTGCTTATTATGGGCCAAGCATGGTGCTCAGTCCTTTACATATATTATTTTATGTACTATTGACACCAGACTCACAAAACAAACATAGTTAACTTGTGTTTGCATCTGAAAAAATTGAGGTTCTCTGTGTTAAATAGCTTGTGCAAACTCACATAGCCTGTAAATGGAAGATCTGAGATTCAAATTCATGTCTCAAACTCTCAGATTAACACACTATAGGCTATGGCTGTTGTTTTTATATATGTTATCCAGAGACATGTTTCAGGTGGCTCACACTGACTCATAACAGCCAAGTGTTGAGTTTCCAGGAATTTTGAGAATCAATTGTTAAGCAAATTCATGGAAAAATTCACAATTTATGGCAATTTAAATTATAAACAACTAACAATTAACTAAAAAAATTTTAAAGGCAAAAAGGATATTTAAAACTCATCACTTTCTCATTATTTTACTACATTGTATTATTATATATACACTTAAGCTTTTTAGATATGTTTTATTTGTAAGATGGAAGCACTATGTAATGACTAGCTACTCTACATCCCTTCCTAACTCTACATTTGTGAATATCATATCAGTGGCTTAATATCAGCCACAGTGAGAGTATTTACACTATCAAACCCAAAACCCAATCCATTGTCATTGAGTCAATGCTGATATAGTGTTCCTATAGGACAGAGTAGAACTAGTACCAAGGTTTTCCATGTCTATAAATCTTTACAGGGAACCGACAGCCTCATCTTTCTCGGGTGGAACTGCTGGTGGGTTTGAGTTGTTGATTTTGTGGTTATCAGTCCAATGTGTAATCCATAATACTGCCAGGACTTCATTTATACCGTATACATTGACAAATAACCACATAAAGATATTCATATTTTTAAAAATAAAATGAATAATACATCAACAGCTGTCTCTGCCACACATAGTCCATCTGAATGCTGAATTTGACCTGTAGGTCATCAGTTTATACCCTCCACTTTAAAAGAATGCATCTCTGATGGATGAACCTCAAACATCCCTGCCAGAGTACTCTCTTGAGGGTAGGCATCTGATACAACTACACATCTGGTCAATTATGACTCCATCATCAAGAACCATCAGCAAAAAGACCAAACAGCAAAAGAAGGGATTAGGGAGTCCTGATGTGATATCAACCACAAGGTTGGTGGTTCAAACCCACCAGCTGCTCCTCGGAAACCCTATACATGGTCGCTATGCATCAGAACTTACTCAACAGCAATTACCAACAATAGCCAATACTTGCCTGTGGCCTAAGCTGAGGACTTTCCAAAGTCTAACTGAGGTTTTCCGTGCTTGTATTGGTGGATGTGGAGTGCTGTAGTCTCTGCAGAAATGGTTTGATTCCCTGACTGAAGCACCCCTGAGAAGGAGAGCTTCCCCTGATTCAGAAATTATATCTTTCCTTGACCAGATATAACAGCGGCATTTTAAGATGTGTACAACTGCCTTTGCATCTGTTTTAGACTTTGTTTATCATTAGTTCTTGCTAGGTCAATGGGAAGCCAAAGAGAAGAGGGTCTTGCTGCTGCAAGAGATAAATATGGGATGGGGTGTTTGGGTGGTCATTTAGAGTTGCATTCTGAACTGAAATGATGTTGGTTTCTTATGCTGCCCTTGGAAGTACCAATTATCCTTCTCTGTTTGAGTGAAGTAGTTATTTTTGGTAAAAGCTATTAAGTCTTTTGACTAAGAACATTTTGGGCATCTTGTGGTTAGTTAGCTATATTTAGATCACTTGTTCTGTGACCTTGGCCAAATCTCCCAGTCTTTGCATTTCTTTCTTGTTAAGCTAAGCATGATAAAGTGATTTTCAATTGCTAGATGACTGAAATGAAAAGGTTTTTTTGTTTTTTGTTTTTTTTTTTTAGTTCCTAGACTATTGTTTTAATTCTTTAATTTATATTGTAGCACAAGCAAAAAATAGTTATTCATTCATTATTCATTTAGTTATTTGAACAATTGCCCCAATTATCACTGATTCATGTAAATATTTTGCATGCCATATCACATCCATAATGTGATATGCGATGTTCTAGTGCAAGAGTTACAACTGTAGTTCCCTAAATGTTTCTATGCTCTGATTATATGTCCTAGTTCAAATTATGACATTTCTTTACTGTTACATTTTTTAAAGTCTCTTCACTTCACCTTGTTATATGAGTTAGTCAACAAATTTTTTTGTTGTTAAGTACCGTGGAGTTGGTTCTGACTCATAGTGACCCTGCGCAGGGTTTCCAAGGCTGTAAATTTTTATGGGAGCAGAACGCCTCATCTTTCTCCCATGGAATTGCTGGTATTTTCGAACTGCCGACCTTCAGATTAGCAGCCTGATTTGTAATCACTATACTACCAGAGCTCCAAATAAAACTTATATATTTTCATTGTAATTCCACTCTGTTCTCCTGTGAGGAAGACTTTAAAGGAATCATAAACAATGTTCCTGTAACCAACCAACTATTTCCATTTACATGAAAAGATAATTCCTCTCTGAAAAGCAGTGTATAATCACAGCCAAGTAATGAGAAAGACTTTAACTGTACAGCAGAGCCTCTCTTCACCAACCAGTTAGCTAGTCCTCTAGATTAACTGAAGTTCTCAATTTACTCTGCAAAATACAATGACCTTTGTCAATAAGTATTCATCCTTTAATACTTGTCCCCCTACACACCTCCTCTCAGGACAGTTAAGTAGTGAGCTGACCAAGCACCTTTGTTCCAGCTCTGCCAATGGTACTTGTTAATGAAAGCTATCAAATATGGGAACAAAAAGAGAGGTAACTCAACCATGAAAATTAAATTCAGTGTTTTATAAAGAACAAAGATATAGTAAATGTGAATGCCTAAAAATAATTGCTGATGAATTAGGTATTCAAATAAAATACAAAAGATTAGGAGTAAATAATCATAAACATTTAGAAGTATTTTGCATTCAGAATACTTGAAAGGTTCTTGCTCCACTTTACAAAACCAGACTGGAATTATGGAAAATGCATGTGGTATGTTTGATGTACGAAAGATGCTATAGATTTCCTATTAGTAGATTCTTATTTTTAAAATGTAATCTTATATCCAAAGTTTGGTGAATCAATGTACATGTTTTAAATTACATTAAAATTGTTGGAAAATGTATATTTATCATTGTTATAATTTCTTAACAAACTACTTCTTTTTTGTTATAATTATTATTAACCAACAAGTTACTGATCACAATCTCAGAAGGTTAGAGAACTTCTCCTACTTCGAGTATCTGAGAAAGGAAGTAATTAGTTAGTATTGGAATAGGTGGGAGGCTGACTTGAAATGATTGGAGTGATTTTATCAAGTATAAAGGACAAAGGAAAGTTCTCAGTAAACACAGAGAGTAAGAAAATGCAAAATTCAGTGCATGAAAGGTGAAATCCATGGAGAAGAATAAAAAACGGAGGAAGAAAAGACTGAGAAGAAAAAAAGGTTGTGGAATAGTTAACGTTCTAAACAAAGGGATCTAATTTTAGATATTGTTGTTAAGTGCCATCAAGTTGGTTCCGACTCATATTGATGTACGTGGTTTCCTAGGAGTGACTTGTGAGCTTGAACTACTGACATTTTGGTTCAAACTGACCTTTCTGTCCAGCACATTAACCCACAGTGCCACATCAGACAATATTGTGACAATAACTGTTTTTTGTCAGCAGAGTGAAATTCTAAAAAGTGGTATTTTAAGATGAGTTTTCTAATAATGGTACACAGGATGAGGTGGATTCTCAGTGTCAAGTATGTTTTTTTGCTTGAGTACAAACTCAGGTAACCATAAGGTTTGCTTGGAGTGCTGTGATGAGTAATGTGAGGCATTCTCAGTGAGAAGAGTACAATAGTTTATTCAGAACAAATGGCATGGACAATGGAATGGAGGTTGCTGCAGCTATGCACTGTGTCAACCCTGAATCAGACCTAGGATAGACATGAGGCAAGCAGGGATTCACTGCAATAGCAAGAGAGATGATAAAGGAAGAAATGAGAAATTGAAACATAAATAAATATTTGTTTCCATGGATACAATTATCTCATAAGAGTTTTCCACTTCTTTTTAGATACTTTGCCTTATTACTGACATGGGGAAATCATTAGAACATAATCATGAAGAGCATAGGGTTTAGAATAAGACAAAATTCTATCCAAATCTAGACCTGTGATGAGCTTTCTAAATAAATTGAGACAAATTTCCTCAACATTGTAAAATGGGAACTGTGTTACTTAGCCCATACAGTTTCCAAAATACCAGTTATATAACAAGTGTGTAAAGCACTTAACATAGTGCCTATTTCCAAAGCAAGTGCTCAAGAAATTATATTCATAATGCTTAGAGGATGTTGTTGTTGTTAAGTGCCTTCGAGTCGGAGCCGACCCATAGCGACCCTGTACAGGGTTTCCGAGGGTGTGAATCTTTACAGGAGTAGAAAGCCTCATCTTTCTCCCGCGGAGCGGCTGGTAGTTTCGAACCACTGACCTTAAGGTTCGCAGCCCGATTTGTAACCACTACGCTACCAGAGCTCAATGAAAATCTGGCTTAAAGTATTTTTCCAATATGTGTTTCATTAAGTGTGCCCCTAAAAATTAAAGTTCCACAAATCATTGTTCTATCAGTTGGGACTGATTAGCTCTTAGACCAAAATAAAGCTGAAGTGATTCTAGATTTATAAAAATATAATTAAAATCCATATTTCCATGTTTTTGAAAAAGTGACATCAGAATTTCTTTTTCCACGTGAAATTAGAAATTATAAAATTCCTCCTCTGTCTGGCCCACTGTTTTCCCAACATTGATGGAAATAATCATACATTTTAATAATAAATGAAGTGTTATCTTGGCTTGAAACCCTGGTCTAAACCACAGGCTATCAGTCAATCCATACACAAACTTGCAACATATTCCTTCACATAGCTCTACGCAGTGGACAGTGATTTACTGGAAATGTGTGTGGAAACACTGGGCACCCATTCTACAGGATTCAAGGATTTGTTAGTGAGAATTGGTGATATTTATTTGCAGTTGGATTTTGGCAAACTCTTGACAGAGGATTTCTTTGCAAATAAATTTAAAAGTACAGAACTCTTCATTTGGCAGAGCTCTTTAATACGTAGGTTTGTATTTCCTGTCTTCTAACTTCCTTTTTTTAAAAAAATAATGTTGTAGAAACACACACATACCCATTCATTAAGTACTGTGAAACAGCAGCTGTGATATTTCCAAGCAAAACATTGCTTTACCAACATTGTTGACTGTCTCAAACAAAGTCTCCTTTTGGTGGAATTCTATCAACTGATTATTTAAGATGGAAAAACCAAAAATGTAGGTTCTGATTTTCTTTACAGTTTGTTACTTGTGGTAGAGAAAGACAGGAACCATTTCAAACCCAAGAGAAATATCACGAGTCATCTTATTATATCCAGATCTCCATACGCTGCATGGAGCAACCTACTCAGGGTCTGTATGATCTAGAATGGATTTCTTGTCAGAGCACACTTTTTCCATACAGACATTTCCTCTGAATCCACTTGAAGGTGTAAACTTTTGGTTGCATGTAAAAGTAAGAAAGCTATAATAAATAAGTATTAAAGCAATGACTTAAAACATTATGATCAGCATAAAAAAAGTCTGATACCTAAAATACTATTACAAATAATTCCACATCAGATAATTGCCTAAAAATGGAGCAATTCATGGAGTGAACATTTGAGAAATTTCTTCCTTCACTATTTGAACAAAATAAAATGTTAATACTGGATGCTGCATCCTAAATGTTCTGCCTGCATCTTTCCAAAGAGCACAAAAAATGTACCCGGCAAAGATGCCCTGTCAAACTGATTTAAAAGGAAGAAAGAAAGTTGCTGGAGGAGGATTCATACTCCAGATTAAAAAAGAACAGTTTTAAGTGGTCTCCTCTGGTGGACTATGTTGAGACACATAACAGCCCAGACTGCTGTGTTTTCAAGAGTTTAGATTTTAAAAAGAGGAAGCAACAGCAAACAGACTACCAATTTACTCCTTAATGTGACAATGGGCTAGAGCACTTTTCAAAGCAAATTAGCTGATTTACAAATTCCTGGATCTGCTATATCTTAAACATTACACTTCGAGTGAAGGTCTCATTTGTACCTCATAGGTAGATCTGATTCTGCCTAAATATATTGTTCCTTATGACACATCTTTCCTATGTAATTCAGACTTACTTGGGGAAGTCACTATTAATTCACCTTGTGATGTCATGAGCAGCCCCCAGTAGGAAAAGGCAAAGATTGGAGATACTATTCAAAGCAAGTTGTCATAATGTAGGTTGGAGGGGGTAATTTGCAGCACAATTCCAGATAACCATAGTAGGCTGAATAATACTAGTTTCCCTTTTATCAGGCTCTGAAAGCTGGTTTGGTATGATGAGTTGACTAGGCCATAGTTCAATTTCTCTTGTATCCTTTCTGTGAGTGGAAAACTCTAGTGTCGGACAGTGGAAATAACAGGAACGCAATTTCAAAATGTTGGGAGTAGAGGGTGGGGTCAGAGTCATGGATCTGGACGCTAGTTAAGAAAATGTATTGGGAGAGGAATGAGGGACACAGAAACCAAGGGAAGTGTCAAACAGTCTGTTATTCTAAAAACGTAGAACAGTCTGACTTCAAATATCGGAATACCCCTGGTACCACTCCCACTCAGAAGATTCTCAGCTACAAGCAGGATCCAGGATCCAGAGAATGAATCTCAGATAGGAATCTGGAAGATTTCAGGAATGGATATATCAAAATATGAAATGTATTTTTTAAGAGGAGAAATAATGTCCTGGAAATATATATCCCAATTGGAAAAGAACTTAAGTTTTCATTTAAAACCATCCTTATGTAAATAACTAGAAAAACATAAGTGCATTGCATTAAAAGTTTCATGATTATTAATTTGCTATATTGTTGTTGTTGTTAGGTGCCTTGAAGCTTGTTCCAACTCACAGTGACCCTGTGCACAACAGAATGAAACATTTTCCCATCCTTCACCATCCTCACAACTGTTCTTATGCTCAAGCGCCTTGCTATGTCACTGTGCCAAGCCACCTAATTGGGGGTCTTCCTCTTTTTTACTGACCCTCCACTTTACCAAGCGTGATGTCCTTCTCCAGGAAATGGTCCCTTTTGATAAAATGCCTGTAGTATGGCAGACGATGAGATTTCTTCTTTAATTTCATTATCACTGACTTTAGTGATTGATGTATAAATTTGAATATATCGCTTCCAACTCTTAGGGACCCTAGGCACACCAGAATAAAACTCAGGCCTGCTGTGTGCCATCCTCATGCATCTATTGTCACAGTTTCAACCCATCTCACTAGGGGTCTTCCTCTTTTTCTTTGACCCTTTACTTTACCAAGCCATCTCCAGGAACTGCTCCCTCCTGAAAATATGTCTAAAGTATGAAAGAAACAAGTCTCAGTATCCTAGCTTCTAAGAAGCATTCTGACTATACTTTTTCTGATTTAAATACTAGTGGTATTATCTGGCCTTCCTTGTAGGCATAGGGATGTTATCCTTTCACAGAAAGCATTGTACTTCAAGATGTTGTTAAAGTTGTTAAGTGCTGGTGAGTCGGTTCTGACTCATAGTGACTCTGTATAGGGTTTCCAAGGAATGGCTGCTGAGTTTGAACCACTGACCTTGTAGTTCAAAATGACCTTGTGATCCAGTACTTTATCCCATAGCACCATGCCAAGACTCAAGATAGATCTTGAAATTCGCATTTTGATAATGAATGTGACAATATTCCTCTTCAATTTGTCGTCTCCAGTGTAGTAAACCATATGATGTAGTCCTGGTGTGGTGCTTTGGGTAAATGCACTGGACTGCAAGGTCCATTTGAACCACAAGGTCAGCAGTTCAAGCTCACCAGCCACTCCTCAGAAACTCTACACAGGGTCGCCTCAATATGACTTTGCTCTTGAACACTTTAAAGAGGTCTTTGTGCAACAGATTTACCTAATGCAGTACATCATTTGATTTCTTGATGGCTGCTTGATAGCATTGATAGTGGATCCAAGCAAACTGAAGGCTTTATCAACGTCAATCTTTCTCCATTTATCATGATGTTATTTATTTGCACAAAATACAGATGAATAAATATAGTGAAAGAATACAACCCTGGCACAAACATTTCCTGATTTAAAACCATTCAGTGTCCCTTTGTTCTGTTTGAAGAACTGCCTCTTAGTGTATGTACAGGTTTCTCATGAGGACAATTAATTGTTCTGGAGTACTCATTCTCCACAATGTTGTCCACAGCTTGTCATGATCTACATAGTCAAAAGACTTAGCATAGTCAATAAACCACAGATAAACATCTTTCTGGTATTCTTTGCTTTCAGCCAAGATCCATCTGACATTAGAAATCGTATCCCTTGTTTTACCTCCTTTTCTGAATCTGGCTTGAGCCTTTGGCGGTTCCCTGTCAATGTCCAGTTGCAGTTATTTCTTAATTATCTTTAACAAAATGTTACCTGTATGTGATATTATTTGATGATTTCCACATTCCGTTGGGTCATCTCTCTTTAAAATGGGCACAAGTACGGATCTTTTCCGGTCAGATACCCAGGTAGTTGGCTTTCAAGATTTTTTGGCATAGATGAGTGAGTGCCTCCAGTGTCACATCATTTTTTTGAAATATTTAAATTTGTATTTACTCTATCCCCAGTAACTTGTTCTGTGCCAGTGTCTTCAATGCACCTTGGACTTCTTCCTTCAGGATCACTGGCTCTTGACCATATGCTAACTCTTGACATGGCTGAATATCAACCATTTCTTTTTGGTATAGTGACTGTGTATTCCTTCCATCTTCTTTTGATGCTTTCGGTATCTTTCAATATTTTGCCCAGAGAATCCTTCAATAATGCAAGTTGAGGCTTCAATTTTTTCTTGAATTATTTCACCTTGAGAAATGCTGAGCATGTTTTTCCCTTTTAGTTTTGTAACTTCCGGCCTTTGCAAATTTTATTACTAGTTTTGACACTGTGTTCTCAAGCTGCCTTTTGAAATTTTCTGCTCAGCTCCTGTACTTTCTCACTTCTTTCATTTACTTTAGCAGCACTATGCTGGAGAGCAAGTTTCAGAGTGTCTTCTGACATCCACTTTGCTCTTTACCTTTTTTCTTGTCTTCTTAATGACCTTCTACTTTCTTCCTGTATGGTGTTCTTGATGTCATCCCACAACTCTTCTAGTGTTCTGTCTTTATTGTCTAATGCATCAAATCTGTTCTTCAGATGATCTCTAAATTCAGGTGGGTTATATTTAAGGTCAAGGAGCTCTGGTAGCATAGTGGTTACAAATTGGGCTGCTAATCTCATGGTCAGCAGTTCGAAACTAACAGCTG
Source organism: Chrysochloris asiatica (assembly GCF_000296735.1). Lineage (NCBI taxonomy): Eukaryota > Metazoa > Chordata > Mammalia > Afrosoricida > Chrysochloridae > Chrysochloris > Chrysochloris asiatica. The sequence goes on from NW_006408530.1 coordinate 8,990,946, forward strand.
TTCTGCAGGAGAAAGATGAGGCTTTCTGTTCCCGTAAAGATTTACAGCTCAGAAACCTTGTACAGGGTCTCTTTGAGTCGGAACCGACTTCATGGCACATAACAACAACATATTTAAGGTTATATTTTGGCTCTCATGTACTTGCTTTAATTTTCTTCAGCTTCCTCCTGAATTTGCATATGAGCAATTGATTATCTGTTCCACAGTTGCCCCTGACCTTGTTTTGGCCAATGATATGGAGCTTTTCCACTGTCCCTTTCTACATATGCAATTAATTGGATTTCTGTGTCTTCATCTTATATGTTGTTTAGAAAAGTTATTTATAATGAAACCATCATTAGTGTTTAAAAATTCTATCATGTATGTTATTATCACAAGGCCATATTTTCTACCTACTGATCCTTCCTTTTTTGTTTTCAACCTTTGCATTCCAATTGTCAGTAATTATAAATACATCTTGATTGTATGTTTGATTAATTTCATACTGAAGAAGCTGGTAAAATTCTTCAGTTTTATCACCACTGGCTTTGGTGGTTGATGTGTAAATTTGAATAATAGAGGTATTAACTGGTCTTCCTTGTAGGTATATACTATCACAGACAACATTATACATCAAGATAGATTTTAAAATGTTCTTTTTGATGATGAATGTGATGCCATTCTCTTCACTTTGTCATTTCTGGTATAGTAAACTATGTGATTGTCTGATTCAAAATGGCCAAAACCAGTCCATTTCAACTCGCTAATGCCTAGAATATCAATCTTTATGTGTTCCATTTAATTTTTGAAAACTTCTAATTTTCCTAAATTCATATTTCATACATTCCATGTTCTGATTATTAATGGGTGTTCACAGTCATTTTGTATCATTTTGAGTTGTGCACCATCAGCAGATGAAGGTCCTGAAAGCTCTACTCCATTTGCATCATCATGGTCAACTCTACCTTTAGGAGGCAGCTCTTTCCTATCATCAGTTTGAGTGCCTTCCAAACTGATGGGCTCGTCTTCCAGCACTCTATCTGACAATATCCTGGTGCTATTCATCATGTTACAGTATTCTATAATCTAGTGTTATATGACAGTGTTCCACTGCTATTCATAAGGTTTTCTGCAGCTAAACATTCTGAAGTACTCCACCTATCTTTCTGCCTAGTCTGTCTTATTCTGGAAGCCCAAATGAAACCTGTTCACCATGGGTGACCCTGCTGGCATTCAAAACATAAGTGGTATAGCTTCCAGTATCACAGCAAAACGCAAGCCACCACAGTACAACAAACTGACAAATAAGTATTGGATTTCTTTTTATGGTATCATTAATTCTAAGGACTCTCGATGTGGTGCTATAGGATCAGCACTGGACTATAAAGCACAACGTTGGCAGTTCAGAACTACCAGCTGCTCCTTGGAAACCCTTTACAGGCTTGCTATGAGTCAGAACTGACTCAAGTGCACTTAACAATAGCAATTAATTCTAAAATTATCTTTATTCTCCAGGAATACATGGAGCTGTTAATATAATTTTTGCACTTTTCATAGCAAATAGGTAAATTTTCCAGATAGAAAGCAATACTAAACATCAGAAATTAAACAGCATAAAATACTTCATCTATTGTCAACAATGTGACTTAAATCAATTTGTGTTCTTAGATTACAATAAGGCAAACTTGAAACTTCAAGGAAATGTCTCATAAAAGATGGTTCAAATTTAAAAAAAAAAAACTGTATTCACCAGAAATAATAAAATTATAGTAAAGATGAAAATAGCTATGGGTTGTTTCTTATATTTCATATATTCATGTATTATCAAATGGCACCTCATTTATCATCTTTTACTTAAAAGAATTACTACTCCTTTTCTCTAGTTCTATAAAGGATTCAGGAGATATTACTCAAAAAATGCCTATTTATACTTAAATATAAATAGGACTGTTTTTTAAAGCAGAACTAAGGAATATGGACCTTATCAACAAGTATGAATATGTTGTGTTAGTTTGTTGTTGCTTTTTACACCTTTGTTTGGCTTTGTTTCTTTTTCAGTGTAGACAGTTTTATTCAAAAGTTGGCGCACAAGGATCTGCATGTTAAACAAATGCCCCAGTAATTCTCAAGTGCACTGAAAACTGAAACCTGCAGATCTTAGTGGTGGGATTTCTGATGTTTAGAGGATGCCCCTGCAAATTCCTTGTTAATCTTTCCTATCTTTCTTTCTTAAGGAATCTGCTTTTGCATTGCACCTAAGGAGTTCACATCCATAATCCCTGATCATCATCCACAATAAATTGGAAGAGACATGAACTCCTAAAACACAATAGGCCCATTAGCAACTCTACTGAATTGGCATTCAGAGACAGAGAGAGGCCCCTCAGTCACTGCTAGGCATTGGTATTGAGGAATAATAGAAAACAAGTGCATTCATTTGATTAAAGACAAAATTTCTAGCTTCAAAGTTAGAACTAAAATATATAAAGAAAAACTCAACTCAGCACAATACACAAATAAAACAATGTATATCTGTGTTTCAGGACAGCGTTGGTCATGTTTGGTCCATAAGCCAAGGAAACTGAAAACAACAGTCTACATAATGAAAAAGTAAGCCTCTATGCAGGAAGAAAAGCATCCTACCTTTGGGTTGTGTGTTATAGCACTGATTCTTTATAATAACCCCCTTGCCTTTAAAATTTGCTTTATTTCTTCTCTACACTTTTTCTTAACTTAATATGTGTAGCTTTCTGGAGTTTTTTGTTTAAAAACAAAACAAAACAAAAAAGTCTTAACCAGGATTGCCACAGTAGGCAGTAAGTTAGAGCTAGTAGAGTATGACTTTATAGGAAAAACCAGCTCTTTGGCTCACTAATGCCCGAAATTCTATACATTTTTAGGGTTTTTTTCATGTAATTTTTAATTTCATGTCATTCATTTTATTCATACTAATTCAGGTATCAGTGCATCTGAGTATAATATTAACTCCTGTGGGTTCATAAATTAGTATACCCTTGGGATTTATCAGGTTTTGATAGTGGGGGAAGGGGAAAGTCTGGTATAGGACAAATGGATTGAGTCAATACTGCTGTAATTGCTGCTAATTCTACCATTACTGTTCCTGATATTCAATCCTTGGAAAGATGGGAATGGTGATAATTTTGAGCGCCTCCTCTAAGTCTTTTCTATAAGCAGGAACTGGGTTAGATATCTCTACAGGTATTTCTCGTAATAGTCCTATAACGTTGACATTGTTATCAACATTTTACAGATGAAGATTCAGAGGATTGGAGAGATAAAGAAACTAATTCAGAAAGAGCTGAAGTTAGATTCCAGGTCTGTCTGTCTGACTCAAAGTCTATTTTTAATCATGGATATGAAAAATGAGGAGGAAAAGATAGTTGTTTTGGATTGAATTGTATCCCCCCAAAATATGTGTCAGCTTGACTGGACCATGATTCTCACTGGTTTGATAGTTATGTGATGGTACCCCACAATGAGATATGATGGAATAACTCAATGAGAGGATTAAGGTTAGGATACACCAACACAACTTTAATCTGAGATAAAAGGAGAGCTATATGAGCAGATAAAGAGGGACCCACTGCCACCTGGAAACAAGAACCAGGAATAGAGTGCATTCTTTGGACTTGGAGTCCCAGTACTGTTAAATTCTTAAATCTCAGAAATGGTTGCTATCAAGACACATAGAGATCTCCCTCCAAGGAATGCTATTCTTATAGATGCTGAAAGGAGACAAAGACATTTCATCAGAACTGGTAACCTGAATTGGGACTTCTAGTTTCCTAAACTGAGAGAATACATTTCTGTTTGTTAAAGCCATCCATTTTTATTATATCTGCTATAGTTGCACTAGAGAACTAGGAAAGCAGGGTAGCAAGTGTGGCTTAAAAAGGAAAGTTTTGAATAAATATGACATATTTTACACAATTTGACTTTTTTTCTGGTAGCTCTCTTTGATTAAAAAAAAAAAAAAAATTAGAAACTTTTTAGCATTTATAACCTGTACCAATGTTGCCCAAATTAACTGTAAAAAGTCCATCTTGCTATTACATGTACACAACTTAACATTTACCTAGATTCACCATTCTCCAGCTGAGGTTACCAATTATTCTAGTAAAAACTATTAACAAGAAGATACTGTTCTGAAAATATTTTACTCACAAAAATGTTCATGCTGTTATTGTTGCTTGCTATCAACTCACTCTCAACTCATTTCAAACTCATAACTGAAATGCATCGATTCTTCTACAATATTCCTTACTCATTGTTCGACTTTCACATATATATGGAACAGTTGAAAAAACCATGGCTTTGGCCAGGCACAGTATTCAGATTGTTATCTTTGCTTTTTAAAACTTGAAATAAGTCTTCTGTAGAAGATTTGTCAAATGCAATACATTGCTTCTGTTTCTTGACTGCAGCTTCCATGAGTGTTGATAATGGACCCAAGCAAACTGAAGTCTTTGACAACTTCAATCTTTTTTCCATTTATCATGATGCTGTTTATTGATCCAGTGCTAAGGATTTTTGTTTTCATGACATTTAGGTGCATCAGTAAGTATTTTAAGTCTCCTTCACTATCAGCAAGATTGATCTGCTGATCCCAGGTTATTAATGAGTCTCCTGTAATACTGATGCCACATACTTCTTCATATAATCCAGCTTTTGGATTATTAGTTTAGCATACAGATTGAATAATCATGGAGAAAGGATACCACCATGACCCACACTTTTCCTGATTTTAAATCATTCAGTATCCCTTTGTTCTGTTCTAACAACTGCTTCTTGGTATATGTGGCCGTGGTGGTGTTTATGAGCTGTGGATTTGATTCTGATTCATAGTGAACCTATATAGGGTTTCTGAGGCTGTAATATTTATGGGAGCAGAAAGCTTCATCTTTCTCCTACAGAATCACTGGTAGTTTAGAACTGCTGACCTTGAGGTTAGCAGCCTGACTCATAACCTCTACGCTACTAAGTTATAAATGAGCACAATTAAGTATTCTGGAATATCCATTACTTGCAATATTATACACAGTTTGTCATGATCCACATAGTTGGAAGCCTTTGCATACTAAGAAAACCATAATTAAATATCTTTCTGGCATGCTCTGCTTTCAGCCAAGATTCATGTGACATCAGCAAGGATAGCCCTAGTTCCATGTTCTTGTAATCTGAATTAGACTTGAATTTCTAGCAGTTTTCTGTCTAAGAACTGTTGCAGCTTGTTTTGATTTATCTTTAGTAAAATTTTACTTGTCTGTGATATTAGTGATATTGTCCAATGATTTCCATATTCCATTGGGTCACCTCTCTTTGGAATGAGCACAAACATGGCTCTCTTACAATCAGTTGACCAGGTAGCTGTCTTCCATATTTCTTGGCATAGATGAGTGAATACCTCCAATGCTTCATTAGTTTGTTGAATGATTTAATTTGTATTCTGTCATCTCTTGGAGTCTTCTTTTTCATCAATGCCTTCAGTGCAGTTTGAACTTCTGCATTCAGTACCATTGGTTCTTGATCATATGGTACCTCTTGAAATGGGTGAACATAGACCTTTTTACTTATTTATATTTTTGGTACAGTGACTTTGTATTCCTTCCATCTTCTTTTGATTCTTTCTGTATCATTCAACATTTTGTCCATAAAATCCTTTAATATTGCAAGTTGAGGCTTCAATTTTTTTCTTCAGTTCTTTCATCTTTAAAATGCTGAAACAGGATCTATACAAAGAAAACTACAGAACACTACTAAAAGAAACCAAAAGAGACTTAAAAAATGGAAGAATATACCATGCTCCAGGAAAAGAAATCTTAACATTGTGAAAATGTCAATACTATCCAAAGAAATCTGCACATATAACTGAATCCCAATCCAGATTCCAACAACATTCTTTAGAGATACGGAAAAAACAATTACAAACTTTATATGGAAAGTAAAGAGACCCAGGAGAAGTAAAGCACTGCTTAAGAAGAAGAACCAAGTCAGAAGCCTTTGACTCCCTTATTTCAAGATTTCAAAATGTACTACATGGCTATAGTGGTCAAAACAGCCTGGTACTGGTACCATGAAAGATACATAGATCAATGAAACAGAATTAAGAATCCAGAAATTAACCCATCCACATACAGCCAACTAATCTTTGACAAAAGGCCCAAGTACATTGAATAGGAAGATGCAGTCTCTTCAACAGATGGTGCTGGCAGAACTGAAAACTGATATGCAAAAGATTGAAACAAAAGACAACTCAGCATGGATTAAAGACCTAAATTTAAATCACAGAACTATAAAGGTCATCAATGAAAAAATAGGGACAGATGTGTGGCGCTCTGGGTTAATGTGCCAGACTGCAAAGTCCTTTGAACTACAAGATTGGTGGTTCAAGCTCACCAGCCGCTCCTCGCAAACCCTATACAGGGTTGCTATGGGTCGAAACTGACTGAATGGCACTTAACAACAACAACAATGCAGGACGCACACAGACTACAACACATTGCAAAAATTACACAGACAAAAGAAGACAAAATAGATGATTGGGACATACTAAAAATTAGAAACTTCTGTACACCAAAGGATTTCACCAAAAGAGTAAAAAGGGAGCCCACTGAATGGGAAAAACTCTTATGCAATGACATATCAAATAAGGGACTAATTTCTAAAATATATGGGAAATTACAACACCTCTACAAGAAAAAGACAAATAATTTAATTTAAAAATGGGCACAGGACATGAACAGACACTTCACCAAGGAAGAGATTTGGGCAGCCAACAAACATATGAAGAAGTGTTCGTGATCATTAGCCATTAGAAAGTTGCAAATCAAAACAACGATGAGATATCGTCCCACGCAAGCACTAACAGCGAAGTTCAACAAAGCAGAGGACAATAAATGCTGGTGAGGATGTGGCGAAACTGGGACTCTCCTATATTGCTGGTGGGAATGCAAAGTGATCCAACCACTCTGGAAAACAGAACAGTATGGCGCTTCCTCAGAAAGTTGGAAGTAGAAATACCGTAAGATCCAGCAATTTCTCTACTTGGTATATATCCACAAGAAATATGAGCCATAACATGTTTAGATATATGCATACCAATGTTCATAGCAGCATGGAGACAGCCTAAATGCCCAACAATGGCAGACTGGATAAATAAACAAACTTCGGGTACATACAATGGAATATTATTCTTCCTTGAAAAATAACAAGGAAGCTGCAAGCCACCACATAACATGGATTAACCTTGAGGACATTATGCTGAGTAAAATTAGTCAGTCACAAAAGGACAAATATTGTATAAGACCATTATTGCAAAATCTTAAGAAAAGATACTCATACTAAAATGGAAAATATATATATATATTGGTTATCAGTGAGGGTGGGGGAGGGGTGCTGAGGGGTTGGAGGGAGGGGATTATAGAGTATAGGGTAGTGGGTAGGAACACCATAGTTCAGGTGTTGGGGAAAACAATACACTAGAAGGGGGAGGAGTGGAGGAACAAAGTAATTAGGGGAACACTGAGTCAGGTTTGCATGGGCTAAATGTCACAGAGGTAAATACTGATGCTTGCTCAACCTTGGCATAACAGGGATCTGTGATACAGGAATCACAGTATAGTCTGAAAAGGGAAAACAATGTTAAGATGTTTGACTGTCTTATGGATATTGGTTTCCCTTGCCTACTACTTTAAAATAGACACTTGGATGGGATAGAAAAGAATATTTGGAAACATGATTACAGAAAGCTTGTAAGGTCGTCTTCAGCCTATAACTAATTGGAATACCTAAAACTGGTTCTAGAACTTGCCCAGTAAAATAGGCTTTTTGAAGACTCTTTGCAGTGTATAGGAACATAGGTGGAATCCTGAGTCCCTTCCAGAACCTTCTAAGATGGGTCATTCCCACTAGAAAGGACAAGCAGACCAGCCTGGAACAGCTAGAGAAATAGAAGATATATCTGCAAAGAAAGATCAGTAGGACAAATTCAAAACAAAAATGACAGTATGATTGGCTACTACAAGAACATGCAAGTTGTTTGTCAGGGAACCAACAAGGCAAGGAATCAAGGCCCTTTGGGACAAACCCCCCTGTAAGACTGAAACTCAAACTCAAAGGGAACACATGAGCAGGCATGTAAATTTGCTGGTGACCACATTGGTCTACTGGTGAGTGGAAGAAGGGGAAAGGCAGCAATGAAGAAATGGGCTGAGTTCAACCACGTTCTATAGACTCCCATTGACCTGGAGATGAGTGAGAGAAGACGAAGGGCTGGTTGGTCCAAAGTATGGTGAGACCTGGGGACACCTGAGCCCATGGACAAGGACATAGCTAGAGAGGACAAGAGCCGAAAGTGAAGAATCCAGCTGATATGAAGTGAGGGGAGACACACAAGAATGCCCAAACTTGCAAATAGTACCAATTTGACCTAGCCTCAATGGCTTGATAATCAGAATTCGACTAAAGGAAGATTTAAAAAATGCAATTTTTGATAAAGGAAACGAGTATAAATTGCTGCAATTTGATGAACTTGACCTATACTTATGAATGTAGTAGCTCAAAATACCAACTGAGAGGTAAGGAGTCTTCACATCAAGTATCAATCCTCTCCCCTCTGTATACACGGTACACAGGGAAGGGCAACTTAGACATTGGCTATCTAAAATGAGGAAGCAATAAAGGCACAAAGTGACTAGCTTACAAGATTTCAAGTGGAAATTTAGTTTAAGAATGTGCAGGGGAAGGTAGAGTCCCCACTGAATAGTTTTCATCTTGTCTAGATGAGTCTGGTGAAAAGAGATGGGGATACGATTCTTATGATTCAATAGTAAGTAACTGTTATCAAGACTAATTGCAACTGTCACAATTGTAAAAGTAGAAGCTTTATAGCAAAAATGGGAGAGTAGTTTTCTTACAGTCCAGAAACAGAAGACCCTAGGACCATTAAGGGAGAAGAGAACAAGCACAGCATGGGATCCTATCCAGAGAAGCAGTGACATGAGAGATGGAGGCAGAGATGAGGACGCTGAGAGAAGGAGCAGCTGAGGACTCTGGACTCATGGAAAGAGAGGGACTTGTTGCTAGCAGCCAGCAGGTACATTTGCAGAATGTGTCCTTTGGATGTTTCAATTATTATATATTCCTGAGTGTTTCTGTGCACATCTGCGCCCCCCCTCCAAAAAAAAAAAAAAAGAAAAAGCATAGGGAATTGAAGCAAATACTGTTGAATGATGATGCATGGAGAAGATTGTAATTGCAATGAAATGATGGTATAAAGCTGATGCTCTCCCATGTAAACTATCACTCAATAAAAACTTTTAAAAAAAGAAAAGAGAGACTTCTGGTTCTGGCGGCAGCTGAGGCAGAGTCGGGTAGGACAGGCTCCATTGGAGAGGGACTGAAAACCCAGCAAAGCTGCTTTCATGGAACAGCAGCAGAGCTCTGGGTTTAGCATAAGGTACAGGGTGTCGGTTTCCACACACACGCCAGTGAAAAAATCACAGTATAAAGGAAAATACTACGATTTAGGAATCACTGTAGACACAGGACTCCCTCTGTGGCCACCTCACCTGGGCGAAGTTCAGAGGGTGGGGCTACATCCAGACCGGCACAGGGAACCTACCCTAAAAGCGGTGCAGTGACATTTGCAAAAGGAGGTGTGAGGGGATTCTACACCTCTTCCTTGTCATGCTTTCTTTGTCCAGCCCAGACCCCTTCAGGAGGGTGGGTGTGCAACCCACCCATCCCCCCCCAAAAAAAGTCCAGCATTGAGCCCAAAGTTTTCCCAGGGCAGAGAGAAAGAGTCCTATCAGACCCAGGCCAAATTCTTTAGTGGCTGCTTATGATGTCAGCCTCTGGATTGGAGCCCTAAAATTAACTTGTGTGGGTCCCTTTACTCTGGCATATCCAGCAAGAAAAAAGCAGGCCTGTAGAGCCTGACAGACGAACCATATGAACAATCTGTAAAACTTTAACATAAAAGGACACAACTATCTTGAGAATTACACTGTGCACACATAGGTACCTAACTGACCTACAAAGACAAAAATAGTACGCAATCTTTCTCCCATTAACATCTCAGTATCTATCTACATATCTCTACAGTGGTGACTAGAGGAGGGGCCTGAGCAAGTGGACACCCCCACCCACTGCTGGAGGCCTCTACAATGCACACACACACAGCCTGTGTAGCAAGGGAACTAGCCAACCAGCCACAGTTTTATTTTTGTTTCAATGTAGTGGTTTTTGTCTGCTTTTATGTTGCTTCTGTTTTTGGTCCTTTTGATCACACACTTTTCTGGAGGTGGGAGATTTTCTCCTTACATTACCCAAGAAGAGACAGAAATTATGGCTATATAGCCAAGCTACAAGGACACCCCATAATATTCCACCAGTGAGACAAGAGCCAATAAAAACCTGCTAAGCATTATATGCGAAAAGGGAAGCCTATCTTCTGATCATATCTACCAGGAGACACCCCGTAAGCTTAATAACACAGCAACAAACATCAATTTAAGCATTAAAATCTCACATAACTACTGGAAATAACCAATAAAACACAACAAAATATCTCAAAACATATCCCAAAACAGAAAAGAATAACTGAGACAGAGGAGCTGGAGACAGACAAAAGCTTTCCAGAAGAAAAAGAGCACATTTTGGATTTGCCTGAGAACAAATTCAGAAAAATTATATGGAAACAAATTCAAATGCTCTGAAAAGGGGTGGAGGACTACAAGGAAGAAGTCAGGAAAGTACTACAAGAGCAATCAAACAAGATTGACACAGCATTGGAAACAATTCAAACCTGCAAAAAGAGGTCTAGATGATTAATAATAAAATATCAGAAATGGACAATACACTGAAAGGGGAAAGAAGCAGAACTGAAGAGATGAAAGCCATAACCAGTGAGCTGGAAAACAAATCTCTCAATACTGCTAACATAGAAGAGCAAGCTGATAAAAGGATAAAAAAATCTGAAGAGAGTCTAAGATTCATGCTGGATAACATGAAGAGGAACAACTTAAGAATTATTGGCATTCCAGAACAGGAAGAATAAGAGAAGTCCACAGAGGATATAGTTGAAGTGCTTCTGGAAGAAAATTTCCCTAACATCTTGAAAGATGAGAAGATAAACATTCAAGAAGCCGATCATACCCCAGGAAGGATAGACCCTGAAAGAAAATCACTAAGACATATAATAATCAAGCTCTCCAAAATCAAAGATAAGGAGAGAATTCTAAAAGGGGCCAGAGAAAAGAGAAGTGTTACTTACAAAGGCAAGCAAATCAGATTAAGCTCTGACTTCTCAGCAGAAAACTTCAATATGCAAGAGACACACCTTACACACAAAGACAAAAACAGACTAAAAGTTAAAGGAGGCAAAAAAAATACACCAAACTAACTGCAACAATAAACAAGCAAGATTGGCAATATTAACCTCTGATAAAGTAAACTTTAAGACAAAACCAGCATAAGAGATAAAGAATAACACTATCTCATGATCAAAGTGTCAATTGATGAAGACAACATAATTATAATAAATAGTTATGCTCCCAATGAAAAAGTACCAAGATATATAAAATAAACCTTACTAGAATTAAAGAAAGAAATAGATAAATCTACAATTATAGTGGGAGATTTTAATACACCACTTTC
>NW_006408530.1:9004229-9005565 GCF_000296735.1 Chrysochloris asiatica
ATTAGGAAAGCAATACCATTTACAATAGCCACCCAAAAGATGAAATATCTAGGAATCAGTGTAATCAGAGAAACAAAAGACCTATACAAAGAAAATTACAAAACACTACTACAAGAAACCAAAAGAGACTTGCAAAAGTGGAAGAACATACCCTGGTCCTGGATAAGAAGACTGAACATCATGAAAATGTCAATACTACCCAAAGCAATTTACACATATAATGCAATCCCAATCCAGATTCTGATTACATTTTTCAAAGAGATGGAAAAGAAAGAGACCAGGGGTAAGCAAAGCACTGCTTAAGAAGCAGAACAAGGTTGGAAGCCTCTCACTCCTTGAATTCAAAATCTACTTCACGGCTTCGGTGTTCAAAACAGCCTGGTACTGGTACAATGAAAGATACATTGATCAATGGAACAGAATTGAGAATCCAGAAATTAATCCATCCACATATAGCCAACTGTTTTTCGACAAAGTGCTTAGTATATTGCATGGGGAAGAGATAGTCTCTTTAAACAAATCAAAAAAGTAGAGGACAATAAATGCTGGCAAGATGTCGAAAGACTGGGATCCTCCTACATTGTTGGTGGGATTGCAAAATGGTCCAACCACTCTGGAAAGTAATATGGTGCTTCCTCAGAAAGTTGGAAATACAATTACTTTATGATCCAGCAATCCCTCTACTTGGTATTTACCCACAAGAAATATGAGCCATAACATGAGTAGATATATACACACCAATGTTCATAGCAGCACTATCTATTTACAATAGCAAAAAAACGGAGACAGCTTAACTGCCCATCAATTGAAGAATGGGTAAACAAACTGTGGCACAAACACACAATGGAATACATGGATGAACCTTGAGGATATTATGCTGAGTGAAAGTAGTCAGTCACAACAGGAGAAATTCTGCATTGGACCATTATTGTAAAAGACTAAGCAAAAGAACCCACCACAAAAGGAGGGGGAGAATTATATATAATTTGCTGATCACCAGGATGTATGCAATGAGAGGAGGGGAGAGAGGGAAGGGAACATAGAGCACAGGGTAGGGAATAGACACAGGATAGCTTGGGTGCTTGGGGTGGGGATGGGGGACAATACACAAGAAGGGGGAGGGGAATAGAAGAAGAAGGCTGATGGGAGAACAGTTAGACAGGTTCGCATGGGCTAATTGGGACCAAGGTAAATGATGATGTCGCACAACCTTGGAACAATAATGGCAGTCTGATTGATTACTACAAGAACAAGTAAGCTGTTCACCCAGGATCCATCATGGCAAGTGGTCGGGACCCCTTAGAGCAACCTGCCTTCCAAGACTGAGACTCATGGG
>NW_006408530.1:9007055-9012287 GCF_000296735.1 Chrysochloris asiatica
ACAGCACTCAACAATAACAGCAAAAATGCTCAAGAGCAAGTTTCAGAGTCTCTTCAGATATAATTGTGTCTTTTCTTTCTTTCCCATCTTTTTAATTGCCTTTTGCTTTCTTCCTGTATGATGTTCTTGATGTCATCCCACAGTTCTTCCAGTATTTGGTCATTTGCATTTAATTAATCAAATCTGTCCTTGAGATGATCTCTAAATTCAGGTGGGATATACTCAAGGTCATATTTTGGCTGTCGTGCACTTGTTTTAAGTTTCTTCAACTTCAGCCTGTACAAAAACAGGAATGTTGCTGTTTGATGTTAATGCAATCAAGTAGGTTCCAGCTCATAATGACTCTGTATAGGGTTTTCAAGAAGCAGCTGGAGGGTTTGAACTGCTGACCTTGTGTTTCACAATCCAATGCTGGTCATATGACACCACACCAGGAGTCCTTGTGAATATGCATAGGAGCAATTAATGATCTGTTTTACAGTCTGACCTTGACTATGTTTTGGCTAATATTGAGCTTCTCCGTTGCTGCTTCTCACAGATGTAGCCAATTTGATTTCCTACATATTCCATCTGTTGAGGTACATATGTTTAGTACCCTTTCATGTTGTTGAATGAATTTGCAATAAAAAAGTTGGTGGTCTTGCAAAATTCTATTGTGTGATCTCCAGCATGATATCATGTCTACCACTAAGGCCTTATTTTACAACTTCTGATCTTCCCTCTTTGTTTCCAACTTTTGCATTCCAATCACTAGTAATTATTAATATATCTTGATTGCATGTTTGAACAACTTCAAGTTGAAGAAGTTTGTAGAATTCTTTAATCTGATCATCACCGGCTTTAGTGGTTGATGCATACATTTTAATAATAGTGATATTAACTGGTCTTCCAGAAGGACTCATCTTCGGGTACTATATATGGCAATGTTCCACTGCTATTCATAATGTTTTCATCTTCTGGTATGAAATCTATGTTCTGCTTCTAGTCATAAGGTTTCAATAGCAAACCGATCAGAAGTAATCTGCCTCTCCTTTTTTCTTGTCTGTCCTAGTCTAGAAGCTCCACTGAAATCTTATCACCATGGGTGAGCCTGCTGGTATTTATAATACCATCGATATAGCTTCCAGCATCACAGCAATATATAAGCCACCATAGTCCATCAGACTGGTAAGTGCTGGATTAAAATACTGGTGGTGGTTATGTGCCATGAATTCAGTTCTGAATCATAGCGACCCTGTATAGGGTTTCTGAGGTTGTAAATCTTTACAGGAACAGAAAGCCTGATCTTTCTCCCATGGAGTGGCTGTTAGATTCAAATAATTGATCTTGCGGTTAGCAGCTCATTTCGCAATCCACTATACTACCAGAGCTCCTTGGATTAAAATATTGTTGTTTTTGTTGTTGTTAAGTGCCGTCGAGTTGATTCCGACCCATAGTGACCCAGTATAGGGTTTCCAAGGAGCAGCTGGTGAGCTTGAACCGCCAACCTTGCAGTTCAAACGGCTTTGCAGTCTGGCGCAGTAACCCACAGTGTCACACCAGGACTCCTAAATTAAAATATTAGGTGCATGTAATTTGTTATATTTTGAAAAGTTTATCCCACAATTTTAACTGGATGTTTTTATTTACTTAAACACTTTGTATAGAGATAACCATCAAGGACAAAGCTCCAGGTGGAAAACACTTAGCTTGATACAGTGAAAAATTTCTCTACTGTTAAAATTTGAAAATTTATTCCTAGCTCTTGCATATAGGGTTACATGTTCCTTTAGTTCTCCTAGCACTCTGATTAAAAATAAGCTTGTTGATGTTTGATGAAGACTCTGTGAAGTGGCAATCTCATGCATGAAGTCTTTTTAAGAATAAAAATAAAATTACTTTTCTCACAAAAATGTCTGGTAGAGGAAAAAAACACTTCGTTAGTTAAATTCTACATTTTAGGAGATGTGATTGTTAACTAAGAATTAATTCACACAGCCTAATAATCTAGTATATTATAAGTGTCAGCATTTTTAAGATTTGTTTCCAAACTCTAATTAGGAAATGAATGAAAAATTTTAAAGTAGATTTTTTTGACAATTTTTGTTGTCCCATCACCATTTTATTTGCTGTCTTTAGGATTCTAGCTTTTAAGCAGAATAGAATTACTATACTGTACTGTAAGTCCTGGTGTGGTGCTGTAGGATAAGCACAGAATTGCAAGGTTGGTTTGAATCACAAGGCTGGCAGTTCAAACTCACCAGCTGCTCCTCAGAAACCCTATGTGGGGTTGCTATGAGTCAGAAACGACTTGACAGCACCTAACAATAACTAATTTTCACTATTTGATACTGTGCCCACTTAGAGTGAAATGGAAAATTGTCAGTTGTTCACTTAATGTACAAAGTATGGATTTTCTGACTGGGTAATTTTCAGCAAAAGGAAATTGTTGCCAGGGCTAGAGTGGTTAAACTTTCATATTAGCATAAAAGAAAATAAACAATTTTCTTCTATGTTAGGAAGCTGGAGTTGACAAGCTCTGACAATTTTCCTGCAAATTTGAAGTAAGCCCACAATCATATCTGTAAAGTATTTCAAAAATAACAATATGCAAATGGTGGCTTTCAGACCAAACAAGTTTGGGCATGATTAGTCACCTTAAAAATGTTGAATATTCTTCTATGATTTTTTTTTTCTAAGTATTGATATATACTCCTTGGAAACCCTATACAGAGTCAATATGAGTCACAACTGATTAGACAGCACTTAACAACACCAACAACCGCCAAATAGCAACAACCCAATTCACACAAGAGATTTGCCATACAAGAAGCTACACACCCTACACTTGCTAATATTACCTAGCTTTGTTCCTGTTGATTCATAGGTATGTGTAAATATCAGAGCTCCACTAAATATCCCAGGAAGACTGCAGAGCCAGGCAGGATTTCCTTGTGTTATACATAAGGTCATCATGATCCAGAGATAACTTGATAGCAACTAACAGCAATAACTAAATTTCCTCACTCTTTTATAATTCTTTGAGTGTGTATACAAAAGTTATGAACAAAAATGTAATACTAAAAGAACACCAATTTAAGACATATAGTTTTGTTTATTTTTCCAAATCATGCTTACTCTTCACCAACCGCACCAACTTACTTCCCCAGCAAGAGTCATCACTATTTTGAATTTAGTATACATCATTGCTGTGTATTTCTTTCTTTCTCATTCAGTCTTTCATATTGGCTAGCAGTACTTTTAACATGCTTCCAACATGTATACTTATTTTATTTTATATTCAAATAAACAAAAGGAGTGGTGTTTGATTAAATATGAGACAAAACAATGTTTATAGAAAATAACATAGTATGGTAGCTTTACTAATAGTGGTTGTAAATAATATTTTTAAGTTCTAAATGGTGCTAGTTTGAAGATGTTATTATCTTATGCTAGTAACATACTTTCTTTCTTACCACACCACTCAGTTATTCTCTTCATCACATTTGAAATTATAGCACTGCAAGGTCGATGGTTCAAGCTCACTATCTGCTCCTTGGAAACCCTATACAGGGTCGCTATGAGTCAGAATCAACTCGATGGCACTGAACAACAACCACAAGAAGATGCTAAAATCACACAAAGGAATATTTTTAAGAAGGAAGGGCAAAAGCAAAAATTTGATTTCTGAAATCAATTTCATGACATAAAGAGAAAAAATAACTAACCTGGAATTAGAGGAACACAAACAGAAAAACAAGTAGTTTCAAATGAAGAAACTATAAAGCTATTTGGTAAAAGATGGTCTTTTACAGGAAGAAAGAGAAAATGAGAAGCTTGGGCTGAAGTCCAACTAGTTTATGAGCAAATCACAATGGCCACTAACATATTCAAGATATAACCTAAATTGTTAGAACTCTTTCATTTATGTTAGTCACAATTATTCAAGCGGTCTTACAAAAATTAGAAATGAAGCCATCGAAATCAAATTTAAAACATGCTCTTTGAAACTAATAAGGATAATTTAGTTCCAATCTTCATTTACCTTTTCTCATTAAACACTCAAAGAACAGACCAAAGGCTATTGAAATTCTTCATCATTTTCTCTCTCGGGAAAAGTAATGGCATTTTTTAATAGAGAAACAGAGAATTTCTACTTCTCTAAGCTGGAAAATCATTTATTCCAAGCTGGATTCTTCTTTAAAATATATCCAGCTATATAACGTTTAAGTGTTTCTATGAATACAATATATTTTTCAATAATTAACCCTATATAATTTTTTTAAACTTAAAAACAAATAAGTCAAAAAGCAAATATTTGCATTCTAAAAAGAATTCATTTGAATAGGGAGATTTCTAAGATATTAAATATGTATCTTAATTTCAATTTTATTGGAATATGACTCATATTCAAAATTCAAGCCTTGACTTACAATATTTAAGGACCCCATGGGCAAAATATTGAATGACACAGAAAGCATCAAAAGAAGACAGAAGATATATACAGAGCAAAGAAATCACTTTGAGGACTAAGGTGAGCCTGACCCAAGTCATGATGTTTCCACTATCTTCAAATGCATGCTAAAGTTGTACAATGAATAAGGAAGACAGTTGAAAAAGTGATGCAGTTGAGTTAGGGTTCTGGAGAAGTATATTGAAAGTACCATGAACTGACAGAAGATATCTGTTGGAAGACATAACAGACAGAATGCTCCTTGATGGCAGGGATGCAGGGATGGCAAGATTTCATCTCTCATACTTCACTCATATTATCAGGAGGGACCAGTCCCTGGATAAGTACATTATGCTTGGTAAAGTGGAGGGTCAGCAAAAAAGATGAAGACCCTCAACAAGATGAATTGACACAGTGGCAGCAATGGGCTCAAGCTTAACAAATTTGAGGATGGTGTAGGGCTGAGCAGTTTTTCATTCTGTTGTGCATAGGGTTGCTATGTGTCAAAGATGAATCATTGAACCTAACTACAAAAACATTTGCTCTTAAAACTGAACAAACCAGTAGCCCCTGCTGCGCTTCTGCCTCTTGATTGACATCCGAGGACAGAAATCCCGCCTTTGAGCTGGACTTAAGGGCCCTAGCACAAGGAGATTCCTATTTAACAGCAACCAGGCAACCGCCACTCATCTGTCTGTCGTGCTGTGGTGGTTTGAATTGCTGTGATTCTGAGGGCTATGCCACCGGTATTTTAAATAACCAGCAGGGTCACCCATGGTGGACAGGTTTCAGATGAGCTT
>NW_006408530.1:9021987-9026863 GCF_000296735.1 Chrysochloris asiatica
GTACTGGATTGCTAATTACAAGGTCGTAGTTCAAACCCACCAGCTGCTTCTCAGAAACCCTATACAGGGTCGCTATGAGTTGGAATCAATTTGACAGTACTTAACAACAGCAAACAGTAAATTAGCGTAACGTTTTTGCCTTGTAGATTTATTGATAATTGCAAGTTGGACTTATTAAAAATGTTTCCATGTTATAATGAGCTATAGGGATAGTTTTATCATAAATAATAAGTTTCTGTTGAAACACTGTATACACAGTTATTTTGGTGTCACTCCTTCTGACAGTGTCACCTGGTGCAGCCCACACCTCCATATATACCACTGATGGTAATAAATAACCCCATGTCTGTCAAAGGAGAATAGTGCTCCACAGAGTTCTCTATGGCTGATTTTCTGCAACTGGATTGCCAGGCCTTTCTTCTGAGTTACCTTTTAGTTAGCTGCTTAGTGCATTAACCTTTTTCAGCACCCAGGGACTCCAACTGGACTCCACAGCCATAAAATTTATGAGAAAAAAGTAAGTGTTGTTTTAAGTTACTAAATTTGTGGTAATTTGTTACAAAGCAATAGAAAACTAATGTACCATAGGAGAATAGAGATGTTGTTGTACAATAAATCAATTTCATAGAAATTTTCAATCTGTCAAGATAGTCTGGAAATATTAGTTTACCACTTTGGAAGGAATCTCTAGCCAATTTCTTAGATTGGAATAAAACCAAAGTCATAATTCTCGGTTTTTCAAAACTGTCTTAATTTTTCAAATAATTAGGTCAACATACTGTAGTAGAAAGGCATAGAGATTTGGCTTAAATTTTGCCAGATAATTGCTTTTCTTTTATTTTGTTCTATTTATATACGTTTAATTTTTTGTCCTAGTAATACATGTATAGATTTTTAAAACCGGTCAGTTGTAGATTTTATCAATTGTGTTACTACTGTCAAAATAAGGTTTTCACTTTATCAATATAAACTATTCTTCAACCCAACATAAAAAAAAATGCATTTATTTTGCTTTCAATATCATTTTTTCTTTGAAAATAATTGTTATTACAATGTCAATAGTAGTCATAGATGAACCTGGTCATTAATCATGATTGCATTTCTTTTTTGTAGATCTTGTTTTCCTTGGAATCAGAATTGCCTCATTTATTCCCTTTGTATATATATATATATTATGTTTCAATTGCTCATTCATCCCTAAAGTCTCTGGAAAGTTCTTGGAAGCAAAGAGGACTTGAAATTCTGATAAAAAGACTACAGCCTTCAGTATAGATTGTACCTCAATATCAAGAAAACAAAATCCTCACCAGTGGACCAATAAATGTTGTTGCTGTTATGTGCTGTGATTTGGTTCTGACTCATAGTGACCCTGAACAGGGTTTCTGAGGCTGTAAATCTTTACGGGAGCAGAAAGCCTCATCTTTCTCCATGGAACAGCTGGTAGTTTCAAACTGCCGACCTTGTGGTTTGCAGCTTTATTCGTAACCACTACGCTACCAGAGCTCCTATAAACAGCAGCATGATAAACAGAGAAAAGTTTGAAGTTGTCAAAGACTTCATTTTGCTTGGATCTGCAGTCAACACTACCAGAAGCAGCAGTCAAGAAATCAAAGAACGTATTGTGTTAGTCTAATCTGCTGCAAAAGATCTCTTTCAGATGTTCAAGAGCAAAGATATCAGTTTGAGGACTAAGGTACCCTTGACTCAAGCCATGGTATTTATAATAACCTCATATACATCTGAAAGTTGGGCAAAGAATATGGTAGATCATAGAAGAATGGATGCATTTGAGTTATGATGTTGGAGAAGAATATTTAAAGTACTAAGGACTGCCAGAATAACAAACAAATCTGTGCTGGAAGCAGTGTGGTCATGATGTTCCTTAGAAGTCCAGATGGTGAGACATTGTCTCTCATAATTTGCACACCTTATCAGAAGGGATCAGTCCCTGGAGAAAGACATCATGTTTGGTAAAGTGGAGAGTCAGCATAAAAAGAGAAGACCCTCAATGAAATGGATTGGCACAGTGGAAGCAGAAATAAACTCAAGCATACCAATTGTGAGAATGGCACAGGACCAGTTTCATGCTGTTGTTCATAGGGTTTCTGTGATTCAGAACTGACTCAACGGCACCTAACAATAAGAACATCGGTTGATACTTGTTTGCCAAATAATATTTAAAGTAAAGTTTTAAGACTAAGAAGCCAAATAGAAACAGGCTTTCATAGACTGAAAACCTGGTGTACTTCATCAGGGTGATCTGGTGAGGACCAGGCCATTATTGGGAGTCCCAACTGTTAGTATCTCTACACTCCCTTCTTCCCTTTTAGACCAGATTCCTCAGACTTTAATCCTGCAATCTCATAATACCTGGAAAATGTGGACATGAATATACATGTTTAATTCCCCTGTTTTAGTAGAACACATCAGTCTTACTTTGATGATCACACTGTATACAACAACCTGACTTCTGGAATGGTACTGTAGAATGAGCACTCCATCACAAAGTCTGTTTGAACCACAAGGTCAGTGGTTCAGGCTCATCAGCCATTCCTCAGAAGCCCTATACAGGCTCTCTATGAGACAGAACTAACAACAGCAGCATCACTCCTTTTCTCTGAAGAGCTCTGGTGACACAGTGGTTCAGCACTCAGATGCTAACTGAAAAGTTGCTAAAACCCACTAGTCGCTCTGTAGGAGAAAGATGGGCTAGTCTGCTTTCATAATGATGGACAGCCTTGGAGACCTTACGTGGCAACTCTATTCTATCCTATAGGCTCCCCATAAGTCAGAATCAACAATGGATTAATCTTCTTCACATTATGGGAGGAGTGGTCACCCAGCTGGAAGAGGTAATTTAGGGAAACGCTGGAGCCCAGCTCAGTTGGAACCTCAAGATCAGGGTTCAAACTCACCAGCTGCTCTTTGAAAACGCTACACAGGGTCATTATGAGTCAGAACTGATTCGATGGAACTTAACAGCAACAACAAGGGTCCATTTACTCTGTTAAAACATTTTCACCCTGTCTTCCTGTTTTCTGTTCCACCTCCCCTTCTTCCTTTACAAATGCAATTAAAGTCTATGTTGACTTTATGAGCCCTTTTGAGGTTTTCTGTATTGTCTTAGCTAACTATTGCTACTATAAGAGAAAACCACAAGTGAATGGCTCCAGGAAACAGAAATGATGTTCTCTCACAGGTTAGGATACTTGAAGTCCAAATTCAGAGTCAGTTCTAGGAGAAGGCTCTCTTTGTCAGCTCTGGAGAAAAGTCCTTGTAACTTGTCAGCAGCTATAGACCCAGCACTCCTTGGAGATCTCCTTGTATCTTGGCATCAATCTTTACTAGGCACTAGGAGCTTCACAGTGCAAGAAACTCAGGTCTAGAAGACAAACTCCACTCCTGGCTTTTCTTTCTTTGTGGTAATAGATCTCTCTCCTCTGTTCATTTTTCTCTCCAAAGATAGAAAGATATTGCATGCTACCCCCCTGGGTAATTCTTTGACATCAGATCCAGGTTGCGATGAAATTAAGGGCATTGCAGACCACCCCTCATCTATGAGTTTATCACATCAAATCACAACATGGGGGATTATCACATAACTGTCACATTACAGAACCGCCAAACCACTGAGAATGATGGCTCAGTTAAGCTGACATGTATTTTGTTGTTGTTAAACGCCATCGAGTCAGTTCCAACTCATAGCGATCCTGTATAGGGTTTCCAAAGAGTTACTGATGAGCTTGAACCATTAACCTTGCAGATCAAACTGAACTTACAGTCCAGCACACTAACCCACAGTGCCATAGCAGGTCTCCGACGTGTATTTTAGGGAGACACAAGTCAATCCATGACAAGCAGCCCTGTTTTTATTTTTATTTTTTGGTAAGCCTCCCACCCCTGGGTGTTGTTGTTAAATGACATGGAGTAGTTTCTGACTCATAGTGACCCTGTATAGGGTTCCCAAGGAGCAACTGGTAGATTTGAACTGGTAGAACTCACCTTGTGGTTAGCAGTCCACTGTTCATCCTACAGAACCACGGTTTCCTTTATTTTCTTGAGTCTAATTTACCACAATAAACATCTGCTTCTTAGTGTCCATATTTATACTGGTACCTTCCATCTATTATCTTTTTCCCTATGGTCTTTTTTCCTTTTGGGTTTATTCAGTGGTACTGGTAAGACAGCTATCTGAGGAGAAAAAAAGAGAGAATAAAAAGCTTTGATTTTTGTAGCATTTGCCAATTTCAGTGATGTAAACATTTCTTTACAGTTTGCAATATTTCTAAATATTTAACAATTGTATCTTGATAATGAAAGGAGCTCTGGTGGCACTTAAAAAAAAATTTTTTCTTCTTCTTCTTCTTTTTTTTATCTTCTTCTAGTCCAGTTCTGATCGAAGCTAGGTCAAATGGGTACTATCTACAAGTTTGGGCATTCTTGTTCATCTCCCCTCACTTCATATTAGCTGGATGCTTCACTCTCAGCTTTAGCCCTCTGTGGCTATGTCCTTGATATGGTGGCACTTTGGAATTAGCACTGGACTGCTAACCACAAGATTGCGAGTTCAAAGCCACCAGCTGCTCCATGGAAAAAAAGATGAGACTTTCTGTACCTGTAAAGATTTATAGCCTTAGAAACCCTGTGCAGAGTTGCTTTGAGTCAGAATCCATTAGATGGCTACAGGATTGGATTTTGGTTTGTTATGTTGATAATAAGAGTTGGACCTAGCAAAGCATTGTTAATACAGTTTTCATTCTTTTTAGTAGAAGTTTAGACAGATTTTAGATAAAGTTAGGGGTTGTTGTTATTGTCGTGACATGCCGTGGAGTCGGTTCCAACTCATAGCAACTCTGTACGGGGTTTCCGAGGATAT
>NW_006408530.1:9027035-9034925 GCF_000296735.1 Chrysochloris asiatica
CACTATGAGTCAGAACCGACTCCACAGTACTTAACAACAACAACTATATATTTAGTGAAGGTGTTCAGACAAGATCATCAGCTCCACATTCAACAAATCACACTTTGCTTCATCCCATTGACTACAGTCCAAATGTTGAGGTCATAGTTAAGGCTACACTGTCCTAACATTCACTCATTAAGCATTATCAGCAATCTGTATCTTGAAGGTGTGGTACAAATAAACTGCGGTATTTAAGTAATATTTGCTTTCACATTAGTCACTGCTCAGTTACTCAGAGATGTAAATTACATAGGATATGTGACTGGTTGAAATACCTTGCTCTTTCTAATTGGACTCTCAAGTATATACTACTAGTTCCATTTCTAAGAAATCTTTTTAAAAAAATCTGCCAAAATTTCATAAAACTGTAGCAGTTAATCAATGTTGTTGCCTGGAATAACTAGACTAATCAAAACTCAAAGTCCATACTGTGGGATTGTTAAGAATCACAGCATGGGTAATGCACTATGGCCAAAATATCATGAGAGAATTCATCTCTAACTCTCTGTACGGAAGGAAAGTTTGTCATAACCAATCACCAAATCAGTTATCCTTGAGCCCATTCCAACTCATGTCAACTTCAAGTTTGCAGAGTAGAACTTCCTTCAATAAGGTTTTCAAGCCTGTGACTTTTGTGGGAAAAAAAACAAAACAAACATCACATCTTTCTTGCAAGGCACCTATGGATTGCATTGAAACTTCCAACCCTTCAGTTGGCAGCTGGGCACATTCACCATCTGCTCCATCCAGGGACTCAAAAGTTGATCATACACCCACACAATTCATGAATAAGGTCTGAAAGAATCCCACTCCCAAAATTTAAAGTAAATGCAATTTTAAATATTGTCTTTTTCATAGTACTCAAGGGTGAAGCAATTGATCAAAGGGGTACTTAGAAAGACTGTATTTTTACCACACAGTAGGAAATCTTGTGTCTAAAGATTTCTGCCATCTAAAAAAAAAAATCTCCTTCAGCATGGGGAGAAAACAAAACTGGGGTATATATAAATATCTATATATATATATATATATATATTCCACACACTTCTTATATGGAAATTATGCTTTTAGTTCTGGATGTTATTGCCCACTAAGATATCAACTTCCTTTTTTGCAATGTGTTACTCATGTGATTTAAAATCCATGGTTTGAGAGGTATGGCTTGTTTTTGTTTTGACCATGACTGCTATTATTGTTCATCACAAGACCTTGTGTGAACAGTGTGAGTATGGAATGTTGCCTTTGGCCATCTTGTATCCTGTGTCTAAAATACAGTGTGACAAAAAAAAAAAAAAGCATTGGAAATGCAGCAGAGTTGAAGGGAAAACAAAAGAATGTGATTTTGGTAACAGGTCTCTGTTTTATGCGAAAATAGTCCTTCTCTTTTTGCATTTTCATTATGATGTCTTTTCTCCTACAGCCAAATGTTTGAAGCAAGACCCATGTTGGACATAAGCCATATCTTGGCAGTTGTTGTCAAGTGCAGTATGTTCAGAAAATCTGCCTTGTTTTACTTTGCATGTCATATTATATGAAATGGTCTTAAAATGTAGTTTTTCCTCAGGGATTTCATGAAAGAAGTGACAAAATATACACATGGCTAGAGTTAACATTTAGAACTTAAAAAAAAAATGTCTAGGTTGTAAATATAAAATGTCTATGCTCCTTGGAAACCCTATAGAGGGTCACTATGAGTCGGAACCAATTCAATGGCATGTAACAATAACGTAAGTCTGTAAGTCTAATAGCTTAAAGGTGTGTAGAGCATTTTGATGGTTCTCTAAACTTTTGGGGTGGGGGAGAGTTAATACAGAAAAAAATAGAAATTCTACATTGAATGAATGTCCTTTGAATGGAAGAATATAGGTATGAGTGGCCAAGCCAAGAGGAGGGCCATCATGCAGGAGCATTTATCCTAATAGCAAGTATCTTCCTGCATTCATTAGCATTCTGAACTACTTCTGATAACTGCTGTCTCAGGAAGTGGAGGGCAACCATTTGTTCTATTTTAAAAATATAAGACAAGATGAGATAAGAGCAGATGGCCTTCTAAAGGTTAGTAGCCTCTTAAATTTGTGTCAGAATTCCTTTCAATTCTTAAGTACTTGATGACTTATTATTTTCTTGGTGTCTTGTGACTGTCACTGATTTAGTGGGAGAAGTTGTCATTATAAGGCCTTAATAGAAAAGAAAGTGACCCTCATAAAACAAGAATAAGGGGAGTAGATGACTGACATCTAACATAGTGACTCTTCCTCCCAGTGGATTATGATTCATCAGACAGGAGATTTAGACATTTCTTTGTAACCTAAGGAGGTCTATATAATAAACAAATGAAAAAAAATAGTAAAGTGTCTACTCTGTTATTAAAATCAGTATGAGTGAACCACAAAGAATGCATAATTAAGCATATCTACTATCCTTTAAAGGAGCTCTGGTAGCATTTGTTGTTGTTGTTAGGTGTCATCAGTTGGTACCGACCCATAGCGACCTTATGCACAGCAGAACAAAACACTGCCTGATCCTGGGACAACCTCATTATTGTTGCCACGCTTGAGTCCATCAATGCTGCCACTTAAATCCATCTCATTGGGGGTCTTCCTCTTTTTCTCTGACCCTCCACCTTACCAAACATGATATCCTTCTCCAGTGACTTGTCCCTCCTGACAATTTGTTCGAAGTATGAGAGACAAAGTTTCGCGTAGTGGTTGCAAATTGGGCTGCTAACCTCCGGGTCAGCAGTTTGAAACTACCAGCTGTTCTGCAGGAGAAAGATGAGGCTTTCTGCGCCCATAAAGATTTTCAGCCTCAGAAATCCTGTACAGGGTCGCTATGAGTAGGAACTGATTCCATGGCACATAACCACCACCACTGATATCCTTTAAAGGAGCCCTGCTAGCATAGTGGTTACAAGTAAGGCTGCTAATCTCACCATCAGCAGTTCGAGACTACAAGCAGCTCTACAGGAGAAAGATGAGGCTTTCTGATCCCATAAAGATTAACGGCCTCAAAAATCCTATATACAGGGTCGCTATGGGCCAGAACTGACTCCACGACACATAACCACCACCACCACCAGTATCCTTTGAAGGAGCCCTGCTAGTAAAGTGGGTTATGAGTTGGACTGCTAACTACCAGTTCAGCAGTTTTCAATCTATCAGTCGCTCTGCTGGAGAAAGATGAGGCTTTCTGCTCCCATAAAGATTTACAGACATGGAAACCCTGTACAGGGTCACTATGAGTCTGAAACAACTCGCCGACACACAACCACCGCTACCACAGTATCTTTTAACTTTTGACTACCACCAATATACTACAATACCATTACTGCAAAAATTCTAGACAAACAACAATTGTAACGCTTAAAAAAATATTACCTATCATGTGTTTGAAGACTGCCTAGTCATTATTGGGTGGGCGCCTTGCAAACTCTGGCATGGATAGATGTCTAAGTTAAGATCATTATATGTAAGGATTTACTTCTTTGCTGGTCCCAGTTTCCTAAGAAGCACTTTTTCCACTCTCTTCCAGGGAGTGTTTTATTTCTATATAGTGGAGACTTCTTAACTGTTCTTCTTTGTCACAACTGATCCTTTAGCTCATTACAGACTACTATATATACCTATGTATATATGTACATAAGAGCTCTGTACATAGGAACTCTGGTAGCATAGGAGCTCTGGTAGTGGTTACGAGTGGGGTTGCTAACCTCAACGTCAGCAGTTCGAAACTACCAGTCGTTCCGTGGGAGAAAAACGACGCTTTCTGCTCCTGTAAAGATTTACAGTCTCAGAACATACAGGTTCACTGTGAGTCAGAACCAACTCCATGGCACATCACCACCACCACCATATATGTACATGTATTCCAAACCCATTGCTGCAGGGTTGGTTCTGATTCAAAGTGTTGTTAAGAGATGATATATTACAGTCCATATCCCACAAATATTTGGGACTGATTTGACCTTCATGTTTGCTATTCTCAAAGGCACATGAAGAGTTGAAAATTCCCTACAGTTTTGTGTGTAACTTCTTTCCTGTTTAATAATGACAGGCTTCCTTTTTGTTCTTGTCAAGAGAAAAGTAACCAAAAAATTCCAACTGTTTATATTTTGTGCTTCTAAGTCTACAGACTATGTTAAAGGCAGAGCAATTTATGATTTCCTCGATGTCACATGATAATCTTTGAGCATGTTGGTTTTGGTTTACTTTTCTAGGCTCTGTTTAAGAGGAAGGAAAGGTCTTTAAACCAAAGAGAAGGCCGTAATGTAATTAGTATTTGGCTGAAGATTCACAGTAGATTGTACTTTATTGGCTATTGGTCAACACGGCTTGTTACATAGTACAAGGAACAGTGTAAACAAATTATTGCTTCTTTATGTGAACTACAAAGTATAATTACCCTACAGTGTGTATGATGCCAAGCATCAGGGCCGAAGAAAAACAACAAATTTAGTATCATCCAATCTAGCTCAGAAGTACAAAAATGCCAGGAGCCAATGAAACAACCTACATCACTGTAGGACAGTTTTTCTCTGTGACCCCACAATATGACTCTTGAATCTAGGAATATTGTACTGGTCAGAGAAAAATGCCTTTAAATATTACTGTGATTTACTCTTTAATATCAGGTGCCAAATAGATTAAAAAACAAAACAGAACAGAAACAAAAACACAATGTTGCAGCCTTTGAATCATTTCCTGTTGAAGACATGGCTAGTCTATTCAAGTGTTTAGAGAGAGGCCAGTTGATAAAGCAACATCAACTATCTGATGCGCTTTTCCATTTATAACTAGTTTGTTGGCAGTAAGTTGAAACAAGTTTATGTAGCATCAAATAAAAATTAAAAAAATGCTTCTGACTCATAGTAATTCTGCAAAACAGAGAACTGTCCCTTAGGGTTTCCAGTGATGTCATCTTAAAGGGATCAGACTGCCACATCGTTCTCCTATGGAGCAAATGGGAGGGGTCACACTACTGACCTTCAGTTAACAGACAAATGCTTACCCATTGTACCACTACGGTTACATTACTAAAATTAAGGCTTAATAAGTAATTTACAAATCCTTAGAAAACAGACAAAACCATATATGGTAAATTTTCTCTCCAGAAACAGAAAAACTTTTACTGACAAAGATTTTCTTTCTGACACCAAAAAAAAAAAACCCAACCCAAATTCACTGCCATCTAATCGACTCCAACTCATAGTGACCCTATGTAGGATATTTAATGCTAGAACTCTTTATTGGAGCAGAAAGCTTCATCTTTCTCCCATAGGGTGGTTGGTGTGTTTGAACTGCCAACATTATAGTTAGCAGTCTGGTTCTTATCCAACAGCGCCACCAGAGTTGATACAAGATGCACTTTTCATTTATAGCTGCCCAAAACCTTCAAATCATTTTATGAATTATTACACAATGCTTGTTGCGTTTTTATCCTGAGGTGCACTCAATCCTCCTCTTTCTGAGTTCACTCAATGTTTTTTTAGAATATATACATGTATGTTGTCGTTAAGAGCTATCAAGTTGGTTCCAACCCATAGCGACCCTGTATAGGGTTTCTGAGAGGTAACTGGTGTGGTTGTCTGAACTGTGAACTTTGAAGTTCAATTTGACCTTGCAGTTGAAGGCACCATACCAGAAATATATATATATTGTTGTTGTCAGGTGCCATCGAGTCGGAACCGACTCATAGCGACCCCATGCACAGCAGAACGAAACAATGCTCGATCCTGGGCCAACCTCACCACCGCTGCCACCCCCGAGTCCATCAATGATGCCACCTGGCCGATCCATCTCGTTGGAGGTCTTCCTCTTTTTCTCTGACCCTCCACCCTACCCAGCATGACATCCTTCTCCAACGATTGTTTCCTCCGGACTACATGTCCAAAGTAGGAGAGACGAAGCTTAGCCATCCTGGCCTCCAAGGAGCACTCTGGCTGCACTTCTTCCAAAACAGATCTATTGGTTCTTTTGGCAGTCCATGGCACCCTCAGTATTCTCCTCCAACACCACAACTCAAAGGCATCAATTCTTCTACGATCCTCTTTATTCACTGTCCAGCTTTCGCATCCATATGAGGCTATTGAAAACACAATGGCCTGGGTCAGGCGCACCCTAGTCCTCAAGAGAGAGAGAGGGAGGAAGGGAGAGAGAGAGAAAGAGTCCTGTGGCACTGCGGGCTAATGCATGTGCTGGACTGCAAGGTCAGTTTGTAACCACAAGGTCGGCAGTTCATGCTAATCAGTGCTTTTTGGAAACCCTATACAAGGTCATTATGGGTCAGATACAACTCAACAGCAATTAGCAACAACAATATATATATATATTGTTGTTATGAAGTGCTGTCGAGTTGGTTCTGACCCATAGCAACCATATATAGGGTTTTCGAGGAGCAGCTGGTGAGCTTGTACTGCCGAACTTGCAGTTCAAACGGCTTTGCAGGACTCCATAGTATATATGTGTATTAGTTCCAATTCAAGCACACACATGTTTATTCCAAACAAAATATGTTTAAATATGACTCTGTGATCAGTGAATGGCGGCAGATCTATCCAGTACTAATTTTTGTTAGTCTCTTAGAATGACTTCAAATAAAGGTCCAATCAAAACAATGGCTTTTGAGGTTATCTGCTGGGTCAACTAAATTCAAGGCAGAGAGGACAGCTAAGAAGATAATGGGACTATTTGAGGGAATTCCAAAAGGCTCAGGTGCACCTGATGCAAGCCATGGTATTTTCAGTCACTCATGTGCATGTGAAAATTGAACAATGAATAAGGAAGACTGTAGAAGGTTCAATGCATTTGAATTTTGGTGTTGGAGAAGAATGTTGAAAAGTACAATGGGCTTCCAGAAGAACAAACCAATCTGTGTTAGAAGAACAACCAGAATGCTCCTTAGAAGCCATGATGGTTAAGACTTTGTCTCTCATACTTCGGATATGTTATTAGGAGGAACCAGTCCATGTAGAAGGACATCATGCTTGGTAAAGTGTAGGGTCAGCGAAAAAGTGAAAGACCCCCAATGAGATGGATTGACACTGTGGCAGTAAGAATCGGTTCAATGTAACAACAACTATGAGGATGGTGCAGGACAGGGCAGTGTTGGTATAGGGTCACTATGAGTTGGAAATGACTCACTGGCACTTAACAACAAAAGAAGTCATCTTGATAGATTTTTTTGAAGGACACAGATGATCATGAGGACTTACTAGGAAGAAGCTTTCAGAAAGTTGAAAACTGCATTGGTGAGGAAAAGGCCAAGAAAATTGTGTCGAGGAATTGTTTTCCATTTTGACAATGTAACTGCTCATTGTTCAAGGGTAGAAGGGTTGTCCTATGAGAATTTTGTTGGAAAAACTTACCCCATCCACTCTACTGCCTTGATCTTACCCCTTCAGAATTTTTTGTTTCTAAAACTCAAAGAACATTACAAAGAAACACAACTTGAGTCCCATAACAATGCCAAAAATTCCTTCTTTTTTTTTTAAATGTTTTATTGTGTATTGTGTGATAGTCTACATGGGGGAACATTAGTTTTACATTCATTCCGTCATACATCGTCTCATTGCCATAGCTACCATCCCGTCCATGCATCATCACCCAACCAAAGGGTATACCCTGCAATCCCGCCAACCCTCCCCTCATGGTCCTCAGCACACGGCCCCTCTCCCACTCTGGATCCCTAGTTCCCATCCACTCCATCTCTTCACGTCATCCTCTCTCTTCATGTCATCCTCTCTGTCTCAGTCTTAGGCCTCACTGCTCCTCTGGGTGGGGTCCCGCTCTCCGCTTTTCTCCATTAATGGTCCCAGGGCCCTCCACTCCTAGACTGAAAGGTTAATCACTC
>NW_006408530.1:9036126-9044278 GCF_000296735.1 Chrysochloris asiatica
AATGAAAATCACCCTATGGCCCAATTTTCTGCCAAGCAGCAGATAGGTATATGGGGGACAACAACATTAGTAAGGTATGGAATGGACAATCATTCAAGGTAAAAATGGCAACATTTACCTATGGATACAGTTGAGAAGGGATAGGAAAGAGGGTGGAATGGAAATCAGAACCCCAGGGAGGAAGTGGGATGGCTGTTGTTGCATGGAGGGGATTAAAATCATTGAGATGAAATAAAGTGTCTGATTTGTTGAATGTAAATCTGATGATCTTTTCTGTTAACCTTCATTCAATTTACAGTAAGCGTTTATATATATATATAAGACGTGTATAGACCTAGATAGAAGTGTGGTGTAGTGAATTATCATATGTCTCTTTTAGCCATAGTCTGTAACTCTTATTAAACAATGTTTCTGCCTTGCTGGATCTGAGTAAGAGCAGGTGGAAGAAGATATCAATAGGATAAAATGATTCAGCTGTGGATGTTAGCAAAGTTCATT
This sequence comes from Chrysochloris asiatica, assembly GCF_000296735.1. Classification (NCBI taxonomy): domain Eukaryota; kingdom Metazoa; phylum Chordata; class Mammalia; order Afrosoricida; family Chrysochloridae; genus Chrysochloris; species Chrysochloris asiatica. Next base: position 9,036,625 of record NW_006408530.1, read on the forward strand.
GTAATTGTAAAAACTTGAAACTGTAGTGCGGGTATAAAATGAGCCATCTCAAAAGCAGGATAGGGGATCTTACCATCATCAAAGAAGAAGAACCAGGAATGGAGCACATTCTTTGGACCCCAAGAATCTGCACATTGAAGCTTCTTGACCTAGAAACAGAAGCTGGGACACCAGAGGAGGGGCAGAGGAGCAGCAGCAGCAGAACCAAGAATTAGAGCACAAGACAGAGCAGTCCGTGGACTTCCCAGTCTATGGAGCAGGAGAAGCTGAGTGATGCTGGGCGGGAATATTTCTTATAGAGTGAGTTGTCTCCTGGCACTTAAGTGGAAGAGCTAGGTTTGCTGACCCATGGAACTAGATCCAAGTGCTTTGAGGTTGAGGATGATGGTGCAGCGGTGTGTCCTGTAGGCATTTATCCACAGCTACTAGAAAACTGTGCCCTGAGCATTTTCTGATCCTGTATTATAAACTGTTTACTTTCCTAATAAACTCACTTGCCAACTAGAACATCATCCAGTATTTTGCATTTATGACAAAAGTAAAAAAAATTACTATATATTTTGTACATTAACAATGTACCTCTTTAGCAAGGAATGTAGAGGTGTGAATAATATTGGTTATGATGGTTAAAGTTTCGTGTCAACTTGACTGGACCATGAATTTCAGTGGTTTTTACAGTTATGTAATGGTGTCATTTTGCTATTATGTAGTGATATAATTTGGTAGTTATTTAAAAAAGTAATCATCCTTCATTTTGTGATCGGATATACTCATTTTCCATTTTTGTATAATGTTGATTTCACATATTAACCTACACTTTGGCACCTATGTTGATAAATGAGGAGAAGTTATATATATAGTCCCTAGGCTTTCTGCTCCCGTAAAGATTTACAGCCTCGGAAACCCTGTTCAGGGTCACTATGGGTTGGAACCGACTCCAAGGCACTTAACAACAATAACAAATTGTTATTTTTAAGTACTGTGGAGGCAATTCTGACTCATAGCAACCCTGCACAGGGTTTCTGAAGCTGTAAATCTTTTGGGAGCAGAAAGCTTCATCTTTCTCTTGTGGAACAGCTGGTAGTTTCAAACTGCCCACCTTGAGGTTAGCAGCCCGATTTATAACCACTATGCTACCAGAGCTACTTGTATAGTCCCTGCGTAGTGCAAATGGACAAATCGTTTCCTTCCTGAAACTAACAAAAAGTTTGTCCGTTTGACCTTCCCCAGTGGTACCATGGAAAAAAGACTTAGTGATCTGCTTCCATTAAGAGTACAGCCAAGAAAATTTGCTAGATCAACAATTTATTCATTGCAAATACCTATTTTGAACAACATCCAAGGTGACTATACATGCAGAACTCACCTGGTATAATAAACAGGAACCAAATTGATTACATCTGTGGAAAGAGACAATGGAGAAACTCAATATCATCAACTAAAACAAGGCTAGGTGCTGGAGACAGCATATGCAGACCCTGGGTTGATCAGTGGCCCTGTGACATGGACGAAAATCCAACCCCGTGGCCCTCCTCCGGACTGCAAGCCATGGACCCTGAGGGCCAAGGAAGTGACCTCCTGACGTCCCGGGTTCCTTGGCTTTTGCGAACTCACTGGTTGGCTACCTCTGTATAATTTTCTTTGGTCCTAATATTGTTCATTCTATGCTTCTAACTCCAGTAATTGTAGCTCCTGAGAAAATGGTTTCTTTTACAATGCCTCTCTTAATGCCTTCACTGTGTTGGCAGTGCGTGGAGTCCTGGGAACAAATCTTTCTGAGGAACAAGCGATAGCCACCAGGGATGAATGTCAGAACTGCTCCCTATTTGATTATTTCGTTATGTTTGATATCCATGAACAATAATGTGTTTGAAAACCCTTTTTAGAGCCGAGAGAGTAAGTTTCCTCAGATAATTAAGAAAGGCCAGGAACAGGTATATTGGGAATATGAGAAAAGGTTTTTAGAGAAAAACTACCCAAGGTTTGTAAATAAAGTGGAATGGTAAATTCTGGGAATGTTGGATTAGAGGATAATAGTGGCAGCCCCATTAAACCGCCTCTGAATATAATCAGTTTAACCTAGATGTTCTCCTTCCTCCTGAAAGTATATAGGAATGTGATAATTAAGAACAATGTAGCATTTTAGATATAGATAAATGAAGCCTGGTGCCTGAGATCTTGCTCACAAAAAAAAGTTTGCAAAGTGTACAGAGACAGCTTGCCTCCTTTCAGGAACCTTGCTTTATGTTAAGTATCCTTAAGAAACCACACATCGCTGCTCTAGATCATTTAAGCTTAAAAGTTAATATATAACAGCTTGATTGAACCTTTTTCTGTAAAAATAAAAATGTTAGATTGTTAAGAAAAACTATGAAAATATCTTTAAAAAATTGTACCTGTGAATCATCATGTCCTGTTTTGAATGATTAATCACATTTCAATTCCGTATCCTGCCTTATCTAAAGAATCACATCCTCCCTTCGTGAATTACATCCTTCCTTTGTAACAAATCCCTCTCTAAAAAAGAGAATAAAAGACTGAGGTACAGTGAGTTATGTGTGCAATGCTAGGCAATATGTTTGCAGATCTGCCTACCTGCCAGCTTGCATCATATCTATGTGTCTGTCTTTTTTGTATATATTTCATCTCTCTCTTTCTCTATCCCTTTCGCCGCCAGATCTCCCTTCTTCGTGACACCCACACTTCCTTGTCGAGGCTGGACCCCAACATAGGACCTCGACAGCTAGGGACCAACTGCTCTTATGTAAGTTCAGGCTGAAGCTGAAAAGAGTTAGAACAAATTCATGAAAGCCAAAACATGACATTGATTATATACTACCTGAATTTAGAGAACATCTCAAGGAGAGATTTGACTAAGTAGACACTAATGACCGAAGACCAGGTTAATTGTGGGATAGCATCATATATGAAGAAAGCAAAAAAAGTATATACAAGAGAGGAAAAAAAAAAAATAAAAGATCAAAATGGATGTCAGAAGACAAGCTAAAATTTGCTCTTAAACATAGAGAATTTAAACAACTGGAAGAAATGCAGAAGTAAAAGATGAACAGAAAATATCAAAGGGCAGCTGGAGAAGACAAAGGTAAATATTATAATGAAATGTGCAGAGACCTGGAGTTACAAAACCAAAAGGGAAGAACATGCTCAGCATTTCTTAAGCTGAAAGAACTGAAGAAAAAGTACAAGCCTCGGTTTGCAATATTGAACAATTCTATGGGCAAATATTGAATGATGCAGGAACCATCAAAACAAACTGGAAGGAATACAGAGTTGCTGTACCAAAAATAATTGGCCAATGTTCAATCACTTCAAGAGGTGGCATATAATCAAGAACTGATGGTACTGAAGGAAGAAGTCCAGGCTGCACTGAAGACATTGGCAAAAATCAAGGATCTAGGCATTGACAAAATACAAATTGAAATGTTTCAACAAACTAAGACAATGTTTACTCATATATACCAATCAATTAGAAGAGACCATTCCAAAATAAGGTGATCCAATGGAATGTGGAAATCATTGAACAATATCAATAATATCATATACAAGTACAATTTTTGCTAAAGATAGTTCAAAAATGGTTGCAATAATACATTGACAGGGAGCTGCGAGAAATTCAAGCCAGATTCAGAAGAGGACATGGAATGAGAAACATCATTGCTGATGTCAGATGGGTCTTGACTGAAAGTTGTTATTGTTAAGTACCACTGAGTCAGTTCTGACCCATAGTGACCCTGTATAGGGTTTCTGAGAAGAGACTGGTAAGCTTAAACTGCTGACCTTGTGGTTCAAACCAATTTTGCAGTCCAGCACATTGACCCACAACTCCACACCAGGACTCCTGACTGAAAGTTGTTGTTGCTGTTAAGTGTCATCAAATTGATTCTGACCCATAGTGACCCTGTATAGGGTTTCCAAGTAGCAGCTGGTGAGCTTGAACCACCGACTGTGGAGTTCAAATGACTTTGCAGTCTGATGAATTAGCTCACAGCACCACACCAGCATATGTAAACCTCTTTTTGGTATTCCCTGACTAAAAGTAGGGAATACCAAAAAGAGGTTTACATATGCTAGATTGACAATGCAAAGGCATTCAACTGTGTGGACATAATAAACTATGGATAACAATGTGAAGAATGGGAGCTCCAGACCAATGATTTATACTCATGAGGAACTTGCACATACAGACCAAGAGACAATCATTCAAACAGAGCAACTAAGTAGTTTAAAATCAGGAAAAGTGTGTTCCAGGGTTGTATCTTTTCACCATATTTATTTTATCCTTCATATAATCCATATTGGATTATATGAAGGATGTGACATTAAGATTAGAGGAAAACTCATTAGCAACCTGAGATATGCAGATGATATAACCTTGCTTGCTGGAAGTGAAGAGGACTTAAAATACTTACTGATGAAGATCAAAGACTACAGCTTTCAGTATGGAATGTCATCCAAAGTAAACAAAAATCCTCACAACTGAACCAATAAATAACACCATGATAAGCAGAGAAAAGATTACAGTTGTCAAAGACTTCATTTTGCTGGGATCTACAATCAATTATGGAAACAGGTATCAAGAAAACAAACATTGGGTAAATCTTCTGCAAAAAACTTCTTTAAAGTATTAATGAGCAAAGATCTTACTTTGAGGACTAAGAGCTGCCTGACCCAAGTCATGGTATTTTCATTCACCTCATATACATGTGAATGTTGGACAATGAATAAAGAAGACCAGACCTTGGAAGAATTGATGCATCTGAATTATAATGCTGATAAAGAATAAGCACATGGACTGCCAGGAAAACAAACAAATCTGTCTTGAAAGAAGTACAATCAGGATGTTACTTAGAAGCAAAGATAGCAAGACTTCATCTCTTATACTTTGGACAAGTTGTTAGGTCGGACCAGTCTTCAGAAAAGGACATCATGCTTGGAAATATTGATGGTCAGTTAAAAAGAGGAACACCCCCAAGGAGATGGACTGACACAGTGGTAGTAGCAACAAGGGATTCAAAATCTTAACAATGGTGAGGATGGTGCAGGAACAGGCGATGTATCAGGTCGTTATGAGTTGGAACAGACTCACTGGCACCTAACAACAATAAAAACAAATGGATTATTGGAAACAATAATTCCTATTCCTCAGAGGAAAAAATGGAGACTTCAATTTTCATTCTATTTCAGGGTCATTTTAAGACCACAAGAACAGTTCACTGAGATTTAGAATTAACACTGAATATAACACTGAAGTGTGAGACACTGGGAGTTTAAGGGAGACTGAAGTCAGGATATGTTATCTCACCCTTTGAAGTCACTAGATGATGTAGTTAATGTGTTCATCTACTGAAAGGTTGGAGGTTAGTTGGCACATAGGTGCCACAGAAGAAATGATGAGTCATCTACTTCTAAAAAAGCATCCATCAAAATGCACAGTTCTCCTCTGACACACAAAGAACCACCATGAGTTGGCCTTGACTCCAAATCATCTAGGCACCATTCTCTTTTTACCTGACCCTCTCAGACTGTAATCACACACTATTTCAGTCATGAGGACCACTTCCATGATTCAACTCCCTCCTTTTGATCTATTTTCTGAATAGTTCTTTTCTTCAATCATCCCTGAAGCTTCTCCATATCCTCCTCCTACATAAAATGAAATGACTCATGGAAGGGTGATTTACTTTGGTTTCATGGTAACCTACAAAGCACAGTATTAGAGTATATCAAAATGTATTGCTACAGAACCAAAGAAACTTTTGTTAAGTAAAAACACCAAAGTGTGAATCTATGGTATCTCAACATATCCTCTATCTAGGTCTATACACTATGGAAGGTAGTGTTGCCATCTATTTCACCATTCCCTGAAAAATTCTGTGCTCTCCAATTTACACCACATTACAACAGCAGTTCTGGCATCCTTGAGGGACTCAAATTGTGTTATTTTGAAATGTTCTTTGAGTTTTGTCAATTCAAAGAGCAAGATCAGAGTTGTGGGGTGGATGGGTAAGGTTTCCAGTAAAATTCCCAAATGACAGCCCTTACTACCCTCAAAGAACGAACATGTGCATTGTCCTCAGTGCAGCTTTCCTGCCCACTTTCTCACCAGTGCAGGTTTCCATTTTCTTAAAACTTCCCTGTGATCATCCTGAGTCCTTTGAGAAAGTCTACCAAGATCATTCCACTAGAGTCCAATAAAACAGTCTCCATAACCTCTGAAGTAACTCAGCTTCTTTCAATTCAACTAGCCCAGCAGATGCCCTAAGAAGTCACTGTTTTGATTGGACCCTTTTTAGAAAATGCCCTAATGAGACTAAGACAACTTGTCTGCAGTAGTCAAGTGATCACAGAGCCATTAAAATACATTCTGTTTAGAATAAATCCACACATGTATGAAATGGATCCCCCAGTACCAATACTTTTTGATTCATCCTGCTCTAATCATGCTCCTGTGACTTCCAGGCAATTGGTAGGTGAAAGGCACACTGCCCTTTCAGAAACCCAGGACTCACTCCTATATGGATGTGGAGAAGAATAGAACTAATACAAGACAAATCTCACAAGAAATGCCACTGTCCCCACGCAGAATGGCGAAGGAGAATGTACCACAGTTTCACGCGTGGACGCCTACCTCTCAAGATTATTATTCTGCAGGCTGTTGTTGTTAGTTACTACCGAGGTGGCTCTGACTCATGGCAATCCTATGCACAACAGAATGAAACACTGCCCAGTCCTGCGTCATCCTCACAAATGTTTCATTCTTAAGCCCATTGCTGCTGGCACTGTGCCAATCCATGTCGAAAAGGGGTTTCCTCTTTTCTGCTGACCCTCCACTTTATGAAGCATGATGTCCTTCTCTAGGGACAGGTTTCTCCTGTTAACGTGTATGAAGGATACGAGATGAAGTCTCACCATCCTGGCTTGTAAGGAGCTGTACTTCTTCCAACACAGATTTGTTTGTTCTTCTGGAAGACAATGGTACTTTCAATATTCTTCCCCAACACCATAACTCAAATGTATCAATTCTTCTACCATCTTCCTTATTCATTGTTCAACTTTCACATGCTTATGAGGCAATTTGAAAATACCATGACTTGGGTCAGTTGCTCCTTAGTCATCAAACTAATATCTTTACTCTTGAACACTTTAGAGAGGTCTTATGCAGTAGATATGTCTAATGCAATACATCATTTGACTTCTTGACTGCTGTTTCCATGAATGTTGATTGATAGTAGATCAAAGAAAAATGAAGTTTTTGGCAACTTCAATCCTTTCTCCATTTATCATGATGCTACTTATTGGTCCAGTTGTGAAGATTTTTATTTTCTTTACATTGAGGGGCAACCCATACAGGAGTCTGTGGTTTTTTATCTTTATCAATAAGTATTTTTTAAGTTCTCTTAACTTTCAGCAAGCAAGGTTGTAATCATATGCATACCACAGGTTGATAATGAGTCTTCTTTTAATCTTGAGCCCACACTTCTTCATATAATCCAGTTTCTCATATTATTTGCTCAGCATGCGGGTTGAATAAGTATGGTGAAAGAATACAGCCCTACCACACACCTCTCCTGATTTTAAACCAGTCAGTATCTCCTGGCTGGCTGTGTGCCATGGAGTTGCTCATAGCAACAGG
>NW_006408530.1:9044378-9047185 GCF_000296735.1 Chrysochloris asiatica
TATACATAGTTTGCGTGATCCACAGAGTCCATGGTTTCCGAGGCTGTAAATCTTTACGGGAGCAAAATGCCTCATCTTTCTCCCACGGAAAAGCTGGTAGTTTCGAACTGCTGGCCTTGCGGTTCACAGCCTTATTCGTAGCCATTATGTTACCAGAGCTCCTTTCAGTATCCCCTAGTTCTGTTCTAATTATTGCCTCTTGTTTTATGTATAGTTTCTTCTGATCACAATTAAGTATTCTGGAATACCCATTTTTTGTGATGTTATACATAGTTTGCGTGATCCACAGAGTCCATGGGTAAACATCTGATATTCTCTGCTTTCAGGCAAGATCCATTTGACATCAGCAACAATATCCCTAATTCCAGGACATCTTCTGAAACCAGCTTGAGTTTCTGTCATTTACCTGCTGATGTACTGTTGCAGCTGTTCTTTAATTATCTTCAACAAAATGTTACTCATATGTAATATTAATGGTATTGTTTGATCATTTCTGCATTCTGTTGGGTCACCTCTCTTTGGAATGGGCACAAATATGGATCTCTTCCAATCAGGTGGCCAGGTGTTGCATCAGTGTTGCACCAGCTGAAAGATTTCAACTTGTATTCAGTCAATTCCTGGTGCCTTGTTTGTTGCCAATACATTCACTGCAGCTTGAACTTCTTCCTTCAGTACCATAAGTTCTTGTCACTTGCTACCTGTTGAAATTGTTGAGCATTGAATATTGAACATTTCTTTTTGGTACATTGACTCTGTGTCACTTCCATCTTCTTTTTATGCTTTCTGCATCTTTCAATATTTTGCCCATGGAGTCCTTCCACATTTCAAGTCGAAGATTGATTTTTTTTTCTTCAGTTCTTTCAGGTTGTGAAATGTTGAGTATGTTCTTCCCTTTTGGTTCTTTAATTCCAGATCTTTGCACACTTCATTATACACAATTGGAGTTGTGAACTATTAGCAAATGAAGGTCCCAAAAGCTTTACTCCATTTGTATCATCATAGTCAACCCTACTTTGAGGAGGCAGCTCTTCTTGCCCAGTTGTATTTTGAGTGCCTTCCAACCTGAGGGGCTCATCTTCCAGCATGTATCTGACAATACTCTGGTGCTACATATGTTTTAATTTTCTGGTACTATATCTAACAATGTTCCACTGTGCTTCATAAGGTTTTCAGAGGCGAAACATTCAGAAGTAGTCCGCCTCTCCTTTTTCTTAGTCTGTCTTTGTCTGGAAGCTCTGCTGAAACCTGTCCACCATGGGTGACCCTGTTGGTATTTAAAATATCGGTGGTATAGCTTCCAGTATCACAGCAACACTCCAGTCAACAAGTATGACGTATTGACAGACGAGTGATGGATTATGCACGCTAAGTAAAAAGTGAATGACTTTTACCCATGTAAATGCAGTTTGTGCAAATGTATCATAAGACATAGGAATTCACTAGTAAGATATAAATGCTGTATTTATAAAAGAATACTACTAAAAGTTGTTTTAGATACACTGACACTTGATATATATACTCCATAGCCACTAATAAGAGGTTTTCCAAGACACCTACTAGAAATTGTATATTTTTCAAAGTGATATTTGTAAGCGTGTGCAACTGACAGCCCCATGGGCTGCTCTAAAAACTTCATGCACAATTGAATTTTCAGTATTGATCAGTCATTCCAGGACTTAACTTTGTACTTCTAGAATAGTTCCAGACATTTTAGAGTGGGAAAGCAATTCAACCTCTTGCAGATTCTGTATTGTTTTCTTTCTATTGTTACCCACCTTTTTGGTGTCTTTTTCAGATATGTTTCTTACTCTAAATCAAGGAATATTTTTCCAGGAATTTTCTTATAAACCCTTAAAAACCTATGCACTTGAAGATAAATGTAAACCATATGTCTCTGGTTTTGTCTCATTCATTTTTTTCATCATGATGTTACTGTCTACAGGGTACTTGATCACCAATAAGTTATATGAAATTAAAAAAAAAATTTCAGAAAAGTAAAACCACGTTTGATCAATAACACACTTAGTTATAAAGTCAAAGTTACACAAAGAGTTATGAAGATAAATTGCTATAACTATTTAACTTTAATAACACGGGCTAGAGATTTTTGGGAACTCACCAATCATTGTCAAAAAAAATGCACATTATAGCTTTTGTTCTTCATGGGATAAAACCTCTATTTTTTAAAATATAAGATGCACTTTATGTGCTCATTACAGTGTCCTTTTTTTATAAAAATAAAAATTGGTCCCTAGATCTAATTACATTTCACTGTAAATAACTACGTGATGTAGTTATCTTATATTTAAATTTTTTCATGAAAGTTGCCTTTACAGAAGAACCCATACATGTGTAAACCCGAATACATAGATAAGTAGAATAGAAAGTGGTAACTTTATCTATATACTACTAGCTTCCTGAAGGCTAGACACCATCACAGCTTGAATTATAGACAGCAAAAACAGCCCTCATTTGTCAGTTTCTTCTACTGTAGTGGTTTGTATGTTGTTATGATGCTATAAGCAATGCCACCAGTATTTTAAATATCAAAAGGGTTAACCATAGTGGACAGGTTTCAGCTTCCAGACTAAGAAGAAGAGGCAGACCACTTTAGAATGGTTAGCCACTGAACACCTTATGATTAGCAGCGGGATATTATCAGATATATTGCCAGAAGAGGAATCTCTCAGGCTAGGAGGCACTCAAAATACAACGAGGAAAGAGCTTCCTACTCAAAGTAGAGTTGACCTTAGTGACAAGAAAGGAGCAAAGTTTTCAGAACTTTCATTTGCTGGTGTGGCACAACT
>NW_006408530.1:9048265-9062444 GCF_000296735.1 Chrysochloris asiatica
CAAATATTATAATGAAACATGCAAGACCCTGGAGTTAGAATACTAAAAGGGAAGCTCTGAACATTGAACCATCAATAAGGAAAAGCATAAGCAAATCAACACATTTGAATTATGGTGTTGGCAAAGAATATTGCAAGTATCATGAACTGCCAGAAGAACAAATAAATATGGCTACAAAGAAGTACAGCCAGAATGTTCCTTAGAACTTTGGACCTGTAGTCGGAAAGGATCAGTCCCAGGAGAATGGCATCATGCTTAGTAAAGTGAAGGATCAAAGAAAAGACGAGGAAGACTACCAAAGAAGATGGATTGAACCAGTGTCAGCAACAATAGACTTAAACTTAACAACATTTGTGAGGATGGGTCGGGACCAGACAGTGTTTTTTTTCTGTTATGCATTTATTATTATTATTGTTAGGTGACGTTGAATTGGTTCTGACTCATAGTGACTCTATTCACAACAGAAGAAAACACTGCCTGGTCCTGCACCATCCTCACAATTGTTGCTATGCTTGAGCTCATTGCTGTTACCACTGTGCCAAATCATTCCTGTCAATGATGGTTGCAGAGAGTTTTAGATTATCTTAAGCAAAATGCTATGGCATCTGATATGAATGATATTGTTCAATGATTTCTGAATTCCAGTGGGACACCTTTCTTTGGAATAGGCACAAATATGGGTCTTTTACAATCATTTGGTCTGGTAGCTAGCTGTCTTCTGAACTTCTTGGCATAAATGACTGAGTGCCTCCTGTGCTACATCAGTCTGTGGAAAGATTTCTAATTAATTGTATTTAATCAATTCATGGTGTTCTTTGTAAATTCCTTCAGTGCAGTTTGTATTTCTTCCGTTAGAACCATAGGCTGTTGATAATGTACTACCACTTGAAATGGTGGAACATCAATCATTTCTTTTTGGTACAATGACTTTGTGTATTCCTTCAATCTTCTTTTAATGCTTTCTGCATCATTCAATAATTTGCCCATGGAGTCCTTCAATATTGCAAGCTGAGTCTTGAATTTTTTCTTTATTTTTTCAGCTTGAGAAATACTGACATTGTTCTTCTCTTTGGTTTTCTAACTCCAGGTCTTTGCACATTTTGTTGTAATATTTGACTTTTTGTTGTAATATTTTGGTCTTTTCCTTCTTTCTTGTCTTCTTAGTGGCCTTGTACTTTCTTCCTGTATGATGCTCTTGATGTCATCCCACAACTCTTCTAGTCTTTGATCATTAGTATATAATGCATCGTATCTATTCTTGAGATGGTATCTAAATTCAGGTGGGATATGTTTAAGGTCATATTTTGACTCTTGTGGGCTTGTTTTAATTTTCTTCAGCTGCCGTATGAAGTTGCATATGAGTAATTGATCTATTCCACAGTCAGCCCTGGCCTTGTTGTTTGGGCTTTTCCATCGTGTCTCCCCACAGATGTAGTCAATTTGATTTCTGTGAATTCAGTCTATTGATGTCTATGTGTATAGTAATGTTTTATGTTTTTATAAAAGTTATTTGCCATGAATAAGTCATTGGTCTTGCAAAATTCTCTCATGTAATCTCTAGGCTATATTTTCCAACTACTAATCATTCATCTTTGTTTCCAACTTATGCATTCCAATCACCAGCAATTATGTGTGTATCTTGAGTGCATGTTTGATCAATTTTAGACTGAAGAAATTGGTTGTTGTTGTTATTATGTGCCATGGAGTCGGTTCTGACTCATAGTGACCCTGTACAGGGTTTCCAAGGCTGTAAATCTTTACGAGAGCAGAAAGCCTCTTTTTTTTCCCCACGAAACAACTGGTAGTTTCAAACTGCTGATTGTGAGATTAGCAGCCTGATTCGTAACCACTGTGCTACCAGAGTTCCTTGAAGAAATTGGTAGAATTTCTCAATTTCAACATCATTGGTATTAGTGGTTGGTGGGTAAATGCTAATAATAGTGGTATTAACTGGTTTTTCTTGTAGGTGTATGGATATTATCCTATCACAGACACTATTATACTTCAAGATAGATCTTGAAAGGTTCTTTTTGATGATGAATTATGCCATTCCACATCTGTCATTCTTGGCATAATAAACCATATGATTGTAATGTTCAAAAAGGCCAATGCCATTCCATTTCAGCTCACTAATGTCTAGAATATTTATCTTTATGCATTCCATTTCTTTTTTGACAATTTCCAATTTTCCTAGATTCATACTTCATGCATTCCATGTTCTAATTATTAGTGAATATTTGCAGCTGTTTCCCCTAATTTTGAATTGTGCTCCATAAGCAAATGATGATCCCCAAAGCTGTACTCTGTTCCTGTCTTCATGGTCAACTCTACTTTGAGGAAGCAACTCTTCCCCAGTCATATTTTGAGTTCCAACCTGAGGAACTCATATTCCAGGACTATATCTGACAATATTTTAGTGCTATTCATAATGTTTTCATTATCTGGTACTATATCTTACAATGTTCTGTTGATATTCATAAGGTTTTCAGTGACTAAATATTCAGAAGTAGTTCGTCACTCCTTCTTCTTAGTCTCTCTTAGTCTGAAAGCTCAGCTGAAACCTGTCCATCATGGATGACCCTGCTGGTGTTTAAAATACTCATAGCATAGCTTCCAGCATCACAGCAACACACGAGTCATCACAGCATGACAAGCCACCATCTGTTGTACATAGGGTCCCTATGAGTTGCAACCAATTCGACAGTACCTAACAACAACAACAACAGTAAGGGTAAAAGGAATGTGTCATGGATTAAATTGTGTCCTCCAAAAATAGGTTATAAATCCTAACTTCTATGCCAATCATAATTTCATTTGGGAATGGGTTGCCTTTGTTATGTTCATGAGACAGGATTAATATAAGGTATGTCTTAAATCAATCTCTTCTTAGATATATAAGAGATTAAACTAACAAGAAACAGAAGCATAAATGAGGATTGGGAGATACCAAGATGAAGATCACCCTAGGAACAGAAGCTGTAAGAAACAAAGAGTTTCCTCCAGAATCAACAGAGAAAGTTTCCCTAGAGCCAGTGTTTTAGATTGGGTTCTCTAGAGAAACAAATCCAGGGAAGTATATATATATATATTATTGTTGTTGTTAAGTGCTATCGAATCGGCTCCAACCCATAGCAATCCTGTATAAGGTTTCCAAGTAGTAGCTGGTAATCTTGAACTGCCAACCTTGTGGTTCAAACTGACTTTGACCCACATCGGCACACTAGGACTCCTATATACATTTTTTGTTGTTAAGTGTCATCAGGATTCCTGGTGTGGCACTTCAGGATAATGCACTGGTCCTTGAGGCCAATCTGACCCACAAGGTTGGCAATTCAAACTCAAAAGTTGCTCCTTGGAAACCCTATACAGAGTCGCTATGAGTCAGAACCAACTCAGTGACACTTACCAGCAACAAAAAATTTTCATCAAGTCAGTTCTGACTCATAGAAACCCTCTATAGAGTTTCCAAAAAGCAACTGGTAGGTTTGAACCACCAACCTTGCATTTAGCAGTCCAGTACTTATTCTACATTGCCATACCAAAACTCCATATGTGTATCTGTTGTTGTTGTTAAGTGCCTTCGAGTCAGTTCTGACTCATAGTGACCCTATATAGGGTTTCCAAGGAACCACCAACCTTGCAGTTCAAGTTGATCTTGCAGTTCAGCTCATTAATCCACAGCACCACACCAGGATCCCGTATGTGTATATATGTTGTTGTGAAATGCCATTGAGTAGGTCCCGACCCATAACGACCCTGTATAGGGTTTCTGAGGAGCAACTGGTGAGTTTGAACCGCCGACCTTGCAGTTCAAACAGCTTTGCAGTCTGATACATTAACATACAGCACCACACCAGGACTCTGTGTATATATAGAGAGGTTTATATCAAGTAAATGGCTCGCACAGTTGTAAAGGTGGATAACTTCCAAGTCCATGGGTCTTATGTCAGGCTGGAGTTTTCTTCTGTCTCATGTAGCTATAGAAGCTGATGAATCCAAGATGGACTGGCAAGTAAGATGGCAGGTTTCTGGTTGCAGAGGTAAATGAATCCAAGGTCAGCAGGTTAAGATGGCAGACTGCTGATGACTTCCAGGATCAGATAGCAATATTACAGGCTGCTGGCTCAAGTCCAAAGAATTAGAGGTATGTTGATGAGCCAGATGTAGGATCCAGATGTAGCTAAAAGCAAGTAAGCTTTGGCCAACTGTCTAATATATTAGAAGCAGGCCATATTCTCAAGGAAACTTCCTTTCAATTGATTGACTGCCTAAAGCTGAGCTGATCATAAAAGTGATTGCATTATATTAGGGCTCATCATGGGGGACTACTGTGCCTGCACTATCAAATCTCTGAGAATTGTGACCCTGCCAAGTTGACACAAAACATTAATTATCGCAGCTGGCACCCTGAATTTGGTCTTTTAGCCTCCTAAACTATGAGAAAATAAATTTCTGTTTGTCAAAACTATCCATTTGTGGTATTTCTGTTAGGACAGCACTAGGTAAGTAAGACAAAATGACTGGCTCATCTTGGTGTCTCTATATGATGAATGTTTGTTGGCAGAATGGACACATGATTAAAAATAACATTTTAAGACATCGGCACAGCAAAGAATCTCCTGTTTAAAACCAAAGAGGGATTCCAGCTGAGCAAAGAAGTCAACAAGATAGAATAATATGCCAAACCCTAATTTAACTCAACATCATAATGTATTAAAGGTACATGACTGAAGGCAAATGAGGGCAGAGAATGCTGTCAGTCATACAGCTGCTCCTCCCTCCCTCATTCATTTGATGAAGAAGGATTTGGGGGTGGGATTAAGTTAAAGGAATGCAAGGTAAATGTATTCAAAATTGCAATGAACATAATTGTAATTCATAAATAATCATATATCACTGCGTCCATGTAGAGATTTGTACACACATATACTCGTATATTGTTGTTGTTGTTAAGTGCTGTCAAGTCGGTTTCCAAGGAGCAGCTGGTGGGTTTGAACTGCAGGCCTTCCAGCTCAAACTGACCTTGTGGTCTAGCACATTATCCTACAACTCCATACAAGGACTCCACACACCTCTATATACAAGAGTAATTCAAAAGGTTTTGCTACTAAGGTTTCAATTCATACATGCATGAGCTTCTTCCACACAAAATATGTTTAAATATGTCTCGGAGATCAATGGATGGTTGCAGACAAGTTTTCTCAATAATACACTTACCTTAGTCTCATTGGGATGACTTCAAACAGAGTTGCTGTCAAAACAGTGGTTTTCAAGAGGTTTTGCTGCTCCAGTTAAGTTCAAGACAGAAAGGTCAGCTCAGAAGATTATGACAACTGATTTCTGGGATTCAAAAAAAAAAAAAATCTTGATAGATTTTTTTCAAATGACAAAGGATGATCGCAGGAGCTTATTATGAAGAAGTTTTAAGGAAATGCATTGGTGGGGAATGGCAAAGAAATTTGTCCCTGGGAATGCTTTTTTTCTTTCCATCACAACAATGTACCTACTACTCATTTGTCTAGGGTAGAAAAAGAAAACCTCACCCTGTCCTCCCCACAGCCCTAATCTTGCCCTTTCAGAGTCCTTTAAGGATGCTAAAACTGTTCTTTTGACATGGTGTAAATAGAAAGGCACAAAAGTCTTCCAGAAAAATTTAGAGAGATAACAAAACTGTCTTCAGGAGTGTATAGACCTCGGTGAATGATATATTGAGAAATAGTCACTTTGAATTTTCATATTTTTGTTTAATAAAGGGTGCTGTTATTTTGTAGCAATATTTTTGACTTACATTCATATATATTAAAGGTAAATATATTGTTGTTGTTGTTGTTGTTGTTAAGTGCCATCGAGTCGGTTCCAACCCATAGCGACCATGTACAGGGTTTCCGAGCGTGTAAATCTTTACGGGAGTAGAAAGCCTCATCTTTCTCCCGCGGAGCGGATGGTAGTTTCGAACCACTGACCTTAAGGTTCACAGCCCGATTCGTAACCACTACGCGATATAGAACTCTACAAATATTTGCAGCAAACATAGCATATATGCTATTTTTGTTTATGGATGCCATTGTCGTTGTTAGGTGCCATCAAGTCGGTACCGACTCATAGCACTTTATGCACAGCAGAACGAAACACTGCCCGAACCTGGGTCAACCTCATTACTTTTGCTACACTTGAGTCCATTGATGCTGCTACTTGGCCAATCCATCTTGTTAGGGGTCTTCCCCCTTTTCTCTGATCTTACCATAGAGACCACTTACAACTCAGCAAAACCATGTGAGACTATTGTTAAGTACTGTGGAGTCAGTTTTGACTCATAGTGACCCTGCACAGCATCTCTGAAGCTACAAATCTTTACAGGAGCAGAAAAACCTCATCTTTCTCCCATGGACCAGCTGGTAATTTCAAACTGCCGAACTTGAGGTTAGCAGCCCGATTCATAACCATGACGCTACCACAGCTCCTTATGTGACACTGTAGAACTGCCCTATAGGTTGTAATTTTTACAGGAGCAGATTGCCAAGTCTTTCTTTCAAGGAGTCTCTGTGTGGGTTCAAACTACCAACATTTTAGTTGAATGCCAAGTATGTGATTACAAGGTCTTGCATCACCAGATCTCCTGATATTATATAACATACGCACAAACACGCGCGCACACACAGACACACATATATTGTTGATATTAATTGCCATAGGATCAGTTCTGACTCAGCGATCCTATGCACAAGAGAGCAAAACGCTGCCTGGTCCTGTACCATCTTCACAATTGTTGTTATGCTTGAGCCCATTGTTGCTGCCACTGTGCCAATCCATCTCATTGGGAGTCTCCCTCTTTTTCCCTGATGATCCACTTTACCAACCATGATGTTCTTCTCAAGGAACTAGTCCCTCCTAATAATATATCTGAAGTAGGAGAGACGAAGTCTTGCCATACTGGCTTATGAAGAGTATTCTGGCCGTACTTCTTATAATACAGATTTGTTTGTTCTGGCAGCTGTGATACTTTTAATATTCTTCTCCAACACCATAACTCAAATGAATCAATCCTTATTCATTGTCCAACTTTCACACACATATGAGGATATCAAAAATACCATAGGTCATATGTACCTTAGTTCTCAAACGGATATCTTTGCTCTTGACCACTCTAAGGAGGTCTATTTATAAATAAGAACATTGGATGACAATAACAACGTAGTTAGCATATTCCTTTTACAATGAGTATTATCAAACCAAGTAGTCCACTTTCCTTGTAGACTATTCAAGGAAGTTGGAGATGTTCTATTATGTTGGAGGCTTGTTCACACTCATAGCTTTATTCGAATTACCAAAGAATGGCACATGATACTCCCTAGAGACACTTAAGAAAATTGAACCCTCCCTAATTTGTGTAATCAGATCTCCAGAAGGACAAAAGAATAAAGAAATCTCGCCCAACAGCTACATTCTCCACCTAAAATTTTCAATAGATTATTTTTTAAGCTGCAAGGATTATGAAATAGAGACCAACAGGAGATCTGAGGAGCAGCAACATTTTCCCACATACTATGCATTCCTGAGTTCTAAAACAAAATCAGAGATCAGAGTTTCAGGCTCACAGAATTCTGAGCTTGTTGCTCCCATGGAGCCCATGTATACCTTCCTACAAAACACTGACTTCTAACAGACATTGTGACAGATGTTTAGAAACCTAAGCATAGTTTCAGTTACAAGCAGCTGGTTTACAAATTGATCCAATACTTAGAACAACTGTGCTCTTCCCTCTCCAGTGTTCTCTCTTTTCTCAGGTTAAAGGCCCTGCTGATTCTGCCAAACCTACAGACAACCACACCCTGCAAACATGCACACACACTCACAGACAACACAGCAATAAACAGCAGAGCTTTGAGAATGTTATAGAATACAAATGTGGAGAAAGGAACCAGTGAAAAGCAGGAACTGGTAGAGTTTGCTATGGGTCAAGACTTCAAAATGCAAATAACATAAGACTTTAAAATTCTACCAGTCATTCAAATCTTAATGATTATTTGTTAAATCAGAGCTGCTCTCACTCTAATTAAAATCAACTTCCTCCTTTAGCCTTTCTCTTCACTCTCCCACAGAGACTCCACAGTAAAGATATAGAATCACAAGAATCCGCCCTGGCGTGCGCAGTGGGGTGGATAAGAACATAACGGTATGATTCGGGAGGCAACTGCAAAAAATTTAGTAAGATGAAATGTGGAAGAATATACCAAATCACCGTTATGTATTTTAGAGTATTGATAAAGCTATATCAGATACTAAAAAATTAGGGAGCTACCATCTTCCTCTTTTTCCTTCATTTCTCCACCATCACATAACCACCTACACTGGAAGAAAACTCCACAAATTCCCTCCAGGACACACATAGAACCCAGTCTTGCAAATAATCACTTCCAGGGGTAGTTACTACATTTCTCTCTCACACAAGCCCAAAAGTGGTTTCTGGAATGGAACCAATTTATCAATTAAACATTTTCTGTAGTAAGCTCACAATGGCATCAGAGTGATTTAAAATAAACAAAAAGCAGATTTTAGTCTTGAACCAAGAAAAGGAGTAGAAACTCTCTTCTTGAGTCCATGGCTGGAGAAACATGTATGGCATACACTGAACAAGGCATTGAGCAATGATGAATCAGTTATCTTGTTCCTCAAGGAAATCAAAGCCTTCTGGGGAAGCTGAATGTGCAAATGAATTAATGTGTTGAGAGTTAAAGGTATGTTAGGCATTCATTGCAGTCCACCATGGGCATTCATTTTATTGTCAACTGTTTCTAGAATCTAATATTCACAGGAAGAATGGAGTTAAGGAGTTCAGAGTCCAGTAGGGTGAATAGTGACGGTGGAAGATAACACAGAAGTATTAGTAACCAGAGATGTCTGCATTCATCTTCTAGTTTTATGGAGGACCTAAAGTTCTGAGTATCAAACTCAAGTAACACCAGCTATTAATACAAATGTGCCAACTATCCAAAGGGTAACGGTAGGCAAAAGAGACAACTCAAACAGGCATTCAAGATAAAGTGGATTGGAAACAAGAACAAAAGAAGTAACATCCAAGACAAAAGACTAATGTCTTTTAATGCAATATACCTTCTCCTCACTTATCAACAATCTCATTCTTCGACATTTCTCATTTACTATAGTAAAAAATCAACTCCCCAAACATTTTGTACGTTAACAATATAGGTCTGGCAGTAATGAATGTCAAACTGTGAGGTTAGAGAGTAAAGCTGGTTGCAATGTAATTTGACAGTTATGTAATGATGCAATCATCTTCCATTTTCTGATCTAATGTAGTCATCCTCCTTCTTAAAAAGGCTGATTTTGCATAGCAATCAGGTTTTGGAGGTTACCCATATTAATAAATGAGGAGAGGGTCTATATATAAAGATATAAGACAATGGAAGCAAAATGGAATTGAAAACTGAAGAGATTTCCTGTGACTGGGGGATTCGTAATAAGTCACCACGTATCAAGCCTTCACTTAGGGTGGGGAAAGTGTCCGATGTGTACTGAGCCTCTGAGCATAGTGTCCTAGATTAACATGTATTTGATTTGCAGCAAAGAGAACTGATGAAAGTATGATGGAAGTAGAAGAGCCAGAGTAGGAAAGGCCAATGTTATCTACTGATATATGAAACAGAAGATTTTTAAAGCCAATCTTAATTTTTTGTTTGTTTTTTGATGGCGTTGATGGAGGAATACTTTATGGTGAAGTTACGTCAATAAATCTAAGGTGAATCATGATGTGGAACACATTTCTGAAAACAGTCTGACCAGGAAAACACACACACAATGTTTTCTGAAAAAATGTTCAGATACATGCTCAGATGCTTGAAAATACAAAAAAAAAATAGCTGATTTACTGGATCTAGCCATTTATTTTTCTCAGACTCTCCTCTTTGAATGAACAAAAACCATTGAGGAGTTCTAATTTAATAATTTCTAGAATTGTTTTATTATATCTTTATACTTACTCTTATTTTGAAAAAAGATGAATTAAATACATTATAGTCACAAAAAAAGAAAAGTATGGAATTATTTGAATTTCTAAAAAATGTAAAACTAACTTAAGAGATGCAGATTGAATACAGGGTTGGGTTAAATTAACAAACTGATGCACACTATTTCCATCATACACACAGAGATTAGATCTCCTTCGGCTGTTAAGAGCATTTTTTAGAATATTTTCACCTTCTCTGAATTAAGAATAAATATTAAGTTCAAAATTATAAATACCCGACTGTATGGTCAATTTGAACAACAAAGTTGAGGATTCAAACTCACTAGATGCTTCTTGGAAAACTGATATAGGATGCCTATGAGTCAGAACCAACTTGACGGCATTTAACAAAAGCACATAGTACAGAATATCAGCAACATATTCCAAAGTCACCTGTGATAAACACATCATTTCAGTGTTCCTGGGTACCTGCACCTACTTCAAAATGATCCCCCAAAGTTCTCCTCTTACAATGCTATTTCCCAGAAGCAATGGCAGCACCAGTACCCAGTCAGATACTGGCTTTTCTGGTTTGGAAGAGCAGAGAATGTTGACAGAAAGCAACACCCTGTGATTCATGTGTTAGAACAAGGTTTAAGTCATTGTGCAGTGGAAGAATTTCCAAGGTTATCCCTTCCCACTAGCTTTGTGTATAAATTACACTGCCATCCCCATGGTTACCAAAGGGGGAGAACAAAACCCACTGTTCTTCAAATTCCAACTGCTTTTCTGTGGAATCCCAAGCATATAATGACCTTTATGGAAACATTGTCTCCTGGATGGTTCTATTTTTCCAATTGATTCTGGGCAAGACCTATATTCTGTCCTTTTAAAACGATACAAAACAAAACAAAAAAGTTACCTTCTACATTCATAGCAATAAAAGCTAGCTTTTTGCACCAAGTTATGTCATTTAACTTTTAATAATTTGCAGCAAAAACAGCATCAAATAAAAAGTTATCTGAGAAATTTAAACAAACAAAAAAAAAAAGCAAGATGGAAGGAATACAGTGATTCTTTGATTGAAGATGTTGAAGCTAGTATACTATGTGACTAATGCCCATCAACTATGGCTAAGGGACTATTTTTAGCTAATTGGAGATGTAAGACATAGGCTGTCTGGATTATATGTCCCACTGGTCCTAGCAGGTCTTTTTTGGCCAATATGAAAATTAAATAGAGCTAAGAAAAAAAAAAGGAGAAGACTGACAACAACAAAACATATATCTGGCCTCCACTTATCTAAACATATCTGTATCTCTTTAGCATTCAAGTCAGCATAAGCCTCATTATCAGCCATGGTGGCCACAGTTTCAGGTGCATGTTTCCACCAGATTCTTTTCTGTCCTATCCAGAAGCAACAACACAACAGAATCAACTCAAGTAACTCAATACATGCATTGGGTTCTTAGTATGAGTACCAGACGCTGTATAAGATTCAAAGATGAGCCTAATGAAATCCATATTCTCAGCTAAATTACAGTCTACTTGAGCTGAAAGCACCTTTATTTCATCTTTCACTGTAATTTGATATTCTTTTTCAGTTCTTGTGCAAAGGAATGAAGTGGGAGTTTAAAAGACAGATAGTTAATATCTATTTGGAAAAGTTAAAAACTACTTTCTAGGCAGTGTTTGAATAAGTGGAAATGAAAAGAGATCTTACTACATGTAGAAAATATGTTGTTTTTATTGTAAGGTGTCATTGAGTTGACACTGACTCTTTGTTCAACAGAATAAACTATTGGCCAGTCCTGCTTCTTCACCACAATCATTGCTATGTATGAGCCCATTGTTGTAGCAACTATGTCATCTTGTGGAGAGTCTTCTTTTCATTCACCAAACATGATGCCCTTCTCGAGGGACTGGTCCTTCCTGATGGTATATCCAAAGCATTTGAGAAGTCTTTTCATCCTCACTTCTAAGAAGTGTTCTGGCTATATTTCTTTCACGACAGATTTGTTCATACTTTTGACTGTCCGTGGTGTATTCTTCATCAACACCATAATTCAAATGCATCACTTCTTCTTTGGTCTTCCTTATTCATTGTCCAGCTTCCACATGCATATGAAGCATTTGAAATACCATGGCTAAACCACTCACCTTTCATGTCTGGAACTGAACCCACCACCATGGCTTAGAATAATCAACCACTGGAAACCAAAGGGGTATTATTTACCCAAGGACAACATTCCGAAGTGTTAAGAAATAAGGAGGAATAGAAACAAGAAACACAGAGAGGAAGTGGGATAAGTGATTTTCTCTTGTGGGGAATGAAATCAATGACATGAAAAAAATGTGTGTGAATTGTTGAATGGACAACTGACTTGTTCTATAAATGTTCACTCAATTCACAATAAAAAATTAATAATAGGTAAATATCATGTGCACCTCAGTCATCAAAGTGTTATCCTTGTTTTTCAAAACTTTAAAGAGGTCTTTTGCATTGAATATCAAAAATGGAAGTCATGGTGTGGCACTGTGCATTAATGCAGAGGACTGCAAAGTTAGTTTGATCCACAAGGTCGGCAGTTCAAGGTCACCAGTTGCTCCTCAGAAACCCTATACAGGGTCGCTATGGGTCAGAACTAACTCGATGGAACTTAACAACAACAACAATAAAAAATGGGAGAGCTATAAGTGTATGAAGTGACTCAGAAATAGGAGGGTAAGGTAGAGTCCCCAATGAATAGTTTCCCTCTTTTCCAAATAGATTCTGGTGAAAGGGGATGGGGAGAGGATGGTGATAAGATTTTATGATTCAATTGTGAGTAATAGTTAGCAAGATTCATTATGATTGTCACAACTGAAATTGTAGACAATGTGTAACTAAAAAGGAAAAGTAGTTAATCTTTCATTTCAGGAACAGATGACTCCAGGGCCATCAAGAAGGAAGAGCATGAGTGGAGCGTGAGATCTCTACCTAGAGAAGCAGCTACTGTAGAGATAGTGGCAGGGGCGGTGGCATGGAGAGACAGACCAGCTGCGATATATAGCCCCATGAACTGAGTAGGGTTTTGTGCCTGCAAGAAGAAGGCTGATTTGCAGAATGTGCTCTTTGGACATTTAAATGAATATGCATTTTTTTTGTTTTGTATGTATACATCAAATATTTTTGCTTTGTTCATTTGTGAAATATAAAATTCAAATGAGAAACCACAAGGAGAAAGTAGGGTAACTGTTGTTGCAAGGTGGGAATTGTACTCCTTGAGATGAAACAAAGTGCATAATTTGTTGAATGTAAAGTTGATGATCTTGTCTGTTAACCTTCACTGAATTCATACAGAATTTTTTTAAACAAAGAGGGCTTTTGTAACAGATTTTTCCAATGTTTGATTTGATTTCTTGACTGCTTTCATGTGCATTGATTGTGAATCCAAAGAAAATTAAACCCTTCTCAATGTTAATATATTCCCAGTTTATCATGATGTTGTTTATTGGTCGAGTGAGGGTTTTGTGGCACTGTAAAATAAGCACCGGACCACAAGGTTGGTTTGAACGCAAGATCAGCAATTCAAATCCACCAGCCGCTCCTTGGAAACCCTATACAGCATTACTATGAGTCAGAACCAACTTGAGCACACTTAACAACAACAACATATTGAGGTATAATCCATACTGACATTGTAGTGTTGGACCTTCATAATTACGTGCTTCAAGTCATCTTCACTTTCAGCAAATAATGTTGTTTAAGTGTCTTCCTACAATCTTGACACATGACTCTTCTTCATATAGTCTGACTTCTTGAATGATTTGCTTAGCATAGAGAAAGGAAAAAGAAAATGTCCACTGCCATTCAGTTAATCTGACTTATGGAAACCTTTCCAATACTTTACAGGAGCAAATAGCCTCATCTTTGTCAGACTGACTAGTGGGTTTGAACTGTCAGCCTTCTGATTAGCAGCTCAATGCCTAGTCCACAGTACCACCAGGACTCCATAGACAATATGTTCTTGGTGGTGGTGGTATGTCGTGGAGTTGGTTCCAACTCATACTGACCCTGTATAAGGTTTCCAAGGCTGTAAATCTTTACAGGAGCAGAAAGCCTCATCTTTCTCCCACAGAACAGCTGGTAGTTTCGAACTGCTGACCTTGAGGTTAGCAGCCCGGTTCGTAACTACTATGCTACCAGAGCTCCTTTGCCCATACATGTGCACT
>NW_006408530.1:9062544-9082263 GCF_000296735.1 Chrysochloris asiatica
TCTTTCTCCCACAGAACAGCTGGTAGTTTCGAACTGCTGACCTTGAGATTAGTAGCCTGACTGGTAACCAGTATGCTACCAGTGCTTCTTCTTTGTTGTTGTTGTTGTTAAGTGCCATCAGTTTGGTTACAATTTATAGCGACCCTGGATTGGGTTTCTGAGGAGCAGCTAGTGGGTAAGAACTGCTGACCTCTGCTTCACAGTCCAGCATTAATCCTACAGTGCCACAACAGTAGTATGTAGATATAGTATGTAGATATTTGTTGTTGTTGTTAAGTGCCAATGAGTTGGTTCTGACACATAGCAACCCTGCATAGGGTTTCTGAGGAGTGGCTGGTGGGTTTGAACTCCCGACCTTTCAATTCAAAACAACTTTTCAGTTCCGTGCATTATGCTGCAGCGCCACACCAGGACTCCTATCTACATCAATAGGTAGTTACAGCATGCAGAAAATAACAGCATCAACAGTAGTATGTTTAAGTTGATATTTTGGGTCATAAGAGAAAGGTAGCAAAATAATAATAAGAAGGGCCATTTTATGGCATGTCTAAAATGTTGTGCAATAATTTATTTCCATCTGTAGATAACTGAAAGCATTAAAAGTATTTTGAAAGAGTAGCGATTGATCTTCCATAAATTGCAGTCCAGACGGTACTCCTTCCCTGAATTACTGTATAAAGTAGGTATTAAGAGACAGGTAAGAGACAACATGGCCCTTGGACTACAGATATTATCGCCACCTTCTTCATTCAGGCTACCCCAGCATGTTTCTTGCCTTGTGCCCATTCTCTAAGCCTGCTTACCTGTGCATGGAATCAGATATAAGGCCCCTTCATCATCAAACCTTTTACATTGAAAATGTTTCATAGACAATGTATGTGCTGTGCAAACTCCCCATTTCCCTGGGTATTTAGATAAAGAATCTGGCAAAAATTAAACTGAGAACAAGGGTTGCTTTCTGGGTTGCCTCAGAGGTAATGTTCTCCACAGGTTATTTGGGGGCAGCCCTACCTCAGGCCCCAGACTTCACTATGGAGATCCCCACCTGGTGGTGGTGGCTGTGTACCATGGAGGCAACTCCAACTCATAGTGACTCTTGCATATGCCAAATTACCAGCAGTTCCACAGAAGAAAGATGAGGCTTTCTGCTCCAGTAAAGCTTTACAGACTTGGAAACCCTATGAAGGGTCTTTATGAGTCTGAACCGACTCTACGACACATAACCACCACCACCATGGAGATCCCTACCTAGTGCTTCTTAGTGTTGGGAGGATACAAAATGGCAAATACAGTTAGCGAATGTGGTAGGATGATGTGTCCAGAGTCATCTCCTAAGTAGGACGCCTAAAGGCTGAAGAGTTACTGTACTTCTTGTTGTTGTTAAGTGTTGTTGACTCAGTTCAAACCCATAATGACCTTATAAAGGGTTTTTGAGGTGTGGTTGGTGAACTTGAATTGCCAACTTTGCGGCTCAAACTGTATTAACCCCACAGCACAATACCAGGAGTCCTAAAGCCTACAGCACTTGGTATTCCCAGGTGGTCTCCCATTCAAGTACTAACCAGGCTTGACCTTGCTTAGCTTCCAAGATCAGAAGAGATCGGGTGCCTTCAGGATGGTTTGGCTGTAGACTCTGGTAATTGTTGTTGTTGTTATGTGCCGTGGAGTCAGTTCTGACTCATAGCGACCCTGTACAGGGTTTCAGAGGCTGTAAATCTTTACGGGAGTAGAAAGCCTCATCTTTCTTCCATGAACCAGACGGTAGTTTCGAACTACTGACCCTGAGGCTAGCAGCCTGATTCATAACCACTACGCTACCAGAGGTGATTATATGCTGTGGAGTCGGTTCCAACTTATAGCAACCCTGCATAGGGTTTCCAAGGCTGTAAACCTTTATGGGAGCAGAAAGCCTCATCTTTCTCCCACGAAACAGCTGGTAGTTTTGAACTGCCAACCTTGAGGTTAGCAGCCCAAACCATAAGCACTGTGTTATCAGAGCCCCTTTAGCCTAGATGCTAGTCATGCCAAATTCAGATTCAGCCATATCTTAGAGAATGAAAAAAATTAATCAATCATACATTTCAATAGGGGTGATATCACCTACGAGGAAAAGGAAATTGTTTCTCAGTTTAAAAATCTCACTCTTTTTATGTATAACGCACAGATGTTACATATAGTACATACACAGCTCATAAGTCTAAGTTAGTCATTGGAGATTTTATTATTTATTAGGAAAAACATGTTTCAAAGGCTCTTTTATAAACCAAATAAACATAAAGTTGCCTTAAGTCAATTCTTACTTCCATCAATCCTGTATCTACAGAGTATAGCTGTGCTCTATAGGGTTTTTATGACTGGGATGTTTCAGAAGCATATTGCCAGGCCTTTGTTTCAAGGCAACTCTGGGTGAGCTGAACAACCAACCTTTCAGTTAGTAGCCTAAAGGCTCCTTAGGAGAGCAACAATGAAGTAAAACAAACAAACAAACAAAAAATGGCCAAGTACTGTCATCAAGACATAGGCAGTTCACACTTGCATAGTGGTTTCACAGAGGGAAAGACAGGAAAATCTGTCTGAATACTTTAGCATGTACTCTTTCATTGCTAAGGATAGCTGTTCAGAGAGTTAATAGTAGAATATGAAAATGCAAGGTCTTGCTGGCAACTGAGAGAGTCTGCTGAGAGACTACTGGGCAGGAGACAAACTCTATCAGCTTAGGAGTGAGCATGAGGGTGGGGATTTCCCATGGCCTTTCTTAAAGTTTAGGCTGGTAAGGACACTGCTGGGGTTCCCGGAGTGTTGCCTTACTCTTAGGGAAGACAGGCAAGGCTGACCTCAGCTATAAATGCTGTCTCCTCAAAGCCTACAAGTCTTCCTCTGCTCATGGCAGATGGAGGTACCCTGGAAGGACATGGTTTGACTACATTGAACCTTTCATAAACCAGTAGTCTGGAATTAAAGGGCACTTGGAAACTACATTCTGCTGAGAGTGATGACATTTTCTACTTCTTTGTGGTTGATGGCAAACATATGGGCAAAACCAGCAGAAATCTGGGGCCATCCATGACATCAGACAGGGAGCCTTCTTTGTTTCTATTAGAGTTTCTATATAATTGTTTTGTCCACCCACAAGTAGTTGGAGTCTTGCCCAGTACTCGAAACTTGGGAAGGGGGTGGGAAAAAATGATCATAAGTGGGCAGGAGGATGAAGGTAACTCTGGAAAGAAAGCATAAAATATGAACGATGAGGAGTATGAGCCAGAAGAATGGGAGTGGGCGAAATTGATACTGAGGGAGATGAATGTAGTGGTGAGTTACCATGGTCATGTTAGCTAAAGAGAAAGAAAATATAAAGAAAACTGTTCTGAAGACTAATTGACTAGGTATATAATTTTCTCTAATTATGTTGTATGAGGAAATTATGCATATTTACATATGCCAGAGACTATATATTTCCCTACAAACATGCAAACACATGTATACCTCATCTTATTATGGATGGATGTGATATTTGGCTATGTAATTTTCTAATTTGATAATTATTTAATGAAGTTTTCCTTTCAAGGTACTTTCCTTTGAATTTCTTTTTGTGACCTTGTATGTAAAGCAGAAAGTAAAATGAAACTTCCAAAAATGGAAAGGCATCAAGGCAGGCAATAAAAACTTGATGAGGCTGTTACCCTTAGATCTTTAAGGGATTTCTTGTAAAGAGTGAATAATGCTCAATATAATTACCTGCTGAAGGATTAGGATATATTTTTTAATTATAAGTTTATACAGGTAAATGTTTATGGGCTTGCACTGACAAGCCTCAATAGGGGAAAGATGTTTTAAGTTTTGTGGGAGGAGAAACTAGTACACAAAGGGAAGTCATATTGTTTCCCCATGTCATTTAATGTGAAATCATCTTTGGAATTTACATGCATACCTTTTATGGTTAAAAAAGTGGAGACTTGATTTGCATTTGTAATATGTGCTCAGGTTCACATCCAGTTAAATCCAACGAGGCTCACACACCCATGTCATTTTGACAAGACTGAGGTATAGCTGAAACTAAGAATTCTCCAAATCATTCAGACCAGCGTTACATCTTTGGCTTTTAAGAGCGGTGGAGGATAGATTTTTTATCTCACTAAATTCCAGTGAGAAAACGTCTCAAATGTTTATATTTTTATGTGCCTTATATCAGAATTTTCTTAAACACAATGATCTTAATTCTCCATTTACTTCAGCAACAAATATACACACACACTTACACAGAGTTTCATAAAGCCATATTCACTACCTTGGTAAACAGAATTCAGCCCAATCTAAGTTTCAAGAGGGAAATCAATTATGCAAGTGTGCTAACATGGTATGATGGGGGAAAAAATTCTTAGTCATAAATCAAGTATGCACCATTGAAACCACATGCTTTAAAAAAAAAATAATGGCTTCCATCCTTATGAGGGGAAAAAAAAAAAAAGCACCACTGTATTTGAAAATTGCAAGCTATTGTGCTTAACTCCCTCCATCCATTTAATTTAGAAGGGAAGGGCCACCAGTCATCACTGTACTAGAGATGCGTCTAGCCACAAATCTCTGTGTCTTTCAAAAGGCACTGCCAGAGGCCAAGCTCATTCCTAACTGCTCTTAGAATTCCAGCCTTAGGGTTCTGCTTCTTCTCTCAAAGCTGTCACATTTCAATTTAAACACACATACTAAAGTAGTTGCTGTGCAGTAGATTCCTACTAATGGCCACCCCACCTGTGTCAGAATAGAACTGAGCAAGGTTTTCAATAGCTGATTTTTCAGAAGTCGGTCACCAGGTCTGTCTTCAAGATTCCTCTGGGTAGACCTGAGTTGCCAACATTTCGGTTAGCACTCTGAACCCTTCGTACCACCCAAGGACTTTGACATATACCTAGGAATAAAATTTCTTGGCATGAGCTGTGCCCTATAGCCTGTGTTCCTAAATTTGTTTTTGTTTGCTTGGTTGACCAGCTGTCAAGGGTTCCCTAATATTCTCTATGTAATCTATATGGAGGACTCCTGGTGTGGCACTGTAGGATCAACACTGGACTACTAACCACAAAGTCAGCAGTTCAAACCCAACAGCTGCTCCTTGAAAACTCTCTACAGCATTGCTATGAGTTGGACCCAACTCCACGACACAACAGCAACAATCTATGTGGTAGAGTACAGTAGTGCTATTACTAAATTCAGATTCTAAATGAGTGTTTTAGCATAACAAAACTGAAAAATATGAACCAAGTATGATTTGTCCAAGTTCAATACATCTATTCTCACATTTCCTTCCAAACTCCTAAAGATTTTTTCATAGTTAAAGCCTCATCTTCACAACAATTCCTTCATCATGCTTTTATCCTATGGGGGGGGAGGGGAAGGTGAGTAAATGCCAACAATTTGTTTTAATTTTTGCTGTGTATTCTCTTTTGTTGTTTGAAACTTCAGGTCCTTTTATTAGTCTCATTCCAAATCCAGTTAGTGGTTTTTTTGTTGTTGTTAGGTGCCATCAAGTTGATACCGACCCATAGCGACCTTATGCACAGCAGAATGAAACACTGCCTGATCCTGGGCCAACCTCACCACTGTTGCCACACTTGAGTTCATCGATGCTGCCACTTGGCTAATCCATCTCGTAAGCCGACTTCCTCTTTTTCTCTGATCCTCCATCTTACCAAACATGATATCCTTCTCCAGCGATTGGTCCCTCCTGACAATACGTTCAAAATATGAGAGACGAAGTTTGGCCATCTTGGCCTCCAAGGAGCACTCTGGCTGCACTTCTTCCAAAACGGATCATTCTTTTGGCAGTCCATGGCACTTTCAATAGTCTCCTCCAACACCTAACTCAAAAGCCTTTGCATGCATATGAGATTATTACAAATACCATGGCTTGGGTCAGGCGCACCTTCGTCCTCAAGCTGACATCTAATTGTGGAGTCTGGTTTTATTGTCACATAATAAACCACAGGACTCCTGGTGTGGTGCTGGACTACAAAGTCTGTTTGAACCGTGAGGTTGGCAGTTCAAGCTCACCAGCTGCTCCTTGGAAATTCTATGCAGTGTCACTATGGTTTGGAACTGACTCAAAGGCACTTAACAAGAGTAACAAGCAATACAAAGTGGATGTTACATGAAAAGTTTTACTTCAATTATTTATTAAATCATCTTTGTGTGATGTTAAAATGGAATTTACTGTGTCTGCATAGTGCAAGGAGTCCTGGTATGGCACTGGGGGTTAATGCGCCAGACTGCAAAGCTGTTTGAACTACAAGGTTGGCGGTTCAAGCTCACCAGCTGCTCCTTGGACACCCCATACAGGGTTGCTATGGGTTGGAACCGACTTGATGGCACTTAACAACAACAACAAGATAGTGCAAGAAATTAAGTTCTTAAAATAAACAAAGAATCCCATATGAAAAATCATGATATTTGTATCTTCAAATGACTCATTTCTCCAAAAAAAATATTTTGAAGGCAGTTTTCTAACTAACTATGCAGACACTAAGGAATTATTTCTACAAATTGTCAGACTTAAACCTCCAGCACCAATCCTGCTGGGCTTCCCCTAAGGAGAAACAAACTGGATAACTGCTCATTTCCACCCAAATTGCAGTAGAAGCTGAAGAGGCAAAGAAAACTCAGATTTTAATTAAAACAGTATCTTCTTTTCTAAGATCTGAGTTACTATTATTATTATTATTTATAAAACTACTGCCGTCAAGTCAATTCTGACTCATAGTGTCCCTGCACAGGGTTTCCAAGGCTGTCAGGGGTGGGGAATCAAGGACCATATAGATATTTATAACATCATTTAACATAAATGTATGTTGCTTAAAAAAAAAAAAAAAAGCTCCTAGATTTATTAAATTTTGAGTTTGCCTGCAGTTGCCTTGGCAGGACCAGACCACATGGTTTTATGGGCTTATATCACCTGTGGACTGGACATTTCCCACCCCTGCATCTTTACAGAAGCAGAAAGACTTATCTTTCTCCCATGGAGTTGCTGGTGGGTTTGAACTACTGACCTTGCAAATAACAATCCAGTTATTCTTGTTGTTGTTAAGTTTCATAGAGTTGGTTTTGACTCATAATGACCTTAGGGTTTTTGAGGAGCGGCTGGTGAGCTTGAACTGCCGACTTTGCAGTTCAAACTGACTTTGTAATCCTGTGCATTAACCCACAGCACCAGCCCAGGACTCCCCAGTTATTATAGCTACCATAAATACAAAGTCAAAAGATAGTAAATCATAAATAAATGGATGCCAAATGATTTTTCTGCACCTGGAGAGACATTTGAAAGGGAAAAAGAAAGGTGTGGGAGATAGGGATGAAGTTTTCTGTATACCCTGCTTAATTTAAGTAATGTGTTAGAGTACTATTTATTAGGGAAAAAATCACCAAAATGTAAAAAATAATCTATTTCTTCTGTATTCAAAACTACAGTGGAGAAGCAAAATGAGAATACTCTGAAAGAAAGGTAGAAAAGGCATCTGATTTGCTCTAAATAAATTGGCTGAACCCATAAAGGTACAAGAATTTCAATCTCTGCAAATTGCTAAAATAGATTGCAACGTAAGTGAGAAAGAAAGTTACTGGCATGCAAAATACCAACATGTTTGTTGCATATTGTGGCTTGTGCATCACTCATTTGGAAGTTATCCAAAATTGTTTTAACATCACTGAAAATTCAAGAAAGGCTTATGCTCACCTTTACAGAAGGAATGCACTCTACAGAGTTTATTACAAATCTAATTTTTGGATGTTTTTGCAAATAGAAGGGTTTTTCAAGTAACCACAGCAAAGCATACTACAAGAAGATAATCCTGTCTTTTTAACCCATTAAAAACAACAGCTCTTCAGTTGGCTGGTCTGATGATCCTTAAGCTCTCAAATGGGAACTTTCTAATATTGATACAATTATGAACAATAATGCTTGTAGGGTAAACGAAAAACCCCAGAAAACTGAATTTAAATAACCTGGATCATACTCCAAATTTCCTCACTTTTCCTTATCCTTTGTATTTGTAAGTACAGTCAAGTCGGTTCCAACTCCTATGAGCCCTATATAGGCTTTTCAGGGAGAGGCTGGTGGATTCAAACTTAAACTTTTCAGTTCAAACTGACCTTGCAGAAAGTGCTTATCCTACAGCACCACGCCAGGACTCCTATCTTTTATGTGGTTGGTTCGTGGTTATGTGCCATGGAGTCGGTTCCGACTCATAGCGACCCTGTACAGGGTTTCCTAGGCTGTAAATCTTTATGGGAGCAGAACGCCTCATCTTTCTCACGCAGAACAGCTGTAGTTTCAAACTGCTGACCTTGAGGTTCACAGCCCAATTTGTAACCACTACGCTACCAGATGTGTAGATGATGCCAAAAACCATCTTTCCTAAATCCCAAATCAGTCTTTAAAGTCAGTGGATTCACTTGTTCAAGCTCACACAACCATTTAATAGCAACACCTTCAAGAAATCTATTTCTTCATCTGTAAAATTAGGAGTTTTCATTGACTTATTTCAAAGATCCCTTTCGTATTTACAGTTCTTGTTCCAACAGAAAAAGAAATAGAGAAAATCTTCAAAAGTTGAACAGAAAACCTGGTATTTGCAATGTCATATTGGTGAGGTTGGCTCAGAAATTTCCATTAATAGAAGTCAGATGGTAAAATCCCCTAGAGCTATTTAGAAACTAATCTCTAATTGCTTACAACTAAGAAACCCTATTTGGAGTCACTATGAGTCAGAACTGACTGGAAGGTACTTAACAACAACTCAGAAGTCAATTTATTTAGACATTTTATAAATGTCTAAAAACAGTTTCTTTCAGAAACTCCAGGTATTCAAAAAGTTAGACTTTTTTTTTTAGTATATAGTAATTGGAGAAGATAGCTGTGTTTTTCAGGTCAATGTTGACAGGGCCTGAACTGAATAGGGGCAGGTACAGAAGAATGAAAGATGCTGTGCTACATGATCATAGCAACAGAACTGGACAGTGGATTGGTAAGTAATAAAATTTTAAGATCCCATAGTTTCAGTGATGATAGATAGCCTAGCTTCCCAATTGTACTTATCACAACTTCTCATAATATGTCAATTCCTCTTTCATCACTGGGGATAGATGACCTGTGTAAAGCATTAGGGGAAAACATTATTTTACATGCATTTATAAATTATTCCTAGATAATGTTATTGGTTCATTTATGTTGTTATTGTTAGGTGACATCGAGTCATTATCAACTCATAGTGACCTTATGCACAACAGAATGAAACACTGCCCAGTCCTGAGCCAACCGCACAATTGTTGCCATGCTTGAGCCCATTGATGCTGCCACTTTACCAATCCATCTCGCTGGGGGTCTTCCTCTTTTTCTCTGACCCTCCACCTTACCAAACATGATATCCTTCTCCAGGGATTGGTCCCTCCTGACAATATGTCTGAAGTATGAGAGATCAAATTTGGCCATCCTGGCCTCCAAGGAGCACTCTGGCTGCTCTTCTTCAAACACAGATCTCTGTAGGTTCTTTTGTCAGCCCATGGCACTTTCACTATTCTCCTCCAACACCATAACTCAGAAGCATCAATTCTTCTATGGTCTTTCTTATTCATTGTGCAGCTTTTGCATGCATGAGGTTATTGAAAATACCACGGCTTGGGTTAGGCACACCTTAGTCCTCAAGCTTACATCTTTGCTCTTCAACACTTTAAAGAATGATTTTTGTTTTTTAAAAAAAGCAATGGGAAATGTTCTTTGGATATTATACTCTTAATTCATTCTTCCAATGTTTTGAAAAATACTTACATGACTTAATGGTAGCAAGTAAATAAATTGCAGAACTTGTTTATTAAATCTATTGTTAGTAAACAAATTTCAAAATAAAGTATACCAAGAAGTAATTCAAATGTGAAATGTATTTGAGTCTTACAATATTGTTATATACAGTAGTCAATATAAACTGGTTTGTAGAAGAAGGTAAAAACGTCTAGAAATAACTAATTCTCATCTTTGAAAGTTTCTCTTATAATCCTTAGGAAGGTTTATGTATTCCTTCTCCTCGCCCCTAATTTATGTCATGTTATAAATTTATTAGAGAACACCATGACGCTGTTGGATGAGCACTCAACTTTCAACCACAAGGTCAGCATTTCAAGCCTACCACTTTTTACATGGAAGAAAGATGAGACTTTCTGCTTCCACAAAAATGTATAGTCTCAGAAACCCTATACTGGGTTGCTATGCATTTAAACGGACTCAGTGGCAATTAACAGCAAAAAATAAACGTATTATAGTAGAATTGTATCTCTTCTTTGTCTTAGATGCTTCTTAAAATCAGGGACATCTTTTCCCCTAAGTTTTTTCTGGGTTTACTGCACACAGTAGACATTCAATAAGTAGATAAGTATTTCCTCAATATTTGTTACTGTCTCTGTTTATTTTTACTGCATAGAAAGGGAAAGGTCACATTAATAAATTATTTCACCCAAGACTTTAAAATTCTGGATGAAAATCATTGGTAGACTTACAAATTAAAAACCTAAAAGATATATAATGGCATGTAAGAAAATATTTACATCATCTATAATAAAAGGAGTGATCTTTAAGAAACAAATAATAAGGAAACTACAAAGAAAAAAGGAAAAAATAATTGAAAAATAAATAATACAAATTGCTTAATAAATATATGGAAAGACGATCCAGTCCACTGTTGAAGAAGCACTGAGTGCTTATTTATGGTGTAGGATATTTGGCAATGAGTATGGGTAACAATTGCACTACATGATTAATATAATTGATTTCTTAATATATATATATACATATATTGTGCACATAAGAAATGTTGAATTGAAAAGTGTTGTCACATAATATTTTTATAACAATTTCTGAAAAATCTACAAAACAAATAAGAAAATCAATAGTGAGCTATATTGTGTGTTCATTTCATGGAGTAAAACTTTTAAATGTTGATAATAGCATTTGTTGGTAAAGATGTTGGAAAATGACTACTCAGATATATTGTTAGTGGGAGTGCAAATTGACCCAGCTCATGTTGGGGGACGGCATTTTCAATTTATAACCTATTAAAATTTAAAACACATGTGTCCTTTGAACCAGCAATTTTACATCCTGGAAACTGTTTTAGAAAAATACTTGTATAAAGAAAGACGCATGGGGCTTGAATGTTTCTGACAGCTTTTGTTGTATTAGTGAAAAATTAGGGGCAATCTAAATATCCATTAATAAGTTACAGGTTAGTGAAATTATAGTCTGTCCATCTGTAGAAATTGGTGTAGTCATCAAAAAAATCTTTAAGTTGATTACGTGTTCACTGATAAGGAAACACATATATGATATAAAGGTATATGAAGTTAAACAAACACATGCACTATGCATCTATGTTTTGAAGTTATACAAGCACATATATTGTTGTTGATGTCGTTAGGTGCCAGTGTGTCACTTCCAACTCTTAGCAACCTTATGCATAACAGAACAAAACACTGCTGGATCCCATGCCATCCTCATAATCCTAGTTGTGCTTGAACTCACTGCTGCTGCTACTATGCAAATACATCTTGTTGGGGGTCTTGCTCTCTTTTTCACTAACCCTCCACTTTGCTAAGCATGACTCCTTCTCCAGGGATTTGTCACTGCTGATACTATGTCCAAAGTATGAGAGAAGTCAAGACCATCTTGACTTCTAAGGGATATTTTGGTTGTACTTCTTCAAACACAGCTTTGTTTGTTCTTCTGGCAGTCCATGGAACTTGTAATATTCTTCTCCAACACCATAATGCATCGATTCTTCTACAGTCTGCCTTATTCATTGTCCAACTTTCACATGCATATGAGGCTAATGAGAATACTGGTATATATTCCTCAATTTATATTTATTTACGTATGAAGGAAGGCTGGTCCCTTATGTTGTAAAGAAAGTGGGTTTGCCATTTTTGTCCCCAGGAGATCTCCCTCAGTATAGTTCTGGTTAGGGTGGCCGTGGTATTTTGACAGGGCTTTCCCATGCTTGGGAGAAGCGTGGAACCTCACAATTGCCCCAGAAAGAATAGCTTTACTATAGAGGTTGGTTTCTTTTGAGTACTTTATTCTAGAGGGAGCTGCGTTTTCTTTTCTCTTCCCTTCCTTTCCTCTCTCTTCCCTTGCTTTCTCTTATCAGTTTTGGAGGTCCAGAACTATCACACATACTGCTTTTTTTTCTTTTTTTAAATGTTTTATTGGGAATTATATGATAGTTTACATGGGAGAACTTTAGTTTTACATTCATTCCATCGTATATCATCTCACTGCCATGATTCCAATCCCCTCCATGCATCCTCAACCAGCCAAAGGTTATATCCCAGAAACCTGCCCCCTACACTTTCCCCCTCCTTCCCCCCAGTTTTCAGCCCACAGTCCCTTTTCCTCTTATGGCTTTAGTCAGGTGCACCTTAGTCCTCAAACTGGCATCTTTCTCTTGAAAACTTTAAAGAGGCCTTGTGCAGCAGATTTGCCTAATGCAATAGTTATTTCATTTTCTGACTGCTTGTTTCTGTATTTATTGTGGAACATAGCAAAATGACGTCTTTGACAACTTCAATCTTTTCTCCATTTATCATGGTGTTATTTAATATGATCCAAGTTGTAAGGAGCTCTGGTAGAGTAGTGCTTAAGAGTCCGGCTGTTAACCTCAAGGTCAGCAGTCCCATGGGTGAAAGATGAGACTTTCTGCTCCCATAAAGATTTACAGCCTTGGAAACCCTATGCAGGGTTGCTATGAGTCAGAACCATGACACATAATCACCACCACCATCAAGTTGTAGAAAAGCACATATAGTATACTTCTATTATTTTGAGTGTAAAAACATTTAGTCATGACAAAAACTATGTGTGTAAGAGTCTGAAAGATGTATAATATTAATTGCCTCTTGAATCTGCCAAAGGTAGACAGAGACTGTCATTTTACTTTTATACACACTTATATTCACTGAAGTTTTAATACCCTGTGTTTTAAAAAAATATAAGATGTACTGTTAATACTTTTTATGCTCCTAGCACAAAGTGTAAATTTAAATGTCATTTTTATCTTAAGCATTTTAAATAGACATAAAATGATGTCAAAAGACTTTAGGTATTGGTTTGAATGTTTTGGGCTAAAAGTAACAAAAGACTTGAATCAGTTGGTTAAAAAATAAACCAACTTGTTATCTTGCATTATAGTTTGTCAAAGGGAGGCAGGCTTCAAAGTTAGTTGATTCAACAGCTCACCAATGCTGTGAAGAATCTGGTTCTTTGCCACTCTCTGCTCTTGTTCTCAGCATAAAATTCACTCTCAAATGCTGCGGTGGCTCCAAGTGTTCCACCTAAGATGTGACAGCACCATTTGGGAGAGAATAGAGGCTGTCTCCTTAGCACTCTACAGAGTCTGAATGGATGAATTGTAAGGTTTATCTAGGGAATTTGATGAAAATTTAGTTTATTTTTCCACACCATCGTTGCTGCTCTTCTTTGTAATATAATTATATCATTATTTTTGCTTCCTCCAAACGTTCCCTTTTAACACTACTTTAAAAATAAATATGTTTTCATCTTTATTTCTTATTTAAATAACCAATGACAGTATCTTTTGCTGTTCCACATTTTAAGATGAGGTGCTACTCACTTTCTATCACCTACAACTATTTTTCTCTGACTACAAACCTCTCAATAGTTACCATCTATCATTTTATTTTTACATTGACAAGATAACATTATATAAGCATGATTGGTTGGTTGGTTATGTGCTGTGATGTCGATTCCGAGTCATAGAGACCCTGCATAGGGTTTCCAAGGCTGAAAATCTTTACTGGAACAGAAAGCCTCATCTTTCTCCTGCAGAACATCTGGTAGTTTCCAACTGCTGATCTTGACATTAGCAGCCCATCTCGTAACCGCTCTGCTACCAATTCTATAACAAAGTTTTCTGTGCTTTGTCTATAAATTTAAAAGTATTTGAAAATTAATAGTGTTGTTGTTGTTGTTAAGTACCATCGAGTCGGCTCTGACTCATAGTGACCCTGTATAGGGTTTCCAAGGAGCGGCTTGTGAGTTTGAACCAAACTTGAGGTTCAAACCAACCTTGTAGTCTAGTGCTTATCCTACAGTGCTATATCAGGACAAATATTATTCATTATACTTTTTTGTGTGTAAATTTTTTTTATTGCTTTTTTTGTTCTTGAATCATTTGCCTTTGTCATATTCTCAGTTGTAATCAGATCATTCCTCTCTCATTTATTCTCTGCTTTTTCACTTTAAAATTACAGAGGTCTTTTGTGGGGAGTTCTTTCCTCCTTTTGCCATCTGTCCTAGTTGCTTGGTGGACCTTGAACTGTTCTCCTGGTTTGGATATACTATGTATTTTGAAGAACATCTTCAAAAACTCCTTAGAAAGGTAGTTTGGGAAGTTAAATAACTACGTTCTTAACTCTTTGAATATTTTCTGACACCATACTTGATTGATTCATTATGCTTTTGTTGGTTTCTGGTGTCCAGAGTGACTTTTGAAAAGACAGATGCAAGCCTTTTTGTACTAATTTGTGCATGATCTACATACTTTTGTCTTTCTAAAAGGTTTTAGAGATTTCTCTATCTTTAATGTTGTTGTTGTTAAGTGCCTTTGAGTCAGTTCTGACGGATATTAACCCTGTATAGGGTTTCCATAGCGTAGTGGTTACGAATCGGGCTGAGAACCGCAAGGTTAGCAGTTCGAAACTACCAGCTGCTCTGCGGGAGAAAGATGAGGCTTTCTGCTTCCGCAAAGATTAACAGCCTCAGATACCCTTTACAGGGTCGCTATGAGTCGGAACCAACTCCACGGCACACAACAACAACAACAACAAGGTTTCCAAGGGGCAGCTGGTGAGTTTGAACTGCTGACCTTGCAGTTCAAACTGATCTTGCGGACCAGTGAATTATCCCACAGCACGACACCGTAGCCTTTATGGTTTTCATTTATTGTGGTTGTTTAGATGTTAGTGAATGTTTTCTATCTCAGTATTCATACTCTTCTGCAATAAGAAATTTACTGTTGTTGAATTTTTTTAAATAATCATCCGTCTGATTTTTCATTTGAAGCTCAGTATTTAAATAATCACATGCTGGATTGATTATTTCTTATTTATTTGTCCATATAATCTCATTTTATTTTTCATTTTATTCTAAGATACATATTTTACATATATAGCTTACATATAAACCTTAATATATACTTACTAAGAGAATTTGTCTACTTTTGCAAATCTCCTTTCTTAATTTCAGCAATAATTGTTTTAAACTTTTTTATTGTGAATTGAGTAAAAGTTAACAGACAAGATCATCAGTGTTACATTAACAAATCATTCACTTTGTTTCATCTCAATGATTTCAATCCCCTCCCTGCAACAACAGTTATCCTGCTTCCTCCCTGGGGTTCTTATTTCCATTCCACCCTCCTTCCCATCACTTTTCAACATTGTCCTTAGGAAAATGTTGCCCTTTTCATTTTAAATGATTGACCAGTTCATGATGAGCAGACCTTCCTGGTGTTTTGTCTCCCTGAAATACCTGAAAATTGGTTCATGAGGGTGAGTTCTGTCCCAGACCTGAAAGAAGGTCAAGGGTCATTTTCTCAGTTTCCTCCCAGTAAGACTGGTTTTTATTGTGTGGTTTTTGTTTGTTTGTTTGTTTGTTTGTTTGTTTGTTTGTTTGTTTGTTTGTTTTAATAATTCTGAGTTTTGCTCTACATTTCTTCCACTCTATCTGGGACCTTCTAATACAATCCTGTTCAAAATAGCAATAATCCTAGGGTTATATTTCAGGGTTTCCAAGGCTGAAAATCTTTACTGGAACAGAAAGCCTCATCTTTCTCCTGCAGAACATCTGGTAGTTTGTTTTCCTCTTTATTCTACTTTTTAATATATATATATATCTTCTTTAATCTCTCTAAGTGTGCTGGCTCCATAGATAAGCACTGAACTGTGAACCATGAGGTCAGTGGTTCCAGCCCTCCAGTCACTCTGTGGGAGAAAAATGAGGTTGTTGAAGTCTCAGAAACCTTAAACAGGGCTGCTAGGAGTCCAGACCAATTCAACAGCACTTAACACCAATCACTCTAAGGATGCTTTTGTTGTTGTTTGCAATCGAGTAGATTCTGACTCATAACCTCCCTGTATAGGGGTCGAAAGGCTGTAAATCTCTACAGGAGCAGAAAGCCTCATCATTCTCCCATGAAGAGTGAATTCAAACTGTCCATGCTGCAGTTAACAACCTAATGTGTGAACCTCTATGCTACCAGGATTCCCTAAGGATACTATTCGGTTTTTAATGTTCCCTTTCTTTTTCTGAATTCTCTTATTTTCCCCTGAGATTAATTTTCCTACTCATCTGTTTTTCCTTTCATGTTGCAGACTCTCCAGGAATAACTTTGGTTCTTAGTTGTCTTATCATCTTAGTGAATAAAGCAACGTAAGAGTTTACTATGAGTGCTTGTCGTCCAACGATCTTCCCTTTAGAAGAAATGGCAATGGGCTGGTTATCATACTTCTCTGTCCTTAAATAGCCCAACATAGAGGATTTTGATGTGAATTGTCAATTCACACATCATCTGCCTAATTAATCCAAAATGTTAAATGCTGTTGAGTTGGTTCCAACTCACAGTGACCCTGCATATGGTTTCCAAGGAGTGACTGGTGAGCTTGAACCACCAACCTTGCAGTTCTAACTGACTTTGCGGTCCAGCATATTAACACAGAGTGCCACACCAGGACAAAATAATTAATTCCACTTCTTTAGAGAAGAACTCTTTGGTGGTGGTTGCTATGGTGGCAGTGGTGGCAGTAGAATTAAAAATCACAGATAAATTTCTAAAGACAAAGTTCTGTTCCAGTTTAACATATTCACAGAAAGTCTTGCCATGTGCAGCACATTTTTTCCAACAATATTTCATTAAATCTTCACCACAACTTCAGAAGACAGACACAATTGTCTCTAATTTTATGATGAAATCAGATACAATAAAGCTGACTTCCTCAGGGTTTGAATGCTATTTAAAAGCAGGATGGAAATGCAGAGCCAGTACACCAAGAATAACAGCTAAACTGCATTCAAAGGTCATAGCTTTAGAGATGTGCATCTGTCACTGACATACTTTAGGATAGGTGATGGTATCATATAAAGAGCCCTCGGCTGGAAGTCAAGAGGTCTGAAATCAACTCTAATTAACTTCACCTCTGTGGGCTTTTATTTCATCATCTATACACTTACAGGGTCAGACTGATGGCATTTCCAAAATTCTTTTCAGATTTTATGTCTATCCTTCTATAAACCTTGATAATATATCCTCATATGATATTGTTTGAGACTTAATGAGAATCATTATAAAATGTGTTCTGAGTATGTTTCTGTGGAATTAAGTACACAATGCCCTGCCCTTGTGGGATGGGCTTCAGCAAGAATTTTCCCAGGGCATCAAATTAAATCTAATGATATTTAATAGTGAGGACTCGTGCTTAATTGGGACAGTCATGCCCACTTAATTGAGATGCCTCTAGGCGATTGTGTGGTATTTCTACAGAACTTGGGGTGATGGAGACTGATGATGCTTTGGCTTCTTTAAATAATTCTATTAGTGCTAATTCAGCAGAGCAAACTCAGAGAGAGCATCTCTAAAAACTTACCACTTTTAGGTGAAAAGAAGCAATTCTTTCAGGAATGAGATTACTGTTCCGTTCTTTACATGTTGCTGTTGAGTTAATTCTAATACACAGTGACCCTGTGGTAGAGATTTGAACCGCCCCTAGGGTCGCTAAGACTACAATCTTTAGAGAAGCTGACTGGCACATCTTTGCCCTGAAAAGCAACTCATAGGTTTGAACCATCAACTTTTTGGTTAGCAGTCAAGCACTTTAACCATTATGACACCAGAGCTCTCTTTCAGTGCTCTAGTAAAGATCATCTGGCAAATGGCATTGTTACTGGCAGAGAGAAGGCTACCTATTGATAGGCTGATCTAGTATGTTGAGTGCTTAACATAGAAGATTTATACCACATTTCTACTTAGTACTATGGTGTCTGCCATAGGGAAGCTTATTATCTAAATTAAAAACAAAACAAAATCAGTTGCCATCAAGTTGATGCCAACTTATGGCAATTGCTTTTGTGTCAAATAAAACTGTGCTCCACAGAGTTTTCAATCGCTGATTTTTTTCAAAATACTATGTCAGGCCTTTCTTCTCAGTTGGCTCTTGATGTATTCAAATCTCTATCGTTTCGGTTAGTAGCCTAAAACGCTAGCTTTTTGCACAATCCAGGAATTTTTGTACCAGAGTAAGTCAAAGACTATTGCTACAAATTCATTTTTATCAAACAAAACCATCAAAATGTGAAATGAGTATTTCTTGACATACACTTCACATTTGTTGCTTTTGTTAAGTGCCAACTCATAGCAATCCTGTATAGGGTTTCCAAGGCTCCACGGGAGAAAGATGAGGCTCTCTGTTCCTGTAAAGATTTAAAGTCTCAGAAATTCTATATAAAATCGCTATGAGTCGGAAATGATTCAACTGCACTTAACAATTCGATGACACTTAACAGCAAGTGTATTACTGAGAGAACTAGTCTGCAGCAATCCACTGATGACAGAGACATATTTAAATTCATTTTGTTGTGAAAAAACCAATTCATGTATGAACTGGAACTCTAGTAGCAATACATTTTTTGCTTACTCTCATACATTAAAAGTAAACCCATGTAGAGAGAGGAGGCAGGGACTGAAGCTAAAGAAAAAGGAAGACTTTAAACATGCACAAATATAGACACACACTCTTATAAAAATAAGCATAGGCTCATGATGGTTCCTTCTTGTTGTTGTTAGGTGCCATCAAGTCAGCTCTGACTCAGAGCGACCCTTATGCACAGCAGAATGAAATGCTGTCTGGTCCCATGCCATCCTCAGAATTGAGCCCATTGCTGTTGCCACTGTGCCAATGCATCGTGTTGGGGGGTCTTCTTCTTTTTCATTGACTTTACCAAGCATGATGTCCTTTTCCAGGGACTGGTCCCTTCTGATAACATGTCTGAAATATGAAAGACGAAGTCTTGCCATCTTTGCTTCTAAGGGGTATTCTGGCTGTACTTCTTCCAACACAGATGTGTTCATTTTTCTGGCAGTCCATGGTAGTTTTAATATTCTTCTTCCACACCATAACTCACATGCATCAATTCTTTGATGGCTTTCTTTATTTATTGACCAACTTTCACATACATATGAGGCTACTGAAAACACCATGACTTGGGTCAGGTGCACCTTAGGCCTCAAAATGACATCTTTGCTCTTCAATTCTTTAAAGACAGCTTGTGCAGCAGATTTGGCTAACGTAATATGTAGTTTGAGTTGTTAACTGCTGCTTCCATGAGTGTTGATTGTGAATCTAAATAAAATTAATTATTTGATAACTTCAATTTGTTAGTGGCAAAATTTTCATTGACAAATTTTTTTTTTTTTAACATAAAATAGAGGTATGATGA
Organism: Chrysochloris asiatica; assembly: GCF_000296735.1. Classification (NCBI taxonomy): domain Eukaryota; kingdom Metazoa; phylum Chordata; class Mammalia; order Afrosoricida; family Chrysochloridae; genus Chrysochloris; species Chrysochloris asiatica. Next base: position 9,082,082 of record NW_006408530.1, read on the forward strand.
TAGGATTCTTTTTGCCAGGTTTTTTTTTTTTGTTGTTGTTGTTGTTGTTTTGTTTAATTTAAGGTTTTTATTGTGGATTAAGTGAAAATTTACAGGGCACATCATCAGTTTCACATTCAACCATTCATATAACTTGTTTCATTACATTGATTATAATGCCCTCCATATACCATCAGTTAAAA
>NW_006408530.1:9084592-9089538 GCF_000296735.1 Chrysochloris asiatica
TTTGGACCTCTTTCTGTAGGTTTTGAATTGTTTCCAATGCTCTATCTATCGTATTTGATTGTTCCTGTAGCATTTTCCTGACTTCTTCCTTATTCTTCTCAACTGCACTGTATAGTGTTTTGATACCTTTTATAATCATTTTTAGGAATACCTTCCTTCTCAGGCATTTCCAAAGCCTGCCCATCTTCCAGTATGGAGTATAGGTCTACTTCCAGCTCATTTGCCTCACTCACTTTATCTTGTTTGTGGACATGTGCACATATGGTCATCTGCTTCTGTTTTTTGGGCATCTTCAGGGGTTATCTTTGGAATTAGTACTTAGATGGGTATGTATTTTGGTATTTTTTATGCTTTCGGAATGCCTCCAGGTAGATGTGATCAGGAAATGGGCTTCCCTATTCACTTTTATTCCTGAGAAGTTTCAAGATATCACTCTTGGTCATTTTGACGTAACTTAGGATTTAATTTTCGGCTTATTTCCTTTTTTGTCTGCTTGTTCCACTCCACAATCCCCACTCAGGCCTTTTTTCTAGTTGTAAACAGTTCAGGGCTGGCTGTGGCCGTTTGGTTTTAATTGGACACTGTCTCTTTAAATTTCTAGAAGTTCTGTGCACAGGCGTAGTGGATCCCTCCGAGGGTTGGGCTGGGGTGTCCACTAGTTCAGGCACCCTTATAGTCACCAGAATGGAGGTGCACAGACAGAAAGGGACCAATAAACAGATACCAAAAGAAAAGAATGTCCACACCTTTATCTCAGCGGGTCTGCCAGGCATCTGTGGCCGCTCCGATCCTTCCCCAACGTGGTCTCACCCAAGATGGCAGCTCCTGGAGCAGCTGAGCGTCCCGGACTAGAAAGCAATAGATTTCTTGCTTCTGGTACAAATTCCCCCAGCTATGAGCCTTCCAACCTTCTAAATATTCCTTTATATGTGGTTCAAAGTTCTGGGAACATCCCCTGAGTCTGCTTGGTCGGGTAGTCTGTGTTGTTGTTGTTGGAGCTCCTTTACTGCACTTCCACCCGATCTGCCATCTTGTTTGTTCTCCCATTGACAAATTTTTGATAAAAATATCACTAGGTCTTTCTTTCTATATTACCTTAATCTAACAGTCCCACTGAAATCGGTTTAGTGACATAACAATACATGTATCCGATGGCAGATGGCTTATGGCTGCATATAAGGTTCACTAGCAGCGAAGCAATTGGCCAAGCAAGAATTCTACCACTGAATTGCCCATGACTCTTCCTTACAATCTCCATAACCTCCACAAAAGATGCAGATTTTAACACTGGACTGTTTTTTAAAATCAGTCAACTCTCTGTTTAGATTAAATACGAAGTCTTTCTTTTCTTTGGTTTCTTGAACTGTCACTATATAGAGGTTTGGAATCCTTGTATAGTGCTGTGGGATACACACTGGATTGCTAACCACAAGGTCAGCAATTCAAACCCACCAGCCTCTTGTTGGAAACCCTAAACAGGGTCGCTATGAGTCAGAACTGACTCAGTCGCACTTAGCAACAACAATATATAGAAGTTTAGTGCCATTGTATTTTGAAAAAATCAAGAAAGTTCATTATACTGCCTCCACTTGACTTAGATGATAATATTTTTCTTATAATTCACATTCAGAGAAATTGTATAATGATGTTGTTGCTGTTCTTAGGTGTCTTTGAGTTGGTTCCAGCTCATAGGTACTCTACGTACAACAGAACAAAAGAGTGCCTGGTCCTGTGCCAGCCTCAAAGTCATTGTTATGTTTGAGATACATTGTTGTAGCCACTGCACCAATACGTATTACTGAGGATTTATGCCTTTTTCACTGATCCTCCACTTTATCAAAAATCAAGTCCTTCTCCAGGACCTGATTTTTCCTGATAACATGCTCAAAATACTTTAGATGATGTCTCGTCATCCTCACTTCTAAAGAATATTGGCTGTATTTCTTCCAAGATGGATGTGTTCATTTTTCTTGCAGTCCGTGTTATATTCAATATTCTTCATCTCCAATACCATAATTCAAAGGCATCAATTCTTTTCTGTTGTTGTTGTAGGTGGCATTAAGTCAGGTCCAACTCATAGTGGCCCTAGGCACAAATGAATGAAACACTGGCAAGTCCTGTGCCACCCTCACAATAGTTATGCTTGAATTCATTGCTGTTGCCACTGACAACATGTCCAAAGAACCATCCTAGATTCTATGGAGCATTCAGGACAGATTGGTTTGAAAGATTCCAAAACAGATTTGCTCTTCTGGCAATGCATGGTACTTTCAATAATCTTTGCCAACATCATAATTCAAATGCATCAATTCTTTTCCAGTCTTTTTTCATTGTCCAACTTTAACATACATATAAGTTCATTGACAATGCCATGGCTTGGGTAAGGCTTTCCTTATTCCTCAAGCAACAGGTTTGTTATTTAACACTTTAGAGAGGTCTTATGCAGCAGAATTGCCTAATGCAATACATTACTTGATTTCTTGAGAGTGGCTTTCCATGAGTGTTGATTGCGGATCCAAGCAAAATTAGTCTTTAACAACTTCAATCTTTTCTCCATTTATATGGATGTTGTCCAATGGTGAGGATTTTTGTTTTCTTTAGATTGAGATGCAATCCATACTAAAGACTGTAGTTTTTTTGATCTTCATCAGTAAGTATTTTAAGTCCTCTTTGCTTCCAGCAAACAAGCTTCTTTCATCTGCATATTATAGGTTGTTAATAAGTCTTCCTCCCATCTTGATGCTACCTTCTTCTTCCTATAATCCATCTTCTAGGACTATTGGTTCAGCATGCATATTAACAAAGTATGGTGAATGGATACAACCCAGGCACATATCTTTCCTGATTTTATACCATTCAGTATACCCTTGTTATGGTTTAACAACTGCATTTTGGTCTGTGTACAGGTTCCTCCTGAACACGAAGAAGTGTTCTGGAATACTCATTCTTAGCAATGTTATCCACAGTTTTTCATGATCCACACAGTTGGCTGCCTTTGTATAGTCAATAAAGCACAAGTGATTTTGGTATTCTGTTTTCAGTCAAGATCCCTCTGGCATCATCAATATCTCTTGTTCCATGTCCTCTTCAGAATATGGCTCGAATTTCTGATAGCTCTCAGGTCATGTACTCCTGCAACCATTTTTTTTTTTTTTTCTTCAGCAAAATTTTACTTGCATGTGCTACTAATGATATTGTCCAACAATTTCCACATTCCATTGGGTCACCTTCCTTTGGAATGGACACAAATGTAGATTTTTCAAATCAGTTGGCCAAGTATCTGTCTTCCAAATTTATTGGCACAGACAAGTGGAGTCCTTCATCACTGCATCAGTTTGTGAAAACATTTCAATTTTATTTCATCAATTCCTGGAGTTTGCTTTTTGCCAATGCCTTCAGTGTAGCTTGGACTTCTTTCTTTAACAGCATTGATTCTTAATCATACTCTACCTTTTAAAGTAATTAAGCATCAACCAATAATTTTCTGGTACAGAGACTGTATATTCTTAACATGTTTTTATTCTTAACTTTTCACTGTGAATCAAGTGAAAGTTTACAGAGAATAGCATCAGTTTTACATTCAGCAAATCATACACTTTGTTTCACTTCAATGATTGCATTCTCCTCCGGATAATGTTATCCCACTTCCTCCCTGTGGTCCTTATTGGCACTCCACCTTTTTTCCTACCCCTTCTCAACTTTGTCCTTATTAAATGTTACCTTTTTGATCTTGAGTGACAGACCATTCCATGGCAAGCATACCTTACTAGTACTTTTGTCCCGGCTGTATACTTATCGAAACCCTGTACAGGGTCGCTATGAGTTGGAATCGACTCCATGGCACATAACAACAACAAATATACCTAGCTACTAGCTGAAAATTGGACCACATGGGTAAGTTCCGTTCCAGACTTGAATGGTGGCCAAGGGATATAATTTTGGTTCCTCTGGTCTCTTTTGACCAGTAAGCTAGGTTTTTGTTTTGTTTTTTTCTTATTTCTTTCTTAATAATTTTGAGTTTTATTCCACATTTTCTCCTGCTCTCTCCAGGACCTTTTAATGTGATCCCTTTCAGAGAAGTTGGTAGTGGTACCTGGGCACCCTCTAGTTCTTCTACTCTCAGAGTTGTGGTGACTGATGTTCACATGTTCCATTGGACTAGCTGATTCTAAGCATCTTCATTTCTCATCACTCTTTTGCTTTAAATGGAGAGACAAATTATTTTTACCTCACATGGCTGCTCATGAGTTTTTAAGATCCCAAGCAATACTCACCAAAGTAGGGTGTAGAAAATTGTGCTTTGGGACCAAGTTATGCCACTTGACTGTAATGTCCCCTGAGACCATGGTTCTGAGCCCCCAGACCCAGCAACTCATTGCCTTAAGATGTTTCATATTATCTAAAAAGTTTTCTACATTTTGCACACTGTATGTTCCACCACATTCATGCGTGCATTTGCAGCAAAGCTTTATTTGTACCCATGTGAAAATATCCTCTTTCAAACTCACATATATGTGTGATTATACTCCCACTCTCCCTCCCATACTCATTCAGTCTGTGTACCTATCCATATATCTACCCATAGAACATCATTGTTCCAGGATTGTGGGTATAACAGTATTTACCACTATCCCCTTTAACTCTTGCATTCCTCCCTGTGTCTACACCTGTCCTCATCATTCTTCTGCCAGTTCCCACTTCTAGTGTATTGCCCTCTCCATCACCTAAGTTAATATGTATCTACCCTCTAGTCATTGAATTGCTCTCCCTTCCCTCCCACCCAAGATAACCATCAAAAAAATATTTCTTTTAACATGAAAATGTTTTCTTGAGTTTTTATAATAATGTCTCATAAAATATTTGCCCTTTTGTGATTGACTAGTTTTACTTAGCATAATGTTCCAGTTTCATCCATGTTATGAGGTGATCATTATTACTCTTCAACA
>NW_006408530.1:9091398-9111559 GCF_000296735.1 Chrysochloris asiatica
GCATTAACCCACAGTGCCACATCAGGACTCCATAAATCCTTGGAGTCTTGTTTTTCACTAATATCTCCAATGAAGCTTGATCAGCTTGTGAAATGATCACCAGTACTACCTCATGAAATGGTTGAACATCAACTAATTTCTTTTTAAAACTTTTTACTGTGAATCAAGTGAAGGTTTGCAGATTAGATCAGCTTTACATTAAATAAATTATACACTTTGTTTCATCTCAATGATTACAATCCCCTAGCTACAACAACAGTTATCCTCTCTCCTTCCATTTACATCTTATATTTCACAAATGAACAAAGCAAAAATATTTTATATACACGTAGAAAACACTAATATATATTCATTTAAACATCCATAGGGGACATTCTGCATGCCAGCCTCCTGCCTGCAGGCACACAGTTTTACCCGGTCCATGGGCCTAGAGCCCACAACTGCTCTGTCTCTCTATGCCTCGGCCACTGTCTCTGCCGTCACCATTTTCCTAGGTAGGATCTCATGATCCACTCACTCTCTTCCTTCTTGATGGTTCTAGATTTGTCCTTAAAATTAAAGATTAACTACTCCCCCCTTTTAGTTAAAAATCTTCTACAATTACAATTGTAACAATCACAATTAATCCTGCTAACAATTACTCACAAATGAATCATAAAATCCTATCACCATCATCCTCATCTCCTTTCACCAGTTCCATTTGGAAAAGAGGGAAACTATTCAGTGGGGATTATACATTAATCCCCCATTCTAAACTAAGGACACTCACAAAAGCTTGTAAGCCGGCCACTTCATGCCTTTGTAGCGCCCCCCGCCCCCATTTTTATAGCCAATGTCTAAATTGCCAGTCCCTATATATTTACAGTATACTATGGAAATATATAAATTGCCAGTCTTTATATATTTACAGTATACTATGGAAAGAAGCATTTCCATTCTGATTGGAATTTTGAACACTGTATTCATAAGCAGACATCTAGATCATTAAATTATAGCAATTTGCACTCACTCAGAATATCAAACATCTTTATATTCATCTTTGATCAATTCTTTTTGGTACAGTAACTCAGTGCCTTCTTTTGATGCTTCCTGCACTGTCCAACATTTTTCCCTTCAATATTGCAACTTGAGGCTTGAACTTTTTCTTCAATTCTCTCAGCTTGAAAAATGTTGATCATATTCTTCCCTTTTAGTTTTCTAACTCTAGTTCTTTGTACGTTTCATTATAATACTTGAATTTATCTTCTGCAGCCACCCTTTGAAACTTCAGGTTCAATTCCTTTCCTTAATCATTTTCTACATTCGCTTTAGCTACTCTAGGATCAAGAGCAAATTTCATAGTCTCTGACATCCATTTAGATCTTTTCTTCTTTCATGTCTTTTTAATGACCTTTTGCTTTCCTCATATAGGATATTCTTGACATACAGTATTCCATAACTTGTGTGGTATTTATTTATTAATGTTCAATGCATAAAATCTATTCTTGAGATGGTCTTTAAATTCAGGCATGATATACTTAAGGTTGTGCTTTCACTCTTATGGACTCGTTTCCGTTTTCTTCGCTTCAACTTGAACTTAAGTCTGTTCTGCTGCTGGTCCCTGGAATTTTTCTGACTAATGATATTGAGTTTCTCCATCATCTCTTTCTGCAGATATAGTTTATTTAATTCCTGTGTACTCCATCTGGTGAGGCTTACATGTATAATTGCCTTCTATGTTGTCTAAAAAATTATTTCCAGTGAATAAGTCTCTGGATTTGTACAACTCTATTATGCCTTCTCTCTCATAGTTTCTATCACCAATGCCTTATTTTCCACCTACTGCTCCTTCCTCTTTGTTTCTGACTTTTGCATGCCAACCACCAGTAACTCACAATTGTATCTTGCTTAAATGTTTGATGAATTTTAGACTGCAGAAATTTGTATAATTCTTCAATTTCTTCAACTTTGGCATTTTTGGTTGGTGGGTAAATTTGAATAATAATCACATATTTTCCAGTCTTACTTTTAGGCCTATGAATATTATCTTGTCACTGACAAGATTATACTTCAGAATAGATCTAGAAAGGTTTGTGTGTGTGTTTTTCCTGACAACGAATGTGACACTGTCTCTTCAATTTGTGATTCCTAGAATAGTAGATATCATTATTCATTTCAAAATGGCCAATAACTGTCCCATTCAGCTCTCTAATTCTAGGACATCTATCTTCAAGAATTCCACTTCATTTATACAACCTCCAATTTTGCCTGAGTTATACTTCATACATTTCATATTCTGTTATTAATAGATATTTAGAGTTGTTTCTTTCCATTTTGAGTCATGCCATATCAGCAAATGAAGGTCTTGAAAGCCTTACCCCATCCACATCATAAAGGTTGATTCTACATTAAAGATTTTCCAGTTATATTCTGAGTGCCTATAAGCCTTATGGGCTCACATCCTAGCACTATTCCAGACAGTATTCTGCTGTTATTCATAAAGCTTTCACTGGCCAATTGTTTAAAAGTAGACCTCCAGTTCCTTTTTCATGGTCTGCCTTATTCTAGAAACGCTGATGAAATCTGTCCACCATGGGCAACCCTGCTGCTATTTTAATTACTGTTGGTATAGCTTCCAGCATCATAGCAACAACCAAGACACCAAAGTCCAACAAATTGCCTGATTAGTGTTGGTATTTAGAGAACTGTTATGATAAAAAATTTTTATTATTTTTCAACTTAAAATAAAGCATTTAAAATTTTCTTAGTTGTTGCTTATTGTTATTGTTTTAAAATGTATCACTATGTTATTCATTGATCCTCTTTTCAAGTCATACTATTTCCTGAGTCATTAAACATTACACATATACAATTTGTTTTTAATCCAAATAATCCCAAACCACATGTCCTATATAATCATTGCAGTTGCCAGCAGCATTCACACTGCTTAATTTATTTCTGCTTTCAAGGGTGGAGCTTTTAGATAATTTGTATAACTAAGTTAAAGGTATAAAATTAATTATTGCTTTTAGGCTATTTGCATTACGTTTGCACTCAGTAACATCATGGAGATTTCTTCCACCCAAATCAGGAATGCTCCTTGCCTTTGACTTAACTCCCTCTGGTCTAGGCATTCACTTACACTATTATTAGCAAAAGTAATTTATAACACACTGTGAATTCTGGAGGTATTTCTCTCTACTTATCTCACTAATGCATTAAGGATAGGGAGAGACACAAGTTGAGGTTAAGCAAACTAATATGCCAAAGTCTAGTGGATCTCAGCACCCCTAATAAATACCTGAGTGACATTTAGCAAGGACAAGCATGTGCTTTGATCCTCTCTTTCCTTTACTTTTAGCTTCGCCTCATCTTTATATTTAAGTTGTGACTAGTACAATGCAACTAAAATGCAGTGCCACAATTTTCATTATGTGGAAAAAAATTGTGATTTTCAAGAAGGAGAGTGACAGATGAACAGTGAAGGTAGGGGAAGACTTAGGGACGTATGCATGAGCTAAATGGGACAGTGGTAAATAGTGATTCATACATAACCTTGGCACAACAGTGTTCTATGAGTAGACACATGAGGCAAGTTATAGGTTAAATAGGTAAAGGGAGAGGAGGGGATGGGATGTTTATAAGCTGGACTGTCTTGTGGATATTGGCTTTCCCTGCCTATTATTCTAAAATAGAGATTTATGTATAAAAGAAATGAATATTTGGGAATGTTGATTACAGAGAGCTTGTAAGTCTGCCTTCAGCCTATAAGTGATTGGATTTGCTAAAAGGGATGTTTGCCCAGGGAAATAAAGTTCTTGTTAAGCCTTTGTAGAGTATGGGACATTAAGTGGAATCCTGAGCCCTACCCAGAACCTTCTGGATTAAGACATTCCCACTTGAAAAGACATGCAGACCAACCCAGAACTGCTGGGAGAATTGAAGATTCTCATTAAAAGAAAGGCCTACAAGGAAAATAAAATTAAAAAAATGGACTGCTTGATTGTTAGAATTTCAAGTAAGCTGTTTGCTTTGGAGATATCAAGGCAAGAATAGTTAGCCCATCAGGGGAAAAAAAACCTTATAGGATTGAAACTTAAAGGAAATCCTCGAGCAATCTAATGTGCTTGCTGGTGACCACCTGGGTCTACTTGTGAGTGGAAGTAGGGGAAATGCAGCAATGAAGGCATGGGCTGATTTTGACCACATTCCATTGACATTCCTTGACATTGAGATAAGAAAGGGAAGGGGAAGTGCTGACTAGTCTGGAGTTTAGGAAGACATGTAAACTCTTGAGCCCATAGGCACCAAACTAGCCCCTGGGGGCTAGGGCTGAGAGTGAAGTGGCCAGCTGGTCTGAAGTGCAAGACGTTGGTACCCATTTGACTTAGCTTAGATGGCTAGCTGACCAGAACTCTACTAGATGAAAATAAAGTTGTTTGATACTGTGAGCAAGTGCAAATTGTTACAATTTGATGAATTAGACTTTTGCTTAGAGATGCAATTGTTCAAAATTTTAACGAAACTAAAAGGATCCTTCATATCAAGGAACAAGTTTGTTTCCTAAGTGTACTGGGTTGATATGGTGGTAGTGGTTATGTGCTGTGGAGTTGGTTTCAATTTATAGTGACCCTGTATAGGGTTTCTGAGGCTGGAAATCTTTACAAGAGCAGAAAATCTCATCTATCTCCCATGGAACCAAAGGTAGTCTTGAACTCCTGACCATGAGATTAGCAGCCCAACTCGTAACTACTGATAGAGCTGGGAAATTTAGACAGTGGTCATCAAAAATGGCGGGGTGGGGGTCATTATAAAGGTATGAATGACTGGCTTATAAGTTTCCCTGAGTGTGCTCAGTGTCAGAATGAGGGGAGTAAGGTAGAATCCCCTCTTAATAGTTCCCCTCTTTTCCAGATGGAGCTGATGAGAAGGGATGAGAGATGATAATGGTAGGATTTTATGATTCAGTTGTGATTGTTAGGAGGATTAATTGTGATCATCACAACTGTAATTGTAGAAGATGTGTAACTAAACGGAGGGAATCTTTCATTTCAGGAACAGACAATCCCAAAACCATCAAGAAGGAAGAGCATGAGTGGAGTGTATGACCCCTACCTATTAAAGTGGTGAGAGCAGACACAGTGGGAGAGGCAGTGGCATGGAGAGACAGAGCGGCTGTGGGCACTAAGCCCACAGACTGAGTTTCTGCAGACAGTAACTTGACTTGCAGAATGTGTCTTTTGGATATTTAAATGAATACACAGTTTTGTTTTGTATGTGTACATCAAATGTTTTTGCTTTGTTCATTTATGAAAAATAAGATGTAAAGGGAAGCCACAAGGAGGAAGCAGGATAACTATTGTTACAGGAAGGGAAAATAATCATTGAGATGAAACAAAATGTATAATTGGTTGACAGCAAAACTGGTGATCTTGTCTGTTAACCTTCATTCAATTGACAATAGAAAGTTAAAAAAAATAAAAGGGGGACCATGAACTGCCAGAAGAACAAAGACACCTGTGTTGGAAGAAGCACATCTAGAATGCACCGTGGAAGCCAGAATGGTCAGACACAATCTCTCATATGTTGAACATGTTATCAGGAGACGCTGTACCTTTAACATTTTGCACTTCACTTAGTTTTTTAAAAGCACTCCAAAACTACAGTGATCTTCTGAACCCAACAGCTGCTGCTCTGATAAGGGTTGCTTTCTAATTTATGGAATGCATTTAGTTAGCATTTTTAAAATCTAACAAAATCTAGTGAAAATTTAAAATATGAGAGTAAGTCAAAAAAGTATTGCTACAAATCACAAAACCCTTGTAAAAGAAACTTTTCAAAATATAATGTTATTGATTCATAAAATATCCTACATCTAGGTCTCTATAATCTGAAGGCAATGTTTCCATCTCTTTAAACCTTCCCCCAAAGAATTCTGTGCTCTTCAACTTACTTCATCTTAAAATGCAATTTTGACATCCTGAAGGGACTCAAATTATGTTCCTTTTACATGTTCCTTTTGATCTAGAAACAAACAGAAGCCTGAAGGTGCAAAGTCAGGGTGGTAAAGAGTACAGTTTCCCAGCCAAATTACTTCAAACAAATTCTTATGTGACAGCTCTTGCTACCCTCTAGGAATTAACAGGTACATTGTTGTGATGGAAAAAAAATTCCTTGAAGCAACTTTTCTGGCTTTTATTCTGTTTTCAATTTTCTTAAATCTTCTCATAGTAACCCATCCTGGTCATTTTGATCACCCATATCCTTTGGGCAAATATTAAGATTACTCCTTGGGAAACTTTAAAAACAGTCATCATATCCTTCTGAGCTACTTATTGGCCTTGAATTGAACTGGCCCATCAGATCACCTGGGAAGTCACTGTGCTGATTGGAACTTGATCTGTAGATGTTACTGGTAAATAAAAACTGTGTCCCCAGTGATGACTCATTCTGTAAAAGCATCTTCATCAACTTTAATCTTGCTTTAAAGGCAGATGGAAAGATCAGCTCTTTGAGTTAGCCCATCTTTGCACAGCTATTTTGGCACCCATCAAACAGAAGTTTCACTTAAAATGAAAATGCCTCACCATAGAAGATTCTAACTTCAGCAGCTATCCCATAAATGGTAATTCTGTTGTCTTCTTCCACCAGTTTCTGGATTTTAGCTACAGTATCTAAAATTTGTTGAGGTTGACTGACTCCTCTCACTTTGACTTACCTGTGAGATTTCTGGTTCTTCCTTAAAATGTTTGATCCACCTAAAAACTGTTGTTTGATGTGGGGCAATATTTCTATAAACTTGTTGCAAAGTTTCAATGATTTGAGAAGATGTCTACTTGAGTTTTGTTGAAAATTCAACATTACCCTCACTTTAAGTTTTTTGTTTTTTTCCAGAGTACAAAAAGTGTTATTTTTCTAAAGGTGCCCTAACAAAGCAAGTTCATTACTAGGAGCCGCCATTCACTGATTGCACAGACATACTTAAATACACTTTGCTTAGAATAAATACTGTGCATTTATGACTGGAACCCTAATAGCAATACTTTTTTATTTATCCTAGTATTTTCTCTTTTAAAAGTCTAGCAAATATATAAAAATCAAATTACATTTAGTATATGTCAGTACTATCTTTTTCCAAAAAAGGTTTTAAGAACTTTTTAGATGGTGCTAACAAATCTCAAATGTGAATTCTCTACATTTATTAAAACTCTATATCAATGAAAGGAGCCTGGGTGGCACAGTAAACTACATGCTGGGCTGCTAACCACTAGGTCAGAAATTTGTATCTACTATTCACTCCATCAGAGAAAGATGAGGATTCTACTCCCTTAGAGATTTACAATTCCAGAAACCCTATACAGGGTCACTATGCATTGGAACTGACTCAGTACACAGCCAGTACCACCACCATATAAATAAATAAAGTGTGCTGTGGAAGTCCATGGGAGTTCTCAGAACACCTCAGGTGGCAATGCATGACTGTCTGAATACTGTGGACTGAAGTTTTAACTATAAAAAAAAAATGGAGTTGTTAACTAACAAATCAGTCCTAGAAGTAGTATAATAAGGATGTTCCTTAAAAGCAAGAATGATGAGACTTTAGACAAGCCATCAGGAAAAATCCAATCCCTAGACAAGGACATCATGTTCGAAAAAGCAGAGAGTTGGCATAAATTATGGAAACCCTCAGTGAGATGGAATGATGGAATAGTCACTTTGGGCTCTCACGTAGCAAAGATCATGAAGATGGCACCGAACAGGGCAACATTTTGTTCTATTGTACTTTCAGATCAACAAGTTTGAGTCAATTCCGTGGCAACTAACAACAACAGCTTTATAAAAACCTGCTCTGCTGGTTTAGAAAGGGTCTGACTCTGTTATGTCTCTAATTATCCTAAAACTGAACCCAAAAAGTATATGCTACAGACTCCATGGCATAGCAAAATACCTTATAAGGGATTCACATCTATTTGATAGAAAGCAACCAAAAACATCAGGTATTTCCAAAACCATTCTAAACAACAGGATATTATAGTGTGATTGTTTTTCTTCCTTTATAAATTAACTGGGATGTGGGCAAGCCAAATTGTCACATATATTCTAGGAAGTAGACAAAGTTATTTACTTTCCTTGGTTGGTTTCTCATTTTGTTACCTCTTACAGATGTGCATTTTTTAAAGAAAAGTACTTATTTGACTGTGTGACCTTTGTCAGAATCATTTGGAATCACTCTTCCATAATGGAAAACAATAAAACTTGAAACTATACTAAACAAAACACAGTTATTTTTCTTGACTGAAATAACTTGCTCCAAAAAGAATTTCAATTCACTTTCAACAATCAGAGATGATATATTATTTTATTTATAGCACAGAATCTTTTTGGGAGAAGGTAAGTAATAGCAGAAAGAAATCTCTGCATGTCTAAGATTATTAAAGTTGTTCCAGTTTACATGTTTTAAATTTATGTGATACAGATTTTGATGTTATTTGAACTTACTTTTCATTTAAATGTTCATTGTCATACAAGCAAAATTCACTACAGGTAATTATCTTTAGAGGGAGCTCTGGTAGCATAGTGGTTACGAATCGGGCTGCGAATCGCAAGGTCGGCAGTTTGAAACTACTAGCTGCTCCGCGGGAGAAAGATGAGGCGTTCTGCTCCCGTAAAGATTAACAGCCTCGGAAATCCTGTGCAGTGTCGCTATGAGTCGGAACCGACTCCACGGCACATAACAACAACAACAATTATCTTTAATTACAGTTTGTAATAATATGGATTTAGTTTGTAATAATATGGATTTTATTTCCCCAGAAACTATGTAATAAATTATTACATCAAGCAATTCACAACTTGACAATTTGAAAATTTGAATAGTATTTGCTACTGACAAGTACTGTCAGACACTCCAATAGATTTTGTGAGTGCATTCTGGTCATCCAAAATACATGTGTTGAGAAATTGCCCACCAAATACTACAGTCCTGAAGTTTCTAATGATTAGTATCAATATCATAGCAAAGCTCAGCAGCTATCAGCTGACCCTGAATACAGTACTAAGAAGTAATGTTGTTGTTAAGTGCCATTGAGTCGATTCCAACCAATAGTGACCCTGTACAGGGTTTCCAAGGAACAGCTCGTGAGCTTGAACCACTGACCTTGCAGTTCAAACGGCTTTGCAGTCTGACACATTAGCCTACAGCACCAGGACTAATAAAAACAAGGATTTCAGTTGGCTGCAAGCTTTGTTTTCTTTTTTGTCTCTAAATTGTATTTATTTTGTTGTTCTTATTGTTGAGAATATATAGAGCAAATCACACACCAATTCAACAGTTTCTACATTTTAGTGATTTTTTACTACATCCGTCAAGTTGTACAACCATTCTCATCCTACTTTTTCTGAATGACTCCTCATTAACATAAATTCATATCCCTTTAATAATTTGAGTTGCTGTTGTCAATTTAAGGAGCTCTGGGAGCAAAGTGGTTATGAGTCAGGCTGCTAATCTCATGGTCATCAGTGCGAAACTACTAGAGGATCTGCTGGAGAAAGATGAGGATTTCTGCTCCTGGAAAGATTTGCAGCCTCGGAAACCCTATATAGGGTTGCTATGGGTTGGACTGACTCCATGGCACTTAACCACCATCACCATTATCAATTTGATTCCTATATAGATAGTTCTCAAAAGAGAATAATATTCAAGGAGGATATTTTTGGTAGTAAGCTAAACTATTATTTGGTTTTAAGAAGACTTCTGGGAGTATTTTTACTTAAAGGTTTATAGACAAATCTCAGGACAATAGTTTCAGGAGTTCGTTCACTCTCCATGACTTCAGAAAACCTACAGTTTGTGAAAATTTTACTTTGTATTCTGCATCTTCCCCCTTTTGATCAGTTCCTCTGGTCTCATAACACATTCTATTCTACATTTCCTCACTTTTGACCAGATCTTCAGGTCTCATAGCACAGGAAGCAACTAGCCATACATCCCATATGCTCCTCCTATTGCTGTCTCTCCTTCTTTGCTCCAGGTATATAGAGAACAATTGTTGTGCCTTGTATGGCCACTCAGTTAATTGGCCTAATAATGTGTTTCATGCTTCTATTCTGTCTCCTAGTTCATTGTTTCTCTTTTCTAAAGTGAAATTTTGTAAATAATAATAATAATAATGTCTTTTGTAGAACAAGAAACTACTTAGGTAAAGTAATAAGTACTTTACCTAATTGTTGTAGTTATATGTTACCAGGTTTAATAAAAATAGTATGAAATTTTACCTTAGGTGGACTCCTGCTGAGTGGAAGAAGGGGAAAGGCAGCAATGAAGAAATGGGCTGAGTTCCACCATGTTTCATAGACTCCCATTGACCTGTAGATGAGAGAGAGAAGAGGAAGGGCTGGTTGGTCCAAAGTGTGGTGAGACCTGCGGACATTTGAGCCCACGGACAAGGACATGTGTTAGAGTTGAGAGTGAAGCATCCAGGTGATATGAAGTGAGGGGAGACGCACAAGAACACCCAAACTTGCAGATAGTACCCATGTGACCTAGCCTCAATGGCTTGATAATCAGAACTCGACTAGAGGAAGATTTGAAAAAAAAAGAAAAACAATTTTTGATAAAGGAAATGAGGGTAAATTGCTACAATTTTATGAACTTGACCCGTACTCATAGATGTAGTAATTCAAAATACCAACAGAGAGGGAAGGAGTCTTCACATCAAGTATCAATCCTATCCCCTCTGTATATAGAGTAGATAGGGATGGGCAACTTAGACATTGGCTACTTAAAATGAGGGCATGATAAAGGCACAAAGTGACTGGCATACAAGTTTTCAAGAGGGAGTATAGTTTAAAAGTGTGCAGGGAAAGAAAGAGTCCCCACTGAACAGTTTTCATCTTGTCTAGATGGCTCTGGTGAAAAGACATGGGGAAAAGATTCTTATGAGTATCTGTTATCATGACTAATTGCAACTGTCACAACTGTAAAGGTAGAAGTTTTGTAACAAAAATGGGAGAGTAGTTAATCCTGCAGTCCAGAAATAGAGGACCCTAAGACCATCAAAGAATAAGAGCACAAGCAGAACGTGGGACCCTATCCAAAGAAGCAAGGACACCAGAGACGGAAGCAGGGATGGGGACATGGAGAGAGGAAGCAGCTGAGGATTCTAGATTCATGGAAAGAGAGGGATTGAGAGTGGTGGCCAGAAGGCAGACTTGCAGAATGTGCCATTTGGTGGTTTAAATTATTATATATGCCTGATTGTTTTTAAAAATAAAAATAAAAGAGCTAAAATGAATAGAGACAAATACTGTTAACTGATAGTACATGGAGGGGATTATAATCATTGTAATTAAACGAAGTGTATGATTTGTTGAATGTAAAACTGATGATCTGCCCTGTAAACTTTCACTCAATTCACGATAAAAACTTTTTAATTAAAAAAAAAAATAGTATGAAAGTTTAAGGATCCTGAACAAATAGTTTGTTTACTCCTCTCATCTGTAAGTACTTCTAGCTTAAATGAAACTGTACCTTGATTTTATATTTTTTAAAAATTGAAACCTCTGGGAAACATAAGCCGCCATACTAATATAAATAATGATTCTTGCTACTTACAATAATTTACTTTCCTATTTTCAAATGTCTCCTTTTGGAGGAGAAGTCTAAAAGTATTGCTAGTAGGTTTCCAGTTCACACATGTAGCTGTATTCCAAACAAATCATGTTTAAAAATGTCTCTATGATCAGTGGATGGCTGCAGATAAGTTCTCTCTGTAATACATTTTTCTTAGTCTTGTTAGGGTGCCTTCAAATAAAGGACAAAGGAAAAAATGGTTGCATAACCATCAGCTAGTTTAAACAGTTGCTCTTTTTATCATCATTCTTTTAAGTAAGATTGAAGTTAGTGAAGGCAATCTTTGGAATAAATTTTAACCAGGGAAGAGTTTTGGCTAGTTTTAAATACCTACTGGTATTTAAAATACCTGTGGTATTGCTTCAAGAATCGCAGCAACACGCAAGCCACCACAGTACGGCAAACTGATAGATGAGCGGTGGTCAGCAGGTTATGGTGATTTTTTTAAGATCCCAAAGGATAATACAGGGGCTTATTATGAATAAGTTTTTAAACATTGAAAACTACATTGGTGAGACAATGACCAGGCATGCTGAGCCAAGAAATTATTAATAGTTTTTTAACTATGACTACACACCTGCTCATTCTTCGAGGGCAGAAAGGGCCATTCTATGAGAATTTTGTTAAGAAACTATACCCCATCCACCCTACAGCCCTCATTTGCCCCATCAGACTTCATTTTGTTTCCCAAACGCAAAAAACATGTAAAAGGAACACAATTTATGTCCCTTGAGGATGCCAAAACTGTCATATTGACGTGTTAAACAAAGAACATAGAATTCATCAGAGGAGGTTTAGAGAGATGGAAACAAATACTGCCATCAGGACTGTGTAGACCTAGATAGAGGAGATCTGGAGAAACAGCAGCTCCACATTTTTATATTTTTATTGAATAAAAGTTGTTATGATTTTGCAACAATACTTTGTACCTTACTCATATTTTATGAGGATTTCCTCTTGCTTAGTTCTCAGTGGAAATGAAGTCCCTTGTTAGAGTGGTGAACAACATCTAATTATCATCTTTTAATTAAGAAAACTTCTTATAGCTAATGATAGATATTGTATCTCCTCTAAACATTGTCTTCTCCAAAATGAATGTTCTCATTACCTTGTGTTTTTCTTCATGTCTTCTAATTTCAAAATCCTTAGCTGACTCTGAGAGCTAGAAGACACAAGAAACAAATAACTAGTCAAGGTTTTAGCCACAATTCTTGCACAAATTAACTGTGTGCCTTTGGAAAACTTATTTCAAACCTTCAGATCAGAAAAAATGTGGCCTTTAATTTTTTTCAGATTTTTATTGTGAATTGAATGAAAGTTTACAGGGCAGATCATCAGTTTTACATTCAACAAATCAAACACCTTGTTTTATTACAATGATTATAATCCCCTCCATGTACTATCAGTTGACAGTATTTCTCTATTCATTTTAGCTCCTTTCCTTTTTTATTTTTTTTTTAAACACTCAGGCATACTTAATAATTTAAACCACCAAAGGGCACATTCTGCAAGTCTGCCTCCTAGCCTCCAGCTCTCAGTCCCTCTCTTTCCATGAATCTAGAGTCCTCAGCTGCTCCCCCTCTCCCTGTCCCCATCTCTGCCACCATCTCTGGTGTTCCTACTTCTCTGGATAGGGTCCCACATTCCGCTTGTGCTCTTCTCCCTTCATGGTCATAGGGTCCTCTGTTTCTGAACTTTAAGATTAACAACGACCCTGTTTTTGTTACAAAACTTCTACCTTTACAACTGTGACAGTTGCAATTAGTCATGATAACAATTACTCACTATTGAATCATAAGAATCTTATCCCTTTCTCTTTTCACCAGAGCCATCTAGACAAGTTGAAAACTATTCAGTGGAGACTCTATTTTCTACCACATACTCTTAAACTAAACTCCCTCTTGAAAGCTTGTAAGCTAGTCACTTTGTGCCTTTATTGCCCCCTCATTTTAGGTTGTTGTTGTTGTTAAGTGCCATCAAGTTGGCTCCGACCCATAGTGACCCTGTATAGGTTTTCCACAAAGCAGCTGGTGAGCTTGAACTGCCGACCTCACAGTTCAAACAGCTTTGCAGTCTGGAGTATTAACCCACAGTGCCATACCAGGACTCCATTTTAGTTAGCCAATGTCTAAGTTGCCCATCCCTATCTACCCTGTACACAGAGGGGATAGCATTGATACTTGATGTGAAGACTCCTTTCCTCTCTACTGATATTTTGAGCTACCATATCAATGAGTACAGGTCAAGTTCATCAAATTGTAGCAATTTACCCTCATTTCCTTTATCAAAAATTGTGGGGGGGTTTGTTTTTTTGGTTTTCTTTTTTTTCTCTTCCTTTAGTCGAGTTCTGATTATCAAGCCATCGAGGCTATGTCAAATGGGTACTATATGCAAGTTTGGGTGTTCTTATGTGTCTCCCCTCACTTCATATCAGCTGAATGCTTCACCTTCAGCTCTAGCCCTCTGTGGCTATGTCCTTGTCCATGGGCTCAGGTGCGTTTTAAATATTACCTAAAAAATAAATTTCTGTCTCTTCCATGAAATCTATCTAGTTCTTCCACACTTATTAGAAGCCCTAGAACAGGAAATAGCATGTTGGTACTGTTATTTTATTATTCTGAATCCTACTCTCATAATACTAAGTTTTACTTTATTGAACTTCAATGATAAAAAGCATCATTTTATTATCTACTTTGATCTCAAAGTTATTTTTGTTGCTACTAATTTTATTTTTATTACTTGTTATTGTTAAATGCCATTGAGTCAGTTTGGACTCATAGTGACCCTGTACAGGGTTTCTGACACCTTAAATCTTTGAAGAATCAGAAAGCCTCATCTTTCTTCCATGGAGTGACTGATGGGCTTGAACATTGGACCTTGTAGTTGCAGTCCAATGCTTACTGTATGGAGCCACCATGCTTTACTAGTTTTGAATATTTCAGCTTTGTTTTCAAGTGAATCAGCTAAGAGTAAATCTAATTAAATGTCCATCGTTCTTGCTAATGATTATTCTTCCATCATAATAATTGTATTATAATCTGGACAATTATGGAATCATTCAAAATCAAAGGTGCAACATGTACCTAAGGACAAAGATGAGAAGAGATGGAAAGGTGGGTGGAATGGAAAAAGGAGCCACAGGGTGGAAGTGGATGACGGTTGTTCCATAGAGAGGCTTGCAATCATTGAGATGAAACAAAATGTATGATTTATTGAATGTAAGATGATGATCTTGTCTGTAAACCTTCACTCAATTTACAATACAAAATTTAAACAAAAAATCAATAACAATATATAAGATTTCAACAGCATTATCAGACAATAACCTAATATATTTTTATAGAACAATGCATGCAAAGATTCAAAGGCAAAACATACATTCTTTTCAAACACATGTTGTTGTCATTGTTGTTAAGTGCTGTCAATCAGTTCTGACTCGTAGTGATATGCAGATATATTAAAAAGTTTCAGCACATTGCCAAAGAATGGTTTAAAAAAACACAAAACTTAATCTGATCCTATTATTATTGATAAGTGCCATCCAGTCAATTCTGACTCATAGCGACCTCATATAGGATTGCCAAGGAGCATTGTCAAGGAGCGGCTGGAAAGCTTGCAGTTCAAACCCACCTTGTGGTCGAGTGCTTATCCTACAACACCACATCAGTTGAAATAAATTTGAACTCAGGAATAAAAAAATTCAAGACAATCCTCAAATGTTTGAAAATTAAACTACATTTTTCTGTTAGTCGAAGAGTAAATAGTAATAGAAATTTAGAAATGTTTTGATAGAACAATAATTACTCTGAGCTTTGTAAAATGCAGCTAAACCAGTGCTGAAAGGGAAATCCATACCTTTGAATGCTTATAATTACAAACCAAGAAAGGTCTAAAATAAATAATTTCTGATTCCACCTTAAAAATCTAGAAAATGAAAAACAAATTAAATGGAAAGAGAAGTCCTGGTATGGTGCTATAGGATAAGCACTGGATTACTAACCACAAGGTCAGTGATCCAAACCCAGGAGCCACATACAGGACCACTATGATTAGGAACCAACTTGATGGCACACAACAACAGATGGGAAAAAAAGAAATGATAATGATAAGAGCAGAAGTCGATGAAATAATTCTCAAATAATAAGAAAATTAATAAATTAAAACTTGATTGTGTAAAAAAATTAATAAAATAGATAAACCTCTAGTGAGACTGATCAAGAAAAAAGAAAAAACATAAAATGCCAATGTCAAGAATGAAAAAGGTACTGTCAGTGGTGGCTATGAATCAGGCTGCTAACCTCAGTGTCAGCTGTTAGAAACGACCAGCTGTTCCGCGGGAGAACGATGAGGCTTTTTGCTCCCATAAAGATTTACAGTCTCAGGAACCCTGTACAGGGTCGCTATGAGCCAGAACCGACTCCAGGGCACATAACAACAACAAGAACAAATCACCATAGATCCCAGTACTAGAATGATAATAAAGAAACAGTATGAACTACTCTTTCCTCAAAATTTTGTCAACAGATAAAATGGCCAAGTTCCTTGAACAATATGATTTCCAAAACAAATATAAGAAGAAAAAGAGGTAGCTTCGAAAAATTCATGAAAAAAAAAAAAAAAAATTGAATTAAAAGGTAATGGAGATCCCTTCTAGTCACCAGAATGGAGGTGTGCAGACAGCAAGAGACCAATGAACAGATACCAAAAAAATAAAGTCCACACCTGCATCTCCTCAGTTCTGTCAGGCATTCGTGGCTGTTCTGATCCTTCCCCTGCTCGGTCTCTCCCAAGATGGTGGCTCCAGGAATAGCTGAGTAACCCTGTATAGGGTTTCCAAGGTATGGCTGAGGAAAGAAGAGGGATGAAAACTGAAGACGTATGAAAACAAGTATTCCAATGGACTAACGGACCACATGAAAACAGACTTCACAATGCTGAGACAAGAAGAACTAAATGGTGCCCAACTACTACTACCAACTGCTCTGAAATAAATCATATTAGAAGATTGTGGATAGAGTGGGAGAAAAATGTAGGAAAAAAACATCAAAGGCTTACAGGTCACTTGGAGACTGGTGGAACTCCTGAGACTATGACCCCCAGCCCCCCTTCAGGTCTGGAACTGAACTCATCTCCCTGGCTCAGTTTTCAGACAAACAACAGACAAACTTGGAAAGGGAACAATAACACTGGTAGTTTTGCGTTTCTTAGAATAATCAACCATTTGAGGTTGAAAGGACTGCGCATTTACCCAAGGGCAATATTCATAAGGGTTAAGAAAGAAAGAGGAATGGAAATAGGAAACTTAGGGAGTAAGTAGGATAAGTGATGTTTCTTTGTGTGGATCACAATTAATGAGATGAAACAAAATGTATATGAATTGGTGAATGGAAAATCTATCTGCTCTGTAAAAACCTCACCAAATTCACAATATAAAGTAAAGAAAGAAATACCTTAAAAAAAAAAAAAGGAATGGAATTTTCCCATGAACATTTTGAAGGCCTTCTTATATACAACCTGAGTAACACTTGTATGTTAATGAAATTAAATTTGCAATTAAAAACCTCACAAAAACATAAAACAAAGAAACCTCCAGGCCTAAGTGTCTTTGTGAGTGAATTCTATCAAACATAAAAAAATACAAAACCTTACATAAAATTTTGAGGCAACTGAGTGAAGAAGGGCCAGAAGAACCTAGTACTGACATCTGAAAAGGATACTACAGAAAAAGAAAATTACAGATCAACATCTCTCACATACATTATGTATATAAAATTTCGAGAAATATATAAATTTCTGTAGTGGGAAAAATGAGGACAACATCAGAATAATGGTTGCTGTTGACAGGAAGGAGAGACTGATTGGAAAGAGACATGAGGAAACTTTCTGGAGTGATGGCAGTGTCCTGTTACCTTGTTTGCAAAATCAACAAGTAAGCAAGTGCATTTGTCAAGATTCATTCAACCATATAGTCAAGGTCTGTGCTTTTTACGCGATGCTATTAAACTTCAACAAAATTAACGGAAAAGTAGCTTCTAGCAAGTTTCTTGCATGTATGATAGGACACAGGTTATAAAGTTAGATATGTTTGAGAAACCAGTTTGCTTGACCATGTGGCAGCCTGTTCTCCTGAATTTGGATTTGAATAGGATGTTTTTTATACTACTTTATGAATTATACTACTTAAATGGCACAGAAAACTAATGCCTTATTAACCAATGATCTAAACATATCATATAGTTAAATTCATAAGCCCAAATATGGAGCTCAGGAAGGATGCTGGAGAGGGAAACATGGAAGAAATGTCCAAAATCCTACTGCTGTGGACTGGTGGGAGGCAGGAAGTGAAAAGTGTAGTCCTTCTGTTGTTCTAAAACAACAGTTGTACATGGGTAACCATAAGGAGGGATTGGGACAACCATTATGGCATGGAGGGGATTGCCATCATTGAGATGAAATAAAGTGCATGGTTTGTTGAATGTAAAACAGATGATTTGCTCTGTGAACCTTCATTCAATTCACAATACAAAGTTCTTTTTTAAAAATACAACAATCTGAATTCTTGGCATGACATATTGGAACCAAACAAGATTTCAATAGTCATCTAGGTCAAGTCTCTAGTTTTACAGAAGAAGGAGAATTTGACACCCAGAGAGGTTACATATTTGCCCAAGATCAGACAGCTCCTAACAGTAATCTGAAGCTAGAAGCAAAATATCCTTATTAACAATACCATGTGAAATCACTATATTTGAATAAGCCACCATTTTCAAAGCAAAAGTGAGTGGATCGTGGATCGTCACAGGATATGCATCTTCAGGCTAAATGTTGCCTGTAGAATCTTTCTCCTCCCAGATTTCCTTTGATATACATTTGAAGCCGATTTAAACCAGAGGAGGGAAACGTGTCTGCCTGAGCCCACAAATTCATAGCACAGAAAGAGTCCTACATACTGCAAGGCAATTATGCTTCAGTTTCTTTCAGCAACTTTTCCACAGACGTTTTAAGGTAAGACAAAAAGAGTGTGATGCATCTCTGAATTGAACCTGCAATTGTTCTATAAGGTGAAAACATTCAATTACATTCAGTATAAACACAGTAAAATACTAGGCTTTTAGGGAGGGAATTTTAAAATCACTTTAATTTTCAACATTTCATAAACAGGAATGTGCTCTCTGAGCCATAATCTCACTATTTTTTACATTGTAGAACTATGAGTTGGAATCAGCTCAATGATACATATTAATATATATATATATTTTTAAACCTAGAGAACCTTTAAGGAGACCTGGTGGTGTAGTGGGTTAAGCACTGGGCTGCTAACCACAAGGTTGACAATTCAAACCCACCAGTCACTCTGAGGAAGAAAGATGAAGCTTTCTGCTCCTATAAAGATTTATAGCCTCAGAAACCCCGTGGAGCAGTTCTTAGTCCTATAGGGTCAGAATCAACTCAAGGGCACACAACAGTTCTTAGTCCTATGAGTCAGAATCAACTCAAGGGCACACAACAATAACATTTTTAGAAAACCTAGAATTACATGTTGGGCAACAGTTCAAATCCACAAGCCAGTTCAGAGGAGAAAGAGGATGTTTTCTGTTCTCCTAAAGACTGGCAATCTCAGAAACCTTATATAGATCTCTACGAGTCGGAATCAACTAGATGGCATTGGGTCGGAGAGATCCTTTAAAAATATACTACTTTCCCCTCTGCTTGTATAGAGGATTGCCTTTTGAAGCTGGGTTTACAATCTAATGCTCTCTATATTTTAATGTGAACCGATTTTCCTCATAGTAATGACTCTTGGGAAACATGCTTATGGGAACAGTGGATATCAAGGACCTGGAATTACCCAAATAATTTGCCCTCCAAAAGACTTCTCCTGGTATCCTTGTACCAACACATATACCCCAGCTCAAAAGTCTGGATTCATGGAGGAAGAGTTTTATAATTAGAATCATTTCCAAAATCTCTCAATTTATTCACCTGAGAATGTTTAAAGTCTGAAGACATGCATCACTTTCAAGAAGTTCCATAATAGTACACAAGTTGCCACACTTAGGTGAAAGAAGCGCCAGAGAACAAAATCTTCGAATTCTATTTTTTCCAACTATTTTAATCTAACTTTCCAGGAGCTTTTCTGTGCGAATTTGTTGTAAGCAGGTGTGGTAAAGCGAGTAACTGTATGAAGATGTAGAGGCTTAGCAGTGAATAACTTGGAGATAAAAAAGATAACAGAGAAATATAGGCCAAGTAGCATGCAACAAGGCTGTTGAAGAAACAAACTGAGAACTTCAGAGAAAAATAAAACCATGAACTCCCATATTAAAAAAAAACTTTTCTAAAAAGCACCATTTTCCCAACCTGAGTCTATCGCTATGGCGCCCGCAAAGAAGGGTGGCGAGAAGAAGAAGGGTCGTTCTGCTATTAACGAAGTGGTGACCAGAGAATACACCATCAACATTCACAAGCGCATCCATGGAGTAGGCTTCAAGAAGCGTGCCCCTCGAGCACTCAAGGAGATTCGGAAATTTGCCATGAAGGAGATGGGAA
>NW_006408530.1:9111984-9149464 GCF_000296735.1 Chrysochloris asiatica
AACCGCTGACCTTAAGGTTCGCAGCCCGATTCATAACCACTACGCTACCAGAGCTCCTTGTTAACTTTTAAAAAATAAATCAGTCAATCAAAGTTGAACGACTTCCACTGTATAATAAATAAAGCTCTCTTTAGGATGTTAATATAGCTCTCTTTCCAATTCATATTTATTAAATAAAGATAGAATTTAGTATTTATTTGCTTATTCTTTCCCGTTTTACTCTTTCCTCTCCACGGAAGATGTCTGTTACATTACAAAGTGTGACTTCAAATGTCCGCTTCAATTGTATGTGAACCACCTTAAGTGCCCTAGTGCCAATGTGTTAAAAGCTTTTCGTGACCTCATCTAATATTAACCTATAGACTTCTGTCTGTGGAACTAAATGACATGGGTACTCCAGAGAGCAGTCATTTGATTGAGTCCCTTGTTTTGCTGTGACAATGTAGAAGCAGCAGGGGGCATTTTGAGAGGCTGCATAGAACACATAAAGTAGAACTAAGTGTACTGGCATAAATTCTCAATAAATATTTACTAAGATCAATTGCTACATACAATGTGCTGATGGTAGCTTTTTTGTCATTCTGAGTTAAATTCGGATGAATTATATTTTTGATGTGTTGAG
This sequence comes from Chrysochloris asiatica, assembly GCF_000296735.1. NCBI lineage: Eukaryota > Metazoa > Chordata > Mammalia > Afrosoricida > Chrysochloridae > Chrysochloris > Chrysochloris asiatica. The sequence continues at coordinate 9,112,607 of NW_006408530.1, forward strand.
ATATCCCTTTGAAAACATAGTTCTGTTTCAAAGGACAGTTTTATTTTGTGTTATTGTGGTTTTCTTTTGTATTTCCATATAACTTATATATCTTGCTAGTCACCAGACATTCTATTACAATGCTTATATGTTCATTTAACCTATGAACAGTCTGCCCTGACTTGGTGACAGTGATGTGGCCTGCAGAAAAGTCTTGGATAAGGCCCAGGATCAGACTGCGATGAGTCATTTGACCTCTACTTGTATGGCCAGTTTAAAGACACTGATAGTTCACAATGTAGCACAGCTAGGATAGTGAGTTGGGCTGCTAGTGGATTATGAGTTGGGCTTCTAATTGCAAGATCAACTGTTTGAATCTATAGTGTAGTGGATTATGAGTTGGGCTGCTAACTGCAAGATCAGCTGTTTGAATCTATCAGCTGCTCTGCAGGAGAAAGATGAGGCTTTCTGCTCACGTAGATTTATAGCCTCAGAAACCCTGTGAGTGGGAACCAAGTAGACAGCACACAACCACCACTACCATTGTAAAACAGCAATGCCTTTCTCAAAGAAGGTTCCTAAGGCCTTGTGATAAAGGAAGAGAGCACAGAGGACACTCAAAACTAGATGTTACTAGAAAGTAAGATTTTTGATGGAAAAGGACAAAAGAGAAATTTACATCTCCTTTTTTGGATTGTTTTGGTCTTTGTTTTTCAAAAAGGAGTGGTTCTCTTACTCTCTTAGAATGTATGTAGGTTGCAAGATCTTATTTGAACATGATTGCCTTCGATTTTATGAATGAATGGTAAAAATTTCCAGAGTGTCCTCTTCTTGAAATCAGGTGTAAATAAGATTTTAGGTCTTAAACAATCTGTATATGCAGAAAATTTAACTAGAAGGACTCTTTAGGATAAGACATAAATATTTGTGAATTATTAATAAAATCATCTTGGTCCCAATTCTGTAGTGAAAAGTAAGAATAAATAGATACCATATTTTCTACCATCTTTAGCTAGCACATCATGACACTTTTTGGTAAGCAAGGTCAATTGTTAATTTACCCGTTGAGAACATGATCTGAAGTACTGAATCAGCTTTGATGAAGTCAAATTAGGGTGTTAAAAGAAAACTCCCCCCACCCCACTGAAAACTGGTTTAGAACAGTAATTCTCAGATTCTAGACTGCTGGTGGTGGGAGTTAGGTGCCCTGGAGTTGGTTCCGACTCACAGTGACCCTGTTTAGGGTTTCCAAGGCTATAATTCTTTATGGGAAAAGAAAGTCTCATCTTTCTCCTGTGGAAAGGCTAGTAGTTTCAAACTGCTGACCTTGAGGTTAGCAACTTGACTTGTAACCACTACACACTACAGGAGTTCTTAGATTCTGGACTAAAACTCATTAAATCCAAAATCCACTGCTATGGAGTTGATTCTGACCCATAACAACCTATTAATGATCATTTGCTTATCACAGGTTAATGAGACTTCAGCCCATTCTGATATTCATTCTTCTTTATATAATCTAGCTTCTCAGATTATTATTCAGCATACAAATTGAATAATCATGATGAAATGATACAATCCTGACACACAACTCTCCTGATTTTAAACCACTCAGTATCTCCTTATTCAGTCCAACAACTTCATCTTGGCCTATGCATAGGTTTTACATGAGCACAATTATGTGTTCTGAAATTTCCATTTTTCTTAATACGATCCATAATTTGTTCTGATATACATAGTCAAATGACTATCAGTAGTCAATAAAACACAAGTAAACATTTTGTCATTTTGTTTTCTTTTCTTTTCTTTCAGCCAAGGTCTACTTGGCATCAGCAGTGATATCCTTCATTGAATATTCTCTCCTGAATCCTACTTGAATTTCTGGCAGTTCCTTGTCAATGTACAATGTTTCCTCAACACTTTTTCAGTTATCTTCAGCAAAAAATTACTTACATGTGATATCAATGATATTGCTTACTAATTTCTGCTTTCTGTTGAATCATCTTTCTTTGGAGTGGTCAGGAATATGGATGTCTTCCAGTTGGTTGGCCAGGTAGCTGTCCTCCAAGCTTCTTGTCAGACATGAGTGAACACTTCCAGTGTTATACATCGGTTCATTGAAACATCTCAATTGCTATTTCTTCAGTTCCTGGAGACTTACTTTTCACTAATGCCTTCAGTACAGCTTAGACTTTTTCCTTCAATACAATATGCTATCTCCTAAAATGGTAGGACACTGATCAGTTCTTTGGTGTACAGAATATGTGCATTTATCCATCTGCTCTTAATGTTTCCTGCATAATTCAAGATTTTGCTCATGTTATTGTTGTTGTTAGGTGCCATCAAGTTGGTTCCAACTCACAGTAATCCTATGCACAACAGAACAAAATACTGCCCAGTCCTGCACCATCTTCACAATTATTGCTATGATTGAGACCATTGTTACTGCCACTGTGTCATTCCATTCCAGTGGAGGGCTTCCTCTTTCCCCTGACTTTCCACTTTAACAAGCCTGATGTCTTTCTCCAGATACTGGTCCTTCCTGAAAACATGTCCAAAGTACAAGAGATGAAGTCTCATCACCCTCAATTCTAAGAAGTATTCTGGTGGACTTCTTCCAAGACAGATTTGCTTGTCCTACTGGTAGTCCATGGTACTTTTAATATTCTTCACCAACACCATAACTCAAATGCATCAATTATTCTTTCATCTTTCTTGCTCATTGTCCAACTGTCAATTTGTATATGAGGTAATTGAAAATACCACGGCTTGGGTCAGGTGCACCTTAGTCTTCAAACTGACATCTTTGCTCTTGAACACTCTAATGAGGTCCTGTGCAGCAGATGAGTCTAATGCAATACATCCTTTGATTTCTTGACTGTTCCTTCCCACAGTGCTGTGAATCCAAGCAAAATGAAGTCTTTGACCATTTCAATCTTTTCTCCATTTATCATAATATTATTTATTGCTCTAGTTGTGAGGATAATTGTTTTGTTTATAATGAGGTGCAATCCATACTGAAGGCAATAGTTTTTGATCTTCATCAGTAAGTATTTTAACTCCGCTTCACTTCCAGAAAGTAAGGCTGTATCATCTGCATATGTAAGGTTGCTAATGAATCTTCCTCTGATCCTGATGCCAAGTTCTTCTTGATATAATTCAGTTTCTCGGATTATTTGCTCAGCATACAGATTGACTAAATATGATGAAAGGATACAACCGTGGTGTACATCTTTCTTGGTTTTAAACCATTCAGTATTCCCTTGTTATGCTCTACTGAATGCTCTTTGTATCCATACAGGTTTCTCATGAGCATAATTTAGTGTTCTGTAATACCCGTTGCTTACAATGATATCCATAGTTTGCTATGATCCTGCATGAATAATTTCTTTTATGAAGAAATACAAGGCTGATCCCTATGAGTTGAATGTTAGAGATATCCCAACTGTTTGACTTTTCCAACATGTTATACGCCTCCATAATCATTGATACCAATCAGCACTCCTCCCTCCCCTCAAGTACCAGGTTTCTGTAACACCCTGCAAAGTCTCACAAAACTCACACTGACAAAACAAAACAAAAAAGGGTCACACAATTGTGAAGGCTGGCAAGTCCCAAATCCATAGTTCAGAGATCAGTCTGAAAAAAATATCTTCTCATCAACATAGTGTCAGGAACTGAGGGACTCAGATTGGCAGGTCTGATGACAGGATTGATGCATGAGGCTGCAGGAGCTGGTGAATCACGTCAGGTGATGAGCCCAAAGTCCCATGAACTGGAGGGCAGACATAATGAGGCAGATGCAAGATCCAGGGCAAGAGAGCAAGCTTTTCCAAAGCAGTCTTAAGAAATTGCTGTCACACCATGCTCCCAGGGAAACAAAGGGTGGTGACTTGTGTCACACCCTCTACTAAGGTGGAGGTGTCATTTTTCCTTTTTCTTTTGTTGTTAAGTGCCAGTGAGTCAGTTTCAAATGTATGGGGTTTCTAAGGAGCAGCTGGGGAGTTTGAATCACTAGACTTGGGATTCAAACCAACCTGTGGTCCAGTGCCTTATCCCACAGAATCACTGCAGGATTCTGTTGTTTGTCCTTAGTTCAACCTAATCTTATCCTTAGTTCAACATAATTTTTACTCCTTGTTGTTATTGTTATGTGCCATCAAATCGATTTTGACTCATAATGACCCTACATAGGGTTTCAGAGGCTTTAAATCTTTAAAAGGAGCAGAAAACTTCATCTTTTCTCCTGTGGAGTGACGTTGTCACAATCCAGTGCTTTATTCCTTAGTCCCACTTAATCTTTAATTCTTAGCAACTCATTGAAATGAGTTGCTAAGAATAAATAATAATTTATTTATTTATAAATAAGTTGATGCCCTGCAGAGCCACACAGTTGGACACTTAAATTTTTCCTCATTTCTTTCAGCATGAGAAATGCCAAGTACAGTCTTCCATTTGATTTTCTAATTCCAAGTCTTTGCACATTTCCTTATAATATTTTACTTTGTCTTCTTGAACTGCCTTTAGAAATCTTGTTTATCTCTTTTACTTCAATATTTCTTCCATTTGTTTTAGCTACTCTGTGTTCAAGAGTAACTTTCAGAATCTCTTCTGACTTAATTTTTATCTTTTCTTTGTTTATTTCATATCTCTTTGATGACATTTTGCTTTCTTCATGGATGAAATTCTTGATGTCATTCCACATCTCTTCTGGTCTTTTGTTATTAATATCTAATGCATCAAATCTGTTCTTTAGATGGTCTCTAAATTCTGGTAGAATATACTCAAGGCCATATTTTGGGTCTAGTAGACTTGTTTTCATTTTCTTCAGCTTCATTCTGAACTTGTATATAACCAATTGGTGGACGGTTCCACAGTCTGCCCTTGGCCTTTTTCTGATTGATGATATTGAGCTTCTCCATCATCTTTTTTTTTTTTTTTTTTAATTAAATGTTTTTATTTTGCATTGAGTGAAAGTTTACAGGGCACATCATCAGCTTCACATTCAACCATTCATATAGCTTGTTTCATTACATTAATTATTATCCCCTCCATATATCATCCATCATCTCTTTACACAGATATAGTTTACTTGATTCCTGTCTATTTCATGCAGTGAGGTCCATGTGTATAGTCACCATTTACGTTGTTTAAAAAAGGTATTTGCAATAACTAAGTCATTGATTTTGAACATACTTATCATTTGATCTTCAGCATTGTTTCTATTACCAAGGCCATATTTTCTTTGTTTCCAACTATTGCCTTCCAACCACCAGTAATTATCAAAGCATGTTTTTTATTTTAATTTTTTATTGTGAGTTCAGTTATCAATTATGGTTTGCACAGAAAATCAGTTTTCCAATTCATACACACTTTGTTTTATGTCATTAATTGCAATCTCCCAATGTAATATTACTTAACCCACTTCTTGATTGCATGTTTGATTAATTTTAGATTGCAAAGGTTAGTAAATATATTCAATTTCTTCAACATTGGTATTAGTGATTGGTTCATAAACTTAAATGTTAGTTGTATTAACTGATCTTCCTTGTAGGCTTATGGACATTATCCTGTCCTATCACTGATAGCATTATACTTTGGGATAGATATTGAAACGTTCTTTTTTAATTAATGTGCTCCATTCCTATTCTATTTGTTATTCCTGGTGTAGTAGACCATGTGATTGTTCAGTTCAAAACAGCCAATACTAGCCCATTTCATTTCAGTAATGCCTAACACATCTCATAGGTTCTATTTCATTTTTTATGACTTCCAGTTTTCCTGGATTCATACTTTGTACATTCCACCTTCCAGTTATTAACGGAATTATCAGCTGTTTCTTCTCATTTTAAGTCTTGCCACACCAGCAAATGAAGGTCCCAAAAGCTTTGCTCCATTTACCTCATTAAGGTCAACTCTGAGGAGGCAAGTCTTCCCCAGTTGTAATTTGAGTGCTTTCCAACCTGAAGGGCCAATCTTCCTGCACCAAATTAGACAATGTTCCACTGCAATTCATAAGATTTTCACTGGCCAATTTTCAGTTCCTTCTTAGCCTTAGTCTGTCTTAGCCTTGTAGCTCTGCAGAAACTTATCCACCCCAGTGCCCCTTACAGGCATATGAAATACTAGTGCCATAGCTTTCAGTTTCACAACAAGGTAACTCAGTACAACAAACTTCCAGACTACGTTCAAGAGGAAGTTTTAGAATTTCTTCTGGTATCCATTTTGGACATTTATTTCCTTCTTGTCTTTTAAATGATGCCTTGCTTTCTTCATATATGATGTCCTGATGTCATTCCACAACTTGCCTTGCTCTTTGGTTGTTAGTGTGCAACAATGGACTCAAACACAGCAGTGGTTGTGAGTATAGTGCAGGACTGGGTAATGTTTCATTCTATTGTATATTGTGTCTTTATGGGTTAGAAGGTACCCGAACAACAGGACACCTAGCAACAACAAAAAACAATTAAAAAGGTATATCTATGGAATGTATTGGAAGCTTTCCAAAGAGAATATAGAGAATTTTTTTTCTTTTTTCAGGTAGTTCCTTAAAATAATTTTCATATTTCATTAGCATATTTATATAAAGTATATTTGAATGTTCAGTGGATCAAGTAATCAATGAATCTGTTTATCCTGTACTAATCTTTGTTTTAAGGAAACACTGAAGTACAAAGAAAGATCATCAAGGATTCAGACATTGACATATGGAAGGGGCAACTGGAAAGGGTCATGCATGCTCTATAATATACAGAACTAAAATCATGTGGTATGCTTTTCTAAAGGATGCAAGAATTCTTTGTTGAAATTTGCAGTAAACAGAAAAAGGAAAATCATTGGGCAATGCCTTCTTACTCAGTATTCCCACAGCTGTGTCATTTCCTGTTGGCTAAATAGTGAGGGCTAAGTCCACACAGCAGTCAATAATACTAGCTGTCGACAGTAATGAGGAAAAACAAGACCAAATCTTAAAGCCTCATCTGAAGTGTCTTTACCACACAGCCTGGACAGCTTAACGCAGTGGCTTTAAATAATAATAATAAATTAAGAGACAATAAAGGAAAAGATTTCTTTCCAAGAGAACTATTCTTCCCAAATACCAAGTTCAAGCCATTGCATTTTATAAGCCATCCATCTTCAATTCCTCTTTCTCTAAAGACTTGTCCCCTGTTTTGTTGATTTTAGTAAAAGTGGGTGAATGGTCACCCTCTTTTGACCACCTCAAATACAAAGTCCTCTACTTCAGTGAAAAGCAGGTGAAAAGCATATTTATATTCTATCCTTGTTCCTATACTGAATCCCATCTATTTAAAACCATTTCATATCCACCATCTTATTCGATTCTCAAAGAGAGCACCTATAACTCATATCCATATTTTCTGACAATGTTTCTATGAAACATCCTGCATGTTTTCTTGTTTTTTATGTCATCTCTTTGCTCCATTATAAAGGATCTGTGTTTTCTCCTCACTTGCTCCTTCAAACCCTTCTGTTGAAGTCTGAAGAAAGGCAGGTAACCATGAATGAACAATTAGGACGATGCCTTCAAGTATTCCATTGTGAGCTGAGAACTTGAAAGGGGTGGTGTCTGTACACTTACTCCTCACTTACTGACAATCTCATTATTTGACATTTTGCATTTATGGCAATAGTAAAGAAGTTAGACTATTTTGTGCATCATTGAACAGTAACGAATGCCACCTTATGAGGTGAGAATGACACTGGCTATGATGGTAAAGGTATGTCAATTTGACTGGGCCACAGTTCTTAGTGGTTTGGAAGCTACATAATGATGTAGTCATTGTCCGTTTTGTGATGTGATGTGGCTAGCCTTTGTTTACACACAACACTGATTTATGCATAACTACCTGGTCTTTGACCAATGTCAGTTCATGTCAGCTCACTAATGCCTAAGATATCGATGTTCATGTGTTCCATTTCATTTTTTTGCCATGGGCTACCAAAAGAACCAATATATCTGTTTTGGGAAAAGTGCACCCAGAGTGCTCCTTAGAGGCCAAGATGGCCAAACTTCATCTCTCATACTTTGGACATACTGTCAAGAGGAACCAGTAGCTGGAGAAGGATATCATGTTTGGTAAGGTGGAGGGTCAGAGCAAAAGAGGAAGACCCCCCAATGAGACGGATTGGCCAGGTGGCAGTATCGATGGACTCAAGCGTGGCAACAGTAAGAGGTTGGCCCAGGATCGGCAGTGTTTCGTTTTACTGTGCATAAGGTCACTATGAGTCGATACCGACTCGATGGCACCTAACAACAACAACCTGGTCTTTGGAGTCCTGGTGTGGTGCTGTGGGTTAATGTGCCAGACTGCAAAGCCGTTTGAACTTCAAGGTCAGTGGTTCAAGCTCACCCGCTGCTCCTTGGAAACCCTATACAGGGTTGCTATGGGTCAAAACCGACTTGATGGCACTTTACAACAACAACAACCCAACCTGGTCTTTGGACTCCTGGTGTGGTGCTGTAGGATAAACACTAGACTTCGAACCACAAGGTTAGCAGTTCAAACCTACCAGCTGTTCCTCAGAAACCCTATACAGGGTCACTAAGAGTAGGAAATGACTCAACAGCACTTAACAATGACAACAATAACCTGGCCTTTGGAACTTAACCATGTCTGTAAGTGAGAAGTGGGTTACTGTGTTTCTCAAGAAGAATATTTGAAAGTATAGGGCATGTGATTGCTAAACAGCCCTACTGTGCAATTTAATGGAGGCAGATAGTGACCTTGGCTCCACATGATACACAACAGACTGCGAACCTCATGTAAGGATGAAACTAAGGAAAATAGACTAGGCAGTGTTTGTTCAAAGTCAGAGAATGCATTGGTTTAACCTGGACTAAAACCCGAGTTTCCTGCCTTATAATCAGTGCTTATAGAAAGAACACAGAACTATTGTTGTTGCTCTGTCATATGCTATCCCTAGATGTGACTCTTTGAATTAGCTCCTCTCTGGACCTGGGATTCAGCCCTTGTTGTGTCAGACAGGAGGAAGTTTCTGTGGGGTGGGGTAAGAGAATCCCCCCAATGCATCAAGGTTAACCACAATAATAATTTTAAAAAATTTAAGCTTTCTGATTCACTACTCTATTTCCTTCAGTGGACGCCAGTCTCTCTGGCCTTCCTTCTAGTCTTCAAACACACCAAGATCTTTCCCTCCAGACAGTCTTTCAATTGTCTGTTCCTGTGCCTGAAACTCCCTTCTGCTGGATCTTTCCCTAGCTGCCTTGTTCTACTCACTGCAGATGCTGCCTCCTTAGAGAAACAGCGTGAGATCATTGTGTCTAAACCTCACCATACTATGCTTTTATCATGCCATTCCGTTTTATTTTCATCATAGAGCTTAGCACATTTGTTTTTACTTATATGCTTACTTCCTTATTTATTACCTATTTCCTGCCTGGAATGTATGGTCTATAAACGTGGTAAACAGGTTTGGCTTGTTTACTGTTATTCCTACAGTTGCTAGAACAGTACCTAACTTATGGCAGTGGCTTAAAAAATAATGGTTGAATATAGTGCTAAGTGAATTGAAGGAAATTTTAAATACTCACCACAAACTGGGCACTAGTGACTCAAAAAAGAAGAGAGATTCTTACCCTAGAGGGATTCAAGGCCTGGTGAAAACAGTTGGTTTTTCTACCCTATTACACAGCCATTAACTTTGGCTGGGCAGCTGGCAGACTCCTGGAGATTCAGGTCGTTTGATTTCCAGAAATAATCATCTACTATGATTCTAGATTACTCATTGATAAAGTGGTTATATCTATTTTCTGGGACAGACTTACCTGTTGTCCTGACTTAATCATTAAGGTTTCCTTTTGCTTTCAATAGTGTTCTGGCTTAGTGATTATAAATCATATGGTTACCCTGTTCACTGATTTGTCAACTGTTGTTGTTGTCAGGTGCCATCGAGTCGGAACCGACTCATAGCGACCCCATGCACAGCAGAACGAAACAATGCTCGATCCTGGGCCAACCTCACCACCGCTGCCACCCCCGAGTCCATCAATGATGCCACCTGGCCGATCCATCTCGTTGGAGGTCTTCCTCTTTTTCTCTGACCCTCCACCCTACCCAGCATGACATCCTTCTCCAACGATTGTTTCCTCCGGACTACATGTCCAAAGTAGGAGAGACGAAGCTTAGCCATCCTGGCCTCCAAGGAGCACTCTGGCCGCACTTCTTCCAAAACAGATCTATTGGTTCTTTTGGCAGTCCATGGCACCCTCAGTATTCTCCTCCAACACCACAACTCAAAGGCATCAATTCTTCTACGATCCTCTTTATTCACTGTCCAGCTTTCGCATCCATATGAGGCTATTGAAAACACCATGGCCTGGGTCAGGCGCACCCTAGTCCTCAAGCTGACATCTCTGCTCTTCAACTGTAATACTTTTAAATTACTGCTACTTAGAGTAGCACGGAGTTCTGATGTAGACTAAATACTGGACAGCTAACCACAAGGTGGGCAGTTCAAACCCACCAGCCATTCCTCAGAAATCCTATACAAGGTTGCTGTAAATATGAACTGGCTTGATGGCACTCAACAACAACAAAGAACAGCACATTCGTTGCATCAATTCAGGAATATGAAAAGGGTCAACTGCCTGAGTTAAAAATCTGAGAAAAGACAGGGGGGACCTGTCCCCTCAGTTCCAATTAGTGAATCCACTAATGAGTACTTATCAAGGTATGTTCAATTGCTTTGAGAAGAACAAATATGAGTTACATGCAAATTATAATAGAGTTCAAGGCTTCTGTATTGTGCCAGAGACTATTCTACAGACTTCACCTGTATTTTCTCATAATTACTATTATGACTTCTATTTTACAGATGAGGAGATTGAGGCTTCAAGAGGTTAAATAACTCAGCCAAGGTCACGCAACTAGAAAATGTGAAATTCATGACCCAAATCTATTACCCTGTGATTTCAGCCTCCAACTGCTGGGCCTATTTGCTTCTCAAATAAGTAAGCAAGGAAACAATCAATGAGATAAATCATTTAATAAAAGTTTCCTGGGTTTCAATAGTTTTAGGAAATGCCAGGTTAAACTAGGTGAGGGGTGTTACCTACTTTTCTATGCTAGTGGTGGTAATAGTGTGTACCACCTAGTCAGTTCTGACTCATAGTGACCCTGTATAGGGTTTCCAAGGTTGTAAATCTTTACAGGAGCAGAAAACCTTATCTTTCTCACATGGAGCTACTGGTAGATTCAAACTGCTGAACTTGCGGTTAGCATTTCTGAAGAGTTTGAACCACCAACCAGCGCATTCTCCTACAGCACCACACCAGGACTCCTTTTCTATAGGATGTGTTCATGTATATAATATTCATGCCCTCACTGCTAACCAAAGGTTGAAGGTTGAAGTCCACCCTGTGGGGGTTTGGGAAAAAAGACCTAGCCATCTGCTTTAGAAAAATCAGCCTATTGAACTCAATTATACTCTGACATATATATGGTGGATCTGAGTCAGAATCAGTTTGATAGCAACTGCTGTTGTAAATCTCCAAGGGATGATACAGAGTCTTTAACTGGAACCCTCTTTGTGATGAGGGGGCTAAGCTCTGCAGAACAAACTTGGGCAAATGCTGCTCGAGGAACCCCAACAGGGCTAGCAACCTTCTGCTCTGTGGGTCAGTCCTCCACCTGTATAAACATAACCCCAATAGATTTTTGAGTCAGGGTCCTTCTTCCTAGTAACTCTACTGCTCTCAACCTACTTTCATTACAGCTTTTAACCACCCTTCATGACAACATTTCATGCACCGTACTGGATTTTCTGGGGGCTTTTTCTGATACTATCTTTTCATTCTGATACTATCCTTTCCATTCCCATGTCTAGAAATCTATATTGTTGTTGTTGTTAAGCATCATCGAGTTAGTTCTGACTTATAGGGTCCCGTATAGGGTTTCTGAGGGTGTAAATCTTTGCGGGATCAGAAAGTCTCATTTTTTCTCCCGCCAGAGCAGCTGGCCAGCTTGAACTACATACCTTGTGGTTCGCAGTCCATTGTGGAGCGAACCATATGGAGACAAACATTGGTTTAGACCTACGCTCCTAGCCATTGGGCAAGGGGCGGTGGTGGTGGTAAATATAGGATTTGAAGATAAAAAAGGAACAGGCTCTTACAGGAAAAAGAACAAATGCTTAGGCCATTTCTAGTGCTCTCTGAGAGTCTTTTAGGCAATGGGGGGAGTACCTGCATTTTTTAGCAAAGTATATTTCTGCCTTCTAGGTCCAGGCTAGGGTACTTTGATTCCTGGCAGGAGGAGGCTAAAAACAAAGGAATGAAAAGATAGTATCAGAATCCCTCAGCTTTCCTCACTGAAATGGGGGCATGTGGGCTGGCTTTGTGTGTGCATCCATGTTACAGGGGGGTTGAGTTTCCAATGGGTTTTACCACTCGGTTATGAGCATCTTCCATTTTTCTTCCTTCTTCCCTTTTAACATTCGCCCCTCAAAACCTTGTACCTCCTCCTGAGTGATTTGAAAGAACAGGTTTTATTACCATGATCCAGGTGAGACAGTTCCCTCTGCTGCAAACAACCCTAGCTTAGATATTGTCCCTTGGCCTAGATGTCTGGGTAGCGCCGTCTTGACTCCATACAATAAGCACTGGACTTCCACCCACAAGGTCAGCAGTTCAAGCTGAGAAAGATGAGCCTTTCCGCTCCCGGAGAGATTCAGTCTTCAGAGACCCTATACAGGTTCGCTATGAGTTGGAAGAACTTCGATGGCACTTATCAACAACTATATACGTATACATTTTTTTTTTTAAATGCGATCCATTAATCCTCTTGTTTCCTACATCTTAAAACGTGCTGTTTTAACTTGGCTGGAAAACGTTTTTGCTCTCACAAATGTTCCCGAGGCTTCAGTCAATCAGTCCCCATTAAGACATTTTTAAAGGAATCCTAGGAAGGACCGACATGTCCCGACTTCAGCTTTCCACCTCCCCCTGGAGTTGTACAGCTCCCATCCATCAGCAACGCATCCTTTCAGTCTTCAAATTGTCTCACTGCCTAAGGTTGGAAATAGATCCCGACAGCTCACCCTAGAGGGCGCACTATTTACATTTTCCACAAGTAACGCGACGGCGCTTGATCCCAGGCTCCATAAAAGGGGAGGAGGCGGGCCAGTTTCCTTCTCTCATTCAGAAAGAAGAGGATTGGAAGGTTGGGCGTATAAAGCCGCGCAGAGAGCGTGAAACAAAGCAGTCGGATCGGAATTGGACTTGGGAGGCTAGGCGTGGAGTCAGACATAAAACTTGGAGGGGAGTAACGAATCTGCTCCTCTCACTCCCCTCCACCCCTGCGCTGCGCTTCAGGGGTTCCCACAGCCCTGCGATTTATTTTTATAACAGCTTTTTATACAGAAAGAAATTTTATATATATATACATTTTTTTTTCTTCTTAAGAGAAAATTCCTGTTTCAAGAGAAAATAAGGCAAGATCAATGAAGGAGAGAAGAGCCAGCCAGAAATTATCCAGTAAATCTATCATGGATCCTAATCAGAACGTGAAATGCAAGATAGTAGTGGTGGGAGATAGTCAGTGTGGGAAAACCGCGCTGCTGCATGTGTTCGCCAAGGACTGCTTTCCAGAGGTGAGTGTGGCCGACCTGGGCTTCCCGGGGGGACGGCTCGCAGGGTCCCCGTCTCAGCGTGGGCTTTTCTTCTGCATACCCTGCTTCACCCCTTTTTCTTTTTTAAATCATCTTTCTCACCCCTAATTACTTTCCCCTCTGGTTAGATTACTGGTAAAGGGAAAGTGAGCAAGAATCGTTGAGGGGTTGAGACGCGCCAGCTTCAGCTGAAAGCTTCTGAAACTTGGTTTTTCGTGTAGATTTGGGTCAACACGTCTCTGAGAGTGGATTGGGGCTGGTGAGACTCAGGGGGTTAGAAAAGGGCCTGTCTGGTGTGGGTGCGGCTTTTGGGGCTTCTAGGTTTTTTTGTGTGTGTTTTTTAATTGGGCAGTGGGGAGGTGATTTTCAGAGGGTGTCCTGAGGGTGCCGTGCATTTTAAGCTAACCTCTGTCTTCTTTCCTTCCTTTCTTATCCATTTATGTTTGTTCAGAATTACGTACCTACAGTGTTTGAGAATTACACGGCCAGTTTTGAAATCGACACACAAAGAATAGAATTGAGCCTGTGGGACACTTCGGGTAAGAGAACACTCGGGCCGCGTGACGCTTGGAGCGGGTTCGCAACCGCTGGGGGGCGGGCAGCGGGTCTCCGGCTCTCGCGCCTGGGCGCTTTCTGCACCAACGTGCGCGCTTCAGCGCTCTTAGGCCCTCAGTTAACTTTACCCCCTTCAAGGGATTCCTGAGTTCCCCGCTGGATGTCAATTTTTGCCCGTTCTGAGTAGGGATGGGGCGGAGAGGTTAAAGAGCGGATAGGAAGGTGCTGTGTACCTGCTGTGTGACCCTGGGGTTGGCGCCGCCCATGACCGGGGGGCCATTTGCCCGCGGGGTCTTGGCCCTGGGGCAATCTGAAAAATTGTCTGCTTGGGTGTGTGTGTGTGGGGGGGTGCATGCAACGCCACTGAACGACCCGACTAGGGTGGGCCATCTCTCCTGGATCTAACCTGCTGGTAGTAGGCCTGGGGCGGGGGTAATGGGAGGAGGGGGAAATTTCCCGAAGCGACGAGGTAACATGCGGAATCCGCGTTTCGGGGCGAGTAACGTGAGCGCAGGCTGCCGCGTAGCTCATGACGCCTAAGGCAAAGAATGCGAGGGCAGCGCAGGGGCGCTGCACACCGCCCCCCCCCCCCCCCGGCTTCCTCTGCGCGCTGTTGGCCGTTGGCGCCGCCTCAGTGCTAACCTGCCTGTCCGAGGCCTTTGGGGATCACGATGTTCCATTTTGTCCACGTCATTCCCGCATGACCCCTACTGAATCACCGCCTGCCAGCTGGGCCTCCAATCGCAGTATTCACCTTTGACCTTGCCGTCCAGTTGAATTATTGGCCCTATGGTGGGTTATTTTCAAGGGTCGTGGGGTTCAAGGCCGGGTTAGTGCTTTCCCACGTGCCCATCCACCAACCTGGCTCGCGTTGGCAGAGAGGGCCAGGCCCCCCGCCGTCAGGAAGGCTTTCAGCGCGCGATTGAGTTTGGAATTCAGTCTGGACACGGGCATTAGGGTCAGAGGATTCCACGTGGAATTTCGAGCTGGGACCCAGGCACCCGCCGCCCCTGCCAACACTACCCTGCGATGAGAAGTGCGGGTTACCAAGATGGGTGTCGCTTGTGGAGGAGGAGGAGCCAATGGAAGGCAGAGCAAAGCCCCTAGTGCTTAAATCTGGGAGTTTTCGAGGGGGCTGGGCTACAGCGTGTGAGCCAAGACAAATCTGGGATGAAACCAGCAAGGAGGAGTGCTCAAGTGCCAGCATGCAGATTTTGCTTTCAGGTTGGGAGGTCCCAAGGTGGAGCAGCGCGGTACTGGGAGTGTCCTCGTGGAGGTGCTTCTGGACTGTTCCAGCTTCCCACAACCCCTGGCTTTAACCTCTGGAACCCCCAAGGGACACCGGATTAGAGAGCCAGAGGAAGGGACCAGACTGACAGGGTCGCCAGAGGCAGTCCCTACACAAAGGCAAGCAGGACGTATCCCAGAGCGCCTTCCTTGGTCCGTGTCAGACTCTCAGACTCCCTCCAACCTTGCCTTGGGCAGCAGAGCCAGGATCTTGGCAATGTTTTGTACTGGGCATTCCATATACAGACTCGCTTTTATAGAGAAGGTGGTGACATAAGGCACTCTAGTGTTTTGTTATTTCTGGAATTCCTATCATTGGAATCATTATACAGCCTAGAACTTGTTAAATGCCACTGACTCTGTTCTGATCTATAGCAACTGGGTTTCCAAGGAGCTGCTGGTGGGTTTGAACCGCTGACCTTGCGGTTAGTGGTGTACTGCTTATCCTACAGCACTACACCAGGAATCCTCAACCTAGTATTTGGTGGACTCTAATTCCCAGGCAATCATGTAGGACAACTGATGCTGTGTTAACAATTAGCACCTGTATTTTACCCCTATAGTAGGTGCCATTTTGACCTAATGGATGATAAGAATTATTTAGGCCTGGGTGGGGCCTTGGGTCTGGTCCAAACATTGATACAGAGCTGTGTTTAGATTTTAGCTCCTGCCTTCCCAGATAATCCCACCTCCCTAAATCTCCTTTTCATCATTTGCAAAAGACACTGGGCAGGATCTCTCAGCTCTACAATTCTTGGACTTAATACGTGGGATAAGGCAAATTGTTGTGTTTCCCAGAATATTGGTTGGCTTCAGCTCCTAGTCCCAGTGGCTTCCAGCACTCTAAACTGGGCAGAGTCAATCTTCCTGATACACATAGGAATAAGACTCTTGGAAAGGGAGGGGGAAGAATGAGTGGATTCGGAAGGAATGCTGGGTTATACCTCCCTTGTCTCAACCTTCCAGAGTCACAGGACCACCAACTGAGATGTTAGATTAGGTGCCCAAAGGGCTAAATTGATTTTTCTTTCTGTTTTTTTTAGGAGAGAAAAGTCACATTGTTTCCCAAAGCCCAGAAAATAATCTTTCTTTTTAAAAACCAGGCAAAGTATGAGTAGTTTATAATTGGACTGTCTATCCTATATGCAGATAAATATCACTTCAGATATTTTCAAGTATACCATCAAAAGTCTATGTGTCTCTGCAACATGTAGTATCTATGCCTTGCACATAGTATGCAATCAAAATCTGTTGCATGAGCAAATGCATAATATAAAAAGTTTCCAAGGAGATGAGATTTTCTGGTATCTATTACCACTTAATGGACTCCTGGTTGTGGCACTGTGGGTTAATGCGCTGGACTGCAAAGTCCACTTGAACTGGTTCAAACTCACCAGCTGTTCCTCAGAAACCCTATACAGGGTCACTATGGGTCGGAACCCGACTCGACGGCACTTAACAATAACAACATCACCACTGAATTACATGTGCACAAAGTCTGAACATTTATAAACACCGCCTTTCATCAAATTAAAGATAATCACCTTATAGGACATCTGCGGTGAAATAGTCAATTGTATTTTCATTTAATGAAACAAAAACTCATGCATGCTCAGCTAAAAATATAGAGGGTTGAAAACTGAGTGAGAAAATATTGTACTACAGAATTATCCAGTAATGAAATCTTGTTTGGAATTTAGATTTCTATAAATGAAAAAAAAAAGGCATAAGGGATTTAGATAGAATTCCATTATGTAGTTCATGAGGTGAAGTTTTACGTAAAGATAGTCACCAAGCCCTTTTAATATTAAGAACATACTGTTTTTACCAAAAATGTTGTATCATTCATGGTTAAAATACATCTAACCACCATTTTATCAGCAGCTAATAGTTTTTAGTATCTTTAACATTTTTCCACTTAATTTCAAGCTTTCTATGACAAATTTCTGAAAACGATTCATTTTTTGACAAATGTTTGACATTTTCTTTGCCCACTAAGACATTTGTTTAGTTCAGGTTGTGGAAATAATTGCATGTGCCTTATGCTTCTTGATCCATTTATTTTTTCCAACTGCTGTCAATTTCGTTCTGGATGGAAGATCCCAGCCAAGTCTCAAATCCTAAATGTCAGATAATTTTTTCTCTCCTGGAACTTTGTGAAAGTTTAAGGTTGTTTATATAGAGAAAAGTGGGCATGCCTAACTTTTCTGATAGAGAGAAATGGCATCAATTGATTTCCTTTGAATGGTAGCATTAACCGTTCTTTCATTCGGCCACTATACTTGAAGTAGCTTCTGGAAGGGGTTTGCTCTCCCCCCACAGCAGTCATGCAATAATGAACAGGTAAAACTGTGCCAATTTAAATGTGGTAAAGAACATAAAGTGAAAGTGTAGGACATGCAGAGTCTATTTGCAACAAGTAAGAACCATTTTGCCCTCAAGTCAGCTCTGACTCATGGTGACCCCATGTGTGTCAGAGCTCCGTAGCATTGCCAATGACTGGTTTTTCAAAAGTAGAGAACCAGGTCTTTCTTCTGAGGCCTCTCTGGGTGGACTTGAACTTTTAAACTTTGGTTAGCAGTCATGTGCTTTAACCTTCACTGCACCACCAACAGGCTCCTGCAAGAACAGGAAGTCATTTGTTTACTTTTGAGGACACAGTAACTTAAAATTTCTTTCTCTTTCCCCTCTCCTTTTTTATGCACCTACTACTATGCTGTGGGTTAATGCGCCAGACTGCAAAGCCATTTGAACTGCAAGGTAGGCAGTTTGAGCTCACCATTTGCTCCTCGGAAACCCTATACAGGGTCGCTATGGGTCAGTACCGACTCAACGGCACTTAACAACAACACTATGTGTTAGGCCTTCTGTTAGGCTGTAATGTTAACTTAAACATGACCCTGCCTTTAATCTTACAGCCTGGGCGAGACAGTGAGGCTGGGAGTGGGGAGAAGCATGTTTTCCTCACTTTGTGTTGCCCATTGCCAACCTATGAGATGTCCAATTTGTACTTGAATTTGAGTGTCCTGTTCCACCTGATGTGTATTCCCTTAACATGCATCCCTAAAGCTTACATATTTTCTTCAGGTAGGAAACATCCTGCTGCATGCACATACTAAGTAGCCACATTGCCCAGCTAGTTTCTTATGGCTACTACAAAAAAAATGCCCTGTGAATACTCCCAGAGTGGGGTAAGTGGTTGGTTAAAGGTAGTCTTTAGATACCCCCCACCTACTGCCATCAAGTTAATTCCAACTTATGTTAAGTGCCGTTGAGTAGGTTCCAACTCACAACAACCCTGTATAGGGTTTCCGCAGAGTGACTGGTGAGTTTGAACCACCAACCTTGTTTTTCAAACCAACCTTGCGGTCCAGTGCTTATCCTAGAATGTCACACTATGGTTTCTAAGACTGTAAATTTTTATGGGAACTGACAGCCTCATCTTTCTTCCCAAGAGCACCAAGTGGGCATCGTGGTTAGCAGCTTAATGCTTAACCCACGGTACCACCAAGGCTCCTTAGCCTTTAGATGTTGTTGTGTGCTTTTGAGTTGGTTCCGACTCATAGCGACCTTGTCAAAGGTTTTCAAGAGCAGCTGGTATATTTAAACTGCTGACCTTTGGTTACCAGTTATTGAACAGTGACATACCAGAGCTCACAGTTTCATAATTTCTTGATTGTTCTGAGAAATGTTTCCTTTTCATTGATAAGATAAGCATCTTCATTAATAGTTGCAGAAATTCTCGTAATCATTTTCAAATTCACCCAGTGACTTTCTACAAAACAATGGCTAATGGTTTCAACATTTTGAAGTGATAAATGAGACCGAAGTAGTTCTTACATCTTGTGCTTCAAAATCTGCCACAGTTGCCAAGCAGAGACATAATTTGTAGTATGAAGCCAAATGCCTACTAATAATAGAAACTTTAGTCATTCAAGAATCACCATATCTTTTCCTAAGAGATTTGATTGCAGTGTAATTTCAGCACATGTGATTTAGGGAGTAATAATCATTCATGCCAGCTTTTAACCAAGGCAAGTTAATGCACATTTTATTTAAGGCATATTATTAGGTTTAAAATATTCAATTCAGCTGTTAGAATTTTCCCCACAGTAACTATACTCTGGCCTTGTGAACATGCTTTAAATCTTGTCATTATACAAGCTTCTTTTAGATTGGGAGCACTTAAGTTAGTACTTCCTGGGTTCGTTTTATCATTATTAACAGAGAACGTAGTTCCTTGTTTTTTTAAATTTTATTTTAAACATAAAACAAAGAAAAGGGTGAAATCTTAATTATGCTACTACCTTACTTTGTTGGAGGAGCCCTGGTGGTGCCATGGGTAAAGCACTTAGCTGCTAAGCAAAAGTTAAGTGGATTGAACTCACCAGCCCCTATCAGGAGACAGATGTAGCCATGGCCATCTGCATTTATAAAGATCTGCAGCCTTGGAAATCCTGTGGGCAGTTCTACTTTGTTCTATAGTGTTACCATGAGTCAGAATCAACTGGAATGCAATGGGCTTGATTTGGTTTTTACTTTGAGAACAAGTTCCTCTGTAAATACAAATCTATTTATATTGTTAAATTTATAGCTTATACATCAATTTGAAGAATGATCTTAATGACAACTCCTCTAATGAAATAGTTATTAACAGGGATGGGGATATGTATTTCAGCAGTGTGGGAGATTGGTATATCATTGATCTAGAAAAGCAGCTTCAGAACAGATCACTGGTCCCCGTTTTGTGGCTGAATATATAAATTGACACATCTGAGCAAGACATATAGAAATAATCAAATCTTTTTAGGGTATCCCATGTGCATGCACCTTGCTAGATGTTATGGGGGCAAGGAAAGGAAGGTACAAACCTGGGCAAGAATAATGCCCTTCCTCAGGGTACTCACACACAGTCTATCTATCCTGGTATAAAAAGGTGGCCAAAGAAATAGGCAACAATAAAATTGTAAATACTTCTTCCCAAAGTCACATAAATCAAATGAGGAGTCTGGTGCTGGACATTTAGTTGAGAAAAGATACCAGTAATCTGACCTTGAACACAGTCGGGAACTCTTCCCAGGAAACCTAAAATACACCACAGGACAGAGAACATGTACATACTTCCTCGTCTTTGGTGCTTTCGTACCTGTTCCCAGGAGGGTGAGCCTGGAGGTTCTGAAACTAGGGTCAACAAAACCCAAAGAATTACTGAAGGCCACATGTCCAACTTAGACCCCCTGACTCAGTATGCATGGAAAATGGATGACTCCGTCCCTTAGAAATCTTGAACATTCCTCCCACTTGGAAATATGCTTGAATTGAATGGTGTGAAGGAAAACAAGATTCTAAGTGTTAAATTCTAACTTAAACTAACCTTCCTAGAGAAAGGGGGAGAGTAAGGGAGCAAAGAAATGTGATTGCTTGTGAAGTGATGATGCCCAAGAACAAAACTGCAGAAAACAAGACAGTTCTTAAACTAGTAAGGATTCATAAGAGCTTCAAGATCAAGACTAGGTTTAATGCTTAACTTGAGCTTTCTCATTGAAACTCTGTAAGAAGAGAAGGACCTGCTTACACAAATTTTAGGAAATCCCTAGAGGAAAAGTCGCTTTGGTAGCATAGTAGTTACAAGTCAGGCTGTTAATCTCAAGGTCAGCATGTTCAAAACTGCCGATGGTTCCAGGGGAGAAAGATGAGACTTTCTGCTCCTGTAAAGATTTATAGCCTCAGAAACCCTATGCAGGGTTGCTATGAGTTGGAACCGACTCCACAGCACAGCACCACCACCATTCTTTTCCCTCTAACTATCAGATTCGCCATGGTTCCAGTATGTTGTTAAGTGCCGCTGGTTCTGATTCATAGCAACCCTGTGTACGGTTTCTAAGGAGCAGCTGGTGAGTTTGAACTGCCGATGTTGTGGTTTGCAGTTCAGTGCTAATCCTATAGTGCACACCAGAAGAATCAAAACTGTTTTTGCTTCTTGTTTCTTAGGTATCCCAATAAAATTAGGAGTATAAAGTTATAAAGTTTTATTTAAGGTTTAAAAATGTCAAATTTTCTTTCTCCCTGTCTATTAGTTGGAATCAAGTTGATGGCTGTGAATTTTGGTTTGCTTTATGCATTTGTAGTGCCTTCCAAAATAGAAAATAATGATTCCATTATTATAATAACCCATAACATACTCACAGATTTTCATAAAATCTCATAATTATTATTAATATGAATTAATTGAAGCAACAAACAAAATGCCCTTCCTTAGAATAATGTATTCCATATTTGCTGGCATAGTGTTCATAGTGCAAATTATTCAGAAAAAAAGAGTTAAGCAAAATCTTAAACTGAGCCAGATACAAAAGTTCTGCCCAGACTTGGTTATCACATTCTTGAGACTTTCACTGTGATTAGAGCTGGCATGAGGAAATGGTATCTCATAAGACAAATCATATTCACACATGTTAACTGTTGTCGATTACAGATGTTCTTTTGGTGACCGCTAAATATACTAACGTGGAGTATGGTATTGTATGGCACTCCAGGTTAATGTGCTGGCCTGCAAGGTCGGTTTGAGATGAAAGGTTGGTGGTTCAAGCTCGCCAGTCACTTCTTGGAAACCCTATTCAGAGTCTCTATAAGTTGTAACCAACTTGATGACACTTAATAAATATACTAAAGAGGAGTCCTAGTGTGGTGCGGTGGGATAAGCACTGAACCACAAAGTCGGTTTGAACCACAATGTCAGTGGTTCAAACTCACCAGCTACTCCTTGGAAACGCTATACAGGGTCGCTATGAGTCAGAACCTACTTGACGGCATTTAACAAAAACAAATATACCAAAAGCTGACATGTTTCCTCAACCAAAAATATGCTATATTCCTGTTTTATTGTTCTTGGTAGGGATTTCTTAAGGAGGAAGGGAATTTTGGGGGGTTTTACTTTTTATTTTCAATTTAAGGTTCAAGTTAGAGAAGGTACATTTATGAAATATTTAACTTATTGGCTTGAAAAATTCTCAGACTCATATAAAACCTAATAGTGTTCAAACTGGTTTTGTAGAAGTTTCTATAGAGCTCCTTTTTGGGCATGAATCTTCTTACATATGCATTTAATTATGTACATATATGGTATGTTCTATCTTTGTGAAGCAGTGACTTAAGCAAGCAGGTATGTGTCTCAAGAATTAGTTTCTGGGTGAGGCACTTTGTGACTATTCTTGGATTAGAAATCTTTCTCTCATCCAGAATTAATGATCTTAAAGACAAAGATGGATAGGCTTGAAATATTAAAAGCCTTTTAGAACTTTACTGCTGTTGACCAAACTTGAGGAACTCAGAGGACATCAGGTGCTTACTTATTTTAATCTACATCTGAGCAAAACCCTCTAAGTTTATGTTTGTTTGTTTTTTTAGCACATATTCAGTGTTGTAGTTGCTTCTTTAAAATGTGGAGTTTCATGAGATTTTCCCTTTGGAGGTCTAACAGTGTAATAAAAATGGACCTTGAACCAATGTTGTGTGCTTGAAGTTTCATACAGCGTAAGAAAAATGACGTGTACTGCTGCGCCTAAGAAGTTTCACTTGCATGAAGCACATTCCATACACTGAGAGTTGCTCAGTACCTAGACTTGTTGAAGTTTTAATTATATGTGGTATGGGCACATATGAACTAGAATGCCTATAAGGACAAACTTACGTATCACAGTTGTTGGCTAAGTACCCTCCAGTATGTTCTGACTCATAACTACCCTGTATTGGGTTTCCAACCTTGTAGTTAGCAGTCCAATACTGCAGTTAAAGTTCAGTAAATTCATTCAGAGGGAAGTTGTTCTCTTTCTTTCTTGTGCTATTGAGTTCTACAGAATCTCTGGAAACTTTTCAAAAGCATTTTTTTTTTTTTTTTTCTTTTTTCTGTGCTATTTAGCTTAACATGGTATTTTGAAACTTTTCTGGAGGGGTGTAATGACTAGGATTAGGTGGTGTTTCTGGTTTATGGGCAGCATTCCTGGAATTCTTCATCTATTTTTCCCCTGGCTTGTGAGTGATCACACACATGCATATGATTATACCAGGCACTAACCTCCCTTTGCTTTCCATACCTCCTTTGTGTAGTACCTTGGATGCTTGGGCATTATAGGGACTTCAGTAAGGGAAGAATTCAATGTACCCCAGCAGAGTAAACTGTAATATTACACAGGATTTTTCTTGTTGAAGGACTTGCTTAGCTGATGAACTGTTAGGTTCCCCTAGTAGTAGTGTTCTATTTGTATGGGATAACATTTTTTTAAATTCTGACAATAAAAAAGATATTAGATTTTCTGACCCTCTCATCTCATCCCCCTAAAAAAAGTTTTAAGTGCCTTTGAGTTCATTCTAACTCATAGCCACATTGTGTAGGGTTTCTCAGGAGCAGCTGGTGGTTTGAATTCCCAACCTTGTGGTCACAGTCCAGTGCTGATCCTACAGCTCCACACCAGTTTCAACCCTGCTGTTGTTAAGTGCTGTTGAGTCTGTCCTGACCAGTAGTGACCCTGTATAGGGTTTCCCTTTAGCCTCTCCAGAATATCTGATTCAGAATTCTTATTAGTTGTAATGACAAATTGTTTTCATACCTAGTGATTAAGCAATTTATGCTTATAACTAATAAATGTGGAGTTGAATTTTATTGCTACCTTTAGACAGTCTTGGTGATCTAAAGACAGCAGCTGGCTTCATTAGCAAAGTAATAGGACTGGGTCAAAATGTCACTCTAAATAGGTCTTGTTAAAACTCTGAAAATCGCCTGTTTCTGTCCACAAACGTGTTAGTTTGTTTATCCTGAGCATTTTCACTGTGTGTTTTCCTACATTTTGTAGTGATCTGTGTATACACCCACTGAGCACTGAAGCCAGCTCAGCCTATTAAGAGTGTTGGAGACAAAGCCAGATCCTTTGTAGCCATAAATGGGTGAGGGATGGGAAACAGTAGGCAAAGGGAGGGTATGCAATCCACTAGCACCTTTGCACGTCTCCAACTGCCTATCCTGGTTTGGGGACTTGAAAACCGTGATCTCCATTATACAGTGTTGTCTTAGAACTAGCTGAGATTTACAGTAAACCCTCTCGTCTCCCAACCTCCCAAGTTCAGGTCTGCTTGAAAGTGAAAGAATCTGCAGAGATATAGTTGTTTTATTTAATGTAAGTGATTTCCAAGAATGAAAATCTCTGACGCCTGTTCTGGTCTCAGACAATCCTAATTGTGAGGAAGATCTGACTTTATGGTTATGGGATGAGGTCATTTCTTATGTACTGTGAAATGCAGAGGAAAGAAACCCACATAGACAGGTCAGGTCCTTGTGTTTCCCCTGTGATTTGGAATTTCCTTATTGGGTGTTTGGGAAGAGATCCCCATATGTTTACAGCATAAACAGGATAAAAGTCAGACTTTGAACATAGAAACAGGAAAGGTTGGAATTGAGAAAGTCTGACCTTCACAGAAAGACCCATACATCTGTCTCTCTTGTTCATCCGTATCATTGCTGACTTCTCTCAAACATGTTGAAAGTGGTGGACTGTTTGTGAATGAATCCTTCAATCTTAGACTCCTTTAAGTGGCTGAAAAGACATCCACAGCTTGTCATTTTCAGAGGTGACCTCATTCTGCTTTGCCTTCATACTTTAAGATGACTCGATTTTCTAACACTAAAACCTTTAAGCTTTTGGAAATTATCTATATCACTTGGCAGTCTCTGCTTCCATGGGACCCTGTTTCCAGATGTGGGAGTGGAGCTATTGCTGCTCATGAAAACTGGCATAGATTGTCTTTATTTGCTCACACTCCTCTTCCGATAACATTCCTTTTCCCTCAGTTTAGCCAGCCTACCTAGCTTAAGCTGTCACTCTCCATCCGTCGTACAATCCTGAGGTCACAGTGTTGCCTGGGGTTTCAGTGAGTCTCAGGAACCCAGAAGAGTCTGTGAATAAAGGGCAACTCAGCCTAACACCAGTAACTTGGGGATCACAAGAGCAGACTCTTGAAAATTTTTGTTTTGATAGAAATGTAAAAGATGATTTTAAAAGATTCTTTGTAGTCTTTCTCTCCTCAGACTTTGACTGTGTAGAGGTTTTGATTTATCAGGGGACAACATGTCATGTTTTTCTGCTAGAAAGGGAAAATGATGTCAAAATGAAATTGGATTTCAAACAGACTTTGGCGGTATAGATTCTTTCTCTACTCTGGAGCCAATTGCTAGTAATGTATTTTGTATCTAAGTAAAACAGGTTTTTTTGTTTACTTATTTTTAAAGTGTTATACAGAAAGTGTGAAATGCCAGTATACTGAGGAAAAAGTGGCTGCTGGCAAACTATTTAATTTTATAGCCACA
Source organism: Chrysochloris asiatica (assembly GCF_000296735.1). Lineage (NCBI taxonomy): Eukaryota > Metazoa > Chordata > Mammalia > Afrosoricida > Chrysochloridae > Chrysochloris > Chrysochloris asiatica. Next base: position 9,138,435 of record NW_006408530.1, read on the forward strand.
CCACTTTATAATTACTGACCTCTTGTAAAACTGCCTATCCTTTAGAATTCTAAAAAAGAAGAAATTTCCTAAAGACTAGAGAGTTCTGTGGACTAGAACAGTTGGCTGGCTATTTAAACCCTTGGATCTCCTGGGGAGAGCTGCCAGCTGAAAGAAAGGTTAGCAGCTCACCTCTAAAGAAAAGTCTGTCTTCAGAAAGATCAGTCATAGAAACCCAATGGAAGATAGTAGAATCCGACCTACTCTGGTTCTACTCTGATACACATGGGGTCAGAACCAACTGAGCAACTGTTTTTTCTTTAAGTTGAAACTTTGGGGAACCCTGGGTTTAACGTGGGCTAAAATCCTCGGATGGTGGCTCACTGACAGCGTTGGAATTATGTGAAAAAAGAAAGAAAGAAAGAGTGACATGATCAAATATGGCACTTAGTATATTTTTTGCTTGTAACAGGAAGAATGTCTATATAAGATTTAGGGAAAAGTTTTAATAAGCAAGCTCGAAGGTTAATGGCTTGTCCAAATTTGTAACTGTGAAAGAGGACAGGACATTGTTGTGGTTTATAATGGTGGTTGTCTTGGTATATAGCTGAACGTACCCTTTCCTTCTGCCCCTCTTCTCCTTCGCCCCATCTTTTCTATGTGAGACTACCCTTGAGTTTTGATCACTGTTCCCAGGAGGAGTAACTCAGCTTATGGTGCTTGCTACCACTCAGCTTTTAACAATAACAACAACACAATATTAATAACAATTGGTAGTGCTGGTGGTGGTGACCCTGTATAGGGTTTTGGAGTAGTGACTGTGGGTTCAAAATACCTACCTTGTTGTTACCAGTCTAGTGCTTATCCTACTTCACTTCACCAGGACTCTATTAATAACCACTGTTGTGGTTAAGTGCCTTCGAGTAGTTTCCAACTCATAGCGACCCTTTATAGGGCTTCTGAGGAAAGACTGGTGAGCTTGAACTACTGACATGACAGTTCAAACCAACTTTGCAGTCCAGCACATTAACTATGTTGTTGTTAAGTGCTGTCTAGTTGATTCTGACCCATAGCGACCTTGTAAAGGGTTTCCGAGGAGCAGCTGGTGAGTTCGAACCTCTGACCTTGCATTTCAAACGGCTTTGCAGTCTGGCACATTAACCTACAGCACCACACCACATATTGATTTCTTACTAAATGCCAAGCACTGTCTGGGTTTATTGAATGCTAGGGAGAAATTATTGTCATCTATGTTTTATAAATGAAGAAACTGATGCAGAGAGTCCCAGAGCTACCTTGCCCACCCCCCCATCCCCCCATTCCATGGTGGAGATGGATTTGTACTAAAGACCCAGCATCTCCAGGCTCTCAGAACATCATAAGGAGACTTTGGATTCTAGTCTTTGAACCATTTCAACTTCAGACCCTGGCTCCTCCTCTCCCCTCCTCTCCCCTCCCACTGTATCAAGTCAGATCAGTGAAGATTTACTTCTCATCCCTTAGAAAAAATTGTAATGCTAACCTGGCTTTTGTTTATTCCTTTGCATTCTTTTAGAAGGATTAAAAGAAAGAGGGTAGAACTATGATGTAACATTCAAGGGATTTAACTTGAAAGGGCAGAGTTAATGCTTGACCGGCAAAGGGGATTTTTATCTGAAAATTTTTGTGTCTTTGTTTTTTCCCCTTAGGTTCTCCCTACTATGACAATGTCCGACCCCTTTCTTACCCTGATTCTGATGCTGTGCTGATTTGCTTTGATATTAGTAGACCAGAAACCCTGGACAGTGTCCTAAAAAAGGTGAGTATTGGGGGACAGTGACACAGTTCATTGCTGGACAATTTGTAAAATAGAAACAAACTGGGCATCTCAAGTACTTTCTGTAATATGCTGGCTGGGGTTTTGTGAGTTTAAACATCGAAGAGAATAAGCTCACACCAAAACAAGGAGTCCACTCATACATGTCACTAGTCTTGTTGATGAAACTGCTGACATTTTTATTTCATAAAGCTATGAATCAAAAATACCCTTTTAAGAGCCTCCATGTTTATCCTTTTGGGGACAAATAATGCAGCTAAAAATAGTTATTTTTAACTTCTCTCATTTATTTTTCCCTCCTCCTCCCTTCCTCTTTCTCTCCTCCCCTGTCTCCTTTTCTTGCTTCTTTTTCTCCCTCCTTTTGTTCCATTATTCTGTCATTCACCCACCAGATTTTACCTTTGTTTATAATTGACTCCAATTCCGATATGAAAATGAATGTAACTATGACTGTTTAATAGAGATAATTTGTTTTACTAAGAAGTTTTCATTAGAAACAAAAGTGGAACAAACACTGGAGAAACAGGGCTGTGTTTCCAGATATGTATGAGGCAAGGTGAATTATGATAAGATGTATGTCAGATACTAATATAAGCAGTAATAGTAAACATGTTATGAATTATAAAACACCTACCTGGAGTCTGAAGGTTAACAAAAATAAGGTTCTGTAAGTGGTAACGGGACCTAGTGAAGCTCTGGAAGGAACCAGGTAAAGGTCAGGAGGAAGGATTCTGGTACAGGTAGTTTCAGATCTTAGGGAGAGCTCTAGGGAGGGAGGGAAATGGTTTGGCAGTATATAGAAGTAGTTAGAGAAGTCACATATTAATCATGGATTAGCATTTATTAGTGATTAGCTGTATCCTCAGCCCTGGCCTAAGTGCTATGAGGATTGAGAATCCAGTCCTTCCAAGAGCATCCCACACTTCCTCTTACACTAAAGCTTAAGACAGAGGATGTGGTTGGGACCAGACAGTATTATAAGCCTAGTGGTAACCCATGTGACCACATCAGGGTACAGTAGGAATGTGAGGGAAAGAAACATCTATGTGGTTGGTCTGGGATTTTTTCCTCTCCATTTGGTTTTAATTTTTAGTGGAATGTGTTTGTATCTTGTGTGTCCTCATTAGTTTACATTTCCCTAATATAAACTCTGTAATGGCATGTGACTACTTGTCTCTGTGTCATTATGAAATTAGTGTTTGAAGGTGAACCATGCCCTTGTTTTTATTAAACATTCCAAATACAGCTAGTTCAATGAAATATGAATTTTGTCACATCAAAGGATCTGTTTTGCTTCTAAATGTCTTTTAATTTTGAGTACTGTTGTATATCTAATATAAATCAAGCTAATATTTGTCAGATTTGGGCAAGAATATACCTTTCTTGTCTTTAATGCTTGTAAAATTGCTAGACGTGCAGAGGGAGGCCAGAGTCATTACACAGCTGAAGAACAACATAACAACATGTCTAGTTCTTGTCTGCAGATGAAAGAGATTGCTTATTTACAGGAGTTTTTACTTGATGTTGCATCAGGCTATGCATAATTTATGGTGAAAAGCCTTGCTCCTGTTTTGTTTTGCTTTTGTATTCTAAGACCAAATGAATAGTGACTTTGGCCTTACAGATATTAATGAGTCTGTTTTACATCCGTGTGAAGTTTAAGGCTCACGATAACCCCAGTTATAGTTTGTCTTGATTAAATACTTTTAAGTCCTTGAATATCAAAGAAGCTAGAGTAACTTAAAGCAGGAAAGATTTCTTAATCTTTTTTAAAAAAATCTACCTTCTAGTTCTGACTCTGGAGTCCTGGTGTGGCGCTGTGGGTTAATGTGCTGGACTGTAAGTTTGGTTTGAACTACAAGGTCAGCGGTTCAGGCTCATTAGCCGCTCCTCAGAAACCCTCTACAGGGTCACTGTGGGTCAGAACCGACTTGATGGCACTTAACAGCAATAACAACAGTTCTGACTCTAGTGCTGCCTATGAAAGATTCTTCTAAATAATTTAGGAAAGGAAGAAATCAGCGAACAAATTAAACTCCTGTGGAAAGTGCATTACCTCTGACTCTACTTCTGATGGTATGTCAAGCTTGAGGAAATGCAGCCACAAAAAGTTGCCCATTTGCTATGTTAAAGAACAATTGGAATTCTCTGCCCGTACATTTTGAAACCCTAATAATTCTTTTTAGGTCAATGAACAACTAATCAAATAAGACTAAATGGAATCATTTAACTGCCTATATAACTTTAAATCCAGCCCAGGCATCTGAGTTACAGGAGCCCAAGGCCTTCCTAATACCCCAGGAGATGGCTCTTTGCAGTTGTCATGGTCTGTGGTGATTCAGTCACTCGAATGGAAGCTCACTGAAGGCAGGAAGTTCTATTTTATTAACTCTGCCTCCCGTGCCTCAGTCATACATACCCCATCACATGGTAACTGTTCAATCTTTGTTGCTGGAATCAGTGGATGCTTGTACCTGTATTAGTTCTTCTTTTTCCCAGCCTTCCACATTAGTAAGAATGTACTCAACATAGCAGAGGATGTACTCATTTTGAGGCATATGTAATTATTCCTAAAGCACTTTTATCTTTCAGAGATATCCCAGTAATTAAGAAATTGTTGAAAGTATCTTCTGACAACACCCAACAAGTCTTTTGTACTAGGGACAGATAATGAGTCACAGAGAGGGAGAACAGATAATAACAGACATTCCCATTCCCTAATGGATCCACATTAACAAGTAGTAAAACTTGAAGTCTACTAGAAAGATAAACGTGAGTTTGTTTCTTTATTAAACGGTGCCAGCACTTCGCTAATTTTTCAACCCTTTTTTTGTTTGTTTGTTTGTTTCATAGTGGAAAGGTGAAATCCAGGAGTTTTGTCCCAATACCAAAATGCTGTTGGTTGGCTGCAAGTCTGACCTCCGGACAGATGTTAGTACATTAGTAGAGCTCTCAAATCACAGGCAGACGCCAGTGTCATATGACCAGGTATGTATACTGCCAGTGTGCAAATGTAGATTTTAAGAAGCATGAGAGAAACAGAATATCACTTACAGTGAATCGAATAAAAAATAGCTGCTTCTCAAAGGGATTAACCTATAGTCAGCTCCAGAATACAGATCCTTTACAAGGAGCAGAATGCACATCCTGTTATCCACATTGTGACCCTCTGCAAGCACAGATTTAAAGTTGCTGCTGATTCTGTTACTGCGCTTTACAGGCAGTATCTAAGCATCCCCATGCAATACTGAATTCAGGTGACTTTTAAAACGAGAGTGAATACTGAATCATCTTGGGACAAGGTATGAATGACAGTTTGATACTGAACTCTGTCACAAGGCATCCTAATACTTTCCCATGGCATGTTGTTGTTGTTAAGTGCCATTGAAGCAGTTCCAACTCATAGAAACCCTGTATACAGTTTCCAAAGAGCAGCTGGTGTGCTTGAACTGCTGACCCTTAAGTTCAAATCGAACTTGCATTCCAGAGCATTGGCCTACAGTGCCACACCAGGACTCCTTTCAATGGTTTGCTGTAAAAGAATTCATCTTTGTGTGTACAAATACAACAAATTTGTAAATATAAAATATGAAATTTTTTTTATTTAGTACTGAAATTATTACTAACTACATACAAGGGTAATTCAAATGTATATTTGTATTGTCCTTGTATATCTCTGCAATTGCTTCTGGATTAAAAGTTAAATATTAACTTTAAGAGAATGTGTTCAAAATCGGAAGGGTTCATCTTAGTTGCAGTCAGTTGTAGAAGAAAAGACTGAAAAATGAAGGCTGTTGAAGTTCATTCTCTTAAAATCTGCCACTACATTCTTGGAATAGCAAGAATTTTGCTTAGCATTTATCATTTTTTAAATCCCATAGGCTTCTTTGTCTTGCATATCTAATTAACAAAAATGTGATTATTTAAGTCATTCTCATGCTCATCTGATAATTATTTGTCTCTACTGTCCATATTTGGGGATTATTTTGTGTTTCTTAAGGTTATAAGGTTACAGAGGAGTCCTGTTGTGGCGCTGTGGGTTAATGTACTGGACTGCAAGGTCTGTTTGAATCTCAAGGTCAGCGGTTCAACCTCACCAGCTGCTCTTCTGAAACTCTATATAGGATCGCTATGAGTCAGAACAACTCAAAAGCACTTAGCAACAACAAAAGGTTCTAGATGTCCTCTCAGTATTTGAGCCCTAAGACATAGTCACATAAATTTCAAAATTGATTCTAAACTCCGTTATTTTTTACTACTTATAGACTGGCATCGAGTGCCATTTACACTCACAAAGAGAGAAACTGAATGTCCCATGCAGTGCTGTGGCAGCCTTTATGGGATAGATCTCTCTGCCAGAACCATGTGGAAAATGTATAATTTATGTTCATGACTTACTCAAACTGTAATTCTTTGCTTTGACCTGGAAGACCTAGGCTTCCAGTTACTCTTGGTTACAGTTGATAGTGAAGATGAATCACCTCTCCTTCTTCTCTGAATCACCTCATAGTAAGTAGTTGATCACCAAGCCCTCATTAGTTGATGACCTAGTGACTCTAGATTAGCTGGCAGCACCTAAAAGGAATCAAAAAGTGTCTATTGAGTGATGATAATTGAGCATCTTTTCTTAGGACTTGATTTTGATTGTTAATATTTAGGAAGGTAAATCAATACTTGGAAAGTGCAGCATTAGAAATCTTTCTGCAATGCATTGCTATTTTTTGCTATCATTGGAACTTTCCCCAAAGATGTATTGCAATTAAAAATCCTTTCCTTTGTTTCTCAGGGGGCAAATATGGCCAAACAGATTGGAGCAGCCACTTACATTGAATGCTCATCTTTGCAGTCTGAAAATAGCGTCAGAGACATTTTTCACGTTGCTACCTTGGCGTGTGTAAACAAGACCAATAAGAACGTTAAGCGTAACAAATCACAGAGGGCTACAAAGCGGATTTCACACATGCCTAGCAGACCAGAACTCTCGTCAGTTGCTACGGACTTACGAAAGGACAAAGCCAAGAGTTGCACTGTGATGTGAATCTTCCGTAATCCTTAATGAGGACAAGGGAATCTAGTGTAAAAAAACATCAACAAAACAAAAAGGTGAAGTCTGAACAAAGTGCACCGCCCAAGTCCTGTATACTGGAGGCTTAGGAGGTATTTGAAAGGATGCCCATCTTTTTGGAATCCTGTTCTTGGCTTCGGCATGTAGACCAAGTGGTGGGAAGTGACTACATTGAAGAGTTTTGAGATGTGACTTGAAAAATATGCCAAAAAACCGAGAGATTGAAATGGGCTATGGATAGAAAGGAGGAGAGCGAGTGCTTGTGCCTCTGAGAAGAAAAATTACTCTGAATGGTGCTTGCGTGTTTCTTTGTTACAATTTATTCATGGATCTCTACTTTGATTTAATTTTTAAATGTTTTAATCTCCTTTACAAAAAGTATATATTAATATACCGTCCTCATTGGGGAACTGGCACTGTGACCTTAGCATTTAGTTTTCTAGAGGATGTGATCTAATTTCCTCCCAGCTCATCATTAAAATGGAAATTGTATCAGGACCCATGGGGTATCCAGAGGAAAAACTTTCTGAGGCTTTGAAACCTTGCCTTCCTGAAGATAGCATATGCAGTCTTGCAAGATATGCAGACCAACACGACAAAGATGGAATAGATCAAATAGGAAAAAAAAAAAAAAAGTGTCAATTTTTATTCAGTCTGATGGCTTGTTCATCATTGTGATTGTCATTAAAAAGTGGTAAATTGCTCAATGTAATATTTTTGTGCTCTGTTTAGAAAAGAGGGTGTGTGGTTTTGTTTTGGTTTTGTTGTTTGCCATCGTTGATAAAAATGCAAAGTCAAATGAAAGGTGTCTTGGTTTGAGGTCATAGAATGATCCAAGATGGGGGCGGGAAACGATGTGGGTACTATTTTCACCAGAAGTGATAACGAATGAAGGAGTAGTCACAGAAAGCACAGTTTGTGAGTCAAGGTGTCTGGACTGAAGTCACCAAAAGTACAAAGCAAAAGGCCTATTTTACATTTTATTTGAGATGGAGCTGTAAAATTGACTGCATCTGATCAGCTGTTGGTTTGCTTCACTTTCTTTAAATGAATATTTACACAATAAGTTTTAGGGAATCCCTAGAGGAAAAGTAGCTCTGGTAGTTTAGTGATTACAAGTCAGGCTGCTAATCCTCATGGTCAGTAGTTCGAAACTACCAGAGATTCCAAGGGAAAAAAAAATGAAGCTTTCTGTTCCCGTGAAGATTTACAGCCTCGGAAACCCTATGCAGGGTCACTATAGGTCAGAATCGACTCCACAACACATAACCACCATCACAGAGGAAAAATTTGTATTGACAAAATAGCAAGCCCTTTCAAGAGCATAGTTGTTAGACCTAGTTTAACCAGATTCAGCCAAGTCCTGTGTTCAGTACTTGACTGCTGTTGCTACATAAAGTAATCAGCATTTAAAACAGTTTACAGATGCTTTTTGACCAGTTCTTCCTAGCGCTTCTTTCAGAGAAGAAACCAGATCTGACCTGTTCATTGTTGGTGCTTGTTGAAAACGAGCTTTCTTTCCAATGATAATGCTTCATTTTTGAAGTGTTAAAGCTGTGTTCTCCTTAAACTGTGGCAGGAGAGGAGATGAAAGTAATTACAACAATCAGTTCTATGTCTTACAAGCACTTTGTTTTGTCTCTGCAAGAAAATACCATTCCCATCATTTCCCATGAAATACAGACATTTTACCAACATAATATGCTTTGATTGATGCAGCATTATGCTTTGGGCAGTATTACAAAATAGCTGGTAAGTGCTTTCTGTATTTAAATATTGTAAAAAGAAAATAAGTTATAACTGTTATCAAACAGAACTTTAGTTGCATTTTGTTTTTTTTTTTAATGTTGAAGTCACTTTGTATGTTTGGTCAATGTTTCTGCAGTATTTATTAAAACATACTTTACTTTTCTTCAAATAAAAAAGTAACCATGTCTTTGTCTAAATGTGATCTGTCTTTTATTATCTATTTCCTGCTTTAACAGTTTAGTTTTCTTCTTTAATAGTGGTGACTACCGAATCAGGCTTAGCATTCCGGTGTAGCACTGCGGATCAGCGCTGGACTGCGAACCACAAAAAATATTAATCAGCTAGGTTTATGGAGACCTTGGGCTACTGGTGTGGTGCTGTACGCTCTGGACTGTGGACCACAAGATTGTCCGTTCAAATCCACCAGCTACTCCTTGGAAACCCTGTATAGGGTTGCTGTGAGGCAGAACCGACTCGATGCTCTTAACAACAACAACAGTTAAGCTTTGATGTGCCACTGTAGGATCAGCACTGGGCTTCGAATCACAAGATTGGCTGTTCAAACCCACCAGCTGCTCCTTGAAAACTATATGGGGTCACTATAAGTTGGAACCAACTTGATGGCACTTAGCGTAGTGGCTACGAATCGGGCTGCGAACCTTAAGGTCAGCGGTTCGAAACTACCAGCCGCTCCGCGGGAGAAAGATGAGGCTTTCTACTCCCGTAAAGATTTACACCCTCGGAAACCCTGTACAGGGTCGCTATGGGTCGGAACCGACTCGATGGCACTTAACAACAACAACAACAACTTTCAAGAATTAAAAACAACAACAACATTCCAAAGCCTACTGTTGTTAAGTTTGGAATGTTTTGTTGTGTTTTTTCAATTCTTGAAAGTAGTAGTAGTATATTGTTAAGTGCCATTGAGTTGGTTCTGACTCATGGTGAGTGTGTATAGGGTTTCTGAGAAGCAGCTGGTGAGCTTAAACCACTGACCTTGTGGTTCAAATCGACCTCGCAGTTCTGCGTATTAACCTGCAACGCCACACCAGGACCTTATTTATTGGTTGGTTGGTTGGTGGTATGCTGTGAAGTTGGTTCTAACTCATAGCGACCTTGCATAGGGTTTCCGAGTCTGTAAATCTTTATGGGAGCAGAAAGCCTCATCTTTCTCCTGTGGAACAGCTGGTAGTTTCAAAGTGCTGACCTTGAGGTCAGCAGCCTGATTTGTAACCACCACGCTATCAGAGCTCCTTTAAGACTTTATTAGATAAATCAGTATATGAAAAAGGTTTTCATGATATTTTCAAAGACCAGAAGAAAAGAGGGGCATAATTAGATTCAGTGATTTAATTATGTGCAAGACCCATGATACTACCTATGGATTAATTTATGGAAAATATGAAAATGGCTAACTGAAACAGTTTGAGGGAGCTTCAAAAAGCTCATGGAGAAAATCCATTTTCTTTTCATTCCATTATTTAGTCACAATTTCTTTAAATCCCTTCTCCTCCCCTCCATGATGTTGGTCTCAAGTTACAGATTTTATGTCTGATATGAGTTGTATTCACTTCTGTCTAGGACCTGAGTCTTGGTTTCCAATCTAATCATCCATATTGGAACCACATGTACCGATTCATAATCACCAACTGTATTGATGGCCCAGAACCTGATGACTGCAACAATTATTGTTGCTGTTAAGTGCCAATGACTCAATTCTGACTCAGCAGTCCTGTATAGGGTCTGAGAAGTGGCTGGTGGTCTTGAACCACTCAACTTGTGGTTAGCAGTCCAGTGCTTATCTTACAGAGTGAAACCCGGACTCAGTGTGCCATCAAGTTGGTTCCTATTCATAGTGACCCTGTATAGCATTTCCAGGGGGTGGCTGGTGGGTTATGGTTAGCAGTCGGGTGTTTATCCTAGAGCTCCACAGGAACAAACAAACAAAATGACCTTTGTTGTGGTAGCATCTTTTAATTATACGGGAAAACAAAATGCAGTTCCCAATGGCCTGAAAAATCTAAAGTAAGCATGAAATAACTTAAGACTAAAAGAAGCCTTGTTATTGTTAGTGCTGTTGAGTTGGTTCCAACTCATAGTGACCCTGTATAGGGTTTCCAAGGGGCTGCTGGTGGATTTGAGCAGCCAACCTTGCTGTTCAAATTGACCTCGTGGTCCAGTGCACTATCCTGAAGCACCACACCAGGGCTCCTTAAAAGAAACCTATTGTGCCTTCGAGTCACTTTGAACTCATAGCAACCCTGTATAGGGTTTCCAAGGAGCAGCTGGTGGATTTGAACGGACAATCTTGTGGTTCACAGTCCAGTGCTGAGCCTACAGCACCACAGCAGGAGCCCAAGGTCTCCATAAACCTAGCTGATTAACATTTTTTAGATAAAACTCTGCTCATAGGTTTCACAT
>NW_006408530.1:9150288-9171550 GCF_000296735.1 Chrysochloris asiatica
CAACCCTGTATAGGGTTTCTGAGGATCAGCTGGTACATTTGAACCGCCGACCTCATGGTTCAACAGAACTTGTAGTCCAGCACATGATGGGAATATAATAAAATCACCTCATCACCGAAACCTTACCAAAACTCTTGAAACTGCTTGCTGTCTTTTTTTGGGATTATTTTAATATAAATTTTCTGTTCTAAACCTCACAGAATTTGCTGATTTGATTTGGTGTGGTCATTCTTTCATTCACCACATATTCATTCAGTACCCACTATGTGCCTGGCACTTTTCTGGGCCAACTATTCATGCCAACACATAGTCATGAATAAAATCCAAGTACATGATCCCAAGAGTTCATAATGAACTGGAGAAAGACAGTCACCAACAAGAAAGCTGTGACCTCCAGAAACATTAACTGAATCAGAGATACAGTATATTTTCAAGCATGCCAATCTGTATCAAGGTACACCAGGCAATAACCACATATGTTACACCACACTCATAATGTAATAAAATATGGTGGCACAAAAGGCAATGTTCACATGCATCCCAAGAACAGGGGTTGTTCTTGGAAGAACAATGTGAACGCTAGAATTGTAGTCATCACTGTAAAATTTTCATGATGAGTATACATTTTAAAGGAGCTCTGGTAGTGTAGTGGTTACGAATCAGGCTGCGAACCTCAAGGTCAGAAGTTCAAAACCATCAGTGGCTCCACAGGAGAAAGATGAGGCTTTCTGCGCCTGTAAAGATTTACAGCCTCAGAAACCCTTTACAGGGTCGCTGCAAGTCACAACTGACTTCACGCACATAACCAAATACATTTTAAGGCTTTTGGGAGGTTCAGTAGCGATAAATATTTCTTCATAGTAGAGTATAAACAGCCCCTAAACAATCATTTGTTTGGGGGAGGTGGGGGTGCAGTTCTGAAATTGCTACAGATTTTCTTTATCCTGTGAAATCTTCAGTTGCTAAGTATGCTGGGACCATGGAAAATGAAATAAAGTATTGCAGTTCAGTTATTAAATAACAATAACTCAGGACATTACAAAAATCTGAGATAATTATAGTAACACTTTAGGTGAAGATGGAGAGCCCTTCATTTGTTTAATGTTGAAAAAATATACTTCATAGAAGCTTTTTTATCTTTAAGTATTCAATGGTAATAAATTCTAGGCTCTTTGTCTTTGCCCACTGTAGGAAACAAATCCCAAGACAAAAATGGTCAGGACTGGAAAAGTGAATTCAATCCTTGGGATTTTTATTTGTGGGTTTTATTCTTTTATTTAGTTTTGAAGGCAACAACTTATGCCATTCTTCAGTCACTATTGAGGTGAACTCTATCTTAAAACAAATAAATACATAAAGCCATTTCACAATAAGAAATGAAAACTAGGTCAGTGTATGGTCAACACACTGTTAAAGTAACAGCTAAAACTTCAAATGCACAAATTAAGAGCTAGGCACTGTTCTAAGTGAATGAATGATGAAATGTCAATCATCACTGTAAATCTGCACAAGTTGCAGGCTACTCTTATTAGCACTTCCCATGGTTCTGACTGGTTCCTGTCTCTGATCATGTTCCTATACCCTCTTTTTCCTTCTGTATTGCCCTCTGTATTTACCCTCCTTCTTTGGTAGTGAGAGCACATTGATCAGGGATCAATGAAAGGACCCAAGGATGACTGACACACACAACCTCATAAATTGTGATAAAGGTTCTGCAGCAATGCTCTAGAAACCTTCAACCTAAAATTGGTGTTGTAGATATCAGTACTGACTCCAACTACTGGGCAACTACTTAGTTGTTTCTAATTCTTATCTGGATTGGATAAGTAGAACTGATAGTATAATTGATGATGAAAGACAATTGCCTATGTTATCGACATTTCCCTGACAATAGAATCCTTATTTTGAAGAAGCCAGTCAGAGGGAAAAGTGACATTTGGATTCCTAAATGTGAGGGCCAGTAAATTGCTGTTGAAAGATGTTGAAGGATAGGCATTATTTTCCTTTGTAGAGGAGTGACCCAAAGACAGGGATGGATAGAATTTTGACTGAATTCAACACAGTGGTTTCTATTGGATTAACTATCATCATGATAAGGGAAGGGACATTGTTGAGAAAGATGGTATAGGTGAATTCTCATTAGAATTGTGTGGTCTTTTCTCATTTCAGTGCCATTGTACATTTCTGGGAAAGATTGTGATCATTTCTAATAATTTTATTTCATCTTTCTTCAAACATGCTGTGGAAGAAAGACCAAACACAAATAGCTAATATGACTTGCATAGTTGTTTGGTTTTTTTTTAACGTCATCAAAAAGTTTCAAAAATATGGACTTTCTTGGTCATTTTATAACCAGTTTATCCCCATTTTGTGGGTGTGAACCTCTATAATCCCTCCTTCCTAGATGATAGAATGTTCAGGGTATCTTAAAATATGCTGACTTTTATTTCTATAGGGTCAGGGCTATATTTAATTCACCAGTGTACAGAGGAACCTACAGTGTCTGGCATGAGTTTCAATGAGCCAATTAATGACTTCATGAAAGGCTTCAACTACCAAAAGGAAGGATGTTCTTATGATTGGTAAGGCTACTTTGAACTATCTCCAACACTCTGGGTCAGAGAGTTGTAGAATCATCTCAGTATTCCTAAAACACTCATTGGACCTGGAATTATCCTAAGGAAAAGGCAAAAACTGCACAAGAAAGGTTTCTGTACATGTGACTATCTGGTTTGTCCTCTTCCCACCTCCAAGCCTCACCACAGTTTGCTGACTTCCCTAATGCACACATCTCTATCCTCCAGAAATCATCAATACATGATGATACTATAGAACATTTACATGGAATTCAGCTATAACCCACAGCTCTCAAACCTTCCCCATTTTTCAGTCTTCCACATTTGTTGTTGTTGTTAAGTGCCGTCGAGTCGGTTCCGACCCATAGCGACCCTGTACAGGGTTTCCGAGGGTGTAAATCTCTACAGGAGTAGAAAGCCTCATCTTTCTCCTGCAGAGCAGCTGGTAGTTTCGAACCGCTGACCTTAAGGTTCGCAGCCCTACTCGTAACCACTACGCTACCAGAGCTCCTTCCACATAAGTAGCAAAAAATAGGATGAGTGCTAAATTGCTAGTGACAGAAGATTCCTTCATTCTTTATGTCCCCAGATGTAATTGGTGACACTTTTTACAACTTTTATGTTTCTTTTGGCTCCAAATCCTTCCCTCTATTATCACATGTACATATACTTTGCTGTTGTCGGGTGCCATCGAGTCGGAACCGACTCATAGCGACCCCATGCACAGCAGAATGAAACAATGTCCGATCCTGGGCCAACCTCACTACCGCTGCCACACTTGAATCCATCAATGATGCCACCTGGCCAATCCATCTCGTTAGGGGTCTTCCTCTCTTTCTCTGACCCTCCACCTTACCCACCATCACATCCTTCTCCAGCGACTGTTTCCTCCGGACAATATGTCCAAAGTATGAGAGATGAAGCTTAGCCATCCTGGCCTCCAAGGAGCACTCTGGTGGCACTTCTTCCAAAACAGATCTATCGGTTCTTTTGGCAGTCCATGGCACTTTCAGTATTCTCCTCCAACACCGCAACTCAAAGGCATCAATTCTTCTACAATCTTCCTTATTCACTGTCCAGCTTTCGCATCCATATGAGGCTATTGAAAACACCATGGCCTGGGTCAGGCGCACCTTAGTCCTCAAGCTGACATCTCTGCTCTTCAATACTTTAAAAAGTTCCGGTGCAGCAGATTTGCCTAATGCAATACGTCGTCTGATCTCTTGATTGCTGCTTCCGCGAGTGTTGATCGTTGATCTAAGAAGAATGAAGTACTTGACAACTTCAATCTTTTCTCCGTTTATAATAATGTTGTTTATTGGTCCAGTGGTGAGGATTTTTGTTTTCTTGACATTGAGATGTAATCCATATCGAAGACTGTGCTCTTTGATCTTCATAAGTAAATGTTTCAAGTCCTCTTCATATATACTTAGGCACATAAATTTCCTCTCTTCCTTTCTGTTTCTAACATAATGTCTATAAACATAACTCTTCCTACAAAACTATTGTATAATAAATGAATAGATGCATGCATCTCCCAAACTGGTAAATATTCATTTATATACCAAATGGACTGTATATTGATCAAGTTTTAAAAAATCTGAAAATAGGGAGATTTTTCTAATTATCCATTTGGGCCTGATATGATGACAAGGGTCCTTATAATATGGATGTAAGAAAAATCAGAGCAGACAGAAAATGATGTGATGACAGAAACAGAGGAAAGAAGAAATAGTTGAAGATGCTATACTGCTAGCTTTCAAGGGGACACGAACCTAAGGATGGGGCCAGCCTCTGGAAGCTGGAAAGCCAAGTAAATGAATTCTACATATTGGAGCCTACAAAAGGAGTGATACCAAGCAGATCCATTTTAAACTTCTGACATCTAGGACTGTAGGAGAACTAATTAATATTGGCTTAAGCCACTTAAGTTGTGGTCATTTACTACAACAGCAATAAGAAACTAATTTAGGGATGTCACATAAAACTCATCTCTTCTTTCACTCCTAAATGTGGCTTCCTTAGATTATAAATACAAACTTTGCTTATAGAATTGCAATCACAGACACAAGGCATACCTTTTAAGAGCAGCCTGTCTACACACAGATATAACTGAAAACATACGAACAAGAGAAGGCAAAATAGATGACTAAGAACTCCTAAAATTAGACATGTAAATGCATAAAAAAATTCACCAAAAGAGTTAAAAGAGTACCCACAGACTGGGAAAAGTTTTTTGGCAATGACTAACCTCTAAAGTTTATAGAAAACTTCAACAATGCAACATTAAAAAGGCAAATAATGCAATTTAAAAAGTGGGTAGACGACATGAACAGACTTTTCACCAAAGAAGACATTCAGGCAGCCAACAAGCATATGAAGAAACGCTTATGATCATTAGTAATTATTGCTGTTGTTAAGAGCCTTTGAATCAGTTCCAACTCACAGTGAAGCTGGTTAGGGTTTCTGAGGAGCGACTGGTGGGTTTGACTCACTGACTTTGTGGTTAGCAGTCCAATGCTATAGTAGGAGTCCATTTCTGTAGGTGGTGGTTGTGTATTGTCAAGTTGATTCTAACTCATAACAATTCAGTATAGGGTTTCTGAGGTTGTAAATCTTTATGGGAGCAGAAATCCTCATCTTTCTCCCACTGAGCAGCTGCTAGATTTGAACTGCTTACTTTTCAGTTAACAGGTCAGTTCCTAACCAGGGGTCCTAGGACTCCATTGTTGTTCTTGTGCAAATCATCTTTTTCTTCTTGTTAAGTGCCATCTTACTCCAGCATTAATTTCAAAGTTAAAAAACAAACAAAAAACAACTAAGGATCTTGATGGTTTGGAGAGACTGGGACCCTCCTACACTGCTGGTAAGACTGGAAAATGGTGCAACCATTATGGAAAATGATACAGGACTTACTCAGAAAATTAGAAATAGAAATATTGTATAATCCTAGCAATCCCTGTACTTGATGTATATCCTCAAGAAACCAGAGTTATGACACAAACAAATATATGCACACCACTGTTTACTGCAGCACTATCCACACTAGCAAAAAGATGGAGACAGTCTAAATGCCCATCAACAGAAGAATGGTTAAACAAATGTTGGTACATACATACAGTGGAATAGTATGCAACATGGAAGAATAATGATGAATCTACAAAATACCTCATAACATGGATGAACCTGGAGGACATTACACTGAATAAAATTTGTCAGTCACAAAAGGACAAATATTGTATGAGAATACTATTGTAAAATTCAAAACAAGGTTTTCATGCTAAAAGAAACATTTTTGGTAGTTATCAGGGATAGGAAGATATGTAGAATAATTCACTAAGTGGAGGGTAGACACCTGTTAGCTTGAATGACAGGGAAGGCAATAGGGTGTTTATATGACAAGATACAACAAGAGGGTGGTTGACTGAAGAATAATGAAGGTAAGGGAAGACACAGGGAGGAATGCAAGAGTTAAAGGGAATAGAGGTAAATAGTGTTACATGCACAATTCTACAATAACAATGTTCTGCAGGTTAATACATGAACAGATACGCAGGCTGAATGGGTATAGGAGGGAGAGGGAGAGTATACCCAAAAATATATATAAATGTTTGACAGGGTATATTTATACCTAGGTATTTATTTACCTTTGCTGCAAATATATCCACAAATGTGGTAGGGCATGGTGGTGATGGTGGTTGTGTGCCACCAAGTTAGTTCTGACTCATAGTGACCCTGTATAGGCTTTCTGAGGCTGTAAATACTTATGGGAGCAGAAAACTTCATTTTTCTCCCAAGGAGTAACTGGTAGACTTGAACTGTTGACCTTGAGATTAGTAAACCGGCTCATAATCCACTATATTACCAGAGTTCCTGTGGTAAAGCACCCAGGAGATAAAACTACGAAAATGTCATAAACATTAGCAAACACCTTCAGGGAATGAATTGCTAGTCTGTGGACACAAGACCATGGTCTTAGGGAACACTATGGCCAATTGTCATGACTTAGTCCATGAACACAATGTTCTCTGTCCTACTTTGGTCAGTAACTACTGGGATCTTAAAAGCTCATGAGAGGCCATCTAAAGTGCAACTATTGGTTTTACCCTATGTGAAAGAAAGAATAGTGATGAAAATTGATGACACTCAGAATCCATTAATCCAATGTAAACATCAGTGTTCATAACCCTGGGACCAGAAGAACTAGATGGTGCCCAGCTACCACTACTAACTATTCTAAAAGGGACCAGTTTAGAAGGTCCTATATAGAGTCCTGGTGTGATGCTGTGGGCTAATGCGTCAGACTACAAAGTCATTTGAACTGCAAGGTCAGTGGGTCAAGCTCTCAAGCTGCTCCTTGTAAACCCTATACAGGGTTGCTATGGGTCGGAATCAACTTGACAGCACTTAAGAACAACAACATATAGAGTTGGAGAAAATGTTAAACAAAATGCAAAATTTTAAAAAAAATAGCAAGTTTACCATTCAGAAAGAGACTGGAAAAACCTGAGACTATGACCATTGGTCATCCTTCATGTCTGGAACAGAACTCACCCTCCTGGCTCAATTTCTAGGCAAGCAATAGATAGGTATATAGGGGGGACAACAACATTAGCGAGTTATGCGCACCATAGAATGGTCAATCATTCAAGATCAGAAGGACAGCATTTACCTAAGAACAAAATTCAAAAGTGTTAAAAAAGAAGGATGAAACAAAAACAATAGGGAGGAAATGGGATCAAAAAAGAAAAACCATCACAACAAAGAATTTTATGGTGTAATATTTCATATGTATAGAAAAAAATGTTATAAATTATATTTATATTATAAATTAAATAATAAAATAAACAACTGTGAATCCATGAACCAACCTCAGACTTGAGTATCACCAATTTTGTAGAAGCTCCCTCATTGGTCCTTCATGATCCCATTGTTCAGTCTCTTCCTGACCCAAAGTTGACCAGTATCCTGAGGTTTCTGTTTACTGATAGTCTTTCTATGGTTTCACCACAGAATAAGCAATATATTTTTTGTGTTCAAAAATAAAAAATGAAGGGCTTATCTACCTAGCATTCTTAATGAGTATCAGAAATCTTCATTCAGTATCCTCAAAGTTCCTGGATCTCACCCTGCTGGTCCTATGTGGACAATTGTTACAAACAGATCCTCTATTGTCTATCTCTTGAGATCCCTTTGGGTGGATGATATTTATAGCCCTTATGCTAAGAGACTTAGAATATTGAAGGAAAATAGCCAGTGTTCTTAGTTGTCATTCTTAAGAGCTGTTGAATCACTTCCAACTCATAGTAACTCTGCACAGAGTTTCTGAGGAGCAGCTGGTGGGTTTGAACCATCAACCCTGTGGTTACCAGTCAAGTGCCTATCCTACAGTGGGTGGGATTAAATAAATCTGAAAAAAAAAATGTATTCAGTGTTTATTGCAGACATGACTACAATAATTTCTAATGGAATTTGGAGAAATTAAAGGCCTAGTTTATGAATCAGATACTGTAGATAATGTTTAACCCAGGTATACACAGATGTTTAAAGTATTATGAGGCTGCAGATGATTTGGGACAAATAGACAATTAGGAAAAAATATAATATCATAGCTGAAGTAGTTTTAGAAGTCCTTTAGAACTTCTAAGGGATTTCTAAGGGAAAAGGATGTCAAAATACCTGCACATGAATCTTTATAGTAGATTTATTCATAATTGTCAAAAATGGAAGCAACCAAGATGCCCTCCAATAGGTGAATGGATAAACTCTTGTACAACCATACAATGATATTCAATTATAAAAAGCTATTAAGTGATAAAAATGAGCTATTAAGCCACAAAGTAAGAAATTTAACACATACTGTTAAGTGTAAAAAATCACAGTGAAAAGTGATACACTGTATGATTCCAAGGAAAAGTTATTCAGGAAAAGACAAAACTGTAGAAATAGTAAAAATGTCAGCGGACCAGGGAGAAGAGGGAGGGATGAATGGGTGGAGTCCAGAGGATTTTCAGGGTAATGGAATTGTTCTGTATGATACCATAATGGTGGACACAAGGCTTTATGCATTCGTTAAAACCCTACATAAACTATAAACTTTTGTTAATGCCATATTGGTTCTTTGTAACAAATGTACCACAGGAACGCATGATGTTAATAATCGGAGAAACAGTGTGGAAGGTGGTAGAGGGCTTACAGGAACTCTCCATACTTCCTGTATCATTTTTCTACAAACTTGAAACAACTCTAAAATTTAACCTTTTTTTCCCCCTAAAGTCAGCTATTTAGGCGTGTCTTCGCCTTTTTTTTTTTTTTTTTTTTTTAAGTTAGTTTCCTTTTTAAAAACCTGAAGAAAGCTTTGGAACTTTTTTATCTTACAAAATATATGTATATATTCTCAAACCCACACAATTTTATATGAAATTTCATGGAGTTCATAGACTTTCCTTGGTTTATACCCATGAATCTATGGTCCCTAAATTGAGACTCCTTATATAAAAAAAGGAATTCTATTCCCATTTCTACAGATACCTATTTCTCAACAACAACAACAGCACTTAACAATAACAACAACAACAACATCATTCAAGAGAAAATTTGGGTTAGATTTCCGAGCTTTGGTGTCACAACAGTTACATGCCTAACAGCTAGCCAAAAAGTTGGCTCTGTGAAGGAAAGGCCTGGGTGATCGCGTCCATAGAGATTGTTGTTGTTGCTAAGTGCCATCCAGTCACTTCCGACTCATAGTGACCCTGTATAGGATTTCCATGGAGCAACTGGTGAGCTTGAACCACCAACTTTGCAGTTCAAGCCAACCTTGCAGTCCAACACATTGACCCATGACACCACTCCAGGACAGATTACAGCCTAGAAAATTCTATGGCACAGTTCTATGTCACATGGGGTCACTTGACAGCACCACACAACAACAATGAGACAAGAGGTTCCTAAGTAGCACAAACAGCTTGTACTGTATTATTACTTAACGGTGGGTGGTTCAAACTCATTCCACAGCAACATGGAAGAGAGGACTGTCAATCTCTTTCCATAAAGATCATTGATGTTAAGTCAGTTCTAAATCATAGCAAGCCTGTATAAGATTTCTAAAGAGCAGCTAGTGAGTTTGAACTGCAGATCTTTCACATCAAACATACCTTGTGGTCCAGGGCTTGTCCTATATCACCACACCAAGACTCCTCTATAAAGATTACAGCCAAAAAAATCCCTATAGAGCAAGTGCTGCTCTGGAACAAAGGGGTTACTATGATTTGGAATCAACTCTATTGTAATGGGTTTGGCTTGCTTTTTAATGAAACAAAACAGGTTGGAGGAAGGTAGGCGTAGGTTGGCAGTTTGGGAAGGATGGTGGTCAGAGGAGTAAATAATAAGCTTTTAGAAAGTAGATGCCAGAGCTCTGTATTTTCTTTTTTGTGTTGCCCACAATCAGATGCTGAGAAAATCTTTTTGATGATAATTTAAATAGAGCTTTATTTTGACTAAATCACCCTACAATTACCAATAGGGCTGTTTCTCATAAAGCTCAGAAAGGAGAAAGTAGCATTTTAAGTTTTTTTGTTTTAATTGCTGTTATTTTTATCTTGTTTTTATTAAGTGCCATCAAGTCAGTTCTGATATATAGCAATCCTATAGGGTTTCCAAAGAGCGACTGGTGAGTTAGAACGACTGACCTTGTGGTTAGCAGTCCAGTACTTATTCAACAGTGCCACACATAGGCTACCTTAATGAAAATCAAAAGAATACTAGAAGAAAAGATGATGGAATACAACCCCTGCTAACTTCCCAGCCTAAACCCATGACTTTCCACTACTCATACAATGATTCAGCTGCTCCAAGGAAACCCTATGAGTCAGAACTGGCTTGATGGCACCTAACAACAACAACAACATAGTCTATTACCTAAACCCAGTTCCATCTGTCCCTTGATCACCAGTTGGACCTCATATTTTAGTACATTCGCCCTCCTCCCACCCACCAATCTCACCTCTCCTGTGATTTTCTGCTGCAGTCTTAATGAGTTTCTCTAAATTCTCCTAAAACTATGACTCTCATGGTCCATGGACCACTGGTGAGCTTGGAGAAATCCTCCAAATGGACCATAATGTGATCCCAAAAGCTTACAGGCAATTATTCTATCATATAGTAGGGGTCCTTGTGGCACAGTGGTTAAGTGCTGAGTTACTAACTGAAATGTTAGTAGTTTAAATCCACAAGCAAGTCTACAGGAGAAAGATGTGGCAATCGGCTTCAGTAAAGATTTACAGTCCTGGAAACCCATGGTGGCAGTCCTATCTGCCCTATAAGGTCACAGGACTGGGCAGTGTTTCCTTCTGTTGTACATAGGTATGAGTCGAGACTAACTCCATGGTACCTAACAACAACAACAATCAAGTTCCTGGTTCCTAGTATGCCTTCTATAAAAAAGTGTAGATTCAATGATCACTAAAGTCAAAATTCCTCTTTCTTCTCTCCATCATTACTAGACCACGTCAACAGAAATCAAGAGATTAAAACTCAGTAAGTGTTTTAAGTGAAACAGATTTGTGCGAGGTATGGAGATGGAAAATTGTAGAAATGAAATATGGAACATAATTAACTAGAATGGAAGAAAAGAATCTAGGACATTTTTAATATGGCCCCAAGTGAATTGAGCAAAACAGTAAGCAATTATGCTATGAAAATATATTTAATATTGAGGTGGGAAGTAACAGTAAGGAAAAAAGTCCTCAAGAAAATAGAACCAAATTTTCAGGGGAGCTCTGTCAGTGTAAAACATGGCACTAGAATCAGGCCACCAAAACTAAAGGGAGACTGAACAAGTTCAGAGGTAACTTAATTATAGAATTAGTCTAATAAAAATGAAAATATTTTAAATATGAAAAGTAATATCATTGATGACCTCAAGAAATGCTGGTGATTTCAAAGTGAGAGAATAAAGTAGCAAAACTCATTTTCTTCTGGTATCCATTTTGGACAATTATTTTCCAGGGATGGCTCATGGAATTGAATTCAGCTTTCTTATTCTATTTCCATTACTCAACAATGAAAGAGTATGGTCAACATTGTTAATTTTTGCTAAGGAAACAAATAATAAAGACTAACAGGCGATATAATTAAATTACAATGGACTTGAAAGAAAAACTTTCCAATGGGAAAGACTATCAAAAAAGCATGAGGAAAGTGTTAGACTCCAAGAACAGATTCCCATCTGACTGAGGGTGAGGGTGAAGAAACCACCATAAAACAAGATTTCTTTTAACCCTTGTTAAGTTCTGTTGAGTCAATTCTGGTTCATAGGGACCCTGCATAGGGTTTTCAAGGAGAAGCTGGTGTATTTGAACCACCAACCTTGTGCTTAACAGTCCTGTGCTTATCACACAGTGCCATGCCAGGGTTTCTTTTACCTTTGTTGTTGTTGTTGTTAAGTATTGTCAAGTTAATGCGAACTCATAGCAACCCTGTATAGGATTTCCAAGGAGCAGCTGGTGTGTTTGAACTGCCAACCTTGTAGTTCACAGTCCAATGCTGATCCTACACTGCCACACCATGGTTTTTAACATCAGGGGCCTATCATATCCATCTTAGTGTGATAAATAAGCTCTGGATTATAAAAATCTCATAGATACAGGTTCAAACCCTGACTCAGCCACTTCCCCATTGTCTAATATTTCTAAAAATTATATCTCCTAGGAGGTAGATATAATACATACATACAGTGCAAGTTTGCTATGTTGTTGCTGTTAAGTTGTTGTTAAGTGCCATGGACTTGGTTCTGACTCATAGTGAACCTGTATAGGATTTCCAAGGAGCAGCTGGTGGGTTTGAACGCCAAACTTGCAGTCTGCAATCCAGCGCTTATCCTACAGCATCATACCAGGATATACGTAGTTTACACGTAGTTTGCTATGTACGTCTTAACTTATTTTCCTTTAGATTTTAGCTTGCTTCTCAAAGGCTGTGTGACAGAAATGGTAAGTACTCAGTACTAACTAAAAGACTGACAGTGTGAAGCCACTCAGAGGCATCTCAGAAGACATGACTGGCAATCTGTTTATGAAAGATCAACCTGAAAACCCGATGGAAAAATTTCCCTCTGCACAACTGGAATCACCATGAGTTGGAATCACGCTATGGCAACAGCAAAACCCCATCCCAGCGAAGAAGCGCTAACCGACAGGTCAGTTCCCCCACCAGGCCCTCTTAAAGCACATAGATCAATCTTTCTAAGTACTCGTTACTCCTGTCATCTTATATTGTTCCATTGGTCTGTCTGTGGCATTGTGGCTGTTGGTGTGTTGCTGTCATGGTGGAAGCTGTGCCACAACATTTCAAATATCAGCAGAGTCAACATGGTGAGCAGCTTTCAGCAAAGCCTCCAATCTAAGAGGGACTAGGAAGAAAAGGCTGGCAATCTAGTTCTGATAATTTGCCAAAGAACACCTTATGATTCACAGCAGGACATTATCTGACTAGCTTGCTTTGGGCATGTCATAGAAAGGGAGAAATTGCTAGAGAAGGACATCATGTTTGGTTCAGCAGAGGGCCATCACGAGCATGAGAGAACCTCAGTGAGATAGATTGGCATGGTACCCTCGTGATGTTCTTGAATATGTCGTTTCTGTAAGGATGAAATGGGACTGGGCAAGGTTTCATTCTGTTGTGCAGAAGGTCACCATGAGTCAAAGTGGACTCCGTGGCAGCTAACAACAGTCAAATTTGTTTCTGTGAGTCTTTGATTAAGGTGTGCTTTAGTACCTAGAACCCGGAACCTAGTAGATGTTGAATACACCATTTTGGTTGAGTGAATGAATAAATAATTGAATGAGTGAATGAATACACATGTGCACATACCATGAAACACGCTTAGCTCAGTCTGACCTCTTGGGTGATCTCAAATCCTTACCTAGAAAAATGATTTCTCCTAGAAAAATCTGCCTTTTTGCCATGGGAAAAATATAGACCTTTGCAAGTTCCTTTTTGGCTTGTTTGATGTTTGTTTATTTCCTCAAAAATGCATGTAATTTTTAGAAATGGCAACAAACTAATCTCAGAAACAACTAGGAGAGTCTAAGAGCTGGGAGACTTCATAATACAGTTTCGTCTGTGTTTGTTCCTAAACAAGATTTATCTTTCTTTGTTCTCCCTTCTGTGTCTACAACTTCCACTAACCCTGCAGACAAACATGCCTCAAACAAGTCTATCCGAAACCGCAGGGACCACATCCTTAAGTAGCAGATAATTACACAGTAGTGACTTTTTTTCTGGCTAGCTTATCTGTAATTTTTTTACCCTCTTTGCTTTTTTTCTCACTGCTTCACAGCCCTTGTTCTTTTAACCCAATGTAGCTACCTCTGCTACTGTGTATAACTCACCATAGTTTTACTTTTCTTAATAAGACTGGCAATGCACCTTAGTCTACTGTTGAGGCTAAGTTAAGATCTTGAGTTCTTTTCAAAGAAAACAAAGGAATTAAGATTTTTTAAAAGATAAACAGAACTGAATTCCTTTGGAAGAACTCCCCAAGTTTCCAAGTTGATTATGTGTAGTGTCATAATCTCAAAAAACCCATAACCTCTGTCATGAAGTCTATTTTGACTCATAGCAACCCTGTTCAGGGTTTCCCAGACTGTAAATCTTTATAGGAGCAGAAAGCCTCATCGATCTCCCACAGAGGTGCTGTTGGAATGAAACTGTTAACCCTATGGTTAAAAGTCCAGTGTTTATCCTACAGCACCACCAGGTCTCCTTAGTGTTGTAATGAAAACAACTTGAAGGGAAGATTCATAAGGCTAGGTGTTAAATCCAAGCACTTAACATGAAACCAAGGAGCTCTGGTAGCGTAGTAATTACAGGTCAGACTGCTAACCTCAAGGTCAGTCATTCTGTGAGAGAAAGATGAGACTTTCTGCTCCTATAAAGATTTACAGCTTCAGAAACCCTATTCAGGATCTCTATGAGTCGGATCCGACCTGGTGGCATACCACCACCACCACCATGACATCAGGGAGTGTGGTGGTGACACTATAGTATACATACTAGACTATGAACCACAAGATCTGAAGTTTGCGCCCACTAGCCATCCTGGGAAACTCAGTAAATCCTATACAGCATTGATATGGTCAGAACCAACAGTAGTTAGAAATACCTATGTAAAAACATCAAAAAGATTGTGGAAAAATTCCACAACTTTTCATTCCATTTTTCCATTAACTTTTTGAAGACCTTCATATTTGCTAAATCCTCAGTAAAAAAAATAATTACATGAGAGGGGCCTCAAAAAGTTCCTGGCAAAATTCCATGATCCTTTCATTCCATTTCCCCACCACCTTTTTGAAGCCCTTTCACACTGGGACTATGTAGAATTATGGGCCTTCTTTATACTTCTTTAGCAGCGAAATGTTGTCGTTAAGTGTCAGTTCTGACTCATAGCCACTCTATACAGGGTTTCTGAGGAGTGGCTGGTGAGTTTGAAGCACCAACATTACAGTTCAAATCGACCTTGCAGTCCAGTGCTTATCCTACAGCACCACTGTTCCCACTCATAGCAACCCTGTATAAGTTTTCTGAAGAGCAGCTGGTGGATTTGAACTGCCAACCTGATTGGTCACAGTACAGTACTGATCCTAAAGCAGGAATCCAGCAATGAAGAATTAAGCATTTGGGTAGAATTAAACACTGACTCACTATGGTGGTGGTGGTGGTTGGTAGTGTGCCGTGGAGTTGGTTCCGACTCATAGCGACCCTGTACAGGGTTTCTGAGGCTGTAAATCTTTACAGGAGCAGAAAGCCTCATCTTTCTCCAACAGAATGGCTGGTAGTTTTGATCAGCTGTACTTGAGGTTAGCAGCCCGACTCATAACCACTATGCCCTCCATGAATTATATCATAGAATCACAGTACATCATAGTGCCATGTAGTATAGCATAGCATAGAGTGGCATTTTAGAGACAGAAGGGAATTCTGAAGGTTTTCAGCCCTAGACATCTCCAAGATATAAACAATTTGTGTGGAAACTTATAAGGAATTGAAATTGTTATTAAAATTATTACAATCGTTGCTAAAATGACAGCACAGACAGCTGATTGGCAGTGCTGGTGTAGTGCAGATGACGTAGTGTTCTTTTTCTTTGCATTCCCTCACAGCATGTTACCTATTTTCTACATATTGGTTGATTGAATAAATAATACAGAGGAATTTCCCAGAATTTGCTTCCTGCATTTTCTCTCAAATCTTCTTGAACCCTTTGCTTTGATGAGCAGCATGATGTGGTGAAAGTCATTAGGCTACATCTCCCACTTCCAGAAGGGCTCATTATGAGCTTGTTGAAGGGTCAAGACAACCTTTGCTGTGTGGTTGCTACTTGCTCACCTGTTAATATAAATTATCACTGAAGAAAGGACTGACTTTTTTCTTTTCAGATATCCAGGTCTCTACATAAAACTAGACACTAATCTAATAATCAGATCTAATATTTGCATGAAATTCAAGTTTTCATTTCTTTTTCAAACATCATGACTGACTATATTTAGTGATCCTGAGCGAATTCCTTGGTATTAACATCACTTTGTTTTGTTTTGTTTTAATGCAAGGGGCTTCCAAAAGTTCATGGCAGAATTCCATTATCTTTTAATTTCATGTTTTCCATGAACTTCTTGAAGCCCCGCCTCATATTGTGTCACAGAGGAGTTCTTTCTAGATCTATCTATCATCTGCCTTAAAAATGACCCTTCTTAGATCCGTTTTTTTTTCTAGTTGTAGTTAGGTGTTAGAAGATCTGACTATAAGTCTATACTAAGAGCCTGTGGGTTAGCACTGTCTTCAAAAATTGATGATTTACAACTGACAGGGAGTTTCAGAGAAAATGAGTTTCAGACTTTTTCTAGACTGTAATTTGTACAATGACTGTGATGTAGGAGAAGTTTTGAGATGTAAAAATCCTAGCCACAAAACTTGCTGTGTAGATATGTGCTTCAGAAATAAAGTAACTACATAGGCCATCTGTGAATGCAACCTTTTAGATGAAATTAAGATCTAGAAATCAAATCCTCTATAACACCAACTGCAGCCAACATTCTTATTCTCTCCCCTCGACCCTTGTCCAGGATTTTAGCTCTGCCTCTTTTGCCCACTTTGCTTTGCTCATTCACCAGTCTTATGGCCACATACTACATTATTTACTGTCTTTATTCAGCCATTCAATTTTGGCACTTGGCAATAAACCAGGAGATGAATGACAAAACTGTTAACTGTTGGTGCACAGGTCCTACAGAATCTATCCACACAATTATCATCATTCTTAGGCATCCAGGTGTGGAGTTGTAATATAAAGCACTAGACTGAAAAGTTGGCTTGAATCTTAAGGTTGGTGGTTCAAACCTACCAGCCACTCCTCAGAAACCCTAAGCAGGGTCACTATGAGACAGAACCTACTTGAAGGCACTTAACAACAACAACGTCATCATCATTCTTACTACTGTCTTCATCATCATCATTATTAAGGTACAGTAACTTCAGTATTTCTGTTATTCCATCTACTCACATCCCCTTCAGTGGCTATCTCCAGCTTCCTTGGCTCTTAGAGGATTTGCCTTAATACTTTTTTTTCAGACAAGGGATTTTATTTTATTTTTTTTAAATGAAACTAGATTTGTGAAAGTTCAAATTTGAATCTGAATTCCTTTGTGAGGCCTCCTGAAATATTTGTTTATTCATTTATATCCTGTTGTATTCCAAGAAGGATTAGAATTGATTTATGAAACAACTACAATATAAGGCAATGAAATGAATGCATGAGGAAAAGCGGGAGAAAAAACCCAGAATTGAATCAAAACCTATGTCACATGGATCTGCAATTGCTTTAAAGTAAACAACAATGTTGACTAATTTTTCTTGAAAGTCAAACAAAGAGAAAAGCCTTTAAATAGCTATAAGTCACAATTGCTATTTAACAATAATTATGTAAGTTCAAGTGCAGCTCTAGGTTCAATATAGAATGATTTGTAAGAACTACCTCTGTAATTCAGTGAAAAAGAAAGAAACGGCATTAGCAGCATCATTTCAAGCTTTCATAGATAGACTTTTTGCTTTATTTTAAGATACACAAATTCTTTAGAATCCCCTTTCCCCCCTGCCAAAAAAAAAGTTCAATAAAATACACAAAAAAATGTACAGAATACGTTGATTTTTTCATCATCAAACCAACTTTTAGAAAGTGGTACTTAAGTGATGTGAAAGTGAATGCTATACAAGATAGATATCTGCCTTATACGGCATCTCAGTAATCCTGAAGCCGATTTGTACTCATAATCCCAGCACAGTAAGAACTTGTAATAGAAAGATGCACAGAGACACTCAATATGGTGGATACCTTGTTGTTAAGTGTCATCGACATTCTGATTCATAGCTATCCTGTATAAAGTTTCCCAGGATCAACAGGTGGGTTTGAACTGCCGACCTTGAGGCTCAAATTGACCTTGTGATCCAGAGTATTATTCTGCAGCACCAAACCAGGGTGCATGCTGAATGTAAAGATCACATAGACAAGTTTTCAAATTCTGGCTTAATCACTTCCTCATTACTACACATAACCGAGACTCAATGATACATCTTAAAAATAGATTGCTGTGATTGAGTGCCATCGAGTTGGTTCCAATTTATACTGATACTGTATAAGGTTTCTGAGGACCAGCAGCTAGATTTGAATAAAAGGTAGATATTGGGTCGGAACCGACTCGAAGGCACTTATCAACAACAACAATTGTTGTTGTAGCTAAGTGCCGTCAAGTTTGTTCTGACTCATAGAGACCCTTTATAAGGCTTCCGAGGAGTGGTGTGAACCACCGACCATGCATTCAAACCAACTTTTCAGTCCAGCTCATTAACCCACAGTGCCAAACCAGGACTCCAAAAGGTAGATAGAAAAACATAAATCTGCTATGAACATCCTAATTTATCTTCCTTTAGATCATAACTCTTCTTATTCTTTCATACAGTGTCATTTTAGCCATCAGACACTCTCATAACACCTTTTACTCTTCCTTAGAACTTGTCATAAATGTAATCATACGACAGTAGTCAAAAAATATTGCTACTGCTGTAGAGCATAAAATCTGAAGGCTTTTTGCCTGTGAATGACTCCAGCCTAGCAAAGCTTAATTTCATCTTTTGCCTGGCTTTAAGTGTGTAGATGCCAAGTTTTCATGAATACCTCATGTACCCCTGAAAGCTAAGGTGCCAGTATTAAAAGCAGAATATTTAAAATTGGAGTTTACCTCAGCTAGTCCTCCCAGGAACATTCTTGGACACATCTCTGAATGGTTGTCTGGTTGTGAATTCATAGTCTGAGAACCTCAGCAACAGAAAACTTTCTTACCTGAAAAGTTCCCTTTCTGCTTTCCATAGGACCCGCATACATATATGATGGCAAGGCTGCTCTGGGAGGAGATTCCTTTGCTGTTTGGGTCCTGTAACAGGTGGAGATACATTTTAGAAACTAATCATGGTGTTTAGGATTTCCCTCATCCAGGTGATCTTGTACTTAGGCTTGTTTAACACATAACAATGGATCTGTATACTATTTATGTAAAGAAAACAAAAATCCTCACCACTGGACCAATAAACAGCATCCTTATCAATGGAGAAAAGATTGAAGTTGTCAAGGACTTCATTCTTCTTGGATCAACTATCAGCATTCACGGAAGCAGCAGTTAAGAAATCAAACAATGTATTGCATTAGGCAAATGTGCTGCACAAGACCTTTTTAAAGTGTTGAAGACCAAAAATATCAGCTTGAGGACTAAGTTGTGCCTGACCCAAGCCATGGTATTTTCAATAACCTCATATGCATGCAAAAGCTGGACAGTAAATAAGGAAGACTGTAGAAAAATTGACTCATTTGAGTTATATTGAAAGTGCTATGGACTGCCAAAAGAAGAAACAGATCCATCTTGGAAGAAGTCCAGAGTGTTCCTTGGAGGCCAAGATGGCCAAACTTCGTCTCTCATACTTCGGACATATTGTCAAGAGGGACCAGTTGCTGGAGAAGGATATCATGTTTGGTAGGGTGGAGGTTCAGAGAAAAAGAGGAAGATCCCCAACAAGATACATTGACCAAGTGGCAGCATCGATGGACTCAAGCGTGGCAACAGTAGTGAGGTTTGCCCAGGATAGGGCAGTGTTTTGTTCTGCTGTTCATACGGTCGCTAGGCTATTGTTTAGTGCCATCGAGTCAGTTCCAACACAGTTCCGACTCATAGCACCACTGTATAAGGTTTCTGAGGAGCAGCTGGTGAGTTTGAACCTCCGACCTTGTGGTTTAAACTAACCTTGTGGTCCACTGCTTATCCTACAGCACCATACTGGGTGCTATGCTAAAACTGAGAGACAATAGTATTCAAAATCCCTGTTCTCATTAACCTCATAGGTTAGGCCAAACATTAATTCAGTAATCATCTACAAGTAAAATGAATGAAGAATATTTTTTTCCCTATTTGCTTGTACATTTGCTCTGTCACTGTGAAATTAAAACTGCTCTAGCCAGATGTGTATTTCTATCGTGTGCCATTTATTTAATACATGAGGAATAAACAGAACAGTGTATATACCTCTATGTTAAAGGAGTAACGAGCTCTGGTAGCATAGTGGTTATGAATTGGGCTGCCAACCTTGAAGTCAGCAGTTTAAAACTACCAGTGGTTCCACAGGAGAAAGATGAGACATTCTGCTCCCGTAAAGATTTATAGCCCTGGAAACCCTGTGCAGGGTCACTAT
Organism: Chrysochloris asiatica; assembly: GCF_000296735.1. Taxonomy (NCBI): domain Eukaryota; kingdom Metazoa; phylum Chordata; class Mammalia; order Afrosoricida; family Chrysochloridae; genus Chrysochloris; species Chrysochloris asiatica. The sequence continues at coordinate 9,170,652 of NW_006408530.1, forward strand.
GAGTCAGAACGGACTCCACAGTACTTAACAACAACAACAATGTTAAAGGAGTAAGAGTAAAAAACTTAACTGGTTTAGTGTTTTGGGTTTGGGATTTTGTTTTTGTTTTTATTTTTCCCCTTAGGAATGACTTGAAGGATTTGGGTTTATAATAATAGATAACATAGGGAAAGGTTTAAGAGAGGACTCAGTCTGAATTGAATGCTGTGAAAATGGGGACATTCTATAATTGAAATTTTGAATTTTAAGTAAAAACAAGGAAGATTAGTGGGAGGTCCTGGTGTGGCACTGTAGGTTAAGCACTCAGATGCAAGGTCAGTTTGAACTGCAAGGTTGGTGGTTCAGACATACCAGTTGCTCCTTGGAAAACCTACACAGGGTCACTATGGATCAGAATGGCAGTTAACAACAAAACTGTCATTGGTAATGAAGAATGTCACTTGTGTTAGCTGAGCAAGTGGGGTGTTTAGTATTTTGTGGCTCAGAGAATGTACATGTTTCATTTGTGCTCTGTCATGATGATGGGATAATCTTGCTTATTGTCTTGATCTATAATGGTCACAGAGTGGCCTTGGCTGATGTGTGTGTTTTGTGACCTTGCTGATGTTCAACAGGAGAACACCAATCCAGCTGATAGAACACGGCCAGCTCCCAGACATCTGTGCTGCGTCTCTCTTTTTCACGGGAAAGTGGCAGAAACAACAACTACCATTTATGTAGTAAAATTTTACTAAAGATCATTCAAAAATGGCTGCAACAGTACATTGACAGGGAACTGCCAGAGGTTCAAATTGAATTCAGACAAGGATGCGGAACAAGGGATAGCACAGCTGATGTCAGATGGATCTTGGCTGAAAGCAGAGAATACCAGAAAGATGTTAGCTGTGTTTTATTCACTA
>NW_006408530.1:9175278-9197043 GCF_000296735.1 Chrysochloris asiatica
GGTGACCCTGCTGGTATTTAAAATACCGGTGGCATAGCTTCCAGAATCACAGCAACTCACAAGTCCCCACAGTATGACAAACTGACAGATGAGTGGTAGATCTCCATATCTAATTTCACCTAAATTAAATTAAATCTACATATCTAATTTGGGTGAAATTAGATTCTCAGTTTTCTAGCAGAGGCTTAAAATTAGGAAGTTGGTCAGAAAGGGGCCTGTTTTCATGTGGGAGGGAAAAGGGATACACTTTCAAGCAGGAGGTAGGAAGAAAGGGATGTCTCATCAAGAGCAGCAGCTACTCAGAAATTTTAGGTATTAAAAGACACACAAGGAGAAATAAAAGATAATACATTTCTCTTAGTTTGTGTCCTGTATTGTTGAGACTGAGTTTTATTTATTTATTTATATTTAACTTTTTATTGTGAATTGGATGAAGGTAGACTGAGTTTCAGAAATATAATTTTTAAAAATTACAATGCACTAAAGTCAGAATTTCTGTTTTTGCCAAATATGGGATGTCATTATTTAAAAATATATGAAACTTGTGCAAATGAATGCATGAAACTCTATCTTCCACAAAAAGTGCTCTAGACAATTCTAGATTCTTGCTTAAATTTTATACTATTTGATTTTAGCATATTACTTTAAAGATAATTACTTTTCTGGATGATTCATCTTGCTCTCTGATTAGGTAAATAATGACTACCACCAAATACCTTCATTCTTAGGTATTAAAATGCTATGTGTATTTTAAATCTTTCTGTATAAAAGATCAATTGACTAACTCGAAGATTGTATCTCTACTATTAACATTTTTTTTTTTTTTTTTTTTTATCATTCATCACATCCTGCCATGATGCTAGTCTTTTTGGCTAGTTCCCAGGACCTTTGACAGTCTTTCATCTTCAGAAACACAATTGCTTCCTGTATGGGTAACCTCCGGAACATAAAACCTGCTCTTCCACTGATTTGGAGGTGAAACTTGTGGCAAAGTTTATGCATGCCTTTTTGCTGAAGACATGATTATCTTTGTAGCTTCTCACACATGAAAGTTTCTGGCTCTTCCACCACCCTCTTCAAAGCACATTTTTCAGAAAAAACTCTAAGTAGATAATTAGTTTTACTTAATCTCGAAAGTTACTTTCACTCACATGTGTGGTCCATTCCCTGCTGCAATTTTAGTACAATATTTATATTTTTCGTTTGAGGAAAACATATACATATGACGAGTCTTCAAAAAGTTTGTGTGAAAAATTCCATTATCTTTTAATTCCATTTTTCCACAAAATTTTTGAAGCCACCTTGTATGCACACAAACACCCACATGCCTGAAATGGATTCTTTACATGAACTCAAGAAGCATATTATTATTAAAAAACAAATGTTGTTCGGTCATATTGGTCTATCCATTAGTCTACACAGTCTCAAGCACATGGAGATTTGACCATTTTCTGATTAAGAAAACTATTTCTCCATTTGATTCTCCATCTTAGATCACAATGTTTACACAATGGGCAAAACTTTACTTCCAGATGTGTTAGTACATAACACACTGTTGTTAGATTAGATTAGTACATAAAACACTCTTGCTTCCAAATTCCTTCCAACACCACTTTTCTAATTCCACTTTGCTTTGGTAACAAGCTGAGTTTGTCCTGTTTAGACTTGAGATAATTATCACATAACTTAAGGAATAAAATGCCATTATGGCAACAATTTTTACCTGCGTTGTTTTTGTGTGTTTTTTTTTGGTGGTGGTGGTGTGCCACGTAGTCAGTTCTGACTCACAGTGACCCTGTATGGGGTTTCCGAAGCTGCAAATCTCTTTATGGGAGCACAAAGCCTCATCTTTCTCCCACGGAACAGCTGGTAGTTTCGAACTGCTGACCTTGAGGTTATCAGCCCAACTTGAAACCACTATTCAATCAGTTATCCAACAATTTAAATTGTTGACATGGTTTAAAAATAAGACCCAAGGAGAGTTTGATACAATAAAGTTTACTTGCAAAATTCAACACTTTCTGTGATGGCTGTTGGTTATAATTCCAAATAATTTAAATCACAATTAGCATTGTAAATATTCAAATAAAGAAAGGACTTTTAAATAAAAAGTTATGTTAGAAAGAGTCTAGTATAAATATAACTACCAAAAGGTTAGTGTTTTACCCACTGAGATGCGCCTTGGAAGGAAGGCCTGAGGATTTGCTTTCAAAAATGACCGCCTTGAGAAACCCATGAATCAGTTCTACTCTGCACACATGGGGTTTTCATGAGTTGAAATCAACTTTAGGCAACTGGCTTATGATATCCATGGTGGCCAAACTATTTATTGAAGCTCCTTTATAATTTAATATTGCTCATGATTGCTTCCTGTTTTTTTTTTTGTTTTGTTTTTGTTTTAATTTTACAGCGGAAGAAGTGTAGCTCAGAGATTCTCTGTTTTATAAGTATGTGATGCTGGACAGGGACCAATTTGATTTCCTCCAAGTTTTACTGTAGTCTTTTCCAAGTGATTATAATAAATCAAAGAACCCAGTAAGGATACTGGCACACAACTATGCTGAATCAGTTGCATGAACTGTAATAGTTTGTGCTTCATTCATAGTAAAATTAGATGATGTTTATTCATAATTAGGCCTTATAAAGCCTAAAACAGACTAGGAGTAAGCAAAGTAGAGCAGCTTCTACTCTTATAACAAGTTACTCTTATTTTTCCCAGTCCTAAATTAACAAACAATAGGCCAGGAAGAGCTGGATCAAAACAGCCATTCTCAACTGTGCATTTTAGAATGAAGTTATAATTAAATTTAGACAGGAGATCTTGGAGCCTACGCAATTGTCTGTAATGGAAAAATAAATAAATAAATAAATAAATAAATAAATAAGCAAAGCAATAAGATATTGTACCACAGACTAAAGAGTGAGATGATACATTGTTTAAGAAAGAAAGAAAGGAAATGAAGAAACTAAATGCCTGGCTTTCCTGGTGATGGGATAATTTAGTTTGGATGCTGAGTTGAGGTGCTTCCTTTCTAAGGAGTCATGTTTCTTCTTCCAGATGGTTTCTCCTCTTAACTCAAAAACAAAACAAAAATTGCTTTTGTGGCTATTGATTTTGATTAATGGATCCTGTCATGGGAAACCATTTTCTTTTTCTTGGAAAGAACACAGACCATTGTGATAAGGAAAAAGTTTGGGTTTAAAACCCCCCATCTATCATTAGCCAATTAGATTGAGGACTATGCCTGTGAATTCTTTTCATGGTTTGAGAAACTTCAGCCTCAATGGGGAGATGGTAGGTTTGAAAATCTTTTAATTTAATTTATAATGTGGCTAGATTATAATGGCTGACGGAAGAGAAAGCTCGTGACTAGGGTGCTAATTTCAAAGCAGGAATGTAATTAATGTTCCCAGGGTCAGGCTCCTGCCTAGTGGATGCCCCCATGGGCTTCCAAAGGCAGAAAAGAGGGAACTACAAGGAGAAACCATCCCTGTAAGCCAGCTGGGCTTCCCCAGTTGCCCCTCCTGGCTCAGCTTACCCCACTGCATCTCCAGTCCCTGCTGTTATCTAAAATCAAGCAGAGCCAGAGGAAATTGATGGAGACAGTGCCAATATCAGCACCCCTGAGGGCTCCCCCTTTGCCAGCATTAGCTAAAAAGAAGCTGGTCTCATTCTCTGTTAAATCTATTGATTTTTTTCCTCCCTCAGGCCAGCCCTGCATTATGCCCCTTCCAGGGTCTGAGGTCTGTGCCTTTCACCAATATGTTTCTTTTAGAACATTCATTTACAGAATCAAAGACGGATTCTCCTGAGTATCCTGTTATCTTACTAGTCCTGACCTGAAATACAGCTGGAAAATGCAGGCAGCTTTGTAAGTAACAGATCTGACCTTCATCCCTCAGAGCTTCCAGGCTTGCTTCTTGTTCAAAAAGACTCTCAGAAAACCAGGAGATAGTGCTCGTTCATTGCCCCACTTTTTCTTTGGGTACCAGTGGCTAAATCCCCTTCTGATTCTGTGAAAATTCTATTTAATTTCTATTTTCTCCTTAGTGGAAATTAAATATAATACTTTGTAGATGTTGTCTTGAATCATTTAATACATTTTGTTCATTCATTCATTTATGCAATTTATTCATCCATCTACTCATTCATTCAATATGGCTTATTATCTACTATCTACTCTATACCAGGCACTGTGCTAAATGTAGGGCTACCGGACAGAACAAAACCGACAGGTCCCTATCCCCATGATGCTAACAGACAAGTGAAGGAAGGGAAGCAGATTTGAAATACAGAAAGGTCAAAGTTTCAACCCTATAGATTATGGTATCTATGGTATCAGGACAAACTACAGGGTGCTCTAAGAGAATATAGCAAGTAAAAAGGGGAATTAAGAAGGAAGTGACATTCAGTCTGACATAACTGGGAGCCAAAGAACTTGACCTCGACATCTTTTATGTGGAGACTAACTGCGTAGAGTGGGAACAAGACTGCAGGCAGGCAATGACTCAGAAGGCTGTTGCTCAGTTCCAGCGGAGAAATGATCTCCCATTTAATGACAGAGGATGGACTTTTTGAAGTAACTGATGTTATACTTGTCTCATTTTTATCTACATAAGACAACATCAGATATCATTTTTTAACTTGATGGAAAGATATAAATATTGTTTTATTTCAAAAGTAATAATGCCTGATTAATAGTAAAAAAATCAAATTATACAATATAGATTATGGAGAAAAAAATATAAAAAGAAACTAGAAGTCATCCCGATTACCCACAAATCCTTTTCCTACTAGTTAAGAGTAGAGGTTATCTTTCTTTATCTTTCTCCTTGCATGATTGTGTGCATGTACATGTATATGAATGAGTATATAGGATAAGTACTGGGTTGCTAATCATAAAGTTGGCAATTCAAACCTACTAGACACTCTCAAAAACCCCATACAGTGTTGCTATGAGTCAGAACTGACTCAAAGGAACACAACAACAACATATACACACATATACACAGACATAGTACATAAAAGAAATTGTAGTATTTATATTATCTAGAAATTACTTTTTTCACTTAATATAGATATCTTTATAGATTAGCAAACAGATCAAAATGATTTTTAATGCTTGAAAAATACTGTATAAAATATAGTTGAAAGTACAATCATACTTGAATCATTTCACATTTTTCCAATTATTTTTAAAGTTCTGGGTATTTTCCTTACATTCACTTTTTTTAAAATTCATCTAAAATTATCTTTGTTTATTGTTTGAAGTGAGCATACTAATTTAATTTCCCCTCAATTTTCCTAGCCATATTTATTGAATAATCTTTCTTTTCCTCACCACCCTCATATAAAAACATTCCAACATAAATATATTTTTGGAGTCTACTTTCTATGCCAGTGATCTATTTATCTTTTGTTAAGCGTGCAGTAGGCTATTTTACTAAAGCTGTAGTTCTTTAGCAGCTTATAAGCAAGTGAATCCAAGAGTAGTATGTAGAAGCAGTCACTGGAGCCAAGCGAAATAAGGCTCCAAAGTCTGGAGAAAAATAATTTATTTGTTCTGGATGACATTAATGATCATTACATTCTTATATCATTATGATATCATAATCCCAACAATTCAATAAAAAGTAAAGCTATTATAGATTGAAAGTCTATATTTTAACTCAAGGCATGGTTAAGAGCTGACTTTGTGTTGATTTTCTGTGATAGAGTGTACAAAGTAAAGTATTCATAATGCAAAACACTGGCCTTCTCTAAAGCATCACTCTCCTAAAAATTACCAACTTTCTTACAAATAAATGGATTAAATGGTGGCATTAACATTTTTTAAAATAGGAATGTCTTAGTTATTCTGGGATGACTTTTTCCTCTACGATCAAAGAGCTGTACTACCAAGTCCTTGAGTACCGCTGTTGCTATGTGACATCTTGTTGGATCTAACTCATAGTGACCTTTTATAGGGCATCTGAGGCTGTCAATCTTCACAGGAACCTTGGTAGCATAGAAGGTTAGAAGTTGGGCTGCCAACTGCAAGGTCAGCAGTTTGAATCTACCAGCTGCTTCTTGGGAGAAAGAGGAGGCTTTTTGTTCTTGTAATGACAAGATGGCACACAACCAACACATGTTTACAGGGCACATCTTTTATGGGAACAGAAAGTTTCCTTTCTCTCCTTGTGGCCAACATATAACACTCTGCTCTACCAAGCCCTTGGGTACAAAATGAAAATACTCTGGTGGTACAATGTTTAAATGCTCAACTCTTAGCCAAAAGATCATTGATTAGAACACATTCAACGGCTCCTCTGGTGAAAAGACCTAGTGATCTCTTCCTGTAAGGATTGCAGCCTAGGAAACCTTGTGGGGCAGTTCCAATCAGTCCTATAGGCCTAGTTTGAGTTGAAATTGGCTTGATGGCACATAATAACAATGTTTTCTGCTTTGGAGTACAGACTATGGGCAATTTTTCAGAAAAGAAGGAGATGTAGAAATAAAATGCATATGTGTTTTACTCCTATAAGAATAAACAAACAAATCCAAACCTATTGTAGCTGAGTCAGTTCCAATTCATAGAGACCTTATAGCACAGGGTAGAACTACCTCATAGGGTTTTCAAGACTGTAATCTTTATGGAAGCAAACTGTCAAATCTTTCTCCTGAAAAGCTGCTGGTAGGTTCTAACCACTGACCTTCAGTTAAGCAGCTGAGCACTTAATCACTGCACCACCAGTGCGGCTTCATGAGAACACTGATACCTGTAGTGCAAAGTAACTAGCCACAGAGGACATAGGAGAGAAAGTAGGGTTGGTTAATCTCTCTTGATCATGTCAAGAAACTACGGTTGATTTCACAGATACTTTGGATCAGTTGTCAGTTGGAAAAATGCCGGGAGAAAAACAACTTGAATAAACTGAAAGGAAACATTAGTAAATACTAATATTATGCTGCTGGAAATAACCAGCAGGCAAAAAATGTCAAATTTTGAGGTCTAGACTCTGAATCTGCAAGGGAAGTCTGATCAAAGAGTTTTGTAGAGATAAAACAAATCCTGAGTTATGATTTGAACTGGTAAGGGAGAGATTAACCGAGCCAAATAACTGAAGAGCCAAATATAGTTAATGTTTTAGTGCAGTTGAACTGAGATGCCCAAAAGAAGAATTTTTTATAGTAAATCATTGAAATCACAAAATAGTCCTATTAGTTCGTTAATAAACTATTAAACAAGCAAAATCAAAATTTTCCCAGAAACGATCATCATTACGAATCCTGGTGTGGCGCTGTGGGTTAATGCGCTAGACTGCAAAGGTGGTTTGAACTGCGAGGTCAGTGATTCAAGCTCACCAGCCTCGGAAACCTTATCCAGGGTCGCTATGTATGGCACTTGATGGCACTTAATAACACCAGCAACATCATCATTACACGACCCAATGTATTAGAATCTGAATCTCTTTTAATAGTATCTCAAGCTAAGCCAATTTATACAATTACATGAAAAAGAAAAATTTACAGGCGCATCCATAGACACTTAAAGAAAGAAAAATGGGTCAGACAAGATTCTAAGTGACCATTCTCTTTCTCTTTCTCTCATACACGACTATATAGAGCCTATTGAATCACAGCTGCTAATTCTGCCATTATTAATAGTGGAATAAGTAGGTATGGGCTGGGTTACTCTCCCTTTCTCCTTTCCATCATCCAGCCACCAAATGCTACATAATCTTCCTCTATCAAGTTTTTCCCACCAGTTCTGCTGTTACCACCTTTGTCTAGGCAGTAGTGGACTGACTAATTGATTTCCCTCTATCACTCTTCCCTTCTCCCAATCCACCATTTTCTCTATACATAAACTGATTTATCTTTTCCACTGTAATCATCACCCTGTCTCCAAACTCCTTTAATGAATTCTAATTTTTGTAGAACAAACACCAAATTCTTTATCTTGGCTTTCCACATCTGTTTTCAACCTACCACTCCATTGTCATATGGAAAGTACTCTAAACCTTCTCTTTAAACAAACTTCTCTGCTCATTATTCTCCAGATACTCCACAGCCATTCTAGTCTTTGTGTTTCCATATATGTGATGCCACCAGTGATTAAAGCACTCCCCAGTCTTTTTCAAAACCCAAACCCTTTCATTTACAGTTCAATTCACATTCCATCTCTTTCCTACTACCTTCTTTAACTTTCCTGGTGTCAATAGACACTCCATCCTCTGAACCAGTTTAACAACCATAAACTGAATTCCTGGCTAATGCACAGGACCCCAAAGTCAATTTAAACCACAAGCTCACCAGCCGCTCCTTGGAAACAGGGTCATTATGAGTCAGAATCAACTCGATAGCACTTAACAACAACAATCAAGCCTAGAGATATTTTAAAATACTGAGAAATGGAAGGAAAGTCTTTTAAAAATTGCAAGTGGTTTTCTGTTTCCAAAGGTAGAGACTCCAATTCACCTTTGTGGAAGATAGCTGTTATGTGTGGTCATCACTGGTTTTAGTCATTAAATGCTTTTAGCTTTCTTGTTTCTGGGTATATAATGGAACAATCCTTCCTTCTCTTGAAGTGTGGTCATGTGACTAACTTGGACCAATGAATTATGAACATAAGAGATGCATGACATTTCTAGTTGTAACCTTTAATATGTGATTCTCCAAACATTTCTTACTACCGTAACAACTAGCAACCTAACAGATAGTAGCTTCAACCTCAGTCTAGTTCTGGGAAATAACATAAAACAGAGCTCCCCAAATCACCAAACCACTTCTCTTCAGTGAGGCAGAGCTCATAAGCTTATGATGGCTCTATGTAAAAGATTAGTCTTCTTTGTGAGACCAGGGTTTGATACTCAGCCAGTGTACGTCGAACACAGTGGAAGCGTACATGTTGCTGTGGTGCTAACCAGGCTTAGATAAAGATGAACTAGGAAGAAAGGCCTGGTGATCACTTCTGAAAATTACTCAATGAAAATCCCATGGATCCCAACAGTCTGATCCACAACACATCACAGGTATCACAGGATCACCAGGCAGTGCTCCCTTCCATTGTACATGGGGTCACCATAAATTGATGATCAATTAGATAGCAACTAACAGCAATAAAACAACAATGCAGTTAGGTCAATATAGAGGAAGCAGTCTGAAATGGGCTTTCTTATTTTTTTTACAGAGGGAGAAGCATTTATTTACTTTAAATGAGAGGAAGAGTCAGAAACAGCAGCCTTACTTGTCAAGCAAAAGACAGTTGTTGGGTGAGCTCAGGGAGGACTGTCCAGCTTCTGAGCCCAGTTCAGCTATGGGGGTCTGTTCTGTCGGCAGCAGTAGCATCCCCACATGCTGATGGCTGCCGCCTCTGACAAGCCCACTCTCACCTTATGGCAGCTCTCTGGGATGGCAGTCTGGAAACACCATATGGGTTATAGCCTTCCTCACATAATCCCATGAAAACTGTTTTACAGCAACACATTATGAATATTTCATTTTTCTTCTACAAATTCACTTCCAAGGTGTAGAACATTCCTTTTCTTTTTCTTCTTTCTATGTTTCCTTGGCCCTTTGGATTAAATGGTTTTTATTTAGTTCAACAAATGCTTACTTGTTAATTTTAGGATATTAATAGAGAGCTGAAAAGTATTTACTATCATGTTAACAATTAAGAATAGACTGACACTGGGTAGTATGCATACACAAAGTAAACAACAGCAAAGAGCTAAGCAGAAATTGATACAAAAACAATTGGTTTTGCATTTTTATTTTTACTTTTTGCTGAACTTGGGCAGATTTTTAAAAAACAAAGTTGGTTTGATTAATCTGGTGTTCTGGTTTCCTGTTGATGTGGCCTTTCTATGACCCTGCGGAAAGGCATAATCTTAAAAGCTCCTTTCCCATTCTATGATTTAATTTTTAAAATATTAACCGTCACTTAAGTTTGTTTGTATGCTGTTTTGAGAGCCAGCTTGGTAGCTGTTGTTTCATCTCTTGCTATTAGAAGAATCGCTCAGCCTCCCAGAGTGAGTGATAGCAGCTGGCTGACAGGCCAGGGCAGTGCCCCAGTGCCCAGTGCCCACAAGGAGGGGGAATACCATACCTAATTAAAGCAGCAGGGAACATTTTTAGCGAGGCAAATTGTAATCCTTTATCTGGAAACTGGCCAGGGCACTAAGGTTAACAACACTGTTTATGCAAAATAATAGTAAAAAATACATGCCCACCAAGGTTTTAAGGATCGTAAGTGTCTAGGATGTCCCATTTATGTCTAATTTAAAATTTTTTCTTATATTCAGGATTCCTTATTACCTGCTGAAGAGCATGGCAAAACTGAGCAATTATGGAAAGACATTGGTAGCTTCAAAAATACTCCAGTATTGTATTCATCCTGGTTTCTTAAAGAATTCTATTCATGAACTCAAGGGGGAAAAATTAAAGCAACATTGCATGAAACAGCAACAACAAAAATGGGTTATGGAAGTTTGTAAGTGGACCCTTTTTTGCTGTTGTTGTTTTAAATGCCGTTTCAATTTGGACCCATAGTGATTCTGTATTTTTTTCCAAAGAGCAGCTGGTGAGCTTGAACTGCCAGCCTTGCAGTTCAAATCGCTTTGTAGTCTGGAGCATTAACCCACAGCGCCACAGCAGAACCCTTTCTTAGTGGTTGAAAAATCCAGTTCCAACTTTACTACTTTCTGTCTGCGTGATGTTAGGAGAGTCACATGACCTTATCTCAGGTTCATTTTCTGTGTGTGTAAAATGAAGGTCATATTATCCATCCTCGTGTGATGCTATGGGATAAAACACTGGACCACAAGATCAGTTTGAACCACAAGATTGGTAGTTCAAACTTACCAATCACTCCTTGAAAACCCTATACAAGGTTGCTATGAGTTGGAACTGACTCAACAGCACTTAACAACAACACCATCTTGTCAGAATTATAGGGTTGATGCCATCAAACATGTAAAAGCACATGATAAAGTGGAATGTAAACTTGTAATGTTGTTACTAAGAGTTACTAGTTTATGTGAGCCACATGTCCACCACAACATTGGAAAGCATCCATTAGAATGGATTACCTATGAATGTGCAAACACATTACACAAGAGCAGTTTTGATCAATCAACCAAACCTTTTGATGGCATCCAATTCACCTAAAAGTACTCTGAACTGGTCCCCAGGTAATCTGTTAGTTATACATTGAATTGAAGCTGCTTCAAAGAGGGACTCTTTTAGGACAGTTGAGAACTCAACATGTTCAGGCAGCTGCTTATTCAACAGGCCATATAGAGTTGTGAAAATTTGGGGTAAAGAAATAAAATCTATGTATGTAGGAAATTGTTTCAAGTTGAATCTAAGGGTTGAGTAAGCAAGTGCAAGTTGTTGCCTCTAGAAACCATGTGAAATGACCATAACAAAATACAGGACAATGCAGCATCAATGGGCTCAAGTGTGGCAACAATTGTGAGGTTGGCCCAGGATCGGACAGTGTTTTGTTCTGTTGTGCACCGGGTTGCTATGAGTCGGTACCGACTCCATGGCACCTAACAACAACAGCAAGAACTTCAATGCCATTTCCAGTAGTGTCACACTTGACATAGGCTCCATCCAGCATCACTTCTAGTTTTTAGGGAGGTAAATTCCATCTAGAGGACACTTCCTGAAATGGGAAAGATTCTGAGGTGAATGAAAAAAAAGACTGGGAACTACAAGGTCTGCAGTTTGAGTCAACCAGATGCTCTGCAGGAGAAAGACGAGGCTTTCTGCTCTCACTTAAATTTAAGGCCTGGAAACCCTTTACAGAGTTGCTATGAGTTGGAACCAACTCTTAACAGCACTTAACAGCAACAACAACAACATCTATGTTTACATCTATACTTATACTTACATTTATATCTGTCTATATTAAAACATAAATAAAAATATCTACTAATGTCAAAAATACTTCTTTGCTGTTCCTACTCTTAACAGTTTAGAATTTTTCAGATAATGATTTTGAGTTTCAGATAGAATGTTTCTTTACTTTAATTCAAATTAAATTTATAACTGCAAATATTTTAATCCAAATGCCTATTTAATCTTTTTATAGAAAAGGGTCAAGCCAGGATAGAGTCCTGGTATGGTGCTGTAGGATAAGCACTGGACTGCTAACTACAAAGTTGGTGGTTCAAACCTGCCAATGGTCAGAACTGACTCTACAGCACTTAACAACAACAGCAATAGAATAAAAAAAAATGTTGGATCTGGTTTTGGTTTGTTTGTTCTGGTTTGGAAAAAAGAAAATATTGTATATGTATGAAAATAGACAGAAAAAAAACCCTCAAGGTAAGATGTTTGGGCAGTTTAATTTCCATGGTTTAGCAAATATGAGAGACTTTCTTTGGTGAATGTGGTGGTGGCCTGAGGGCCTATGAATCATTCAACAAAATTCACAGCCCAGAGGTCAGAGCAGTTGAAGGGTATGCCCTGGGGGTGTATGCCAAATTCAGTGTGAGTTTGTAAATGTGTCCCTCCACTCTCATTTCCCTGCTTTTCACCTGTTGCTGACTTGTCTCTGAATTGTCCCTCCCATACAATCTACCCCTGAGGAGTAAAGCGGAAACTACGTTTTGGTCTTCTTTAGGTCCCAGTGTCATTGTTTTACTGCCTCCAACAAACCCTGGGCCAGAAGGCTCATCTGGTATCAGCGTCATTCATGTGCAAAGTAGAAACTGAACTGAACACATTATCTATGAGCTGAAATTGGTCTCTCAGACAGTACCAGCCTCTTTAAGGGGTGGCATCCACTTGAAGGTTGGTTATTAGTTCCAAATGCTGCAGAAGCATCTGCTCTCGACTAGCTAGAAATCATGTTTAATAACAAGAAAATCTACTCTAGCCAAATCCCTGTTGGGAGGGCTCTCACATGAACAAAAGGCCCCCACTTCCCCTGATTTCCATAACAGATGTAGTATCTGATGCATGACAGCTCAGCGCAGCCCTGCACCATTATTCTCTTACATATCCATCTGCAAGTAACGGTGCTTTCATTTTATTAATTGCTTTGGTGGGCTACACGTTATGTTTTGTTGCCCAGAGTGTACTCTGTGTGTGCTTCATGCTACACTGGTCACAATAATAGTTATTTTTCTTAATGTTAAAGGTTATTAGCCTCCTTCCTTTACTTTGCTATGCATCATCCATACCCAATAAACTATTAATGCGTCCCTGGGGGGTTGACAGTTTCACTTATGTTGGTCTAGTCCCCCTAACCCTCTGCTGCTTCTTTGTCTTCTAACTGAGCATTCCTGGGACAAGCCAGTTGCAGGTGAAAGTCATTAGCAGGGTAGATAAAGAGTGGAGGCAGTGAGGAATGCTTTTCTTTCTTTCTTTCTTTCTTTCTTTTTTAAGGAAAGGAGTACGAATTTTGACAACAGCTGTTTTAAAACCACACACATACACCAAACACACACAACCAGAGTAAAAAATATTTGGACTTTGGAAAAACAAATACTATCAATTTGCAATTATTCCCAAGTCAATTTCTTCCCATTGATGGGGCTTTAGGTAAATAGTGAAGTTTGCTCCTAATGCATTAAAACCCACCCAAAGAGCAGTCACCTTTGAATTGACTCTGACTCACGGTGACCTCATGCATGTCAGGGAAGAATTGCTCCATAGGGCTTTCAGTGGTGGATCTTTAGGAAATAGACCATCAGACCTTTTTTCTGAGGCATGTTTGAGTGGACTTGAACCTTTCTATTAGCAGCCAAGCCTGTTCATTGTTTATGCCAGCCAGTGACTCTAGATGCACAATAGTATCTGCTGTACTTTACAGAGAGAATAGTGCATAAGGAGGACTTGAAGAGGGAAAGAATCATGAGAAAACAGAGTGTTGTAAGAAGGGGTTCATAAATATGGAATAAAATATAATATAGGATCTTTATATTTTCTTTTTTAGTATGTGTATGCAAATTTTCATCCTTAAAACACCATAACTTGAAAGAAAGTAATGGAATTTAGCACCAGGATGAGTTTAGCTGTTGTTCAGGTTGTTAAAAATAAATAAAATAAAAGACAGAGGTACAGTTTACAGCTGACACAGAGCAAAGGCACAACAATTATACAGGAAATTGCTAATGTTAGTTTAACTGTAATTTGCAAGTCTGTATTATCTGAGTCCTGGTATGGCACTGTGGATTAATACGCCAGACTGCAAAGCCGTTTGAACTGCAAGGTCGACAGTTCAAGATCACCAGCCACTCTTCGGAAACCCTATACAGGGTTGCTATGGGCCGGAATCAACTTGACGGCACTTTACAACAAACAATTATCTGCTTGTGTGGTATCTAGACATACAACAGTAGAATAAATGACCCATCTCTGTTTTCTACTACCAAGCTCTCCTGAATGGAGCACCCAAACACTAGAGCAAATTGAGATGTCCTAAATGATATTTTGGAGTCCTGGTATGACACTGTTGGATAAGCTCTCGGTGCAATGTCAGTTTGAATCACAAGGTTCACAGTTCAAACCCACCAGCCACTCCTCGAAACTCTAGATAGGGGATGCTATGACTCGGAGCCCACTCGATTACATTTAACAACAACAACAAATGATATCTTAAAGCAGAAGTGGATGATTATGAACAAGAATTTTTCTATTGTCTATATTATAGGCTGCTGCTTTTGTGTTGGACAATTTATTTATTTATTTTTTGCATATGGTTATGTTTTGGAAAGTCTGACATGAAACAAGTCTGTAGAACTAAATAAAATATTAAGTCATGTTATGACTAGATACTATTACTTAATTTCTTCTTGGTACCTTTTGGAAGATTGCCCCAAAAATACTAACACAAAGAAAGAACAAATTTATTATGTTTTGCCAAATATTATTTAATGGAAACAAATATAATAATTTCTTCAAAAGAAGTCTCTATTTGGTCATTACATTGTTGTTAAGTACTGTTGAGTTGTTTCAACTACATAACCAGCCTGTATAGGGCTTCCAAGGAGCAGTTGGTGGGTTTGAACTGCTGACCTTGTGGTTCACAGTCCAGTGCCACACCAGGGGTCCTGGTATTGCATTGGGCAACTTAACAACAACAACATCAGTGGAGACAAAGCTAGTCAGTGCTCTGTACTCTGTCCCTGACTTCACCACTGAACATTTTTAGACTCAGTTCGTAGTGGAGGGGGTAATTTATCCCTCAGCCCTGTTATTGAGGTTAGAGTTACCACAGCTTACAGTCCTGAGTTCTAATCAGAATAGGCCTTTGCAGAATTGTGCTTCTTGGTTTAGGTGGAGCTGTATGATTTTACTTCTGCTTCCCTACTGCTCTTTACCGGCCCACACAATAGCACTGATCCTGAGCATTCTGGACCAGAAAGAGCCAGTCCAAAGACTTATCATTCCCTATGTTTCGCAATGAGGAAAAGGAGTGTCAAAACATTCATTAAGGAAATTGCTTAAGATCAATATGGGTTTAGGATTCTGTTTGTGGATTAGGGAAAAAAGGCTTTACCTATTACCTAATTCTAAGGAGCTCTGGTAGCGTAGTGGTTACGAATCGGGCTGCGAACCTTAAGGTCAGCGGTTCGAAACTACCAGCTGCTCCGCGGGAGAAAGATGAGGCTTTCTACTCCCGTAAAGATTTACACCCTCGGAAACCCTGTACAGGGTCGCTATGGGTCGGACCCGACTCGACGGCACTTAACAACAACAACAACATTACCTAATTCTGTAAAATAATAAAAATGCTACTATGACAGACATGCACTAAAGAAAAGAAAATCCAAAGCACTCATATGCTGTCTGTTAATTTTCTTATCATCTTATAGCTGCAAATTTTCAAGGAGACTTGGTAGCTATCACTATATTAATGGGCCATGAGAAAGATAACAGAAATGTCAAGGGAATTAGCAGATAGATAGACAAAAAGGGTGAGAAAGAGATGGGGAGAAGTCTATCAAACACAGTCAGGAAGAACTTACTGACTCCCCATCATGCACCAGGCACAATGGCGCTAAAGAGGAAAGACACAGTTCCTGTTCTAACGGGGGAAGAAGATGGGTAGGCAACAGGTCATGGCATACTTGTACAGGATGCTTTGAGAGCA
Organism: Chrysochloris asiatica; assembly: GCF_000296735.1. Classification (NCBI taxonomy): domain Eukaryota; kingdom Metazoa; phylum Chordata; class Mammalia; order Afrosoricida; family Chrysochloridae; genus Chrysochloris; species Chrysochloris asiatica. The sequence continues at coordinate 9,191,373 of NW_006408530.1, forward strand.
GATGAAGTGGAAACATTTACCTGCAATATCATGACAGATTTGACAGAGGAGTGTCATTGCTTTCTCACCCTGAAGGATGAGTTTGCATTTGAATCCATCAGTGAGATGGAGCTGGGCACATTCATCTTTACACAAATATAGGAAGGGTTGAAGGTGGTAATAGAGACCTGATGAGGAAGCTTCACAAGAGTATTTAAAACAATGTCTTTTGACTCCTTACTGCTCTTCTCTTCAGGATTACTCTCCATCATCAACAATGGATGGTGGTGTTATTGTTGTGTAGTGGTTATGTGCCATGGAGTTGGTTCCTGCTCATAGCAACCCTGCATAGGGCTTTCAGGGCCATAAATCTTTACAGGAGCAGAAAGTCTCATCTTTCTCCCATGGTACAACTGGTGGTTTCAAACTGCTGACCTTGAGGTTAGCAGTCTGACTCATAACTACTACACTGCCCAAGCCCAAACCTGCTGTCATTGATTCTGACTCAAAGCAACCCTGTATGGGATTTCAGAGACAGTAAATCTTCACAGGAGCAGACTGCCTCACCTATTTCTCTAAGAGCTGCTGGTCAGTTTGAACTGCTGGCCTGTGGTTAGCAGATCAATGCTTATCCTACAGCATCACCAGTCAGGGCGTCTAAGTTACCAAGGATGCATGTTGTTGTTAAGTGCTGCTGGTGAATTGATGCCAGCTTATGGTGACCCATGTATGATAGAACAAATCACCATGTTAATAAAAGGTTGCAGATTGGATGGCTGTGATAGATAGGGCTTTAATTGGTGGCTTTTCAGAAGTCATAAATAGCCAGGCCTTTCTTCCTAGTCTATTTTAGTCTGGGAATTCCGCTGAAACCTGTTCAGCATCATAGTGTCACTCAAGCCTCTTGGCAGAGGGGTGCTGGCTGTGTTCAAAGTACATTGGTCAGGACTCAAACCCACAGGGATGGCAAGAATTCTACCACTGAACCCACAGTGCCTCCAAGAAATGCTTGTTCTTGTTATGTGCCTTTGAGTTGACTCCAATTCATCGTGACCCTATGCACAACATAATGAAACATTGTCCAGCTACTATGCTTGCTAACATGCAATATAGAGGAAGAGTTGTGAGAACACAGCAATAAAAGAGATGAAATAAGTTAGGGAAAAGAAAATAACTGAAGCTGTATGATAACATAAGGAATGTGTTACTTTGTTAAAAGCTCTTTAAATATATATGTATACACATACATATATATGGAGCTTTGGTAGCATAGTGTCTAGCTGCTAATCTCAAGATCAGCAGTTCGAAACTATCAGCTGTTCCATATAAGAAAGATGAGGCTTTCTGCTCACATAAAGATTTATAGCCTCAGAAAACCTACACAAGGTCGCTATGAGTCAGAACTAACTATAACACATGACTACCACCATATATAAGGAGCTCTGGTAGCGTAGTGGTTACGAATCGGGCTGCGAACTTTAAGGTCAGCGGTTCGAAACTACCAGCCGCTCCGCGGGAAAAAGATGAGGCTTTCTACTCCCGTAAAGATTTACACCCTCGGAAACCCTGTACAGGGTCACTATGGGTTGGAACCGACTCGATGGCACTTAACAACAACAACAACCACCATATATATATCTATATAAAACAACAATAGAACAGCTATGCCCTAGGTGGAAAGTGATCCATAAAACCGCAAACATTTCATTAAGCTTGGCTTATTTTATGCCACCCTCACTAATTTATCTTTTTGTTGTTTTTTCCTTTAACACAAGCAGTGGCTAAAGTTGTAGCTAATGATGGCCTATGTCTTGTGCCAAAAAGACTTGAATAACTAATCACTAGCTTTTGGTCCAGTGACAATGCTTTGCTCTAGGAGGTAGAAGGGGGAATGAGGAAAGAACCAGTGGACTGCTGAAAGGGCTGAAGAAGGAGAATGCATTTGCAAAAGTCAGATACACGGAGAAAATTTCTCTTCCTATCTTTCCAAGGTAATATAAACCGCTGCTCACCCCAACACACCTTATTCTCACCATTGGGAAATACTGGTTTGGTAATTTTCTACCTTTCAATTGCATTAGTAGACTGATTTACCTCCTCTGTTGAGTTCCTTCAAACTCACAAAGATTTTTGGAATGAAAATGAGGACTGCATTTCATTAAGTGGGCAGAAGGCAATTCAAATCGAGTCAGAGGAAGGAAACTGGAGCAGGCACTACATAAATTAATCTTATGAAAGGAGGAAATTTCCCCATTGCACTGTTGAAGAGCATTCTGAATTTGTATAGAAAATCTAGCATTGATGCCTTTAAAGTTTTAGCCGCACTGTTTCCTCTCTGAGCCATTGTCTTCTTACTAGAATAGGAAGCAAGAAAAACCTGAGAAGACCATCTCGGGGGTGCCCAGAGGTGGGGTGGACTTGAAAAGGAAACGTTAAAGGGCTTAAGTCTATTCATTTCACCCTTTCTTTTTCCTCTAAATGGAAGCACAGCATTAATGCCAGTGCCCAGGCCCAGGCCGGGAGAGCTGGCAGATCTACCCGGTACTGCGAGGCAGCTGAAGCTTTTCAGGGTGACAGCTTTTCTCCCAATGTGTCCTGGTAGGAGTTTGAGTTGACAGACAACAAAGAATAGGGAGGGAAGGGATTCCGACAAACAGCCCAACAACCGCTATCCTTGTCTCCACAACTGTGCCTTGGCTAAAGGACAAAGAGAATAAATCTATTATGGGAAAGCGTCCCACGCCCTGCCTGCCTCTAGTTATCTTTAACAAATTGAGGAATAGAGAGCTTGAGGGTGAGCAAGCCGAACTCAGCTCAGCCTGTCCCCCTTAGGGTCAACCCTTCCCAGGACTTGAAAAAGGAAAACTGTCTGTCAGCTGGTGTAGATAGTCTGGGTGGGAACTTGTTAAAACAGATAATGAAAACATATTTCTCAAAACCACGAGGAGAGGCTATAAAAGGTATCTTTCCCTAATGCCTATACTGTGCCTGGCACCCAGTGGGTACTCAATGGAGCCACATTTAAATCAAATGGGAAAAAAAAACACAACAACAATGGATGCTACTATTGGGGATATTGCAAAATGTTAAGACGATAAACAATCTCACTTATTTACGATTCTTTCTCTTTTTGAAGAACAAAAACAACAAAAATCAACTGAGTGGTGTGTTGGTGATTTGACAGTAAAGTGAATGAAAACTCACTTCCACATGCCTGTAGATATGCAGTGAGAGCTTGACCCTCATATACATAGTTGGTGTTGTTGCTAAGTGCCTTCTTAGTAACAACCCATGGTGAGCCTATCATTGCTGGAGCAAAAAGCCTCATCATTCTCCTGGAGAGCACCTGGTGGGCCACACGTTTAGTGCTACAAGCTGTGAAACCTCACAAAAGATATTAAAATTATTTTTGATAAATCCCTCCTTGATGTACATTCAATATTTAGACAGAGGCATTAAGCAGAGTCTACCAACATGGTCAGGAAGCCGCTCTGACAAAACCAACAATTGCTTCATGTCAACATGTGTTTGTTTGTATGTTATGGCAGCGAAAGGACCAAAACAATTCTCCACTGAATGCTAACCTAGCAACATTACCAAATAAAACCATGATTCTGGGTATGGCTACCAAGTAGGTCTCCAGAGAAATGTAAAGGCTCATTTTATAGACCAATTAACAAGCACGATTGTTTTTCCTAAAAGGAAAAGACTGTGTGAAATCCCAGAGTCTGAGATCCAGTCCCCCAAGTGGAGGGTCCACACGTGCTGGTGTCACATGTGGCTCAGTTAGGATTCCAGATCATTCCTTTGTGAAATCCTTCCATGGGAGGAATAAATGATGTATGAAATGAAGACATCCAGACTCCACAGGGAGCAGAGAGAGGACACTTCTAGCTTTAATGTGTGGTTTCCGATGGGTTTTGGCTGTGACCCCTGGGCACAATTTCTATCCAGCTGTGTGGAGCCAAGCAGCCTCCCACAACCCTTAACACCAGAACTCACCCACCCACTTCTTCTCCTGCCAGAAAAATACTCTGTCACCCAAGTTTGCTTGTAAATTTCTTTCATCACAGACCCTTCCCACCTCGGCACCCTGACAGCCAGCTATAGTGGTGACACCTCATAATTACAGTTATCGGGCAAGATTTATTGTAAAATCTGGTGATAAATCATTGGAATTCTGTGAAATTACTGTTACCAGTATATCCAAAGCTCCAGTGAGGGCAATTGTGGCAGGTGTGCAGGCCCTGAAGGGCAGTCAAACACTGCTTCTTAACATGATTCTAATTTCAGTAATCCAGGTGGGATTGTAATTGTATGCCAGGAAATGCATGTCTACTCTAGCAGTGCTAAAAGCAGGATAGGAAAAATAAAACTCTAATCAGTTACATGTGGATGAGCTCAATGGAGTATTATTGAGAGAAATTATTATTTTTAGGATGCTCCACCCATTCATTAAAGGAGCTCTGGTAGCGTAGTGGTTGTGAATTGGGCTGCTATCCTCAAGGTCAGCAGTTCGAAACTACCAGCTGTTCTGCAGGAGAAAGATGAGGTTTTCTGCTCCTGTAAAGATTTACAGCCTTGGAAACCCTGTACAGGGTCGCTAGGAGTCGGAACTGACTCCACGGTACACAACAATAAAAACAACAACAACTTTCCTTAAAGGCACTTAGTATATGTTAAGACAATTAAACAAATTTAGAAAGATATTGGCTTAAAGAAATAACAAGTTCAAGTTAACACCAAAACAAACAAGTGAAAATATGTGGACCACAGATTTCTAGTTACACTTGAAATGTGTTTACTTTGGGATTGAAAAAAATATATATGTGTCTTTGCTGTTCCTATTGATCAGTAAATCTAATTAAATGATTAATGCTATGGTTCTGCTAAGGTATCTAAGCATGGATATCTTTTGTCTGCATATACTATGAAGCTTTTAAAAGTTCATAGAAAAATGGAATTAAGTGATAATGCAATTTTCCTATGAATTTTTTGAAGTCCCCTCATATTTTTTCCATATCATTTTTCCTTCTCTCTTTGGGAACTACCCCCATATAACATGACTGAGTGTAGACGTCTGGCTTAGAAGTGGACATTTAACTGAAATTGTGCCACTTAACCCTGCTTTTCTGACCACACTGTCCCTGAATTCTTGTTGTTGTTGATTTGACGCTGACTCATAGCAACCTTGTATAGGATTTCCAAGGATCAGCTGGTGGACTTCAACAGCCAACTTTGCAGTTCAAACTGACCCTGAAGCCCAGTGCTTATCTTACAGCACTACATGGCTCAATTATATGAGATGCTTACATTTTGAAGCAGAGAACATATAAACTAGACTTTTTTCCTATAGCAAAATTTGTGGTTTTAGGCTCTGAAGCTGTGAGATTTTCTGTCATATGGAGGAAGACAAACTTCTGGGAAAGAAAATAATAGCTAATGCAGAGTCAGAGATGCAAGGCAAAGACTATTCTACCCTTGTAACTATATTCCAGAATTGTTGTTGTTGTCAGGTGCCATCAAGTTGGAACCGACTCATAGTGAGCCCATGCACAGCAGAACGAAACAATGTCTCACTACCGCCTCCACACATGACGCCATCAATGATGTCACCTGGCTGATCCATCTCGTTGGGGGTCTTCCTCTCTTTCTCCGACCCTCCACCTTACCCAGCATGACATCCTTCTTC
>NW_006408530.1:9197791-9200102 GCF_000296735.1 Chrysochloris asiatica
ATGCTCTGGTCGAACAACTTCCTCTTGGTCCAGGTACAGATTTCTCAGAAGTACAATTAAGTGTTCTGGAATACTCATACTTCTCAATGTTGTCCATAGCTTGTCATGATCCACACAATCGAAAGCCTTTGCATAGTCAATATTCCAGAAGAGTAGGATTGTGAAATTAAGAAAATGGAAACAAAACAAAATCAAACAGGATGTCTGGTAAAATTTGAATAGTAAACAAAGAATTGTTTAATATAAACATTTCACATGCAATATTTATAGCCTTCTGGTACCAGAGACACTGCCCTCTCCTTGGCATCCTGACAGATAGCTGTAGAGGTGACATTTTATAATAACTGCTGGAAATTCCAAACTTAACTGGAACACTGTATTTTATATGACTACCGTATATTGACTCCTTGTTGCCCCATATCATTCCAGACATTCTCCTATTTTAGGGACTATGCAGGGAGTATTCTGTCAGGCTTGTCCTTGTCCAAGCTATCCATCTGGAAATTCCTTCATTCCCTACAAGTATTGCTCAGATTTCAAGGTTTTATCCTCAATGGTCCCTAGTTTTATCCTCAGTGGCCAACTAATTTCATATTAACCACTTTACCATCATTCTCCATTACCCCTACCTGCTCTAAACTTTTTTTCCCATGGCACAAATTACCTTAGCTCTATAAAAGTTGATATAGTTAGGTGTCTTTGAGTCTGTTTTGACTTACATTGACTCTTTGTACAATAGAACAAAACATTGCCTAGTCCTGTGTCATCTTGTGTTTGGAGGCATTGTTGTAGCCACTGTGTTAAATCCATCTCATTGAGGGTCTTCCTTTTTTTTTTTTTTTCACTGATCCTCTACCTTACTAAATATACTATCTAGCTATTTACCCATTATGTTTATTTGTATCATCTGTCTCTTTCTGCTAGAATGTCCACTTCATGATGAGAAACATCTAGTTAGTATAGTCTATACTCCAAGAGTGCGTGGCATCTAGTAGACGCTCAACAAACAAGTATTGAATGAATGGATGAGAATTCGCTCTCTTCTTGAGATTTACAGTATTTAAATTCATATATTGTTTAAATTCTTTGAATTTGTAACTTCCTCTTTTTGCTTAAATTTATTCACATTCTGGATTTCCGTCACACGCAACCAAAAGAAACCTGGCTTATAGGAAGCACTTCCAGTAATTGAAGAGAGAACCTTCTTCCTCGTGCTTCTAATTAGACCTAGACTTTGCTATCAAAGTATTCAGTATTTAAAATATGATTTGGACAAATTATTTATGTTCTATATGCTTTGGTATCCTCATTTAAAGATTGGAGGTAAGCATGGTACCCTCTTTGTGGTTTATCATGTACAGGAAATTAAATGATAGAATAGTGCTTGGCCAACACTTCTTGAATAATTGCTACAATTATTAATACTTGTAGTACAGTTCAGGTAGTAGTTTTATTTAAACAACTCATGTATTTTACAATGTGAATGGTGTGCTCTGGAGTTGTGAGCTGAAAAAACTTCCATATCCATATGAGGTAGTCCAGAATAGAGAAGAGAAACGTGTCAATGTAATTTAAGATATACTATGAGCAGAGTAATGGTATATTATTGTAGGATAAACACTGAACTGCTAACTGTCAAGCTAACTACAAGATTGACAGTTCAAACCTACCAGCTGCTCTTTGGATATCCTTTATGTGGTCAATATGAGTCAGAACTGACTCGATGGCAGTTAAAAACAACAACAACAACCCAATCATTTGGTGGGAATTTGCTGAATCAGAACTGAGTCGACAGCACTTAACAACAACAAAGAAGATGTTGGATAGAAAAATCATATCAAGTAAATTCAAGGTATCACACAGGTACAGGAGTCCTGGTGTGGCACTGTAAGATAAGCACTAGACAGTTTGAACTATGAGATCAGTAATTCAAACTCACCAGCCACTTCTCGGAAACTCTATACAGGGTCACTGTGAGTCGGAACTGACTCAACAGCACTTAACAACAACACAAGAATGAGGGGGTCTCACTACCATCAAGAAATAATGCTAGGAGTGAAGTGCATCATGGGGACCCTGAAATCCCTGAACTGAACCTCTTCCACCCAGGATGCAGAACAAGGGCATATTGAATGGTTTAAAATCAGGAAAGATGTGTACCAGAGCTGTATTCTTTTGCCATACTTATTCAATCTGTATGCTGAACAAATTATCTAAAAAACTAGATTTTATAAAGAGGGTGACATTAGAACTAGAAGAAGACTCATTAACAACCTTGCTTATTGAAAGCAAAGAGAACTTAAAATACTTA
>NW_006408530.1:9202812-9230213 GCF_000296735.1 Chrysochloris asiatica
TGTTTTCTTATCCATTCTGCCACTCTCTGTCTCTTCACTGGTGCCACCCAGCAAGATGGACTGGCAAAGTGGCAGCATGAATGGGCTCAAGCATGGCAACAATTGTGAGGTTGGCCAAGGACCAGGCAGTGTTTCATTCTGTTGTGCATAGGGTGGCTATGAGTCACTACCAACTCTATGGTACCTAACAACAACATAGTGATAATCTGGGTAGATTTTTGCAAAGGGCAAAATGATCCTTCATCACAGGGGCTTATGAAGAAGTTTTAAGAAAACTGAAAACTGCATATGTGAGAAAAAGACCAGGAAAATTGTGCGGATTTTTTTTTCCAGTACAATAATGCATCTGTTAATTCTTCAGAGTAATAGTAGTAAGGGCTGTCTTATGAGGATTTTTTCTGAGAAACTTTATCCCCTTAACCCTCTGACTCTGATTTTGCCTGGAGCTCTGGTAGCATAGTGGTGACGAATCGGGCTATTATTCTGAGGGTCAGCAGTTTGAAACTACCAGCTGTTTCTCAGGAGAAAGAAGAGGCTTTTTGCTTCCGTATAGATTTACAGCCTCGGAAACCCTGTACAGGGTCGCTATCTGTCAGAACCAATGCCATGGCACATAACCACCACCACCATTGTATCCTGCAATCTATCTGACCTCCTCACCATCTGGATCTCTCTTCCTATATTTTTCCCTTCTTTGACATTGTTATTATTTTGATCTTTGATTGGTCTCACAGGTCCTCTGAATTTGTTGTTGTAATTTTATTCTGTTCTGAACTCTGCTATCTGTTAATCTCTAGTTGTTGCCTGTTCTTGTTGGTATTCATTCCAAAGAACTCCCTTTAGGATGTTTTGAAGTGCGGGGTTGGCTTTGACAAAATCTCTTAGCTTCTGTTTATCCTGGAATGTTTTGATTGTACCATCGTATTTAATTGACAGTTTTGCTAGGCAGATGATTCTTGGTTGGCAGTTTTTGTTTTTTTTTTTTCTTTTAGGGTTTTATTTTTGTCTCCCCATTGCCTTTTTGCCTACATGGTTTTTGCTAAGAGGTCAGAGTTTAATCTGATTTGCTTGCCTTTGTAAGTAACACTTCTCTTTTCCCTGGCTGCTTTTAGATTTCTGTCCTTGTCTTTGATTTTTGAAAGCTTGATTATGATATGTCTTGGTGATTTTCTTTTGGGGTCTATCCTTCCTGGGATTTGTTCAGTTTCCTGAATGCTTATCTCCTCATCCTTCAAGATGCTAGGAAAATTTTCTTCCAGAAATTCCTCAAATATCTCCTCTGTGGACTTCTGTGATTCTTTCTGTTCTGGAATGCTAATAAGTCTTAAGTTATTCCTCTTCATGTTATCCAACATGAATCAGAGCCTCTCCTCAGATTTTTAAATCTTTTTTTCTGCTTGCTTTTCTATTGTAGCATTATTGATAGATTTGTATTCCAGCTCGCTGGTTCTGGCCTCCATCTCTTCAATTCTTCTCCTTTGCCCTTTCAGTGTATTGTCCATTTTTGATATTTTGTTATTAATGATCTATTCCTCTTTTTGCAGGTTTTGAATTGTTTCCAATGCTATATCCATCTTGTTTGATTGCTTCTGTAGCTCTTTCCTGTCTTCTTCCTTATTTTCCTCCAGCCTTCTATGGAGCAATTGGATTTGTCACCATATCATTCTTCTGAATTCCTTCTCAGGCAGATCCAAAGCCTGCTCTTCTTCTAATGTGAAGTCTGTGTCTGCCTCCAGCTTATTTGTCTCAATTAGTCTTTTCTGTTTTTGGACATGTGCTGAGATCTTTTGTTATTTTTTCTTGGAAATTTTCAATAGTTAGATGCATTTTCAATGATTAAATGAATGCATGTTGCTGTATTGTTACACTTACTGAGTGTTTCCTGGTGGATGTGATCTGGAGATAGGCTTCCCTTTTCATGTTTCTTATTACTCAGCTTCAGGCTATCTTAGCAAGTGTTGGCTATTTGTGTAATACCTAGAAGCTGATATTGGCTCCTGTCCAGATGGTGGAACATTATGGGGTATGCTTGTAGCTTAGCTATATGGCCACTACTGCTGCCTCTTCTTGGGTAATGTGGGTAGGGAGAGGAAGCTTTCACCCCCAGGAAAAAAGTGAGACCAAAAGGACCAAAAAACAGAAGCAATATAAAAGCGAAGACAAAAACCACCACACAAAAAACAAATATAAAACCATAGCTGACTGTCCAGTAGCCTTTACTGCGTAGGTCAGTGTGCATGCACAGTAGAAACCTCTAGCAGTGGGTGGGAGTGTTCACTCACTCAGACCCCTGCTCTAGTCACCACTGTGGAGGTGTACAGATAGATACTGAGAAATGAATGGAAGAAAGATTATCCACTATTTTTATCTTTGAACATTAATTAGGTATCTTCGTATGCACAGTGTAATTCTCAAAATAGCTGCATCCTTGTTTATAGTAGTTGATGTTGGCTCTTGTCTTTTATGTTGGGGTTTTACAAGGTGCAAATAAGGTTTGGCTGCATGGCCAGGCCTGCTGTCTCTTGTTAGGTTGGGCCAGAATAAACGTTACCACCCAGGTCAACTTTGGGGCTGAGTTCCAGAGTCAGACGTCATAAGAAGCAGGCAATAGATTAGCTTGTGGGACCGTTTTCAGGGATTTCCTCTTTATGCCATGGGAAAATTGTATCTTGTGGGTGCAACACTGTACTCTTTTGGGGGTACTCTCCCAACCACCTGAAGGTGTCCGGGCTGGGCAGAGAGGAGAGTTGGAAAGAAAAGTGTAAAAAACCATCACACCTCTTTTTCCAGAAGCTGCTCCATGGTCTCAGTGCTGTATCAGTTTGACTGTGGCCCCACTCTCTGATCTGAGCCCAGGCTGAGGATCCCACAGGTAGTGCCCCAATCGATTCAGAAATCACCATGTATTCCCACCACAGTCGGATTTCTCCACAAGTGGGCACTGAAAATTGATGCCCCACAATTGATATTAGATCAAAAGCCATTAAATGTTCTGACAAAGTACCGTCTCTGTGTTTTTTGCACCGCTGCCGAGGAGCCTCCCCTGTGTTTCTCTGCTTCTCCTGCCCAAAACAGGAAGTGCCACAACTATATTAAATATCAACACAGTCATTGATGGTGGATAGGTTTTAGTGGAGCTTCCAAATGAACACACAGTAGGAAAAAGGAGAAGTGCACTACTTCTGTATGATTAGCAATGGAAAATCTTATGAACAGCAGGGGAACTTTGTCAGATCTAGTGCCTGAAGATGAGCAGCTCTGGAAGCACTTACTTATCTGTGTCAAGAAATTTGGAAGACAGCTAGCTGGTCAACCAGTTGAAAGAGACACATGTTTGTGCCCATTCCAAAGACCATGAAATGCATAAGTCATATAATAATGTCATTAATATCATATGTGAGTAAAATTTTACTGACTATAATTAAAAAATTGTTGCAACAGTACATTGGCAGGGAACTGCCAGAAATTCAAGCCAAATTCAGAAGAGGATGTGGAACTAGAAATATCCTTACTGATGTCATATGGATATCAGCTGGAAGCAGAAAATACCAGAAAGATGTTTACTTATACTTTATTGACTCTGCAAAGGCTTTTGACTGTGTGAATCATGATAAACTATGAATAACATTGCAATGAATGGATATTCCAGAGCACTTAAATATGCTCATGAGGAGCCAGTACATAGACCAAGTGATAACTGTTAGAATAGAATGAGGGGATACTGAGTGGTTTAAAATCAGGAAAGGTGTGCACCAGGGTTGTATCCTTTCATCATATTTATTCAATCTGTATGCTGAGCAAATAATCTGAGATGCTGGATTATAAAAAGAAGAACCTGGTGTCAGGATGAGGGGAAGACTCTTTAACAACCTGGAATATACAGATGATACACCCTTATTTTCTAAAAGCAAAAAAGACTTATAATACTTACTGATGCCGATCAAAGATTATGCCCTTCAATATGGATTGCACCTCAATGTAAGCAAAACAAAAATCTTCATAACTCAATCAATAAATAACATCATGATAAATGGAGAATAAATTGGAGTTGTCAAAGACTTAAGTTTCCTTTAATCTATAACCAACACTCATAGAGATAGCAAGATATTTGTCAAGTAATCAAAGATATATTGCATTAGGCAAATCTGTTGCAAAAAAATCTCTTTCAGATGTTCAAGAACAAAGGGTATCAGCTTGAGGACTAAGGTGAGACTGGTGAGACTGACCCAAGCCATGCTATTTTCAATGGCCTCATATATATGTGAAAGCTGGACAATGAACAAGGATGACTACAGAAAGTCAATGTATTTGAATTCTGGTGTTGAAAAAGAATATGAAAAGTACCATAGACTGTTGGAAGAGCAAACAAATCTGTGTTGAAAGAAGTAAAGCCGGAATGCTCCTTAGAAGTTGAGATGGTGAGACTTTGTCATGTTATTGGTCTCTCCTAATAACAGACATGTTATTAGGAGGGACCAGTCCTTGGAGAAGGATAGTGTGCTTGGTAAAGTGGAAGGTTAGTGAAAAAGAGGGAGACCACCCCCAAGGAGATAGATTGACACAGTGGCTGCAAAAAAGGGTTTAAATATAACAGCTGTGAGGATGGCACAGGACAGAGCAATCTTTCATTCTATTGTGCACAGGGTCACTGTGAACCGGAACCAACTTGACAGCAACTAACAACATCAACAAGCATAGCTTGGTGATGATGTAGAACAAGCACTGGACTACTAACCATGAGTCTGGCAATTCAAATCCACTAGCCAAGTGGAGGGAGAAAGATGAAGCTGTCTGTTCCTGTAAAGATCTGCAGCCTCAAAAACCCTATAAAGGTTCACTTTGAATCAGAATCAACTGGATGGCAATGGGAGGTTTGGTTTGGTGGTTTTGGTAGCATAGCAATTAGTACACTCTCAAGGTAAAACTAGAAAGCTTACTACCTTTTACTTAAGTCTGACTTATAGAATCTATAGGACAAAGTAGAACTGTCATCATAAGGTTTCCAAGGTACTTGGATAAAGCAGCCTGTCACATAGTCTGGTGGGTTCAAACCAACAACCTTTTGGTTAGCAGCCAAGCACTTAACCATTATGCCAACAGGGTTGTATTAATGGAATCTATAAATGTTCAATGAATGTTGTTGTTAAGAGTCATCGAGTAAATTCCAACTCACAGCAACCCTGTATAGGGTTTCTGAGGAGAAACTTGTGAGCTTGAATTGTCCACCTTGCTGTTCAAACTGACCTTGGGTCCATTGCTTATCCTACAGTACCACACCTCCAACTGGTGGTGCGAAGTCCCTGAGCTCTGAAAAGCAGAGGAAATTAGAGAGGACACTCAGGGTCATGAGGTTGATCCCTAGGTGCTTCAGGCTAATTACTATATAAGCCACTCTCTCAGCACTTTGACATAGGTTCTACCAACTCATTATTGCAGACAGCCAATTCTAGATCAGTCCTAGCCTCTAATTTGTCTTGTTAACATTTTGCAGTTTGAATCCTAATTTAAGGCTTCCAAACACATGGTCACAGTGCATTTTTCAATTTGGCAGAATCTGTGAAATGTATTCTTTCCAATCCATGACAATTTCCTCTCTCAAAGCTTTTTGGCCTGAGGAGGTTGAATCTCCTGACTATTAGAGAACTATCAAATCCAGGAGGGGCACTTAGACACATTGAAATGTTATTCAACTCTAAGGTAGAATGTTGTTGTTGTCAGGTGCCATTGAGTTGGAACCAAATCATAGCGACCCCACGCACAGCAGAATGAAACAATGTCTGATCCTGGGCCTACCTCACTACCGCTGCCACACTTGACGCCATCAATGATGCCACCTGGCTGATCCATCTCGTTGGGGGTCTTCCTCTTTTTCTCTGACCCTCCACCTTACCCAGCATGACATCCTTCTCCAGTGACTGCTCCCTCTTGACAATATGTCCAAAGTATGAGAGACGAAGCTTAGCCATCCTGACCTCCAAGGAACACTCTGGCTGCACTTCTTCCAAAACAGATTTATTGGTTCTTTTGGCAGTCCATGGCACTTTCAGTACTCTCCTCCAACACCACAACTCAAAGGCATCAATTCTTCTACGATCCTCCTTATTAACTGTCCAGCTTTTGCATCCATATGAGGTTATTGAAAATACCATGGCTTGGGTCAGGCGCACCTTAGCCCTCAAGCTGATATCTTTGATCTTCAACACTTTAAAAAGGTCTTGTGCAGCAGATTTGCCCAATGAAATACGCCGTCTGATCTCCTGATTGCTGCTTCCCCAAGTGCTGATAGCTGATCCAAGAAGAATGAAGTTCTTGACAACTTCAATCTTTTCTCCATTGATAAGAATGTTGTTTATTGGTCCAGTGGTGAGGATTTTCATTATTATTGAGGTAGAGTAGCTCAATAATAATGAAAACACAAAAACCATTTTATAGACATGGTTGTGCAACAAATTACCCAGTGTTGCTCAATAGAGAAACATTTCTGGAAGTTGAATAAGAGCTGTTGTGAAGGTTAACCTGTTGACATTAAGTCTGACTCACAGTGACCCTACAGAACACAGGAGAACTACCCCATGGGTTTCCCAAGGCTGTAAATTTTTATGGAAGCAGACTGCCACACCTTTTTACTGTTGAGAGGCAGGTGGGTTTCAACTATTGACCTTTTGGTTAGCTTATCCTCTGCAGCACAAGGCTTCTTGGTGTTGAGGTTAGGTAAGACATTTTAGTAATGTTCATCTAATTAAAGCAAAATTCCTGCTTAGAGAACTTCTGAGAAACTGAGATTTTGTTGTTGTATCTGTTTTAGAGGGAAAAAAAAACCCGCAAATTCAAATATATTTTATCAAGACCCTTTTAGTAAATCTTAGGGAGTCATAGTAGCGTAGTGGTTACTAATTGGGTTGCGAACTGCAAGGTCAGCAGTTCGAAACTACCAGCTGTTCCGTGGGAAAAAGACAAGGCCCTCCATTCCTGTAAAGATTTACAGCCTCGGAAACCCTATACAGGGTCACTATGAGTCGGAACTGACACCATGGCACATAACCACCACCACCAAGGAGCCCTGGTGGCACTGTAGAATAAGCACTATATTGCTAACCTCAAGGTTGGCAGTTAAACCCACCAGTCACTCCTGGGAAGAACAATATGGCTTTCTGCTGCAGTAAAGCTTTATTGTTGTTGTTGTCAAGTGCTGTTGAGTTGGTTCTGACTTATATAGATCCTGTATAAGGCTACTGAGGAGTGGCTGGTGGGTTTGAACCACCAACCTTTCTGTTCAAACCAAACTTATAGTCCAGTGCTTATCTTACAAAGCCACACTCATACAGGATCACTAAAAGTTTGAATCAACTCAATGGCAATATTTTTTATTATTGTTAAGTCTTAAATAAGATAAAAACAAGACAAAAAAAAATCATCCAGATGAGGGAGATCATTGGCAAGAAACCAAAATAGTGTCCAAAAGATTCATAGCCACTTGGCCAATTATTGTTGTTGTTGTTAACTCTCATCGAGTCAGTTCTGACTCTTAGTGACTCTGTATAGGGTTTCAGAGGAGCAGCTGGTGGGTTTGAACTGCCAGCACTGTGACCAATTAAAGAAGATGGGGCACATTTTTTTCTTCACCAAATCCTGATTGGCAGCAAATCAATTCATCGCAGTTGCAGACAGGACTATGGAAATGGGCAAGGGACCATGGTTGGGATCCACACAAAACTGTAGATTAAAAGAGTTTACAGGATTAGTTCCAGGTCTGTAGGACTTCCTTGGTCAGGTTATGACTCATGATCATGCAACCCTGGTACCCCAATTTCACTTTGGGAAGGCCCAGACAAACCCCTGAGGGCCAGAGTGCCCCACCCTGGGTTGGCTAAAGGAACTTCCTTAATCCACTTTCAAATGTACTCTGCCTGAGGTCAAAGATTTTTACATTGCCAGTGATCAAATTTAGGGCTCCCATTGTAAACCATTTTAGTATTTGTGCTGTGTGGTACTGTGGGTTAATGCGCCAGACTGCAAAGCTGTTTGAACTGCAAGGTCGGCAGTTCAAGTTCACCAGCTACTCCTCGGAAACCCTGTATAGGGTCTCTATGGGTTGGAATCGACTCGACAGCAGTCAACAACAACAACTGTAAACCATGTTGGTGTTATTGTTAAGTGCCCTCAAGTTGGTTCCAACTCATAGTGACTCTGTATAGGGTTTCCAAGGATCTGCTGTAGAGGGTATGATTGTGATTGGGCTATATGGGCATGGTTGCTACCCCTACTGGGTGAGGCTAGAAGAGTAAACACACACAAAAAAAGAGAAGGAAAACAAACACACAAGCAAACAGCAGCAACAAAAATAACATAGGCAACAACTTGGAAAACCAAAAGCGAGAAGCAGGAGAATAAGAATGCTTGAAGGAAAAAATAGAGAACAAAAGAACATAAAAGAGCTAAGCACAATTAGAGAAAGGCATGCATATAAGGAAAACAGATCAGACAGTATTAAAGAAAAACCAAGAGACAAAAAGAAGAGAAAAGAAAGAAAGCAGCAGGAAAGGTTGGGAAAGAAAAGCAGGAAAAATAAAAGCAGAGACAGAAAGGATTAAATGCAAGTGTAGGTAGAGAGAAGAACAGGAAGAAAGAATATACAAAGACAATGAAGAGAAAAAAACCAGTGTAGGTACCAGAGCCAGAGAGGAAAAAATCCTGGGGTCTCCTGCCAGCCAAATACTTCACATGATGGGTGGACAAGGGATGAGACAATGGCACTCCAGCCCTACATGTCACCCCTGTAGAACTAGGTGTTGTCTATTCTGGGCACCCAATCTAGAAGTAGTTAGTGGAGACTCCAAAGCAGCAGGGAGATCAGGGTATCTCTGTACCAGAGGGCAGCCAAGGGCTTGCGATATGCGGAGTTCAGAGGTGGTCAAAATCAGTTTTGCAGGTCTGGAAGATAAGATTTGAGGTGCCAGGGTTTGGGCTGTTAGTCCTCCACTCTCTTTGATGTAGCTCTAAATGCCTGGCCCAAGAGCAAGAGCTTCCCTGGTGGGGGCTGACCAGCTCTCTGGTCATCTGAATCTAGGAGTTGGGGTTCATGCAGACGGCTCCTGGCTTCTTTAACGGGGTTCACAAACTGGCTTTTACATTCATGAGGTTTCTGTTGCCGGGAGGGTGGGAGCTTTGCTGGGAGTGTATCTCAGTGGGGGTCACCACTCCTCTGGTCACCATGGGAGTGTAAAATAAGTAAATAATAACACCTTTCTCTCTGTATAAAGTCACCAGTATGTTTCTGTAATGCCACTTTGCTATCTTTTCTCTGAAGCTGCTCACAAAAGCTTAAATATGACCAATGTTGTGTCTGGTCAGTCAACATAGATCATCAATCTCTTCTTTTTTGCTGCTTCTGTTTGTCTTGCTCTCCTAACAAGCAATCGGTTCACTTCTCTATCTCTTCATCTGAGGCTCAGGGTTTCAGGACTATCATCTTCATCTGTCACATTTGGTTTTCTGTATCTTTGTTGTAGAGGGTCTGTATGGTGTTGCTGCCTAGTTCTCCATCCTGCCGCCTTCTCCGTGTATGATATTCTTGATGTCATCCCACAACTTTTTTCATCTTTGATCATTAGTGTTTAATATATCAAATATGTTCATGAGATGATCTCTAAATTGAAAGAGTCCTGCTGTGGTGCTGTAGGATAAGTACTGGACTGCTAACCAAAATGTTGGCAGTTCAAACCCTCCAGCTGCTCCTTAAAAATCCTATACAGGCTTGCTATGAGTCAGAACCAACTCATTGGCACTTAACAACAACAACATACTCAAGGTCATAATTTTAATTTTCTTTAGTGTCAACCTGAACTTGCATATGAACAATTGATGGTCTATTCCACAGTCTGCCCCTGGTCTTGTTTTGACAGATGAAATTGAGCTTCTCCTTCATCTCTTTCCACAGAGGTAGTCAATTTGATTCCTGTGTATTCAATCTCATGAGGTCCATGAGTATAGTTGCCATTTATGTTGTTAAAAAAAAAAAGTATTTACAATGAATCAGTCATTGGTCTTGTGAAATTCTATCGTGTAATGTCCAGCATCATTTCTATCACCAATATCATACTTTCCAACTACAGATCCTTCCTCTTTGTTTCCAACTTTCCCATTTTAACCATCAGAAATTATTAATGCATCTTGATTGCATGCTTCATCAATTTCAGACTGAAGTTGGTAGAATTCTTCAATGTTATCATCTAGGCTGTAAACCATAGCCTTCTGAAAATCAAGTGCTCACAGTTTTAGCTCTAATGCATGTCATTGTTCCATTTTTAATTTCAGAGTTTGGGTCTCCCCAGATAATTAATTACTTAGTTTTGTCTTGGTGGTGATCAGCTAAACTAAGCTGAGGTAACAACCTCACCTTAGAGAGTTTACTTATCATTCTTGCTACAAATCCCACATGGTTTCACAGGAAGTACTGTATAGATTCACTCAAGAAGCCGGTTGACAGGCGTGCCATCATTTTGTAGCTGTAGTATGGCACCATGACAGGGGATGAAAGAGGAATTAGAGAACTGGGCATTGGATTTTTACTGCCTCAGTCTGGATTTTAAAAAGCAGGGATTCATCCTGTTTTGATCCTCTGCTGAGAATTCTACCATAAAATTAACCAGAAGAACCAATTGGGGATCTTGTTAAAATGTAGATTCTGACTTAGTATATCTGAAGTGGGAATGCAAAATCTCAACAGAGGGTTCGAACAGTAATGAACTCATTTGAAGCCCAGCTAAAAAATACCACTGTTCACATTTTATTGAGTAGAATTAGTCAGATGAACCACACTAACTATAAAGGCGCTGAGAAATGTAGAGAGATGAATTGAATGTCAACAATACTATATCTCTCTTGCATGTGCAAAGCTTAAATTAGTTCATTAAGATTCAACATTCATTTCTAGGCAAGGAACATACTTTTTTCTAATTAATATGAATTTGCAATGAAATAAACAGTTGAATCTACTCATTCCCTATATATTTTGTTGTTAAGTGCCATTGAATCAATTTCAAATCATATTGACCCTGTATAGAGATTCCAATGAGCAAGTAGTGGGTCTGAATCATTGACCTTTTGGTTATTAGTCCAGTGCTTATCCTACAGTGCCACACTAGGGCCCCAAAACATATGTCACTGTTGCTGAGTGTAATAAAGTTGGCTATGACTCATAGTGACCCTATATAAGATTTCTGTGGAGCAAAAACGTACCTCTTGTTGTTAAGTGCTGTTAAGTCTGACTCATAGCAACCTTGTATAGGGTTGCCAAGGAGTGGCTGGTGGGTTTGAACTGCCAATCTTGTGGTTAGTAGACTAGTGCTTATCCTACAGCCCCACACCAGGTTTTTAAAATTATTAGTTAAGGTTTAAAAAAATGGTTCTGTATTTATAATATTGGTGGTGGATATGTGCCACCAATTAGAGTTGGTTTGGACTCTTATTGACCCTGTATAGGGTTTCCAAAGGTTTAAGTCTTTATGAGAGCAGAAAGCCTCAATTTTCTTCCATGGAACCGCTGGTAGTTTCGAACTGCTGACCTTGAGATTATAAGCCAAACTCCAACCACTATGCTAAATGCTGCCGAGTTGATTCCGACTCATAGAAACCCCGTTAGGGTTTCCAAAGAGCAGCTGGTGAGCTTGAACCACCGATCTTTCAGTTCAAACGACTTTGCAGTCTGACACATTAATCCGCAGCACCACACCAGGGCTCATAATATAGCCCTAAATTTTCTGGGCTTCCATTAAACGAGTCTTTTGAATTATGTTTCATCTATGATTAACTTACCCATCTTGTAGAGCTTTCTACATTTTTCTTTGCTTAGCAACACGTTTACTGCTTATCATATTCACTAGTTGTTGTTGTTGTTGTTAAGTGCCGTCGAGTCGGTTCCGACCCATAGCGACCCTGTACAGGGTTTCCGAGGGTGTAAATCTTTACGGGAGTAGAAAGCCTCATCTTTCTCCCGCGGAGAGGCTGGTAGTTTCAAACCGCTAACCTTAAGGTTCGCAGCACGATTCGTAACCACTACGCTACCAGAGCTCCTTGTAGGAGGGACCAATTACTGGAGAAGAATATCATTCTTGGTAAGATGGACGGTCAGAGGAAAAGAGGAAACCCCCAACAAGATGGATTGGCTAAGTGGCAGCATCAATGGACTCAAGCGTGGCAACAGTAGTGAGGATTGCCCAGGATTGGGCAGTGTTTTGTTCTGCTGTACATAAGGTCTCTATGAGTCGGTACCAACTAGATAGCACCCCAAAACAACAACAGGTGTGTGGAAGACCTGTCACAAACCAGAAAACCACAAGCCTTCTGTTATGTAAACATCAGGTAATTTTATTCCCATCTACTACAGAGCCTTGGTGGTGCAGTGGTTAAGCACTCACTTGCTAACCGGGAAGTAGGCTGTTCCATCCCACCAACTGCCCTCTGGGTGTGAGATGTGGCAGTCAGCTTCCATAAAGATTTACAATTGTGGAAACGAATAGAGCAGTTCTTCTCTGTCCTATAGGGTCTCTGTGAATTGGAATCAACTCAGGTTTCAGCAATAGGACAAGGAAAAGGGAAAGCCGTCTTCTACTTTCAAGATGTGTTACTCTCCTGAAGAAAATTATAGATAACTTATATTTTATCTTTATAATCAATGGTAATCAGAGACGTAATATAGCACAAAGAATGCTATAAAAATCATCTTAAATGAAGTGACATTACTTCTCCAATAAGAGTTGGCATGGCTAAGTCCTAGATGCACATCTGTAGTATCAGAGTGAGGGATTTTAGCTGTGGGCATGCAGGAATGTGGGTGTACTATGTGGGTGTGTGCAGAACAGGGACACCAACAATTGGGAAACTGTGCATCCATGCCAGGATACTGTTATTTACAATGCTAAAATTCGAAATCCAATCAGTTGGTGGGTTTTAGTAATTTCTCTTCTTCAGGCTTATTCTAATACCATCTTCCTTGTCATTTTTCAGTCTTCTTTCTCTCTTTTGCCCTCTTCCTTCTTCTTCCACTTTCCTTGAAAGTCTTATTTTGTTACCTTCTGACATGAGTTCAGTTGTGGAATGATAATGCATCTACGGGCAACTTGTTGATTTCCATCTTCAGGTTGGATATCAGTCATCTAGATATGGTAGGAAAGAATCGTTGACCTTTTCTCCTAGTCCATTTTAGGGGATGGATTGAGGAAACCATGGCACTATCTTTGATAAAGCAGTTATGACTGATTCTGTAAGTTTTCTCATAATTCTTCTTTTCTTCCTTAGTGATAAGATAGTCAATTTTTTTTTTTTTTCTGAGAAACCTGACCAGTAATCTCCTTCACAACTAGATCAGAACATTCATTTTCATCAGTGAATTCTAAGCAGAGTGTAATGTGAGATTTCTGAGAAGTTCATTGAAAGAAGGAGGAGATGCTTTTCATAGTTTCTTTCTCCTTCCGGCTAGTTGGAATTTGCAGATGTTAGTTAGAGTTCCAATTTCGATATTGAATCATTAGACAGATGTCATGAGCTGAAGATGAGGTGATGAAAGAGAATGAAAAAGGATCCTGAATTAGTTATGACTTCCTGATGTTGTCCTTTCAGCCCCGAACCACTGTCTTTACACTGAGTATATGTGTGTGAAAATACAGAAAAATACTACTACCTTATTTAAGTTGGTTTTATTTTGACTCTTCTGTCACTCACAGTAAACTCAGTCCTAACACATACAGTCCTGGTGTGGCACTGTGGGTTAATGCGCCAGACTGCAAAGCCATTTGAACTACAAGGTTGGTGGTTCAAGACCACCAGCTGCTCCTCAGAAACCCTACACAGGGTTGCTATGGGTCAGGATTGACTCGACGGAACTTGATAATACATGTAGCATGGATAGCCTTAAACATAGATCTTCACTTTTCTTCCTCTTATCTGTGTCAGTGTTTAGGCCCGGAGATTTTTAAGCATGGGGGGAAGAAGGTTGACAATTGACTATTCCATTTTCTTTCATTTATTGTTTCAAGTAAATACCAGCTCTTTCCATGTTTCAGTAGGTTGGTTTCCTAGTCTCCCTTAAACAGTTACTTAGCTCATCTGCCAACTGCCCATTCTGAGCAATAAAGCCAACTTTCCTCTCTACTCTGCCAGTTCTGTGTCAGAATCCCTCTTTGAATGCATGTGGAAAGTCAGGAGTGGTGCTTCTACCCAGGTAGGGCAGATGAGGGGCAGTGACACTGCAGCACTTCTTAAATATCCCTTCTGTTGCTACACTAAACGAGGCTTCCATCACCTTAGTTCTTCATTGTGGTCTCAGCATCCAGTCCTCTAATCTGTACTGCAGATGGCTCTCAGATTAATCAAGGGTGTGCATAGAGTAGGCATGTAATATTTTCTTATTGATTGATTGATTAATCTTCATTTTCAGTTTTTTCTAAGATGGGCCATTAGAGCAGCTTTGGGAAGGAAAGACAGCTGCCACCCAACTGCTACTGTTCAATCCCTCCTTTGTTCTGATGTCCACCCCTTCTCTCTATTCCCAGACAGGCCTATGCCACAACTGCTATCTACATTTAGAAATTGTTGTTGTTGTTGTGAAGTGCCATCGAGTCGGTTCCGACCCATAGCGACCCTGTACAGGGTTTCCAAGGGTGTAAATCTTTACGGGAGTAGAAAGCCTCATCTTTCTCCCGCGGAGCGGCTGGTAGTTTCGAACCGCTGACCTTAAGGTTCACAGCCCGCTTCGTAACCATTACCTAGGATAAATACTGGACTGCGAACCACAAGGTCTGTAGTTAAAACCCACTGAGATCCTATACAGAGTCGCTATCAGTTGGAACCAACTCAGCAGCATTTAACAACAGTATTGAGAAAGTACTTCCACATTCTTCTCTTATGTCATCCACAATGCAAAGGGAGGCAGGGGAGGGATTCTAACCACTATTGTACAGAGTGGAAACCTGAATTAAGAAGCATTAACTTGAGTCAGATCACACAGTGAGTCAGTGGCAGCAACAGGTTCAAACAGGTTTATAAAAGTCCAACCAATTACTGTCTAGTCAATTCCAACTCAGGGCAACCCTGTGTGTGTCAGAATAAAATTATGCTCCATAGGGCTGTCAATAACTGATTTTTTCTGGATGTAGTTCACTAGGCTTTTCTTTTAAGACACACCTCTGGGTAGACTTGAACCTCCAATGTAAGGTGAACAGTTTTGCGTATTAAAATTTCGCCATGCAGGAATTCCTTTTATAAAGTCCAGTAGAGTTATATAGACTTTAGTTTGAGGATACTCCTAACACAATTCCTAAGCATCATTATTTGGCATGTGCTCTGCTGCTTTTTGGAGTCCTGGTGTGGTGCTGTAGGCCTAATAGACATAAGGTCTATTTGAAATGCCAGGTTGGAGGTTCAAACTCACCAGCTGCTCCTCATAAACCTTATAAAGGGTCCCTGTGAGTTGGAATGGACTTGAAGACATTTAATAACAACAACTGCTGCGTTTTCATTATCCTAACAATGTAGGTAAGAGAAGCATTCTGGGTCAATCAAGAGCATAACCTTAAAGTCAGATGGTTGTTGATTGAACTCTAGCTTTTATCAGTGACTAGCTGAGTGACACTAGTTCTGTTTGTTAAACTAAAGGAACTTCAATATTATTATTATTATTATTTTTGCAAAAAAGATATATCATATCACCCATTTTTAGAGGAATTATGAAGATAAGGGTTAATACATAGTATGCAAAGTAACTGGCATATGTTAGGAATATACAAGAAGGTTTTTAAAAATGTGTTGAAAAATTCCACTATGTCTTAGTGCAATTTTAAAATTCCCCTTGTATGTGAGATATTTACTTCATTTCAGTTAACATCTACTGTTCCCCAGCTAAACTCAAGGGCCTGTGCTGTAGATGCAGTCCTTGAGTTGGCAAGGCCCTGGCATGGTACTCTACCTGCTGCTGCCAGCCTTCGTATCCTCCCTTGGCCTCCATCTCTCTAACTACATTGAAGAGTGCCTGGACACATGCTTTCTCAGAGGGGAGCAGGGTCAGGTTAGGGCCATCCATACTTTTCTTTTTTTTTTTAAAGCATGTTTTTGCAATGGATTTAGTTTCCTAAGTGAATATCTGGACACATTCTATAAAGTGGTCTCTAGGAAAAAAAACCCCCCAAAACAAATACTTGCAGCATTGCTCTGGGCTTTTCATTGAAACAGATGAATCCATGGCACATGAAAAGGCTGTCAGGCCGGCTGAGGGATGCTGAATACTGGTATAAAGCTAGGCATCTGTTTCTCCACGCCCCAATGTGAGGTCTGTTCTCCTTGGTGAAGTGAGGCTTGGCCAGACAAGCAGTACCATTGTAAAGTCCTGACAATAGACAAGCAAGGGGACTTGGCTGTGATGAAGAAATCCCCACCCCCTTTGAGTTTTAAAGCACTGGAAGCTGGGATCCAAAGCCTGCCTTATTAGAGAGAGACAAATCACTCAAACCAATCTTTATTATAAATGCCGAGCTATTGAATTTCCTCGGCTCTGTAAAGCTTATTGATTTTGTGACAGTCAAAGATAAGTTATGCTCATGGAAACTGTTTTTCCCTCCCTCCTTTCCCTTCACAACACATTTTTTTTTTTTTTTTTCAGACATATTGGCATTGGGAATGCAAGTAAAACTGTTATTGGTTTCTATCAATTTAAGTATAGGTCAGTACTCCTGCAAGGCTGAGGACCATTTTTACAGTGGTTTCTAGTGTGAAATAAATGAGACAGGAGTCTCCAGAGCTGGGGTCACACTGTTATGCTATTTGACCCTCTAGAAGCAATGTGCCAGGCATCCTAAGAATTTCTGGAATTCTGACATTTGGAATGATCCACTTATTCACCTTTTGTCCTCTTTCCACCACACCACTCTCCTCTTATTGCCCCCTATTCCCTTCTCACCATTCCATAGCATGGATCGGTCAACCAAGACTTTAAAAGGCAATGCTTCAAAAGAACACTCTCTGCAATCTAAAATGCCACAACGTGCCCATGTGTGAGGAGATGCCCTATGAATAAGAGCTTCCTTGAACTGTAGGTATTTCTTCCTCAGTGTACAAATATAATTTCCACATTTTACATAGAGAATAGTTTCTTTTTTGATAATTTCTTCATTATTCTATTATATTACAAAAATATTTTGGCAATGTGTATACAAGCAAGGCATCATGATTCATACAACTCTTGAGTTTTGAAGAAAATTATTACAAATATACACATGTGACAATAACATTCATGAGGTTCAAATACTATTTTAAATCACAAAATAAAGTTCATAATATATATATATAGTTGTTCTTGTTGTTAAATGCTGTCAAGTCAGTTCTGACTCACAGCTACACTGTATAGGGTTTCTGAGGGCTGGGGAGGGGTGGGTTAGAACCACCAACCTTGCTGATTAGCAGTCCACTGCTTGTCCTACAGCACCATACCAGGACCCTGTATATATACATATACAATATACATATACCCACATATATACATATATGTATATGTGTCCTGGTGAGGCACTGTGGATTAATGCGCTGAACTGCAAGGTGGGTTTGAACCACAAGGTCTGTTGTTTAAGCTCATCAGCTACTCCTTGGAAACCCTATGGGTCAGAACCGACTACACACACACACGTTGAAGCACGGTGGCTCCATATGATAAACACTATTGCAAATCACAAGATCGATGTTCAAGTCCACCAACTGCTCCTCAGGAGAAAGACGAGGGTTCCTGCTCTTGCAAAGATTAACAGCCTAGGGAATCTTATACAGGGTCACTATGGGTTGGAACCGACTCAATGGCACAAAACAACAACATATAAATATATATGGTGGTGGTTATGTGCCGTGGAGTCGGAATCGACTCATAGCGACCCTGTACAGGATTTCCGAGGCTATAAATCTTCACGGGAGGTTGCAAATCTTTCTCCTGTGTAACAGCTGGTAGTTTCAAATTGCTGACCTTGTGGTTCGCAGCCCAATTTGTAACCACTAAGCTACTAGAGCTCCTTTATATACATATATACCCACACACATCTATGGAGTCCTGGTGTGGCACTGTGGGTTAATGAGCTGGACTGCAAAGTAGCTTTGAACTGCAAGGTTGACAGTTCAAGCTCACCAGTCATTTCTCAGACACCCTCTACATAGCCACTATAGGTCTGAACCGACTCAAAGGCACTTAACAACATATATACTCATTGACTTACATATATATATTCTTTTTGACTTATCTTCACACACACACACACACACACATATGCTGTTATTAAGTGCCTTTGAGTTGGTTCAGACTCATATTGCATAGGTTTCTGAAGAATGCCTTATAGGTTTGAAGCACTAACTTTGCAGTTAACAGTCCAGTGCTTACCCTATTACACCACAGCAAGACTCAGGACTCCCTCCCTTTTTCTTTCTCTCTCAATCTCTCTCTCTCTCTCTCTCTCTCTATATATATATATATATATTTGTGTGTGTGTGTTTATGAAGCTAAGTTAACAAGTATTGGTACTAGAGTTCCAATTCATACATGCACAGGTTTATTCCAAACAAAATGTGTTTAAATGTGTCTCTGTGATCAGTGGATGGCTGCAATCAAATTCATAGGATGTGTGATGATTAAGGTTTTTATCAACTTGACTGGACCGGATTCTCAATGGTTTTAGTAGTTAAGATATAGCAGTTGTCCATGATGAGATCTGTATTCTGATGAGATTGGATTTTTCATTCTCCTACCACTTTGGGGAGCATGGTGGCTCTCTAGGATAAGCACTGGACTGTGAACCACAAGGTCTGTGTTTCAAGCCCACCAGCCACTCTGCAGGAGAAAGATGAGGCTTTCTGCTCCTGCAAAGATTTATAGCCTTGGAAACCCTATACAGGGTTGCTGTAAGTTGGAACTGACTCATTGGCACTTCACAAAAGCAACAATAACCTATTATCTTTAGAGGAAAGACCCTCAGTTTCAGTAGAATAGAGGGCTAGAGAAAATATTTTAGAAGGGTTTGTGAATGCCATTTATCTTGTGACTGTTTTCTGCAATTAATGTGTATAGAATGGCTTTTTCCAAATTTATTAGAGCAAAAACTTCTCTCCCTCTCTCTTTTTTACCCCAAACAAGAAACTTCTCATGGGGAAAAGAGGGTACTGGGAGCTTCCAGCTGGAAAACACTCATCTATTTTCAACAGGGCAAAAACTCCACTTTAAAGTAGATTGTAAATGAGAAGGCAAAAGGGCTCTTGCCACTGTCTTAAGAATTAAATATTTTTTGGTGCATTTAGGTTAATTGGGGTCTATGTATAATTAAAACGAAGAGTTATCAGAAAGTTACACCTACTTACGTATATACTTCCTTTAGCAATAGGCTCCAGAGTTAGGGGTTCAGACATGGTTTTATTTGTAATTCTCTTTCAAGGTGTATACTTTATGGGAATACTGAAGACCTGGAGATTTCACTTGAGGTAGGAGAAAGGAATATCCTAGAAACTGAGCTCTTCTTATGAGTAAGGCATAAGAGAGGGACTGCAATAGGAAGCTATGCAATCAACATTTCAATCAGATAGCAGAAGCCTCTAATGAATTAAGAAATAAATGGGAGAGAAACAGAAGGGCATTTAAAAAAAAAAAAAAAAAAAAAGCTTTCTTTACAATTTTGTTTAAGGCTGATTCTAATGTGACCCCATCTAACCCCATTTCTCCAGAGTGGTATTACAAAGGAAAGTTTGTAACTTTTACATTCATTAAACCTAATTAGATTTATAATTTAACTCTATATAGAAGTGATTCCCACAAGTTTCACTTCAAGCCTAATTTCTTTCTGGTTGTCTCAGAATCTTTAAAATCTTACTTAGACTTGTATTCTTTCTCTCTATTATTCTAAAGTGTTGTGAAAAGAATGGATCTGGGAATCAGACAGATTCAGTTTAAGTCCTTGATCCAGTTCTTGGCCATTCTTTAGCAAATTACTTGACCTCTTTAAGTCTCAATTTTTATTTAAAAAAATATATATATGTATCTGTCTAACACTGTAGGATCAGTACAGGACTGTGAACCACAAGGTCAGCAGTTCAAACCTACAAACAACTCCTCGGAAACCCTATATAATAGGTTCACTACAAGTTAGAACTGACTCGATGACACTTAGCAACAGTAACAAGTTCAGGACATACTTCTTATCTCTTAATATTTTTATGGTGAAGAAAAAAAATGAAAAAAACAGTTGACACAGAGTGGGTCTTTAGTATAAATTGTTTTATTTTTCTTAAGATTTCTTTAATAGAAATAATAACTTACCAATCCATTGTCACATGACTTGCACATACCAAGTACATACATCACTTAATGTCCACAATACCTATTGTGAAATATGACATCATATAACTTGGACATTATGTAAACATCTTATTACACATATGGAGTCCTGCTGTGGTGTGCAGGATAATGCACTGGACCTAAAGATTGGTTTTAACCACAAGGTCGGAAGTTGAAACCCACCAGCCGCTCCTCAGGAACCCTACACAGGGTCACTATGAGTCAGAACTGACGTGACAGCACTTAACAACAATAACAAACAACATACATATATATTGTTTTAAATGTTTTATTGTGAATTATGTAATGGTTTACATGGGAGAACATTAGTTTTACATTCCTCCTATTGTATATTGTTTCATTGCCATGGTTACAATCCCCTCCATGCATCATCAACCAACAAAAGGGTATACTCTGCAAGCCTGCCCACCCCCCCAGTCGTCAGCACACAGCCCCTCTCTCTCTGTGTGTCTAAAGTCCCCAGCTGTTCCATCTCTCCACACCATCATCTCTGCCTCCATCTCTGGCATCACTGCTTCTCTGGGTAGGGTCCCACTCTCCGCTCTTCTCCATTGATGGTCCTAGACT
Source organism: Chrysochloris asiatica (assembly GCF_000296735.1). NCBI lineage: Eukaryota > Metazoa > Chordata > Mammalia > Afrosoricida > Chrysochloridae > Chrysochloris > Chrysochloris asiatica. The sequence goes on from NW_006408530.1 coordinate 9,223,748, forward strand.
GAAAAGTTAATCACTCCCCTCCTTGCTACAAAACATCTACCTTTACATTTCCAACCCTCACAATCAGTCCTGATAACAATTATTCACTATTGTATCACAAGAGACCTATCCGCATTTCCTTTCATCGGCCCCACTTAGACAGATTGTATACTATTCAGTGGAGATTCTACCTTCCTCCATACCCTCTAGATCTAGGTTCCCTCTTGAAAGCTTGTAAGCCAGTCACTTCTTGCCTTTGTAGCCCCCCATTTTGGGTAGCCAATATCCAAGTTGCTCATCCCTATCTACTTTGTGTCTGGAGGGGGTGGGAATGATCCTTGCTGTAAAGATTTACAAGATACATATTTGATACATATATACCAAAATCACCCACGTACAAGCTGTTCTGAGTCTCCGATTATGCCTAGAGCCTCGAGCTTTGCACACTTGCACTTATAATTAGCTTAATTGTTATTGGAAGCCCTGAGGGAAACAGTGGAACTGCCCCCTGTCCAATGTCTCTCCATAGACACCAACATTGAAGTGACTGGGTAGGGCACATGCCAGCTACAACCACAGCAAACAAGGCTGTGGTTTATGCCAGGTCTCTGGCACTGCAACTCACACTGCTTTGTCTCCTGGTGCCCTTTCAATCAAGCCCCTCCTCCTCGTCACACAGATGATATGTGGACATACCTGTATAACATCCTCATCCCACTGATTCTGGCTTGGCTTGGCTTGGCCATGTGACTTGCTTTGAACAGAAGGATGTGGGTGGAGGTGATAGTTCTGAGCAGAGGTGTTTATAAGCATCATGTAATTTTAGTTACTTTTCTTGAGGATCTCTCCTCCACTATTGTTTTTGTCACTGTTACTACTGTTAGCTACTGTTGGGTTGCTCCTGATTCATTGAGACCAAGACAGAAAGGGAAGTTGTTTCTGTTTGTTGTGCTCCATAAGCTTTTCACTGGTTGACTTTTCAAAAGTCAAGCCTTTCTTTTAGACTATGGTCTACCTGTTTAGTATCACAACAGACAAGGCAGGACTGACAAATGAGTGGTGGTTGTGCTTGATGTACACTGATGAGAATGGAACCCCTTACGGTTGGTGAGAATTCTACCTTTGATTCACCACTATTCCCACACTTCATTTACCAAAATGAGGACATGTAAGGCCCACCCATGCTGAGGTGAGCACAGGGGACCCTAGCATAGCCAAAGCCAACCCTGCAGACCTAAAAGAAAGAAACATGGTTTATTATTAAAAACAACTAATATTTTGGTATTGTTTGTTAGCATGGCAAAAGCTAATACATATTCAAGACCCGTTAGGATCTTTCATTGTTTTTCATCGAGGTTCTGAGCAAGTTAAATGAGATTTGTTGTTGTTAGGTGCCATCAGATCAGTACTGACTCATAGCAAAAGAACGAAACACTACTTCATATTGCACCAACCTCAAAATTATTGCTATCCTTGAGCCCATTGCTGCTGTTAATGTGCCAGTTGATCTCATTGGGGGTCTTTCTCTTTTTTTGTGACCCTCCACGTTACCAAGCTTGATATCCTTCTCCAGGGACTGGTCCCACCTGATAATATGTCCAAAGTCTGAGAGACAAAGTCTGGTCATCTTGCTTCTAAGGAGCATTCTATTCATACTTCTTCAAACACAGAATTGTTTGTTCTTTTGGCAGTCCATGGTACTTTCAATATTCTCGTTCAACACCATTTCTCAAATGCATCAATTCTTCCTATTCACTGTCCAACTTTCACGTGCACATGAGGTTATCAAAAATACCATGGCTTAGGTCAGGCGTACTTTAGTCCTCAAACTGACATCTTTGCTTTTGGAAGAGGTCTTGTGCAGCAGATTTGCCTAAAGTAATACGTTGTTTGTTTTTTTGGTTGCTGTTTCCATGGGTGCTGATGGTTAATTCAAGCAAAATGATGTCTTTGACAACTTCAATATTTTCTCTATTTTTATTGATGCTATTTATTGGTCTGGTGGTGAGCATTTTCGTTTTCTTTACATTGAGGCTCAATCCATATAGAAGGCTGTGGTCTTTGATCTTTGTTAGTAAGCATTTTAAATGATATTGTGTAAAGAAATCCTTAAACCGGTTCCTGATGGTTGGCTCTTCTATCTCATTCTCTACTTATTCTTTCTCTTGTTTTCACAGTTTGGTTTTCATTTGGGATCTAGGTATTAGCTAGTTGGAGCTATTGCTTACATTTTCAACTATCATCATTGCTTTTCTGTCTGAGCCCATAATTGGATCAGTTTTGCAATGTAAGCTTTTTCCTTCTAGAGGCATGGGTGCTAGGTTATTCCTAGAGGCTTGCTTTTTTGCAAATGTTTTGCAGTGCAGTTTAAACCTCTTTCCTCAATGTTGTCGGTTCTTCATCAAATGGTACCTCTTGAAATGGTTGATCATTGGCCAATTCTTTTGGATACAATGATTCTATGTATTCCTTCCACCTTCTCCTTCTTTTGTAAAAAACAAAAATTTAAGATGTGTGTTATTTTTTAATGTAATAAGGAAAAATTAATATTTGTTATATATTCCAAACAAAAACAGTAGGAAGATATAAGAGAAGAAAATACCCCTTTTGTGATAGCAATAAAAGAGAAGAAATGTTTTGGCATGAACTTTACAAAGGAATGTCCAAAATCTACATAGAAAGAAAAAACAAACAAACAATAAAATGCTTCCAAAAGACACAAAAATAGACTTGAAAAAATAGAACAACATAACACATTTTTGGGATGAAGATTTAGCATCATAAAGATGTCAGTTCTAAGCTACTACATACATTTAATGTGATTATAATTTTTTTAATTATCAGATATTTACCTGAAACCAGACAAATTGATTAGCAAGGTCATTTGGAATAACAAAGAAGCACAACGTTGTTCTTGTTGTTGTTAGATGCCATCAAGTTGGTTCTAACTCATAGTGATCTTATGCACAACAGAAGGAAACATTGCCTGGTCCTGCTCCAGTCTCACAATTGTTAAGCTTGAGATCATGCTGCTGCAACTATGCCAGTCCACCTCAATGGGAGTCTTCCTATTCTTTGCTGACCCTCCAATTTTGTTGTTGTTGTTGGTATGTGTTGTTGAGTCAGTTCTGACTCATAGTGAGCTGTATAGCACTACCGAGGAGTGGCTGGTGAGTTTGAACCATCGACTTTGCAGTTTCCATCCAGTGCTTATCCTACGGCACTACAGAAAGGACTCTTCTTTACCAAGCATGATACCCTTTGCCAAGGACTGGACCCTCATGATAAATACGTCTGAAATATGAGAGACTAAATCTGACCATCCTGACTTCTATGGGGCATTCTAGGTGTACTTCTTCCAATACAGATTTGTTTGTTCTTTTAGCAGTCTACTCTACTTTTAGTATTATTCTCCAACACCATTACTCAAATGCATCAATTTTTCTATGGTTGTCCAACTTTTACATGCATATAAGGCTATTGAAAATACCATGGCTTTAGTCAGGCATACTTTAGTCCTCAAACTAATATATTCGCTCTTGAACACTTTAAAGGGGTCTTGTGTAGAAGATTTGCCCAATGTACTATGTAATTTGATTTCTTGATTGCTGCTTCCATGAGTGCTGATAGTAGAGCCAAGCAAAATGAAGTCTTCGATAACTTCAATTTTTTTCTCCTTTTATCTTTATATTATTTATCAGTCCAGAGATGAGGATTTTTATTGTCTTTATATTGAGATGCCACCCATACCGAAGGCTGGGTCTTTGATCTACATCAATACGTATTTTAAGTCCTCTTCACTTTCAGCAAGGAAGGTTGTATTATCTGCATATCACAGGTTCTTAATGAGCCTTCCTCCAATTCTGATTCCACCTTCTTCTTCATATAATCAAACTTCTTTAATTATTTGCTCAGCATACAGATGGAGTAAGTATGGTGAAAGAATACAACCCCGGCACTTACCTTTCCTGATGTTAAAACATGCAGTGTGTCCTTGTTGTTCATGAGCACAATTTAATGTGTCAGAATACTCATTCTCTGCAATATTGTCTATAGTTTGTCATGATCCATACAGTAGAAAGACTTTGCATAGTCAATAAAGCACAGGAAACTCTTTCTGGTATTCTTTGCTTTTTCAGCTAAGATCCTTCTGATGTCAGGAATGATATTTCTGGTTTCATGTCCTTGTTTGAATCCAGCTTGAACCTCTGGCAATTCCCTATCAATGTACTGTTGCAGCTTTTTTAAAATTATCTTCAGAAAAATTTTACTTGTATGTGATATTAATGATGTTGTCAATGACTTCCACATCCTAGTGGGTCCTGTTCTTTGGGATGGATGCAAATATGGATCTCTTCCAATCAGTTGGCCAGATAGTTGTCGTTCATATTTTTGGCATAGACGAGTGAGTACGTCCAGTGCTGCATAAGTTTGTTGAAAGATTTCAATTTGTATTCCATAAATTTCCACAGTCTTGTTCTTTGCCAAGAAGTCAAGAAAGTACTACAGGAACAATCAAATAAAATAGGTACAGCATTGGAAACAATTCAAAATCTACAGAAAGTGGTCCAAATGATTAATACTAGAATTTCAGAAATGAACAATACACTGAAAGGGCAAAGGAGTAGAATTGAAGAGTTAGAATCCAGAACTAGTGAGCTAAAAGATAAATCTCTCAACACTATTAAGATAGAAGAACAAACACAAAAAAAGATAAAAAAAAAAAATCTGAAGAAGGCCTAAGATTCATGTTGGACTACATGAAGAGGAATAACTTAAGTATTATCAGCATTGTGGAACTGGAAGAATCACACAAGTCCACAGAGGAGATAGTTGAAGAGCTGCTGGAAGAAAATTTCCCTAACATCCTAAAAAGCGAAGAGATAAGCATTCAAGAAGCTCAATGAACTCCAGGAAGGATAGACCCTAAAAGATAATCACCAAGATATATAATATTCAAGCTCTCCAAATTCAAAGATAAGGACAGAATCCTGAAAGCAGCTAGGGAAAAGAGAAGTGTAACATACAAAGCCAAGCAAATAAGATTAAGCTTAGATCTCTCAACAGAAATCATGCAGACAAGAAGGCAATGGAAGACATATATAAAACCCTGAAAGGAAAAAAAAAAAACAAACCACTGCCACCCAAGAATCCTCTACCCAGCAAAACTGTCAATCAAATATGATGGTGTAATCAAAACATTCCAGAATAAACAAAAGCTAAGGGATTTTGCCAAAGTCAACCCTGCTATGAAAAACATCCTAAAGGAAGTTCTATGGACTGAGAACCAACAAGAACAGACAACAACCAGAGAATGATGAACGTGACAACATCTTCCTGAACCCAATCGACAAATGAAAGAGTCAAGAACAGAATATAAGAACAGAGGATCTGGGAGGTCAGTCTATGATCAAAACAATTACAATGTGAAAGAAGGTAAACACAGAGGAACAGAGATCCAGGTGGTGGGAAGATCAGGTAGATTACAGGATAAAATAGACTTTCTTATATGGAGGGAAGAGTTAATAAAATATAAGGTAACCATAACAGTGGATTGGGGTTGGGGTTTAGTTTGGGTGTTGGGGAGAGCAAAACAAGAAGAGGGAGGAGGCAGAAGAACAAGATAGTTAGGAAAACACTGAGATATGTTTGCATGGACTAATTGGGACAGAGGTAAATAGTGATGCATGCTCAACCTTGGAACAACAGGGCTCTGTAATACAGGGATCTAGGCATAGCTTGAAGTGGAGAAATAATACTAAAATGCTTGACTGTCTTATGAATATTTATTTCCTTGCCTACTATTATAAAATAGGCACTTGAGTGGGATAGAAAGGAATGTTGGGAAACATGATTAGAGAAAACTTGTAACACGTCTTCAGCCTATAACTGATTAGAATACCTAAAGGTATTCTAGAACTTGGCCAGTGGAATAGGCCTCTTGCAAAGCCTTTGCAGAGTATAGGACCTTAGGTGGAATCCTGACTCCCATCCAGAACCTTCTGAGTGGGACATCCCCACTAGCAAGTACAAGCAGACCAGCCTGGAACAACTACAGTGACAGAAGATACATCTTCAAAGAAAGATCATCAGGAAAAACCCAAAAGAAAAATGTCAGCATGACTGGCTACTACAAGAATAAGTAAACTGTTTGCCAGAAAGCCATCTAGGAAAGTAATCAAGTTCCTTCAGGACAAACTCCCCTCTAAGACTGAAATTCAAAGGGAACACACAAACAGGCATGCAAGTTTGCTGGTGACCACACTGGTCTACTGGTGAGTGGAAGAGGGAGAAAGGCAGCAATGAAGAAATAGCTGAGTTCAAACACAGTCCATTGACTTCCGTTGACCTGGAGATGAGAGAGAGAAGAGGAAGGGCTGGTTGGTCCAAAGTGTGGTGAGACCTGGGGACACTTAAGCCCACAGACAAGGACATGGGTTAGAGCTGAGAGTGAAGCATCCAGCTGATATGAAATGAGAGGAGGTGC
>NW_006408530.1:9230333-9240364 GCF_000296735.1 Chrysochloris asiatica
TTTTTTTTTTTTGATAAAGGAAACTAGGGTAAATTACTACAATTTGATGAGCCTGACCTATACTCACGGTGGTGGTATCTCTAAATACCAACAGAGAGGGAAGGAGTCTTCTCATCAAGTATCAATGCGATTCCCTCTGTACACTGGATAGATCAAGATCGGCAACTTAGACATTGGCTGCCTAAAATGAGGTGACGATAAAGGTACAAAGTGACTGGCTTACAAGGTTTCAAGAGGGAGTTTAGTTTAAGAGTATGGGGGCAAAGAAAGAGTTCCCACTGAATAGATTTCATCTTATCTAGATGGGTCTGGTGAAAAGAGATGGAGATATGATTTGTATGATTCAATAGTGAATAACTGTTATCATGACTAATTACGACTGTCACAATTGTGAAGGTAGACGTTTTGTAACAAAAACAGGGCAGTGGTTAATCTTACAGTCCAGAAACAGAGGACCCTATGACCATCAAGGGAGAAGTGCACAAGCAGAATGCCGGACCTTATCCAGAGATGCAATGACACCAGAGATGGAGGCAGAGATGGGGTCATGGAGAGGAGGAGTTACTGAGAACTCTGGATTCATGGGAAGAGAGGGACTGAGGGCTGGTGGCCAGACTTGCAGAATGTGCCCTTTGGAGGTGTAAATTATTATATGTGCCTGAGTGGTTTTTTTTGTTTTTGTTTTTTGTTTTTAAATCTAAAGTGAATAGAGAGAAATACTAACTGATGGCACATGGAAGGGATTATAATCATTATAATGAAACAAGGTGTATGATTTGTTGAGTGTAAAACTCATGATCTGCCCTGTATACTTTCACTCAATCACAATTAAAAAAAAAAAAAAAAAGATGATAGAAGGCATACATAGAGTAACTGTATCAAAAATAAATGGCTGATGTGCAACCATTTTAAGACATAGCATGTGATCAAAAGCCAATGATAATGAAGGAAGAAGTCCAAGATACATTGAAGACAATGGCAAAGAGCAAGATTCCAGGAACTGTTTGAGTACAAATTGAAATCTTTCAACAACTGATGTGGCACTGGAGGTACTCACTTATTTATGCCAAGAAATATTGAAGACAACTACCTGCCCAAGAGATTTAAAAAAAAAAAAAACCCACCAAAAAACAACACAATAAGAGGAGGTGTGCCTATATATTATACGTAGCATCAGCGATCATGTTGTATCCATGATCTGGGAGTAAGCTTTGTGAGTAGATGCTAGAGGATTCAGTGCAAAGTATTTGCCATAAAATCCTGTGAAATGTCTATAGGGAATTAACAGTCCATACTTAAGTTAGGGAAGAAGTTAAAAACGATGAAGGTGAGACTTTAGTCAGTTGCTGCCAAGTCAGTTCATGGTGACCCATGTGTGTCAGATTAGAATTCTTCTCCACAGGATTTTCAATGGCTGATGTTTTAGGAAGTCAATCAGCAGGGCTTTTTTCTAACGCACCTCTGGGTGGACTCAAAATCTCAACCTTTCATTTAGCTGTCAAGTGTGTTAATCATTTGCACCACTCAGGGACTCCTGATGAGAACTAATAAAATAGAAATCACAGCAAAGGTTCAGGCATGAGAGTCTTAGGTAGCATTTCCACGATAGCTGTTTTCTCAGCTGTTCATACAGTTTTATCTGGGCTGTCTGTGTGTAAGGGGATTTAAAGGCTACCCTAAGGGGGACCATTAGTTTCTAACATGCTCCTATACATGGAGGATGTAGATCTGTGACTCTGTAATACCAGAGTGCTAGCTTGACCTTACAGAACTCAGAACATAGTGAGAATTGAGAAATGTAGGACAAAAAGAACCTCACCCCAAGTCTACCCAATCATATGTAAAGATTTGTGTGTGTATGTGTGTGAACAGCACCTGCTGTTCATTGACATGCCTATCCAATACAAAAAAAAGTTTCATAAGTGGTCAGCAGGGGTAGGGTCTCTAGTTCCCGCTTCATGTCTCTGCATCACAATTTGGAAATTCCCACAACATTTCAAACTATTTCATAAATGAGTATGAATCAAATCTTCAGCACACAATAACAGGAACAAGTAAGAGTAGGAGGGAAGGGAGTGGGAGGAATTACTGATTAAGAAATCCTGAGTTTTTTGTTTGTGAGGATGGACAAGTGGCAAAGGACAGTGGTAACAGTTGCACAACATGATTCATATAATTAATCTCATGGAATTTGGAGAAGTGAAAAATGTTCAACTGGAAAATAAAGTGCTATTTATATTTTTACATCAGTAAAATAATGGAAAACAAAGAATCACATGAAATATGAAAGAATAAGGAACCTAATAGTATTTATTTTCATTTTGTTTTCTAACATTTTGGGGGTGGAAAGGCTTAGGTTGAACTGAGGACAGACTACAGTTCAATTTTTCTAGTATAAAGGTGGCCATAACATGTAAAAATTTCTTTGGGAAATGAAAGTTTAATTAGGGAGACTAACAAATCTCTTATGGGATATATAAAGATTCAGTAGGGGAGAGCTTTAAGAGACAGCATACATTATGAATAATGCAATAGCTAGACTTCCTCATTCTTTTTCTGTAGATTTACATTTCTGAAAACAAAGGGTCAAAGTACATGGGAAAAGCTTTTGAAGTCCCAGAATTCCCTAAGCTGGCATAAATAGCCTTCCTGATATATTTGCAGCCTTGAATTACCTTGAAGATAATTCAAGATCAACCGCAGCAGTACATCGACAGGGAATTGCCAGAAGTTCAAGTTGGATTCAGAATAGGATGTGGGGTGAGGAACATCATTGCTGATGTCCAATGATTCTTGGCTGAAAAGAGAGAATAGCAAAAAGATGTTTACTTGTTGCTTTATTGGTTATGCAATGGCTTTTGCCTGTGAAGATCATAATAAGTTATGGATTACATTGTGAAGAATGGGTATTCCATAACACTTAATTGTGTTTATGAAGAACCTATACAAAGGAGCTCTGGTAGCATAGTGGTTATGAATCGGGCTATGAACCACAAGGTCAGCAGTTTGAAACTACCAGCTGTTACGTGAGAAAAAGATGAGGCTTTCTGCTCCCGTAAAGATTTATATCCTCAGAAACCCTGTGCAGGGTCACTATGAGTTGGAACCGACTCCATGGCACATAATAGCCACAACATACATAGACCAAGAGGCAGTCTTTTGAACAGAACTAGAGAATACTGAATGGTCTAAAATTAGAAAAGGTGTGTGCCAAGGTTGTATCCTTTCACCATACTTAATTCAGTCTGTTTGCTGAACTAATAATCAGAAAAGATATGAAGAAGAATGTGGTATTAAGAGGAAGACTCATTAACAACCTGGGCTATGTAGATGATACAACCTTGTTTGCTAGAAACCAAAAGGACTTAAAATACTGAATGATGTAGATCAAAACCACAACCTTCGGTATGGATTGCATCTCAACGTAAAGAATACAAAAATCCTCACAACTGGTCCAATAAATTACATGAAGATAAATGGAGAAAAGATTGAAGTTGTCAAAAACTTCTTTTTGCTTGAATCTACAATCAACACTCATGGAAGCATTAATCAAGAAATCAATATCTGCTGCACAAGACCTCTTTCAAGTGTTCAAGAGCAAAGATGTCAGTTTGAGGACTAAGGTACAGGCCCAAGTCATATATTTTAATAGCTTCATATGCATGTGAAAGTTGGACGACCATAGAAGAATTGATATATTTGAGTTATGGTGTTGGAGAAGAATATTTAAAATACCGTGGACTGCCAAAAACAACAACAACAACAAATCTGTATTGGAAGAAGTACAGCCAGAATGCTCCTTAGAAGCAGAATGGCAACACTTGGTCTTTCATACTTTGGACATGTTATCAGGAGGGACTACTCACTGGAGAATGGCATTATGCTTGGTACAGTGGAGGGTCAGTGAAAAAGAGGAAGACCCCTAATGAGATGGATTGGCACAGTGACAGCAGCAATGGGCTCATGCATAGCCACAATTGTAAGGATGGCACAGGATGGAACATGTTTCATTCTGTTGTGTATAGATGGGGTCGCTATGAGTTGGAACCCACTTGATGGCACCTAACCTAACCTAACCTTGTCAACTTAATTCCTCTTGCACAGCTCTGGACTACAAGAAATTAAACCATGTGATGTCTCTTGCAAATATTCTGACCTTTCTCTACACTTTACTCCCCTATCCCATAACATATCTCTCTTAACAGTCTCCCCAAGGAGCCCTGGTAGATAATGGGTTACCTGTTGGAATGTTCACTGCAATGTCAGCAATTCAAATCTACCAGCCACTTCTTGGGAGAAAGATAAGGCTTTCTGTTCTCATAAAGATTTATAGCTTCAGAAACCCCCGCACAGTCACCATGAATCAGAACTGACTCTATAGCACACAGCGGCTGCAGCAGGCGTCTCTCCATCCTAGAAAATGCCACTTTTCTTCATCAGGTGTGATCTCATTCCCTTTAAATTCCTCTCTCTCTGTATTTAAAATTTTCCATGATTTATTTGATAATTGTTGTTGTTGTTAAGTGACGTCCAGTTGGTTCCAACTCATAGTGACCCTGTATAGGGTTTCCTAGGAGCAGCTGGTGGGTTTGAACCTCTGACCTTGGCTTTATAGTCTGGCGCATTAACCCGCAGCACCACATCAGGACTCATACACACACACATGAGATACAGGTTATTTATGTTCACCTCTCCTTCTGTTTAGTCTTTTAGAAGTAGTCCTGCAAAACAGTATTTATGCGCATGCTTTAAAATAATTTAAAAGATATTTCCAAAAGGCTTATTGAAATCCTGATGTGGTACTGTAGGATAAGCACTGTACTGCTAGCCACAAAGTTGGCAGTTCAAACCAGCTGCTCCTTGGAAATCTTACATAGGGTCGCTATTAGTCAGACCCGACTCCAAGGTACTTAATAACAACAACTATACCACATCTCTAAACTGTTTGGATATATTATTCTCTCTCAGTTTTTGAGTTTTTAGCTTTATCTTTTGATTTTCTACTATAGAAGATAAGGATTTCACTTTCTTGCCATCTCCCACCTAGTCATTCATGTCATGCCCATTCCCTGTCTTCTGTTTCCTAGAATACTTAAATCTTAATTTCAGTTTGAAAACTATTTAATGCTGCTATAATTATGCTCTCTCTGGTATACTCAGATTCATTTTGTTTTTTTCTCACTAAGTTTTGTTTTTCCTGAAGTCAATAATTATCTTGTTCTTTCTTAGTTTTATGAATGCTGCTTTTGAAGTCCGTTTTGACTAGAATAATGCCATGTGCCATTGAAGAACTAACTGTCTCATAGTGTTTTCTTGTCTGCAATCCTCATGGAAGCAAATTGACAAGTGTTTCTCCAGTGGAGATGTTGGGTGGCTTCAAATTCCCGTTCTTTGGGTTTGCAGATGAGCACCTAACTTTTGCACTACCGGGGCTCCATGATATCCCTGAGTTGATCCAATTTTCTCCATTGTTCTGGGTACTGAGTACAAAGTCCAGTGGTAAGGATTAAAACATACACTTTTCTGAAATATGGCATATGTTGAAGATTTTTCTAAGCCGTTTAAAATTTATCATCATTACAAAGTTACTTCAAAATGTTTAAAACAACCAATAATTGCATTCACATAATTTTATTTTCTTGACAGAAAATGTTGTTAATCATGGTTGTGTTCTTAAAAGCTGAAAGTAAAAATAAAAATGCATAATCATGATTTAACTACCTCTCAAAATACTTGAAAATTTGAGTCCCGTTGAAGTGCCAGATGTTTAACATCAGAGCTGACTCCTGTGACAAAAGCAGCCAAGAGACCAGGGCAGGAAGGAGCTAAAATGATCAAGCAAAACAAACATTGAGAGATTCACATTGTTTGCATTCAATCCTAGAAGTTCATAAATTAGGCTTGACAAGTAAGGATGGGGCATATTGTTTAGCACCAGAAAATATGTAGGATGCAATGTGTCTGGAAGAAAAATTCTAAAGTCATTCACTAGCATTAGGGAAGGTGGTTGAGGGGCCTCCACAGATATGAGATTCAAAAATTCATATCAGAAAAAAAAGAAAAGCAATTCCTCCAACAAAACTCAAGAACGTTGCATAGCTTTGAAAGAAAATAAGACTATAAATTAGAGAATATGGAATGATAATTGCGAAATGTTCTGATTAACTTGCCCATAAAATAAGATGTATGGTAAAGGTCACCAAACTTTAACCAGTAACATAATTCAGCTCTGTCAGAACATCTAGGATTATTCCTATGAGAAACTGGCATTTTTAATTTTAGAGCTAACCTCATGCATTCTCAGAGGAACTTGGGACAAAACTGACCATTCTGGAATAGGGAGAAGACCTTATTCTATGGGTAGCTTCCATTCTCTCTTTTAATCAAAACATCATTTGCAACTGCTGCTGTCAATCACTGGTTTCCTCCTTTCTTCAAGTCCATCGCTTCCCTTTCTGGACAATGTGACATTTTTCACTCTGACCTTGAAAAAGTTCCACCACTTCCATTTCCCCCCCACATTATTATGCTAAACAAACTTTCCTGGAGGCAAAAAATTCACTCCTGTTTTCCTAAAACAAACAAGCAAACAAATGAGCAAAAATGCAAGACAAAACCAAAAATCAGCTGGGCTTAACATTCTGTGAAATGATGCAGAAGAAAACAATATAAGGAAATGGTGGGTTAGGGCTGGAATGGTGGAATAAGTGAATACCTTAATATGACCCTTCTTTGTTGTTTTTAACTGCCATTGAGTCAGTTCTGACCCATAGCGACCCTATATACGGTTTCCAAGGAGCAGCTGGTGAGCTTGAACCGCCGACCTTGCAGTTCAAACTACTTTGCAGTCTGATGCATTAACCCACAGCACCACACCAGGACTCCATGACCCTTCTGGTTGGTTGGTTATGTGTCCTAGAGTCAGTTCCGACTCATAGTGACCCTGTACAGGGTTTCCAAGGCTGTAAATCTTTATGGAGCAGAACACCTCATCTTTCTCCCACAGAGCAGCTGGTAGTTTCAAGTCGCTGACCTTAAATGACCCTTCTAGCCTGGTGCAATTTAAGTTAGTGACTTAATATGACCTTTCTAGACTTCTAGCCTTGATACATTAAACACTAAAGACCTAAAACCAGAAGAGTTGTTGAATGACATCAAGAAAATCATACAGGAAGAAAGCAAAGTCATTAAGAAGACAAGAAAGAAGGAAGAGGTCTAAATGGATGGCAGAAGAGACACTGAAACTTGCTCTTCAGTGTGGAAGATGCTAAAGCAAATGAAAGAAATGAGGAGGTACAAAAGCTGAAGAGAAAATTTCAAAGGTCAGCTCGAGAAGATAAAACCAAATATTACAACAAAATGTGCAAAGATCTGGAGTCAGAAAACAAAAAAGGAACACACTCAGCATTCCTCAAGCTGTAGGAACTGAAGAAAACATTCAAGCCTCAGGTTTCGTTCTTGCAGGATTCTCTGGGAAAATTACTGAATGATGCAGAAAGCATCAAAAGAAGATGGAAATAATACACAGAGTCACTGTACCAAAAGGAAATGGTTGATGTTCAACCATTTCAAGAGGTAGCATAGGATCAAAAGGCAATGATACTGAAGGAAGAAGTCCAAGGTGCATTGAAGGAATTGGCAAAGAGTAAGACACCAGGAATTGATGGAATAAAAACTGAAATCTTTCAAGAAAGTGAGGCTGCACAGGAGGCACTCACTCATCTCTGCCAAGAAATTTTGGAAGACAACTATCTGGCTGACTGATTGCAAGAGATCCATAGTTGTGCCCATTCCAAAGAGAGGTGACACAACAGAATGCAGAAATCATTGGACAATCTCTTTGATATCCCACGCGAGTAAAGTTTTGCTAAAGGTAATACAGAAATGGCTGCAAGCATACATTGATAGGGAACTTGCAGAGGTTCAAGCCAGATTCAGAAGAGGCTGTGGAACGAGGGGTACCATTGCTGATGTCTGATGGATCTTGGCTGAAAACAGAGAATATCAGAAAGTTAGACAGTGAATAAGGAAGACTGTAAAGAATTGATGCATTTGAGTTATGGTGTTGGAGGAGAATACTGAAAGTACCATGGACTGCCAAAAGAACCAATAGATCTGTGTTAGAAGAAGTGCAGCCAGAATGCTCCTTGGAGGCTAGGATGGCCAAACTTTGTCTCTCATACTTCGCACATATTGTCAGGAGGGACCAGTAGCTGGAGAAGGATATCATGTTTGATAAGATGGAGGGTCAGAGTAAAAGAGGAAGACCCCCAGCGAGATGTATTGCAAAGTGGCAGCATCAATGGGCTCATGCATGGCAACAATGGTGAGGTTTGTTTAGGACTGGGCAGTGTTCATTCTGTTGTTCACAGGGTCGCTATGAGTCAGTACTGACTTGATGGCACCGAACAACAACAACAACAAGCCTGGTGTTATGCTTGGGGTTAATGTGTTGGACTGTAAATTCATTTGAACCATAATATTGGCAGTTCAAACTCACCAGCTGCTCCTTGGAAAACCCTAAACAGGGTTGCTATTGGTTGGAACCGACTTGATGGCACTTAACAACAACAACAGTCACAGTGTGGCATTAGTCCTGGTGTGGCATTGTAGGATAAAGTACTGGACCATAAGGTTGGTTTGAATCACAAGATTGGCAGGTCACACCCACCAACTGCTCCTCCGAATCCTTCTCAGGGTCTCTGTGTTTCGGAACTGACAAATGGCACTTAACAACAATAACAGTCTTTGCCAGTGATTTGTTGGGACTATGCAGACAGGATGTTTGTGGCCCACTAAAGGAATTGGACAGCTTACTACTAATGCACATAAAGTGCTTGGGATCCTTGTGAAGAGCTGTTGTCGCTTTGTTGTTGTTGCTAAGTGCTGTCAAGTCAGTTCTGACTCACAGCAATATTGTATAGGGTTTGAACCTCAGACCTCAAGGTTAGCAGTTAAGTTCTTGTCTTACAGCACCACCCCAGTATTCCTTGTGGGCAGTTGTTGTTAAGTGCAGTCGAGTCATTGCCAATTTATAGCTACTCTGTATAGAGTTTCCAAAGCTTTAATTCTATGTGGGAGCAGAAAGCTTTATCTTTCTACCAAAGAGTGACCGGTGGGCTCCAACTGCAGAACTTGTGGTTTGCTGTCAGTGCTTATTGAATGGAGTCACAGACGGACTCCTTTTGGGATGTGGGGGTTGTTGTTGTTAGGCGCCATAGAGTTGGTACTGACTCATATCGATGCTATCTATGCACAACGGAATGAAATACTGCCCAATCTTGGCCAACCTCACGATTATTGCCACGCTTGAGCCCATTGATGCTACCACTTTGCCAATTCATTTTGCTGGTGGCCTTCCTCTTTTTCTCTGACCCTCCACCTTGCCAAACATGATAGCCTTCTCTAGTGACTAGTCCCTCCTGACAATATGACTGAGTATGAGACTAAGTTTAGCCATCCTGACCTCCAAGGAGCACTCTGGCTGCACTTCTTCCAACACAGATCTATTGGTTCCTTTGGCAACCCATGGCACTTTCAATATTTTTCTCCAACACCATAACTCAAATGCATCAATTCTTCTATACTCTTACCCAGGTGTATGGAATCCTAGAGAAGGAATTGGTCAGTTTTGTCATCCCACTAGGCTTCAAGGGAGATACAGAGAAGAGGATAAGGTGCAACATGAAAGACAGTGAATGACTGGACCCAGCAGGAGCACAAACTACAACAAAGCAAGACAGCAGGAGACCAGCAACAGGCAGTTGCAGTGGGATTTGTTGACCCACCAAAGCTAAGAATTGTAACACTTGCCTGACAAGCCTCAGTCACTTTATGTCATTTCTGGACATGTGCTGATATGATATGGTCATCTGTTTTTGTTTTTTGGGCTTATTCAGGAGTTAGCTATAGCCTTAATTCTTGATGAGTGTGTGTTTTGGTATTTATTTATGCTTTTTGATTAAATCCAGGTAGATGTGATCAGAAGATGGGCTTCCCTTTTCACTCTTCTTCCTGAGAAATTTCAAGAT
>NW_006408530.1:9240684-9245088 GCF_000296735.1 Chrysochloris asiatica
AAAAAAAAAGAATGTCCACACCTTTATTTCCATGGTTCTGTCAGGCGTCTGTGGCTGCTCTGATCATTCCCAGACTTGGTCTCACCCAAGATGGTGGTTCCAGGAGCAGCTGAGAGTCTTGGATTAGAAAGCACTGGATTTTTTGCTTCTGCTACAAATTCCCCTGGCTGTAAGCCTTCCAACCTTCTAAATATTCCTTTATATGTGGTTCAGAGTTTTGGTTACATCTCCTGAGCCTGCTTGGTCCAGTATTCTGTTTTGTTGCTGATGGAGCTCCTCACTGCACTTCTATCTGATCCACCATCTTGTTTGCTCTCCCTGACATATCTTTTGACTTCCACTCTGAGAATGCTAATGAATTCTGTGAACCGTTACCGTGAGTGAGGAACCCACATCCGATGGAGGGTATTGAGGGAGGTGGATGAGTTTGATGTGAGAGATAATAGAGTGGTGCAAGGGTTTGGAACAGTTGGACATGTGGGACATCTTTAGCCTCTGCCTCATAGGAACCAACTTGATGTTGATCCTTATCAAAGAAACTATTCATTTAAAGTGACATTATATATAATCATGCATGTTCATTTTTTTTAGTGATTATTTTAGTCTATTAAGAAAAACAATCCTGAGTCATTTCTTGCAGTCTCATACAGTCTCCCATTTCTTCATCCCATACTCAAGACCGATTGAAATCACATAAATTATATAACAGATATGGATGAGAGAAGGGAAAGAAAAGATATTTATAATTTCTTTTACAGTTTATTTATATGATTCTGAAACCAACTGTGTGGTGAGATGACTGGGGTTAATGATAAGCCAAAAGGGGTAGGGGAAATACTGTGGGGACATTTTTTAGTACAGCAAGGATGTCTTTTTAGCCAATGGGACTTTACAGACAAGTTTTAACAAGTCCTGAGGAAATTGACTAGCATAGTAGCTGACTGGGAAGCACGATGGCTCTGTAGGTTAAGCCCTGGACCATGAACCACAAGGTCAGTAGTTTGAACCCACCTGCCACTCAGCAGGAAAATACAGAGACTTTCTGTCCCTGCAGGATTTACAGCCTCATAAACTCTATATAGGGTCACTATGCGTTGACTTGACAACACTCAACAACAACAAAGTAGCTTACTGCACTGATATGAAGAAATAAGAAATGATGAAATATCTAAGGGCAAAAATACTAAATCATACATACAAAAAATTTCATTGGCAAATGCTGTATTGTCTTTGTTATTGAAACAGAAAGAAAAAAATTAATAAAAATGAAATATCAGAGAGAACAGGTATCTAAATGGAAAATTCTGAGCCTGCTGATTCTAACAATAACCATGTGATGACTTCAGACAGCTAGGGTTGGTAGAAGAAACACCAAACTTTTAAGCCCAGCCATGGACTCAAGTGTGGCAACCATAGTGAGGTTGGCCTAGGGTCAGGCAGTGTTTCGTTCTGCTTGTGCATAGTGTCGATATGAGTTGGTACTGACTCGATGGTACCTGACAACAACAACAACATCCTATAAGGAGTAGAATTGCTACTGAAATTATTATTCCTAAATGCAGAAGACAATTCTATGGTCTTTACTTAAGGTTAAGTCAAAAGTATTGTTATAAAATCATAGAAACCTTTATTAAACAAAAAATCAAAATATGAAGCTATTATTTCTTGATATATCCTTGATCTAGGTCTAGACACTTCTGAAGGCAGTATTTCCATCTCTCTAACTTGGTGTGGTGCTATAGGATAAGTGCTGGACTGCTAACTGACAGGTTGGTGGTTCTAACCCACCAGCTGCTCCCTGGAGACTCTGTACAGTGTCGCTGTGAGTCAGAACTGGTTCCATCGCATTTAAAAACAACAACACTACCTCAAAGAATTCTGATCGCTTCGATTTACACCCTGTCAAAACAGCAGTTTTGATATCCTTAAGAGACTCAGATCATGTTCCTTTGAAATATTCTTTGAGTTTTGGGAACAAAACAAAGTCTAACAGGGCAAGATCAGGGCTGAAGGTGATTGGGGTAAGATTTCCCAACAGAATTCTTATAGAATAGCTCTTGCTACCCTTGTGCTGTGGGTTAAAGAACTAGATTGCAAAGTTGGTTTGAAACACAAAGACGGTGCTTCAAGCTCACCAACTGCTCCTTGGAAACCCTATACAGGGTTGTTTTGAGTTGGAACCGACTTGATGGCACTTAACAACAACAACAACCTTGAATGAGCAGGTACAGTGATATGGGGAAAAATTGCTTGATGCAATTTTCCTGGCCTTTTTCTCAACAATGCAGCTTTAAGTTTTCTTAAAATTTCTTTTTAATAAGCAAGCCCCTGATCATTTTGTATTCTTTAAGAAAATCTATTAAGATTACCCCTTTGGGTTCTCAAAAAATTGTTGCCGTACATTTTGAGCTGATTGCTCTGCCTTGAATTTAACTGATCCAGTACACCCCTGGGAAGTCACTGTTTTAAATGCCTTTTATTTGAAGACATCTTGGCAATACTTAAGACAAGTGTATACTTAAGAGAATTTGCCTGCAGCCATCCATTGACTGCACAGACATTTTAAAGCAAATTTTGTTTAGAATAAACCCAAATATGATCTGGCACCCTAGTAACAATTGTTCTTGGTGGTGGTGGTGGTGGTTATGTGCTGTGGAGTCAGTTCTGACTCATAGCAACCCTGTAAGGGTTTCCAAGGCTGTAAATCTTTACAGAAGCAGAAACCCCATCTTTCTCCCGTAGAACAGCTGATAGTTTGGAACTGCTGGGCCACATTTTGTACTGTGGAGAAGAATTTTCATAATCCCCGAGGGTCCTGATGATGTTGCAGATCCTATAATTGACTGTCAACTCTTTGGAAATTATTTGTCATATGCATAAAATTAATAGTTGTCAATTACGGATTCAGGGAAACCTGTTTTCTCCTGGCTACGCGTATCATCTTCACTTTTTAAGTACCCCTCTGGTAGCATAGTGGTTACTAATTGTGTTGCTAATCTCACAGTTAGCAGTTTGAAACTTACCAGCTGTTCCATGGGAGAAAGATGAGACTTTCCACTCCTGTAAAGATTTATAACCTCAGAAACCCTATACAAGGTCGTCGCTATGAGTCAGAACCGACTCAACAGCACATAACAACAACAACAACAACAATGAGAATTAGAAGAGTGAAATGTAAATCTTACATATTTTAGGTGGTTTGTTGTTATTGTTGTTGTTAAGTGCCTTGAGTTGGTTCTGACCCTTAGGGACCCTGTATAAGGCTTCCAAGGAGGGACTGGTGAGCTTGAACCGCTGACCTTGCAATTCAAACGACTTTGCAGTCCAGGTACATTAACCCACAGTGCCACAACAGGACAAAACTTTTTTTATTTTAAATGCCTTTGAGTTGGTTCCCACTCAATTAATTTATCTCATATTATAAAGAATGACATTTTACATATTTATTTTTTTAGGATTTCCAAGGTTTCAATCTTTTGCTTTGCTTTAACTTTTTATTGTGAATTAGGTGAAAGTTTACAGAGGAGATCCGTTTTCTTTTCAACATTCATACATACTTTGTTTCAACTCATTGATCGAAACCACTACGTGTAATATCACTTATCCCACTTCCTCTCTGCGTTTCCTGTTTCTATTCCTCCTTCTTTCCTAACCCTTCTGAATATTGTCCTTGGTTGGGTAAGTGCTATCTTTGTGATCTCAAATGGTTGATTATTCTAAGATGTTCATACCTCACTAGTGTTATTTTTCCCCTTTTAGACCTGTTTATTGGTTGGCTGTAAATTGAGCCACGGGGATACGTTCATTTCAAGACCTGACAGTTGACTAAGGGTTATAGTCTCAAATGTTCCAACAGGCTCTATCTGACCAGGTCCCTTTTACAATTCTGAATTTTGTTCTACATTCTTCTCCCACTTTATTCAGGAACTTCTCATGTGATCCTTTTCAGAGAAGTTCGTCATGGTAGCTGGGTAGTATCTAGTCCATCTAGTCTCAAAATAAACAATGACATTTAAAAAGTTTTCCAGGCATCAAAACACCAGAAAGAATTTATACACATTAGTCTCTATTCTCGCTATGGGTTGGAACCGACTCGACAGCACTTAACAACAACAACAGTCTCTATTCTTAAAATGACATAAAAAACTTTTTCTTTAACAATGGGAAATTATGCATTGTTTCATTTGCCTTGATATTTCTATTTTACTTCCGCTGCAGTTTTCAATTTTAATATATTTATGTATGAAAGTTTATATATAGCCTTATCATGGTTACCTTTTGTAATGACATTCATATACACTGAAAAATTTTTTTTAGTGAATTATGTGATAGTTTACATGGGGGAACATTATGTATACGATAGGATATGTTGTTGTTGTTGTTAAGTGTCGTAGAGTCTGTTCC
>NW_006408530.1:9245938-9267570 GCF_000296735.1 Chrysochloris asiatica
GTGGGTGTTCTTGTGCATATGCCCTCTCTTCTTATCAGCTGGATGCTTTCACTCTCCACTCCAGTCCTCTGTGGCTATGTCACTGACTCTGGGCCCAAGACTCCCCAGGTCTTGCCACACTGCTGGCCAACCAGGTCTCCACCTGGGTTCACAGGAGTCTATTGAATGTTGTAGGACTTAGCTCGAAGCTTCGTTACTGTTTTTCCCTCACTTCCCCTTATCGGTGATGAACGTGATCACCAATCAGGGTGTGTATTCCCATTTAGTCTTAATCTTGGAAGGGGGTTTGCTCTGAGGGGACCCGGCCACTTGCTTTGATGTCTCCTGGGCAAGCAACTTGCTTGTTCTTATAATAATCAGTTGGTCTGCCATTACTGTTTTGTATTTTTTCTGTTGGTCTTTCTTTCAAGAAGTATCTTCTGTTCTTATAGCCACTCCAGGCTGGTCTGCTTGTCCTTTCAAGTGGAAATTTCCCACCTCAGAAAATTCTGGATGCTGTTCAGGATTCTACCTATGGTGGAATGCAGAGGGTCCATAGGAAGCTGCCTTACTGGACACTTTATAGCCCCATTTTAAGTATTCCAATCAGTTATAGGCAGAAGACGGACTTACAAGCTTTCTATGGTGATATTTTTGGCTATTCCTTTCTCTCCCCCTCAAGTGTCTATTTTATATGCCAGAGAAACCAAGATTCAAAAGACAGCCAAGCATCTTACCATTATTTCCCCCTTTCCCCCATTCCAACCATGTCTCAATCCCTGTATCCCAGAGCCCTGTAGTTCCAAGGTTGTGCATATGTCATTATTTACCTCTGTCCCACTTAGCCCATGCAAACGTGCCTAATTGTTCTCCCATCTGTTTTGTTCTTCCATTCCCCTCCCCCTTCTTGTATATTGCCCGCTACCCAGCACCCAAACTATCCTGTGTCTATCCCGTACCTTGTGCTCTACCTTTCCCTCCCTCCCCTAACCCTACCCCCAATCCCAGTAGCCAGCAAAAATTCTCCCCACCCCCCTTTAGCCCTTTTAGTATGGGTTCATTTTCTTAGTCTTTTACAGTAGTGGTCCTATGCCATATTTCTCCTTTTGTGACTGACTAATTTCACTAAACATAGTGTTTTCAAGGTTCATCCATGTCATGCAGAGGCTTGCAGCTTTCTTGGTATTCTTCAAGGTAGCATAATATTCCATTGTGTGTATGTACCACAGTTTGTTTATCCATTCTTCAGTTGATGGGCACTTTGGCTGTCTCCATCTTTTTTCTATTGTAGATAGTGCTGCTATGATCATTGGTGTGCATGTATCTACTCATGTTATGGTTCATATTTCTTGTGGGTAAATACCAAGTAGAGGAATTGCTGGATCATAAGGTATTTCTATTTCCAACCTTCTGAGGAAGTGCCATATTGCTTTCCAGAGAGGTTGGACCATTTTGCAGTCTCAACAGCAATGTAGGAGCATCCCAGTCTCTCCAAATCCCCGCCACCATTTATTGTCCTCTACTTTTTTGATCTTTGCTGCTGTTGCTGGTGTGAGATATCTCATAGCTGTTTTTATTTGCATCTCTCTAATGGCTAGTGGAAGCAGTATTCAAGAGATCAGATGATGTATTGCATTGGGCAAATCTGCTGCACAGGAACTTTTTAAAGTGTTGAAGAGCAGAGATGTCAGTTTGAGGGCTAAGGTGCGCCTGACCCAAGCCATGGTATTTTCAATAACCTCATATGGATGTGAAAGCTGCACACTGAATAAGGAAGATCATAGAAGAATTAATGCCTTTGAGTTGTGGTGTTGAAGGAGAATACTAAAAGTGCCATGGACTGCCAAAAGAACCAATAGATCTGTTTTGGAAGAAGTGCAGCCAGAGTGCTCCTTGGAGGCCAGGATGGCTAAGCTCTGTTTCTCATACTTTGGACATATTGTCAGGAGAGAACAGTCACTGGAGAAGGATGTCATGCTGGGTAAGATGGAGGGTCAGAGAAAAAGAGGAAGACCCCCAACGAGATGGATCAGCCAGGTGGCATCATTGATGGTGTCAAGTGTGGCAGCAGTAGTGAGGTTGGCCCAGGATCAGACATTGTTTCGTTCTGCTGTGCATGAGCTCACTATGAGTCAGTTCCAACTCGATGCCACCTGACAACAACAACAACAATGGCTAGTGATCATGAACATTTCTTCATATGTTTGTTGGCTGCCTGGTTCTCCTCCTTGGTGAAGTGTCTGTTCATGTCCTGTGCCAATTTATTAATTGTTTCATTACAAAAGATTTTTTCTCATTCTGTGGGTTCCCCTTTTACTCTTCTGGTGAAGTCTTTTGATGCACATAAGTTTTTAATTTTTAGTATGTCCCACTCATCTATTTTGTGTACTTTTGTTTGTGTAGTTTTCAAAATATTTAGTATTCTGTATATTCCTGGAATTAGTGCCCTCACATTAGTCCCTATTTTTTCATTGATGGCCTTCATAATTCTGGGATCCACATTTAGGTCTTTAATCCATGTTGAGTTGATTTTTGTATAAGGCGTGAGGTGAAGGTCTTGTTTCAGTCTTTTGCATATTGCGTTCCAGTCTACCAGTGCCATCCTTTGAAGAGACTATCACTTCCCCATGCAATATATTTAGGTGTTTTGTTAAAAATCAGTTGGCTGTATGTAGATGGGTTAATTTCTGGATTCTTGATTCTGTTTCAGTGATCTATGTGTCTTTCATTGTACCAGTACCAAGATGTTTTGACCACTGTAGCCGTGTAGTAAATTTTGAAGTTGGGGAGTGAGAAGTTTCCAACCTTATTATTCTTCTTAAGCAGTGCTTTGCTTATTTTGGGTCTCTTTCCTTTCCATATAACGTTTGTAATTGTATTTCCATCTCTTTGAAGAATATCATTGGAATCTGGATTGGGATTGTATTATATGTGTAAATTCCTTTGGGTAGTATTGACATTTTCAGGGTGTTAAGTCTTCCTATCCAGGAGCATGGTATATTCTTCCATTTTTGTAGGTCTCTTTGGTTTCTTGTAGTAGTGTTTTGTAGTTTTCTTTGTATACACTGAAATTTTAACCACAAGACTTAAGTGGCAAAATTTTTATTTTGGAATGAGTTATTATTATAAGTAATTCTCATGTGTAGTTGATTAAAACATGATGAATATACTAAAATTTTTGACCGAAGATAATTTAAATATCATTGAACTGCATCTCTTAATTAGATGGATTGGGTCTTTTTGAAAAAATTGAGTTCCTGTTTCCATGAATAAATGTTACTGTATGGTGCTGTAGGATAAGTGCTGGACTGCTAACTGGAAGGTTGAAAGTTCAAACGCACCAAATGCTCTTTGGTAACCCTATACAGGATAGCTATAAGTCAGAAAAAACTCTATGGAACACAACAACAACAACATACATAGAATGGGAAGCCTGGTGTGGCACTGTAGGATAAGTACTATACAGTGTCACTATGAGTCTCCATGGACTCCTGGTATAGCACTGTAGGATCAGCTATGGATAGCAAACCACAAAGTCAACAGTTCAAACCTACCAGCTGCTCCTCAGAAATCCTACACAGGATCACTATGAGACCGAGTTGACTTGAAGGCATTTAGCAACAACAACAACTTGAGTCAACATAAACTTCATGGTGCTTAATAACAACAACAATGTTCTTAGAATGAGACAGAATTCAACTCAATATTATTCCTGTTTTGTTTAAACATATATAAGCACCAAGAAACCTTACTTACATAAAGAAACAGACACAAATGGAAAGAAATTTGTAATTGGAGTGTCACTTAAATCTTTGAACTTTTTCCTGGTGAAACTGAAAAAAAATGAGAGAAGATCAGTTACAAAAGAGGTGAGGATAAAAGAGAACCACTGGTCAATTCTCGGGCAAATGAATTCTATGAAAGAGTAATATAGAAATTCAGAATCTGAAAATTAATGCCATTAAAAGTGTCTATCCTGAGTTCATCCTGAAAAACATTTTCTATTTCTCTAAATGTATATTGGAGCCCTGGTGTAATGCTGTAGGATAAACACTGGATTGCTAACCACAAGCTCCGCAGTTGAAACCCATCAGCAGTACCTTGGAAACCCCATATGGGGTCACTATGAGTTGGAACCGACTAGATGGCACACAACAACTGCAAATGTATATACCTGACATCTCAGTCTGAATATTGCTTGTCTGGATGAGGTGTTCTTAAAGGCAGTTCCAGACTGACATCATCAATATCAAATTCCAAACTGAGAATTTATTGGAAATAAAAATTCTTAGGTCCCACCTGAGGCATAGACACTCCTCCAAAGCAGATAAGAAAATTGGATTGCAATAAAGTAAGCACTAGATACTTCAGTTCCTCAAATACACAGCTTGCAGAATAAGAACCTAAAGAATTTAATGTTTTCAAATAAACAGAGCTTCTTCCCACACTGTGAACATGCATTCTCACCAAATAACTTGAAAACAGGATTAGATGGGATAAAGTTGACAAAGAGAGAGAAGACTTATAGTTCAATGTAGTATCCAAAGTTCATTTTCTAATACTATGTCTATCTCTACACAAGGTCATACATATCAAAAGGCGGGGACAAAGTTTTATTTACCCAGTGAGTTCACAAAGATATTCATTGAACATGATGCGGTTTTGTTTAATTTTGCCAAATTGCGGAAGGGGCATCAATATACTAACATAATGATTATGATAAGGAAATAAAAACTGAGGCAGCAGAGTATGAATGAGAAAGAATTGTCATCAGTCACTCAGAACCATAGAGGCTTGACCAGTTACAATAAAATTCTTTGCCTTAATTTATGTCTCACTAGCCAAAGCCATTTGGTTGAATTATGCTTTATATGGTTTTTATTCTAAAGGAAAGAGTTATTTTGACTTTTTAAAATATCAGTTGTTGTTAAGTGTTGTCAAGTATGTTCCAACTCTTAGAGACCTTGTGTAGGGTTTCCAAAGCTTTAAATTTTCTATTGAGCAGAAAACCTCATCTTTCTCCTATGGCTGGTGGTCCAGTGCTTTTTGTATGGCAACATGGCACTCCCCTTTAAAATATATCATTATAAAAATGGTCTCAAATCGATGTCCTTCATGCACAGGTCTTCATCCTCCCACTTGAGAATAACTGATCTTGTCCAACATCCTGATTCTCTACATGATGCACAAAGAGTTTACATCTCTTGTGTAAGATCACACAACAACATATTTGATCTGGAATTAGATTAGAATCTTCTTGTTTAGTCCTTTACTAACTATAATACCTTGCTGTAAGATTTTCTAAAAGAAATCCCTACTTTAGTAGTGGGAAACTTAATAGACTGTATTATTGGAAGTCTTGTGTCAGCTCCAGTAGTGGAGTGGTTACAAGCTGGGCTGCGAGCCTCAAGGTCAGCAGTTCGAAACTACCAGCTGTTCCACAAGAGAAAGATGAGGCTTTCTGCTCCCGTAAAGATTTACAGCCATGGAAACCCTATACAGGGCCACTATGAGTTGGAACAGACTCCATGGTACTTAACGACGACAACAACTTATATATATATTCTCTCTTTTTTTCTTTCTTTCTGAAAAATATGCTATGGAAAGATGGAAAGATTAGGTATAAAAATCCTCTTTGCATTGAAGGTGGGGATAATGTTTCTGGGGTTCTTTAGAAATGGCTGCACTGGAAGTCTAATAGTACATTTGAAGGACCAAGTCTCTGCATTTTTGTCATTGTGTTCTCATCTATGCTATTTTCTGCAGTAATTTACTTGTCAGAAAGATCACAGGAAACTAGCAATTTACTTTATGCACAAAGCATTGTGTGGCTGGGGCTGCCTTTTCTCATAGGGCTATAATCTTTCATTTGTCTAAATGGAATGATGGATGAGCAGATAGCACCACTTGGCTTGCCCAGGCTGCTATTTGCTCCACGCCTCTTCTGCTTTCGTGGCATAGCTCCTCTGGCTGAGACACCCCCAGAGAAGGGGGCAAGACCTAAAAGAATGGCTCTTAAAGGATGGTCTTGAGATAGCTTGATACCCAAAGGAAGTCCATCTTTAAAATTGGAACACAGCTCACTGTAATATTGTATAAAATGTATAAGAAAGGACCAGATAAAATTCCTTGTTTTGCTTATGCCAAATAGTTGATGATAAATACTGTATGACACCACTTGCATGAAATATCCAGAAATAAGCAAATGTTTAGAGTATAAAATTTATTGGTGGTTACCTGGGACAAGAGGGATCATTGCTTATGGACTTCTGTTAATGTGATGGGAATTTTGGGGAAAGTGATGGTTATAGAATGTGATGAACAAAATTAATGTCATTGATTATACATGTGAAACGTTGCAATGGCAAATATTTTGTTATATATGTTGAAATAAAAATCATTTTTAATATAAAATGAGCACTCTAAGCATTTCAAAATTGCTCATTCTGAGACACAACAGAAGTATGTTGCCTGTGGCTGACCCCTCTCTCTTTCCATCCAAAGGAAAGCAAGCCAAAGCATCTGTTAATTACAATTGGATTTAGTTCACAAGGATGTTTCAATTACCTCCCTTATACCCACTCTACCTTTTAAGCCCAAACTCTGTGCTAACTGAACATAAACAGGATAAACAACTTCATAATTTTCCCAGGCTTCATTCCCATCCACCCATTTCACATAAATGACAATAACCAGAATAAAAAAGAGTTTAAAATATAATAAGAAGGTTTCACTGAGATAATTATAGAGATTTTCATAGGCTTTCAGAATCCTCTTCATTATCAGAAGTAGTTGGGAGATTTTATTTCAATTTTGCCTGTGTAATTTACAGTGGGAATACCACGTCTTCGAACTTTGTGGACAGGGATGTGAGAAAATGTTGATATAAGGAGGTTTCAAGCATGCATATATCAAGTCCTCAAGTTCAGTAGTATCAAGGAATAGGGAACAAAAGGTAGACTTTCTTAGTCTGACAAAAGGTATCTACAAAAGACATGCAGCATAGATCATATTTAATATTGAAATATTATAAAGAAGGTGAAATGCTTGTCAAGTAGAACTCTTACCCAGTCCCTTTTCATGGTTGGGTGTTGTTGTTGTTGTTGTTAAGTGCCATTGAGTCGATTACGACCATAGTGACCCTGTATAGGGTTTCCGAGGAGCAGCTGGGGAGCTTGAACCACCAACCTTGCAGTTCACGGCTTTGCAGTCTGGTGCATTAACCCACAACACCACAGTGCCTAATCCCAACACTGATAATTCAGAGAAAGAGTGCTAGGAGTTTTCCCACATGCGCTCTAGTCTCAGATACTACCTTTTCTTTGTTGTTGTTAAGTGCCGTCGAGTCAGTTCTGACTCATAGTGATCTTGTGTAGGGGTTTCCAAGTTTGGCTGATGGGTTTGAACCGCTGACATTGTGGTTTGCAGTGCAGTGCTTAAACCTATAGCACCACACCAGGAGTCCTTTGTCTTAGACCAAAATTAATTTCTTTGGGACTATGTTCACTGGTGATTCCTTACATACCTGTGAGGTCAGTCATTATAAGTATTTTTAAAGGGAGGATCTCTTGATTCCACAATGCATGCTCATTGATAGACCCAAATTCACAGAAAGAAGGTTACCATGTCTACAGTCTGATGTGAGGCTCTCCTATCTACCCTGGTGGTATAGTGGCTAAGCATTGGGCTGCTAATACAAGGTGGGCAGTTCAACCCACCAATCACTCCAGGGGAGAAGGAAGAGGCTTTCAGTTCCCATAAAGATTTACCAATTTGGAAACTCCACGAAGCAGTACTGCTCTGTCCAAAAAAGAAAAAGTCCCTGTGAGTCAGAATGGATTGATTGCAGTAGGTTCTCACTAGTCTGAACAATTCACCCTTGCATTGTTCTCCTCTCCCAGAAGGCCTGTGATTCTGCAATACCTGCCACTTGATGCAACAGTTTATTGTTGTTTCCATGCAAGAGATTTGCAAACTGTGTTCCGTTGAACCCTGACATTTCATAGGAGTGACTAAGGAGGGAGTGGAAGGAGGGGCAAAACCGGGGTGACTTTGGAATTTTGCCCTTGTTTAATCAGAGTAAGTCTAACTTTGCCTCCTGTATAAATCAGACTTTTCTGTGACACAGCCTTTGAGGATTGATTTCAGCTGTTAAAAACAAGTTTATCAACCAATGAATAGTTAAGAATTTTTGGTCTCAGGATACCTTGACATTCTTAAAAAATATTGCGGCCCTCAAAAAGCTTTTATTTATGTGTATTTCATGAATATTTACCCAGTTTAAAATTAACACTGAGAATTTAAAAATATGTATTCATTTTTAAATAACGATAACATGCTAACATAAACAGATTTTGTCCATGAAAAATAATTTTTCCCCCCAAAACACAAATGGTTGAGAAGAGAGGCATTATTTCATGTTTTTTTTTTTGCAAATATTTTAAATGACAAGCAAAATACAAGACAGATGAAATCTCATATCTGTTTTTGCACTGAATTTGTTAAGATGTGTTGTTTTGGTTGAAGCACATGAGAAAATAAAAAAAAGCTGATCTCATACAGATATGCAGTTGGCAAAAAGAGTAATATCTTTCAGGTCTTCTCAGACAATTAGTGGTGGAGATTCCTCTTTGACATTGTATCAGAGAAGGTGATAATCAATTTCGTGAAGGTTAGTTGGAGTCCCAGGGTGGTACCAAAGGTTAGCATGCTAAAGAAAAGCTTGGAGTTTGAGTCCTTCCACAGGTGAGGTGGGAGCCCTAGTGATTTGTTTTGTAAGAGAATCATCTATTACAAGTCTAATGAATCTAAGTTCTACTCTGACACACAAAGATTTGCTATAAGATGAATCTACTCCATGTCAACAGTTTATTG
Organism: Chrysochloris asiatica; assembly: GCF_000296735.1. Taxonomy (NCBI): domain Eukaryota; kingdom Metazoa; phylum Chordata; class Mammalia; order Afrosoricida; family Chrysochloridae; genus Chrysochloris; species Chrysochloris asiatica. The sequence continues at coordinate 9,254,792 of NW_006408530.1, forward strand.
TTTGTTTGTTTGTTTTGTTTTACTTTAAGATTTGTTGCAATGTGAAATCTAAAGCTGGATCTATAAACTTTTAAAACTCTGTGCATTAAAGTCTTTTCATCTGTCTTGCATTTTGAATAGATCTTTTGAACATGCATGGGCCATTTGGACAATGTTGAATTCATTGGATTATGTTGCTATTTCAAATTTGACATTCTTCATTTTATAATTTCAAAAAATATGTTTACTGATATTACCACTTGTCTTATCAGAGAAGTCTCTAAATAGTTAAGAAGCTGTCAAGCTCACAGTGGGGGATACAAGATTTTCAAATTCTAAATTTGCTTGAAAGCTTTAATTTTATTATTGGCAACAAATATTGCCAGTTGCTTTCCTTGAAGTGACAGGCTCACTTCATTTTCAAAAGAATGTCTGCAAACTATCTCAGTCTGAATAATGATAGTTTGTTGGTGATTCTTTCAAGTTCAAGGGTAATTCATGGAGAAAGTATCTAGTTTAGCTTGCAACTAAAACAATCAGACACTTTTCATCAGCAAAACCATAACAGTGCTGTATGCAGCTTATTGTTGTTATTAAGTGCTGTTGAGTCGATTCCAACTCATAGTGACCCTGTATAGGGTTTCTATGGAGCAATTGGTAGGTTTGAACCGCCAACCTTGTGGTTAGTAGTCCAGTGTCTTACATATGCATTTACCATTTCATCACATGTTAACATCGAAAAGATGTGTACTCACAAGGTGGAGATTTAATAAAACCAATATATTCTATTTTTTGAGTCTATATATATATATTTTTTTCATGTTTTATTGTGAATTACATGATATTTTACATGAGAGAACTTTAGTTTTACATTCTTTCCATCGTATATCGTCTCATTGCCGTGGTTCCAATCCCCTCCATGCATCATCAACCGACCAAAGGGTATACCCTATAAACCCGCCCCCTACACTCCCCCCTCCCCCATTCTTCAGGACCCAGTCCCTCTCCCTATCTGGATCCAAAGTCCCCAGCCGCTTCATCACTCCACATCATCGTCTCTGCCTCCATCTCGGGCCTCGCTGCTTCTCTGGGTAGGGTGCCGCTCTCAGCTCTTCTCCGTTGAAGGTCCCAGAGACCTCTGCTCCTAGACTGGAGAGTTAATCACTCCCTTCCTTGCTACCAAACGTCTACCCTTACATTTCCAACCCTCACAATCAGTCCTGATAACAATCATTCACTATTGTATCACAAGTGACCCTTCTGTATTTCATTTCATCAGCTCCGCCTAGACAGATTGGATAGTACTCACTGGAGATTCTGCCTTCCTCCATGCCCCCTAGCTCTAGGTTCCCTCTTGAAAGCTTGTAAGCCAGTCATTTCTTGCCTTTGTGGTCCCTCCCCCCCATTTGGGCATCCAATGTCCAAGTTGCCCATCTCTGTCTACTCTGTGTGTGGAGGGGGTGGTAATGTTTCTTGCTGTGAGGGTTTGTTCCCTCTTTTGGGTTACTGCATCCATAGGTGTAGATCAAGTTCATCAAATTGTCTCAGATCACTCTTTTTTTTTTTTCCCCCCCTCTTATTTCTTCTCCTGGTTGAGTTCTGATCATCCATTCATCGGAACCAGGTCATGTGGGTACCATCTGCAAGTGTGGGTGTTCTTGTGCGTATGCCCTCTCTTCCTATCAACTGGTAGCTTCACTTTCCACTCTAGTCCTCTGTGGCCATGCCGCTGACTCTGGGCCTAGGAGTCCTCAGGTCTCCCCACATTGCTGGCCAACCAGGTCCCCATCTGGGTCCACAGAAGCCCACTGAACATTGTAGGGCTTAGCTTGCTGCTTTTACCCACTTCCTCCTATCGGTGATTTGTGTGGTCACCAATCAGGGCGCGTATTTCCATTGAGTCTTAGTCTTGGAAGGGGGTTTGCATTAAGGGGACCCGACCACTTGCCTTGATGCTTCCTGGGCAAGCAATTTGTTTGTTCTTGTAGTAACAGTCCATCTGCCTCTATTGTTTTGTATTTTTCCTGTAGGTCTTTCTTTCAAGAAGTATCTTCTGTTCTTCTAGCCGCTCCAGGCTGGTCTGCTTGTCCTTTCAAGTGGTAATTTCCCATCTCTGGAGATCTGGATGTGGTTCAGGCTTCTACCTATCGTCTTTGTATTGCAAAGGCTCCGCAGGAAGCCTCCTTCCCTGGGCACTTTGTAGCCCCATTTTAGGTATTCCAATCAGTTATAGGCAGAAGATGAACTTACAAGCTTTCTATGGTGATGTTTCTGATTATTCCTTTCTCTCCCCCTCCAGTGTCTATTTTATATTATAATGCAAGGAAAACCAAGATTCAAAAGACTGCTGAGCATCTTAACATTATTCCCCCCTTTTCCGCATTCCAACCATGGGTCATTCTCTGTATCCCAAAGCCCTGTAGTTCCAAGGTTGTGCATGCATCATTCTTTATCTCTGTCCCACTTAGCCCATTCAAACAAGCCTACTTGTTCTCCCATCTGCTTTGTTCTTCCATTTCCCTCTCCCTCCTTGTATATTGCCCCCCTCCCTAGCAACCAAACTTTCCTGTGTTTTTTTTTGTTTTTTTTTTTTTCTACTGTGAGGACCTATTGGAGAAGTATACAATGACATTTGTGTAGTTTGGTGTCATTGCTAAAGTGACTGGAGTTTCAGTCATTCCTTTTTTTCCCCCATTAGCACACATGTAGTTACAGCAAAAAAGGTGTTACCTAGTGTTACTATAATGAGAATACCAAAAGTGGGTAGCTTTAAAGTACAAAAATTTATTTTCTCACAGTTCAGCAGATTAAAAGTCTGAATGAAGAGGGAAGTACTTCTTTATCTAGTCCAGCTTCTAGTAGCTTCCAGAAATCCTTTGCATTCTTTGACTTATAGATATATGTATGTCCATGTGGTGGTTGGTGGTGGTTATGTGCTGTGGAGTCAGTTCTGACTCATAGCAACCCTGTGCAGGGTTTCTGAGGCTGTAAATCTTTAAGGAAGCAGAAAGCCTCATCTTTCTCCTGTGAAACAGCTGGTAGTTTCGAACTGCTGACCTTAAGGTTCGCAGTCCAATTCGTAACCATTATGCTACTAACGTTCCTTGTATGTCCATGTACTTGTCTCTATCTTCTGCCGTCCTCTTCCCCTCTATGTCTCTGTGTTTATTCTGGTCTCCTTATAAAGCAGAAGTGAGTAGGTTTAGGACCTACCCTACTCTACTATGATTTCAATAACATAATGAAAGAGAACTCCCTATTTTAAAACAGGATCCTACTTACAGATCCAGGGATTCAGATGTCCACACCTAATTTGGGGGACGTACTTCAATTCATAACAAAAAAGTAAATACTTAGCATTTCTATGAAAGTAGTTTTGAACACGTGGAACTCAGGGGAACCTGGAGTTCTATAGATCACACTTTGAAAATCACTGCTTTAAATAATTAACAGTAAAAAAGAAATACTAATGGGTGTGGAAGAAGCTGTGTGTCTCTTGAAGACTAAAGACAAAATGCACATTAGTTCTCTTGAAGAGGAACGATAATTAGTAATTATCCATTTGTAAAAGCCTTCCAGTCTTTGAGGGACTTGAAGGGACAGTATCTACAAAGGTAAAGGCTTTTTTGCTTGTTGCAGTTGTAATATCTCAACTGCAGGGAATGTGACTACAGTGCTGGAAAAAGACATAGAAAAAATTCATTTGTGCATTCATTTATTCATTTGTTGCCAACAAGCATTACAATTTTACTGAGAAAACTGCTATGTATGCTCTGCACATTAGCTATATTGAATGCAGAAATTATTATTATTTATTTCAGAATCAGTTTTGTTGCAACTAAAACAGTGAAATTAACTGCATATAATAAACTAGTTTTTATATATACACACAAACTTTATATTATAGGGAATAAAGTTCATTTTGGCAGATGGTGTTAAAGAAAATTAAAGTTGCAAACATTTATACAAAAACAGTATAGATTCCTTGTCTGACTACCTCTGGTTTTACAAGAGGAAAGGAGAATCAAACTCAAAACCAGTCAAGGTCAATTCCTATGAAGTGGAGGTCAAACATCCTTCCACCCTACAACCTTCCTTATCCTTACAACAACCATCTCTCCCATAACATTCTCTGCTTCACATCCAGGTTTGGCAATCACAGAATTCAGTGGCCACACAGAATTCAAAAACTATACTCACAATTATGGGATGTATTAGGGAAGTGAACAGGGTAAAATTCAGCTTCAGGATGCAACAATTCTCCAGTCAGGTATGCCTCTTCTCTGCCATATTTAAGGCATGCCTCCTGAAGGCAGGATGGGACTAGAGAAAAAAATACTGAAGGGTTATTTGATATTGTGGAATTTGGTAGATTATGTTAAGCATATGAATTTACAGTGATTTGAGCCTTGTTATTTAGCTATAAAATTTTATTACTTACTTTTGAATAATGGATATATATACCCTAATAACATTCATTCAAGCAACATTTCATTACATATACATCTGTGGTTCCAACTCTTGTAAAAATTCAAGGTACATATGAGAGGGCTTCAAAAGTTCATGCAAATTTTTATTTAAATGATGTAGGAAATTTTCCATGAATTTTTTTGAACCTTTCTCATACAAAGGTTCTTAATACAAATGGGTGCTACTCTGGGACACATATCAAAATATAATTATTATTAACAGCAGTTTGGGGCCAGGGAAAGCAGAGACAGACAGTGAAAACTCCTCTGCAAAAAACCTTAAAAAAGCAGAGAAAGAGCAGTCTGCAGAAAAACTGCAGAGCTTCGGATCTTGTGTAAGGTTCCAGGTGCCAGTTCCCTGCTCCCATTGAGAAGAAATCTGCAGGTGGAAGAAAAATATGGTGATTTCTGAATCAACCCAGCCGTGGCGGCTGGCAGCCAGAAGTACTCAGGCAGGAGGGGAGCACCACAGATAAATTGAGGCAGCAATCCAGCACTAGAAGCCGCAGAGCAGTGCCCGAAGGAAGAGGTGTGACTGGATTTTTCATCCTTCACTTTACATTTTTCACATATCTCCCCTCTTCACCCCGGTCATGTCCTCATTGCACAGCCCAGATGACTTCAGGAAGCTGGAGCACACCCCCAAAAGGGTCCAGCATTGCACTCACTGTTTTCCAATGACATAGAGAGGAAACCTGCAGGCTGTTTCTTATGATGTTTTGACCCTGGGAACCTGCATCATAGTTTACCTAGGTGGGATACTTTCCACAGCAAACACCAGTGAACAGTGTCAATCACAATTTTATTTTTGTTTTTGATTGGTGTATATGCAATGAAATGTTGCTTGAATGAATGTTATTGGGGTATATATATCCATTATTCAAAAAGTAAGTAATAAAATTTTATAGCTAAATAACAAGGCTCAAATCACTGTAAATTCATATGCTTAACATAATCTACCAAATTCCACAATATCAAATAACCCATCAAAAGTATAATATATCATGACCAAGTGGGATTCAGTGGGATTCATATCAGGGATGCAAGGATGGTTTAACATTAGAAAAACAATCAATGTAACTCACCATATAAACAAGGAAAACAACAACAACAACAACAACACATTATCATATTGATTGATACAGAAAAGGCATTTGACAAAATCCAACATCCATTCCTGATAAAAACACTCAACAAAGTAGGAATTGAAGGGAAATTCCTCAACATAATCAAGAGCATATATGCAAAACCAACAGCATACATTACTCTCCATGGAAAGAAACTGAAAGCTTTCTCTCTGTGAACAGGAACCAGAAAAGGATGCCCTTTGTCACCACTCCTATTCGATACTGTGCTTGACGTCTTACCCAGAGCTATACAGCAAGATAGGGAACACAAGGGCAACCAAGTTGACAAAGAGGAAGTAAAACTCTCTATTTGCAGACTATATGATCCCATATATAGAAAACCCCAAAGACTCAGTAAAAAAGCTACTAGACCACATTGGAGGACTCAGCAAAGTGGCAGGGTATAAGATCAACATCAAAAAATCCATTGGATTCCTCTATACCAATAATGACAGTGCTGAAAAGAAAATTAGGAAAATAATACCATTTACAATAGCCACCCAAAGGATGAAATATCTAGGAATAAATGTAACCAGATAAACAAAGGACCTATACAAAGAAAACTACTACAAGAAACCAAAAGAGACCTACAAAAATGGAAAAACGTACCATGCTCCTGGAGTGGAAGCCTTAACATTGTGAAAATGTCAATACTACCCAAAGCAATTTACACATATAATGCAATCCCAATCCAGATTCCAATGGCTTTCTTTAAAGAGATGGAAAAAACAATTACAAACTTTATATGGAAAGGAAAGAGACCAAGGATAAGCAAAGCATTGTTTAAGAAGAACAGGGTGGGAAGTCTCTCACTCCCTGAATTCAAAATTTACTACATGGCTACAGTGGTCAAAACAGCCTGGTACTTTTTTTTTGGTTTTTTTCCTAATCCACTAGTAAATTTATTTTGTAATAAATTTTTTCTTAATGTTTTAAAGGAGCTCTCATAGCATAGTGGTTACAAATCGGGCTGCGAACCGCAAGGTCAGCAGTTCGAAATTACCAGCTGTTCCGTGGGAGAAAGATAAGGCTTTCTGCTCCCATGAAGATTTACAGCCTCGGAAACCCTGTACAGGGTCGGAACCGATTCCACGTTGTGAATTTTGTGATAGTTTACATGGGCGAACATTAGTTTTACATTCACCATATCATATATTGTTTTATTGTCATGGTTACAATTCCCTCCATGCATCATCAACCAACCACAGGGTATACCCTGCAAGCCTGGCCTCCCCGCCCTGCCTCTCCCTCCCCATCAACCAACCACAGGGTATACCCTGCAAGCCTGGCCTCCCCGCCCTGCCTCTCCCCGGTCATCACACAGCCCCTCTCCTCTCCCTCTCTGGGTCTAAAGTCCCCAGCCACTCCATCTCTCTATGTCAACGTCTCTGCCTCCATCTCTGGAGTCACTCCTTCTCTGGGTAGGGTCCTGCTCTCTGCTCTTCTCTGTTGATGGTCCCAGGGACTTCCACTCCTAGATGGCAAAGTTAATCACAGCCTGGTACTTTTATAATGAAAGATACATTGATCAATGGACCAAAATTGAGAATCCAGAAATTAACCCATCCATATATAGCCAACTGATTTTTTACAAAGTACCTAAGTATATTGCATGGAGAAGAGATGGTCTCTGCAACAGATGGTGCTGGCAGAATTAGAAAGCGATATGCAAAAGACTGAAACAAGGCCTTTACCTCAAGCCTTAAACAAAAACCAATTTAGCGTGGATTAAAGACCTAAATGTGAATCCCAGAATTACAAAGATCATCAATGAAAAAATAGGGAAAAAAGTGAGAACTCTAATAAGGGAATACACAGACTACCAAACATTTTGAAAGTTACAGAAACAAAAATAGACAAAATAAATCAATGGGACATACTAAAAATTAAAAACTTATATGCATCGAAAGACTTCTTCAAAAGAGTAAAAAGGGAGCCTACAGAATGGGAAAAAAATATTTTGCAATGACACATCAGACAAGAGACTAATTTCTAAAATATATAGGAAATTACAACACCTCTACAAGAAAAAGATAAATAACCCAATTAAAAAATGGGCACAGGACATGAATAGACACTTCACCAAGGAGGAGATCCAAGCAGCCAACAAATATGAAGAAATGTTAACAATCACTAGCCATTGGTGGTGGTGGTGGTGGTTATGTGCCGTGGAGTCAGAGCTGACTCATAGCGACTCTGTACAGTGTTTCCAAGGCTGTAAATCTTTACTGGAGCAGAAATCCTCATTTTTCTCCTGTGGAAGAGTTGGTAGTTTCGAACTGCTAATCTTAAGGTTCGCAGTCTGATTTGTAACCACTATACTACTAGAGCTCCTTAGAGAGATGCAAATCAAAACAACAATTTGATATCATCTCACACCAGCAGTGATAGCAAAGATTAAACAAGTAGAGGACAATAAGTGCTGGTGAGGATGTGGAGAGACTGGGACACTACTACATTGCTGGTGGGATTGCAAAATGGTCCAACCACTATGGAAAACAATATGGCGCTTACTCAGAAGGTCGAAAATAGAGATACCTTATGATCCAGCAATTCCTCTACTTGGTATTTATCCACAAGAAATATGAGCCATAACACAAATAGATATATGCACACCAATGTTCATAGCAGTACTATTTACAATAGCAAAAAGATGGAGACAGCCTAAGTGACCATCTATGGAAGAAGAATACATAAACAAAGTTTGGTACATACACACAATGGAATATTATGCTACCCTGAAGAATAACAAGGAAGCAGCAAGCCACCACATAACGTGGATGAACCTTGAGGACATTATGCTGAGTTAAATCAGTCAGTCACAAAATGAGAAGTATGTATGGCATAGAGCCATTATTGTAAAAGATTAAGAAAAATCTCCTGCACTGAAAAGGGGAAAAAAAATCTTTTATTTTTTAAATTTTATCTTTGTTATTATTATTATCTTTTTTGTTGTTTTTGTTGTTGGTTACCGGGGTGTAGTGGGTGGGGTAAGTGGGAGGGAGGGATAAGTGGAGCACATGGGGGGGGGGAAATCACAGGATAGTACAACACAGGGCATGGAATAGACACAGGATAGTTTGGTGCTGGGGTGGGGGTGGGGGCAATACACTAGAAGGGGAAGAGGAAAGGAAAAATAAGGGGGATGAGAGAATAGCTAGGCAGGTTTATGTGGGTTAAATGGGACAGAGGTAAATGACAATCTAAACACAAACGTGGACAATAGGGCTGGTGGACACAAAGATTGAGGCAAGGTTTGAATGGGTAAAAGTGGGGAAATGATGTTAAGATGCTTGGCTGTCTGTTGAATCTTGGTTTCTCTTGCCTACTATTGTAAAAAAGGGGAGAGAAAGGAATAACCAGAAATATCACCAGAGAAAGCCTGTAAATCCTTCTTCAGCTATAACTGTTTAGAATAACTAAAATGGGGCTAGAACTTGCCCAGTGAAGGAGGCTCCCTGCAGAGCCTTTGCACTGCACAAGACCATAGGTGGAATGCTGGTCATCATCCAGAATCTTCTATGGTGGGACATGCCCACATGAAATGACAAGCAGACCAGTCTGGAGCAGCTAGAAGAACAGAAGATACTTCTTGAAAGACTAGCGGAAAAACAACAACAAAAACAACAGTCCATTTGACTACTACAAGAACAAGCAAGTTGTTCCCTAGGGAGCCATCAAGGCAAGTGGTCAGGTCCCCTCAAGACAAACCCCCTTCCAAGACTAAAACTCAAATGGAATACACTAGCAGGTATATAGTCCTGCTGCTGACCACATTGGTCACTGATAAGGGGAACAGGGGGAAAAACAGCAATGAATTTGTGAACTAAGTCCAACCACATTCAATAGACTCCTGTTAACCTGGATTGAGATTTGGTTAACCAGTAGTATGACACGACCTGGGCACTCCTGGGCCCAGGGGAAGGGTCAAGGCCCCAGAGGACTAGAATGGAGTGTGAAGCACCCAGCTGATATAAAGAAAGGGATGATGCACAAGAACACCCACACTTGCAGATAGTACCCATTTGACCTGGCATCAATGGCTGGATGATCAGAACAAAACTAGAGGAAGAAAGAAGAGAGAAGAAAAATAAAAAAGAAGTAGACCACTATAAGTGGATACATTACACACTAAAGACCGAGGATCAGAAGAGTTGTGGGATGACATCAAGAAAAACGTACATAAAGAAAGCCAAAAGTCATTAAGAATACAAGAAAGAAGGAAAAGTTCAAAATGGATGTCAGAAGAGACATTGAAACTTGCTCTCCAGAGTAGAGATGCTAAAGCAAATGGAAGAAATGAGGAGGTACAAGAGCTGAGCAGAAAATTTCAAAGTTCAGCTTGAGAAGATAAAGCCAAACATTACAACAAAATGTGCAAAGATCTGGAATCAGAAAACCAAAAAGGAAGAATGTGCTCAACATTTCTCAAGCTGCGGGAACTGAAGAAAAAATTCAAACCTCAACTTTCGTTTTTGAAAGATTCTCTGGACAAATTATTAAATGATGCAGAAAGCATCAAGAGAAGATGGAAGGAATACACATAGTCACTGGACCAAAAAGAAATGGTTAATGTTAAACCGTTTCAAGAGGTAGCATATGATCAAGGGCCAGTGACACTGAAGGAAGAAGTCCAAGGTGCATTGAAGGAATTGGCAAAGAACATGGTACCAGGAATTGATGGAATAAACATTGAAATCTTTCAAGAAAGTGAGGCGGCACAGGAGGCACTCACTCATCTATGCCAAGAAATTTGGAAGACAACTATCTGGCCAACTAATTTGTGCCAATTCCAAAGAGAGGTGACCCAATGGAATGTGAAAATCATTAGACACTCTCTTTGATATCCCATGCATGTAAAGTTTTACTAAAGTTAACACACAAACAGCTGCAAGCATACATTGACAGAGGACTTCCAGAGGTTCAAGCCGAATTCAGCAGAGGCCGTGGTATGAGGGATATATATCATTGCTGATGTCCGGTGGATTTTGGATGAAAGCAGAGAATACCAGAAAGATGTTTACCTGTGCTTTATTGACTACACAAAGGCTTTTGATTGTGTGGTTCATAACAAGGTATGGACAACATTGCAAAGTCTGAGTATACCGGAACACTTAATTGTGCTCATGAGGAATCTGTACCTGGACCAAGAGGCAGTTGTTCTAACAGAACATGGGAACATGGAATGGTTTAAAATTAAGAAAGATGTGTGACACGGTTGTATTCTTTCACCATACTTATTTCACCTGTATGCTGAGCAAATAATCCAGAAGCTGTATTATATGAAGAAAAACGTGGCATCAGTATTGGAGGAAGACTCATTAACAACCTGCGATATGCAGATGACACAACCTTGTTTGCTGTAAGTGAAGAGGATTTAAAATATTTACTGATGAAGATCAAAGAGCACAGTCTTCGGTATGAATTACATCTCAATGTAAAGAAAACAAAAGTCCTCACCAATGAAGAAAAGTCCTCAATGAAGAAAAGATTGAAGTCATAAAAGACTTCATTCTTCTTGGATCAACTATCAACATTCATGGAAGCAGCAGTTAAGAAATCAGATGACATATTGCATTGGGCAAATCTGCTGCACAAGACTTTTTTAAAGTGTTGAAGAGCAAAGATGGCAGCTTGAGGACTAAGATGTGCCTGACCCAAGCCATGGTATTTTCAGTAACCTCATATGCATGCGAAAGCTGGACAGTGAATAAGGAAGACCCTAATGAACCTGTATAGGGTTTCCAAGGAGAGACTGGTGATGCTTTTGAGTTACAGTGTTAGAGGAGAATATTGAAAGTGCTATGGGCTGTCAAAAGAACCAATAGATCCATTTTGGAAGAAGTGCAGCCAGAGTGCTCCTTGGAGGCCAAGATTACCCAATTTCGTCTCTCATAATTTGGACATATTGTCAGAAGCAAGCAGTCGCTGGAGAAGGACATCATGTTTGATACGGTGGAGGGTCAGAGTAAAAGAGGAAGACCCCCGATGAGATGGATTGGCCAAGTGGCAATTGATGGACTCAAGTGTGGCAACAGTAGTGAGGTTGGCCCAGGATAAGGCAGTGTTTTGTTCTGCTGTGCATAAGGTTGCTATGAGTCGGTACTGACTCAATGGCACCTAATAACAACAACTATAAGTGCATGATCTTGACCTGTGCTTGTGGCTGCAGTATGACATAGGAGTGGACAAATCTCTACAGTGAGGATCATTCTTACCCCCTTGGTACACAAGGTTGACAGGGAGGGGGAACTTAAACATTGGCTACCCAAAATAGGGGGACTACAAAGGCAAGAAGTGACTGGCTTACAAGCTTTCAATAGGGAACCTAGCTCCAGAGAATACAGGGAAAGGTAGAACCTCCACTGAATTGTTTCCAACCTGTCTGGATGGGGTTGTTAAAAGGTGAGGAGGAAAGGACTTCTGTGGTTCAATAGGGAATGATTGCTATCAGGTCTGACAGTGAGTGTTGGAAAGTAAATGTAAATATTTGGTAACAGAAGGAGGGGAGCAGCTGATTTTGCAGCCCAGGAGCAGAGATCCCTGGAACCAGCAAGGGAGAAAAGTGAAGTGGAGACTGTGTCCAGAAAAGCAGTGACACTAGGGATGGAGGCAGAGGCAATGACATGGACAGAAGTAGTGGCAGGGGACTCAGGGAGAGATAGGGGTTGTGTGCTGGTGGCTGGGGGGCAGGAATGTGGGGTGTATCCTCTGGGTATTTGATGATGCATGCACGGGATTGTGATCCTTGCAATGAAACAAATTATGATAGGATGAATGTAAAGATAATGTTCATCCATGTAAACTAACACATAATTCACAATAAGAACTTTAAAAATATATTATTATTATTATTATTATTTTATTATTGTCAATATATTATCTCATATACGGAAGTGCTTCTTTACATTTTTTTTATACATAGAATGGTACTATAGTCATATTTTTATAGACTCCTGGAGTGGTTCTGTAGGATAAACACTGGACCACAAGTTGATTTGAACTGAAAGGTTGGTGGTTCAAACTCACTAGCCCCTTAATGGAAACCCTATAAAGGAAGGGTAGATGGTGTGGTTATGTGCTGTGGAATTGGTTCCGACTCTTAGTGACCCTGTATAGTGTTTCCAAGATTTAAATCTTTACAGGAGCAGAGTGCCTCATCTATCTCTTTCAGAACTGCTCATAGTTTTGAATTGCTAACCTC
>NW_006408530.1:9269835-9289939 GCF_000296735.1 Chrysochloris asiatica
GGACATTGTTTCGTTCTGCTGTGCATGGGGTTGCTATGAGATGGTTCCAACTCGATGGCACCTGACAACAACAACAACATAGGTATATATACAGGTATACAGATATATAGATTAAAAAGAAATATAGATACATTTGCTGTTTTTGTTGAGTGCCATTGAGTTGTTTCCAATGCATAGTGACCCTATGAAGGGTTTCCAAGGAGCAGCTGGTGATCTCGAACCATCAACCTGTGGTTCAAACCAGCTTTGTAGTCCTACAGCCCCCTCCAGGACTCCATATAGATATATCGATATATGGTGATGGTGTTGTTGTTGGTGGTAGTGATGGTGTTGGTGGTAGTGGTGTGCCATTGAGTCGGCTTTGACTCAGCAACCACATATAGTGTTTCTGAGGCTGCAAATCTTTATGGGACAAGAAAGCCTCATCTTTTCCCCAAGGAACCTCTGGATGTTTTGAACTGCTGACTGTTTGATTAGCAGCCTGACTTGTAACCACTATGCTACCAGAGTTACTTACATAGATAAATATGGAGAGATATAGCTATATCGCTATATAGATGCTTAGATAATTGATGTATGGATATGTAGATCTATAGGTATATAGATACATAAGGGGAGTCCTGGCATGGTGCTGTGGGTTAATACGCTGGACTGCAAAGTAGTTTGAACCACAAGGTCAGGGTGGTTCAAGCTCACCAGCCAATCCTCAGAAACCCTACACAGGCTCGCTATGGGTTGGAACCAGTTCGATGGTTTAATTGGTGAAATTTATGTAGATACTCTGAAAAAGTGAAGACGTGACCACATCATTTACCCTTGGGGAGAAGATTGGTTTTCCTTGCTTTCTGTGAGAGAGATCGTGATGTCAATGTCTCTATTGAATACATTTCTGACCAAATAGATCAAGCATAAATGATTTGCAGTTCCCAAAGGTACTTCACTAACTTCTAAGGAATTTGTACAGGAGATAATGCTGAAGGGTACTTTGGGGAAGTAGGTTTCTTTAGTGTCTGCTGGGATGTGGTCTTAAATAATTACTGGTCAGTGCTTCTCCATGTTTATAGGTGCCTTATGAGCTTCCTGGTATTCTTCAGAAGAGGAGACTTGGATGCCTCCTTTGTCCAACATGGCTAATTCCATTCACTTCTGACCCCTGGTGAGAAGACTTTGAAATATCCTCCTGACAGGTGCTAAGTAAAGAAATTATTCCACTTAACTGTTTTATTGATTTCATCGAGTAATTGATTTTATGGTCTGCAGTAATATCACTTTCACTTTGTAAAGTAAAAGACTGGAAACAGTTCGTATAAAACTGAATGTGAGAAGGTTGAATATACTGGAGATGAAATATCTTCCTAAGAAACATATGAGGATTTCAGCAATCACTACCCTGCGACTGCCTCAGACTCTACTTATCTCTGGCTCCTGGTGAGCAAGTCTAGGCATCACCACTAATCTTTTGTCAGAAAAGCCCCCTTGGTTATGTGAAATCATTTCTCATTGATGTACTCTGTTGACAACATCATCCATCACTGTTATGTGGGAGGTAGAGTACAGAGATCTTGAATTTTGAAGAAATGAAGAATTAAAACAATGGGTGCTTTTCTCTAGCCTGCAAAGACAAACTAAAAGCTACTACCTAAGAGCTGTAGCACAGGCACTGGGCTGCAAGGTCAGTTTAAACCACAAGGTTGGTGGTTCAAACCGATTAGCTGCTCCTTAGAAACCCTATGTAGAGTTGCTATGAGTCAGAACCATCTCGACGGCATTTAACAACAACAGCTACCAGAGCTATTATGCACCTCTTACGTTAGGCAGCACAGCTGTGGGAAAAAAGCATTATGAAGATGTACCTATCATGTTATACAGTTTAATTTGTATTGAATTCTCTACACCTGCTTTGTTTGGAGGAGTAGACATGCAATCAACCCCAGAGAAATATCCAAAGAACACTGTTTATTTATTTATTTATTTATTTATTTTTTGCTGATCATCAAAGAATCTTTACTTTAAATTTCTGCTTTAAATCTAGTATGTGGGAAGCAATGGCAGAAATCAAACCTACCCCTTTCCCAGGGCACTTCCTGGAGATGACCTTGTCAAAGAGCTGGTCATTGCCATGACAGCTGAGGTCAAAGAGTAAATTCCACAGTGCAACTTGAGAGGCTGACTTGCTGTGGGATTTAAGCAACTCTGAGGTCCTCAGAGGCCAGGTTTCCACATGTTTGGAGAAATGATGCCTCCTTGTATAGTGTTCAGGTGCCCCTGCTTTTTGAATATGCACTACTTCCATTTGTTCATGCAGATTTAGTAATTGTATATTTAATCACCTATTTGTATGCACAATTAGTCAGTTTGGGCACATCCACACATTTACATATGTAAATCTTGACTTGGGCTCCAGCACAATGACTGCACCTGCAAACCACAGTAGGGCCCATTTATTAACCCTTAGGGGACTCAGCCTTGCCCAGCAAAGAAAACAGGACCAAATGGCTTGAGGTCCAAATATTTAGCATTAATTATATGTACCATGAAATTGATTTATTTTATTCATTTTAAGCCTAAAAAGAAAAGAAAGTGAGAAAGTATATTGATCGTTATCCATTAGGATAGAAAGCAATAAGATATAAGATTTAATACTAAAATAAAGGAAGGAGATCAGAAAAAGGAGTATGCTAAAAAGGAAGCAGCAATACTGAGTTGAATCTACTCTCAAAACTCTTCTGTCAATATATTTGTTACCTTTGATACTGAAAAGAACAGGATTTTTAAACTTGAGGCCAAATGCTGAAACTGAGGTGGTAACCATCTCTGTTGGAGAATTGAGTAAAAGACCAAAACACATGTCTTTATGTAGGCCTTCTCTTCTTGCCAGTGATAGAATAGCTATAATGCCATGTGTATGAAATCATTCTGCCTTAATAGAAAAGTTAAAATAGGCTATTTAGTACTCCTTTAAAGATTTGCAACTGTCTAGAGAAATATGGGAAAAACTAAAACAAGTATGCATAGAATGGAAGAGAACATACTTTACACTAAATTGTATATAGGACTTCTGGGCCATTCTAAATATGCAGTTCCTTTAGCTTCACTTCAAATGTCTCACTTGGAAAATTATTTAAAATTCAACTATTAGGATACCCAAGATTGATTAAACAGTGTGGGTTAGACCCAAGAATCTACATTTTTTCAATGTTCCAGGTGTTTCTGAAGCATAGGTTTGGAACCTATTCTTTCAAATACCATTTACCAGATACTTCAAGAAAATTAGCCTATATATAAGGAGCTCTGGTAGCATAGTGGTTACAAACTGGGCTGCAAACCGCAAGGTCAGCAGTTCGAAACTACCAGCTGTTCCGCGGGAGAAAGACCAGGTATTCTGCTCCCGTGAAGATTTAAAGCCTTGGAAACCCTGTACAGGGTCACTATGAGTCGGAACTGTCTCCACGGCACATAACAACAACAACAACAACAAATATATATATATATATATATGTTTATAGATATATAAAAAAATATATCTATATCTATCTATATGCATACAAACACACACACACATAGAGAGCGAAAGAGAGAGAGTGTGTCCTGGTGTGGTGCTGTTACAGCAGTTTTAGATGCAAGAGTGTCACTGCAGCTCTTGTCCGTCGTGGAAGAAATGGAAGACACTTGGAGAGGTGAAGTACAGTTTCAGATTTTATTAAGCCAGCTGGCTCAGAGGAGCTGATTTCTCCAGATTCTGGGCATCGAATGGAGGGCACCACAGACTTATATGGGATCAGAGTCGGGGAGGGGCTAGGGTTCTGAAGTGTTTGAGGACAGGAGGGAAACCAGGGGAATTGGTCCCATTCGGTGACCTGATTAACATTCTAGCTTGTCTCCTGGGTGGGGAAGATTGGTCCCATTCAGTAACCTGATTAGCATTGGCCAGGAAGAGGCAGTTAATGTTTCTACCTTTCCTGTTCAGTGCTGCTGGTTAATGCTCTGGACTGTAAGTTCAGTTTGAACTTACAAGCAAGGTTGGTGGCTCAAGCTTACCTGCCAGTCACTCCTTAGAAACCCTAGACAGGGTTGCTATGAGTCAGAATCAACTCCATGGCATGCAACAAGAACATATAGATAAATGGATAGACAGATAGACAGATAAATAGATAGATAAACATCCACCATTCACCTGTCAGTTTGTTGTACCATGGTGACTTATGTGTTGTCGTGATTCTGGGAGCTATGCCACGGGTATTTTAAATACCAGCAGTGTCACATGTGTTGGTGAGGTTTCAGCTGAGTATCCAGATGAAGGCAGACTAGGAAAAAGGAGAGATGGACGATTTTCAAACATTTAGTCAATGAAAACCTTATGAATAGTAATGAAACACTATCAGCACTAAAATACTGAATATTGAAACATGCTGAATAACACAAGAATATTGCCAGACATAGTGATGAAAGAGAAGCCTCTCAGGTTGGAAAGTGCTCAAAATACAACTGGGAAAAGCTGTCTCCTCAAAGTAGAGTTGACTGCGATGACACAAATGCAGTAAAGCCTACAGGACCTTCATTTGCTGATGAGGCATAAATCAAAATGAAGAGAAACCATTATAATCCTCCATTAATAGTTTTCAAAAATGAAATGGGACTCTTAAATATCGATATTCTAGGCATTAGTGAGCTGAAATGGAGTGGTAGTGACTATTTTGAATCTGAAACACAGTTTACTATGTGAGGAATGACAAATTGAAGAGGAATGGCATCACATTTATCATCAAAAAGAATATTTCTAGATATGTCTTAAAGCACAACCCTATTTGTGATAGAAAAATATACATATGCCTACAAAGAAGACCAGTTAATACAACTATTACTCAAATGTATACACCTAAACAACTCCTTTACAACACTAAACCAATGATGATGAAACTGAAGAATTCTACCAACTTCTTTAGTCTAGAATTGATCAAATATGTAGTCAAGATGTATTAATAATTACTGATAATTGGAATGCAAAGGCTAGAAACAAGGAGGAATGATGAATAATTGGAAAATATGGCCCTGATAATAGAAATGATGTTGGAAATTGCATGAAAGAATTTTGCAAGACCAATGACTTTTTCATTGCTTGGTATGGCACTGTGGGTTAATGTGCTGGACTGCAAAGTTGGTTTGAACAGCAAGGTTTGTGGTTCAAGCTCACCAGCTGCTCCTCAGAAACCATAACCAGGGTCACTATGGGTTGAAACTGACTCAATGGCACTTAACAATAACAACATACAGAAGAACTTTCTCAGATGGAATACACATAAATCATATTTACTGCAGAAATGATTACATCTGTAGAAAGAGACGGTAGAAAAGCTCCATATCATCAGTCAAAACAAGGCCAGGAGAAGACTGTGGAACAGACCATCAATTGCTCATATGCAAATTCAGACTGAAGCTGAAGAAAATGAAAACAAATCCATAAGAGTCAAAATATGGCCTTAAACATACCCCACCTGAATTTAGAGATCATCTCAAGAAAAGACCAAAGACCAGAAGAGTTGTGGGATGACATCAAAAACATCATACAAAAAGAAAACAAAACTTCAATATAAAGACAAGAAAGAAGGAAAAGACCAAAATGGATGTTAGAAAACACTCTGAAACTTGCTCTGCAGCATAGAGATGTTAAAGCAAATGGAAGAAATGAAGAGGTCAAAGAGCTGAACAGAAAAATTCAAAGTACAGCTCCAGAAGACAAAGTCAAATATTATAAAGAAATATGCAAAAACCTGGAGTTAGAAAACCAAAAGGGAAGACATGCCCAGCATTTCTCAAGCTGAGGGAACTGAAATAAAATTTCAAGCCTAAGCTTGCAATGTTGAAGGATTCTATGGGCAACACATTGAATGGTACAGAAAGCATCAAAAGAAGATGGAAGGAATACACAGAATCACTGTACCAAAAAGAATTGGTCAATGGTTAACCATTTCAGGAGGCAGCATATGATTAAGAGTCAATGAGACTGAAGGAATAAGTCCAAGTTGAATAGAAATTATTGGTAAAGAAAAAGGCTCTGGGCATTGATGGACAACAAATTGAAATCATTCAATGTGTGATGCAGCACTGGAGGCACTCACTCATCTATGCCAAGAAATTTGGAAGACTGCTACCTAGCCAACTGATTTTAAGAGATCCATATTTGTGCCTATTCCAAAGAGAGGGGACCCAACAGAATGTGCAAATCATTGGACAATACCATTAATGCTACATTCAAGTAAAATTTTGCTAAAGATAATTTTAAAATGGCTGCAACTGTGCACTGACAGAGAACTGCAAGAGGCAAACTGAATTCAGGTGAGGACGTGGAAGGAGGGATATCATTGCTGATATCAGATGGATCTTGGCTGAAAGCAGAGAATTCAAGAAAGATGTTTACCTGTGATTTATTGATTATGCAAAAACTTTCAATTTTTGTGTATCATGACAAGCTATGGAACATTTGAGAGAATGAGTATTCCAGAACATTTAATTGTGCTCCAGAGGAACTTGTACATAGGTCAAGAGGCAGTCATTAGTATAGAACAAGGAGACACTTAATGGTTGAAAATTATGAAAGGTGTATGCCAGGGTTACATTCTTTTACCATACTTATTCAATCTATATGCTGAGCAAATAATTTGAGAAGCTGGATTGTATGAAGAAGAATATGGCATCAGGATTGGAGGAAGACTCATTAACAACCTTTGATATACAGTTGAATCAACCTTTCTTGTTTAAAGTGAAGAGGACTTAGAACTTAAGTTCTTCAGTAAGAGTTGCACCTCAATGTAAAGAAAACAAAAATTGTTACCACTGAACCAAGAAATAACATCAAAATAAGTGGAGAAAAGATTGAAGTTGTCAAAGACTTCATTTTTCTGGGATCAACATTCAACACTCATGGAAACAGCAGTCAAGAAACCAAATGATGTATTGCATTAGGCAAATCTGTTGCACAAGACCTCCTTAATGTGCCTTTCAAGAGCAAAGATGTCAGCTAGAGGTCTAAGGCATGCTTGACCAAAGCCATGGTATTCATTTGCAGTGAAGTTGGACAATGAATGAAGAAGACCTTAGAAGAATTGATGTTTTTTAATTATGGTGTTAGAGGACAATATTAAAACCACCATGGACTTCCAAAAGAACAACTCTGTGTTGGAACGAGTACAACACAGAATGCTCTCTGGAGCCCAAGATGGCCAGACTTCATTTCTTATACTTCAGACATATTATCAGGACGGACCAATCCCTGGAGTGGGATATCATGCTTGGTCAAGTAGAGGGTCAGAGAAAAAGAAGAAGACCCTTAAAGAGATGGATTGGCACAGTAGCAGCAATAATGGACTCAAGCGTAGCAACGATTGTGTGGCTGGCACAGAACCAGGCAGTGTTTTGTACTGTTGTACATACATCAGTATGGACACGATGGCACATAACAACAACAACAGCAGCGGTAGACAGCAGTATATATATATATATATGCCATGCAGTCCTAGTGTGGTGCTGTAGGATAAGCACTGGATTGCTAACCAAAAAGTTGGCAGTTCAAACACACCAGGTACTTCTTGGAATCCCCATATAGGATCACTGTGAGTTAAAACCAACTTGATGGCACTTAGCAACAACCACATATATAAAATACATGTATTATTATTGTTGTTGTTTGCTTTTAGGTGACATTGAATTGGTTCTGACTCATAGCGACCCTATGCACAGCAGCGTGAAACACTGCCTGATCCTTTGCCATCCTCACAATTGTTGTTGCGCTTGAGCCCATCGGTGATGCCACAGTGCCAATTTATCTCATTTGGGGGTCTGTCTCTTTTTCCTGATCCTTCACTTTACCAAGCATTATGTCCTTCACCAGGGACTGTTACCTCCTGATGAAATGTCTGAAGTATGAGAAATGAAGTCTCATCATTCTGGCTTCTAAGAAGCCTTCTGAATATATTTGTTTGCACAGAGATTTGTTTGTTTTCTGGCAGTCCATGGTACTTTTAATATTCTCCAACACCATAATTCAAATGCTTCTACAGTCTTTCTTATTCATTGTCCAACTTTCACATGTATATGAGGCTACTGAAGATACCATTGGCTTGGTTCAGGAACAGCTTAGTCCTCAAACTGACATGTTTGCTCCTGAATACTTTAAAGGGGTCTTGTGCAACAGATTTGCTTAATGCAATACATCATTTAATTTCTTGACAGTTGTTTTCATGAGTGTTGATAGTAGATCCAAGCAAATTGAAATCTTTGATAACATCAATCTTCTCTCCATTATTCATGATGTTATTTATTGGTACAGTTTTGAGGATTTTTGTTTTCTTTACATTGAGGTGCAAGCCATAATGAAGAATGTGGTCTTTGATCTTCATCAGTAAATTTTATGTCCTCTTCACTTTCAGGAAGCAAGTTTGTATCATCTGCATATCACAGGTTGTTAATGAGTCTTCCTCCAATCCTTATGCCAGGTTCTTTTTCATATAATCCAGCTTCTTAAATTATTTGCTCAGTATAAAGATTGAATAAATATGGAGAAAGAATACAACCTTGATGCACATCTTTCCTAATTTTAAACTATTCAGTATCCCTTGTTCTGTTTGAATTACTGCCTGTTGGTCTATGTATAGGTTACTCGTAAGAATAATTGTTCTGAAATATCCATTCTTCACAATGTTATCCATCACTTGTCATGATTCACATAGTTGAAAGTTTTTGTGTAGTCAATAAAGCACAGGTAAACAACTTTCTGATATTCTCTGCTTTCAGCCAAAATCCATCTGAGGTCAGCAGTGATATCCTTCATTTCACATCCTCCTCTGAATTTAGTTTGATCCTCTGAAAGTTCCCCGTCAGTGTACTGTTGCAGCCATTTTTTAATTATCTTCAGCAAAGTTTTACTTGCATGTGATATTAATGACATTATGCAATGATTTCCACATTCCATTGGATCACCTGTTTTTGGAAGGGGCACAAATATGGATCTCTTCCAATCCGTTGGTCAGATAACAATCTCTCAAATTTCTTGACATAGCTGAATGAATGTCTCTGGGGCATTTGGGGTTGTCATATTTGCATTTAATGGATGATTGTGTGTTGTTGTGTTCTTAGGCTCTCATCAACTCTCTCCTGTGAATGTAGTTCTCCTTTACCATTTTTACACCTCACTTTATGGCAAATTTGACAGGTTGACTGATATCTATCAATGATTAGGTGGAATAGGAGCTGGTATTGATTCTTGCTCAGAGGGTAGAGTTGCAGAAGGTACAGTTCCAGCTTGGCTTTATGGGCTGTCTCATGTCAGATGGGAAATAGAGCTACACACACACACACACATGCAAGAAAACAAAACAGAATAAACAAACAAGGAACCCACATGAAAAATGAAGTTAATAAACAGAAAAAATAAATTAACACAGGCAGTAACTATAAAATATGAATATAATAACTAAAAAGACAAAGGAACAAGGTAATGGTGTTATAGAAGAAAAAATACAAGGAAGAATAAAAATCACTTAAGAATAATTTAAAAGAGAAAAGACAAACAGGAAAATAGAGCTACAGAAGAGAAAAATAAGAAATTAAATAAAAGGAAGGAAAAATAAAAACACTTAGATCCAGAGGAGGGAAGATAAAGAAAGCTTAGAGTAGTAAAGAAAGATCAAAAGTGAAAAAAAGAAGCAGGCAAAGGAAAAACAGAAGAAAAGAAGGAAAAACAAAGTAGAGATAGGACAAAATTCAAAAGAATGGAAAGAAGAAGAAGGAGAAGACAGAATATACAAACAAAAACAATGAAACAAAGACAGTAAAAAAAAAAAAAAAATTAAAACCAAAATAAAAGAAACAGTGCTTGGGAAGGAGAAAACTCCTGAGGCCTCCCTCCTACAAGCCAAGGAACTCATGAGGTGAGTGTGGGAGGATGGGACAGCAGAATTCCTGACCCTAGATGGAGGACCCTGACCTGTTGGTCTCAGTGTTATCTATGCTCAGGGTATTCAATCCGGAAGCAGTTCATGGAGGCTGATTTCAGTATCTGTTTGGAGCTCAGGGCCGCTGAGGGCAGAGTGACCGATTAAATGCTGGTGTGGTGGTTCTGCTGATTCTGTAAGTCTGGAGCTGAGCCTGCCTGAATCCAGATACCAAACCAATGAAGCTGGCCCCAACTTCATAATGGCATGGCTCCCAACCATATGGCTCCAAAGTGGAGAACAGCGTTTGTGCTGGGCTGGATTAGGATGGGAGCTGGCCACACCTCTGATCTCCAGGAGATCCTGGGATAAACGAAGAACTTGAACCTTTCCTGTCACCTGTGTGAATCTGTTCTGCTAGGCCTCCTTCTGTTTTCAAAGCTGCTTGCAAGATGGTCGTGCCATATCTGGTAGGACATTCACCCATAGTCTCATTCTCTCGCTGTCCTTAGTCATCTTCTCTTCCCAACAAGCACTCAGTTCACTAATCTAGCTTTTTCCTGTGAAGTTAAATGTTCCAGAATTTTCATCTGTGTTTCATTTTGTCTCTTTTATATTTGTTATAGAAGGTTGTGTAGTGCATCTGCCTAATCCTCCATCTTGCCAGAAGTGTCCTTTTATGTTGTTTAAAAGAGGTATTTGCAATGAATAAATCATTGGTCTTACAAAATTCTACCGTGTTATCTCCTGTGTCATTTCTATCACCAAGGTCATATTTTCCAATTTTTAGTCATTCCTCTTTATTTCCAACCTTTGCATTCCAATTACCAGTAATTATCAATAAAGTAACTATCAATACATCCTGATTGCATGTTTGATCAATTCCACATTGAAGGAGTTGTTGGTGGTATGCTGTGGAGTCGGTTCCGACTCATAGCGATCCTGTATAGGGTTTCCAAGGCTGTCAATCTTTACAGGAGCAGAAAGCCACATCTTTCTTCCATGGAATGGCTGGTAGCTTCACACTGCTGACCTTGAGGTTAGCAGCCCGACCCATAACCACTACGCTATCAGAGATCCTTGAAGGAGCTGGTAGAATTCTTCAATTTCAGTATCATTGATTTTAGTGGTTGTGTAAATTCAAATAATAGTGGTATTAACTGGTCTTCCATCTAGGCATATGGATATTATCCTATTACAGACAACATTGTACTTAGAGATTGATCTTAAAATGTTCTTTTTGACGATGAATGTGATGCCATTCCTCTTCAATTTATTGTTCACGCATAGTAAACAATGTGATTACCAGATTCAAAATGGCCAATGGTTGTCAGATTCAAGGGTCGATTTTATCTCACTAATGCTTTAGGACATCAATCTTTATGCATTCCATTTCATTTTTGACAACTTCTAGTTTTCCTAGTTTCATACTTGGTACATTACACATTCTAATTATTAATGGATGTTTACAGCTGTTTCTCTTCATTTTGAGTTGTGACCCATCAGCAAATGAAGGTTCTGAAAGCTTTACTCCACTTGTGTCATTATGGTTAACTAGACTTTGAGTAGGCAAAACTTTCCCAGTCATATTTTGAGTGACTTCCAACCTGAAGGTCTCATCTCTGGACAATATATCTGCCAGTATTCTCCTGCTATAATATTTTCATTTTCAGGCACAATATCTGTTAATGTTCCCGTGCTCTTCATTGGGCTTTCAGTGGCTAAACATTCAGAAATTGTCTGCCTTTCCTTCTTCCTAGTGTCTTAATTTATTGCTGTAGGGAAATGTATTGGGTGCAAGGTTGATTTGAACTGAAGGTTAGAGGTTCAAATTCACTAGCTGCTTCTTGGAAACCCTCTATAGAGTCATTTAAGTTGGAACTAACTCAATGGCACTTAAAAACAACAAGTATGTCTTAGTTTGGAAGCTCAGCTGAAATTTGTCCACCATGGATCCCCATCACATTAATATGCAAGTTATCACAGTACAAACAACTGACAGATGATTGGTGGAACATATATGTGTAATATATATAATATATGGAGTCTTGGTGGGGTGCTGTAGGATAAGCACTGGACTGCTAATCCCAAAGTCAGTAGTTGAAGCCTACTAGCCATGCCTTAGCAACTCTATAGGATCATGCTCTGTAATAATGTAATAAATGCACACTGTTGGTATTCATTGGTAGCATTAAGGGCAGCCTATTGAGAAACCCAAGGAACCATGATGCTTGAAGAAAGTCTTCCCTGGGGTAAGTTCAGGCCACAAGGCAAGTTGAAAAGTTAAATAGACACAATCACAGGTCACCATGACTTAGTAACTGGTAGTGTAGTGGTTACGAATCGGTCTGCTAAGCTCATGGTTAGCAGTTCAAAACTATCAGCTGTTTCATGGGAGAAAGATGAGGTTTTCTGCTCCTGTAAAGATTTACAGCCTCAGAAACCCTGCAGAGGGTCATTAGGAGTCAGAACCAACTCCACAGCATATAACAACAGCAATAATGCAATTAATGAGTCTTGGTTTCCAAACACGAGTCCTGGTGACACAGTGGGTAAAGTGCTCAGCCATTGGAACCCACCTAAGACACACACCATGGGAGAATGATGTGGCCATCTCCTTCTGCAAAGATTTACAACTTTGGAAGCCCTGTGTCTGCTCTATCCTTCAGAGTCTCTATGAGTTGGAATTGGCTCAATATCAGTGCTTTTTGGATTCTTTTGTGTCCAAAAAGAAGCTATTTTACTGTCATTCTTTTTAAAGAAGTGTGTCTTAAAATTTTCTGGGTCTGATTTGTTACGGTAGCTGTGGTAACCAGAAATTATTGTTGTCCAAAATTTCTTTAATGGGAACAATTTTATAAATAAAAGGCAGATAGATTTGACTCTAGATGTTGACTGTTTTTGACTTCTAGTTGCTGATAAATTGATTTTTGTTATTTGAAAGCAAAAAACAAAACAAAACAAAAAAAAAAACCAAACAAACCCAAAAGCAAAAAACCAAATAAACCAAAAACCCAAACTAGTACCCTTTGAGTCCACACTGACTCCTGGTGTCCCCATGTGTGTTAGGATGAAACCCTGCTCCTTAGGGTGACCCATAGTTGAGTTCTTTAGACATAGATTATCCTTTCTTCCAAGACAACTGTGGGTGGACTTGAATCTCCAACATTTCAGTTATCATCCAAGTATGTTAGCTATTTGCACCACTCAGAAATTCTGGCCTACAGTTATCGGAATTATTGGAAAAGGAGCACTGATGGTATATTTGGTTAATTTTTGGGCTGCTAACCATAAGGTCCTGGTGTGGTGCTGTGGGTTAATGCACTAGACGGCAAAGTCAGTTTGAACTGCAAGGTTCATGGTTCAAGCTCTCCAGTCGCTCCTTGGAAACCCTCTGGAGGGTTGCTATGGGTTGGAACAGACTCAACGGCACTTAACAACAACAACAACCATAAGGTCAGCAGTTTGAATTCACAAGCCACTCCATAGTGGAAGGATGAGACTTTCTGCTACTATAAACATTTATAACCTTGGAAATCCCTTACAGGGTCTCTATGAGTCAGAACTGACTCAACGGCTCACAACCATCACAAACGGAAAGGGAATAGAACTGAACTCCTGACAAAATACCTATAAGGTAGATTGTTGTCTACATTTCTGCAAATCTGGAAACTCAGCTTTGGAGAGGTTAAGACATAAGACCGAAGTCACACTGTTAGTCAAGATTTGAAGGCTGGTCTTTCTCCCTCATTGAAATAGCACCTTATTTAGAAAACTGTAGCAATATCTTGCTGCTTTCAATCTGACTGGGAAGTTGATGTCTTCATGCTCTCTCTTATGAACAGAACTCTATCCCAAAGGAAAAGCAGGCCATTAGTTCCCCTTTCTTCCACTGACCTTGAAAACCATCTATCTCTTCCAGTAATTATTTGGATGAAAATGGTGAACCCAGCTGCTTCCCCAATGATACTTTAGCTCAGCCTCATAAAATCTGCCTTTTTAAGAGCTACTGCTTGTCTCTTTCTTTTACTTGGTAATCCCCAAGAGCAACATTACCTACTACCAGCTGCTCCTCTCTACATGCAAAAGGATTTGGGAAAATCAAATGCTGATTAAAACTACACATTGTCGTTTCCTTTCCCTTCCAGTGAACACCAAGACAAATCACTAGAGTCAGAAGACATTGGCTTCAAGTTTTCACTGAAACCCCAGTAGGTTTATTAAGATAGTAAAAAACAGGAAACAATATAACAGTCCCCATCCTGCCTTGCATAAGGTCACTATGGGTCGGTATCAACTCCGTGGCACCTAACAACAACAACAAAATCTACGTAGAGATTGTGCCCTATGTTTCTTGCTGTTCTTTCTCCACTGGAGCTCTTCATTCAGAAACTCTGTCTTTTAGAGTTATAAAAATAGTACTTAGGAGCTTCTGCTTAATTATGTACAAATTGAAATATTCCTTGCCTAAAATTTCAGTGCTGTAGGATAAGTACTAAACTTCTAACAGCAAAGTTAGTCTCTTCTCTGAAATCCTATACGGGGGTGTTATGAGTCAGAACTGACTTAATGGCACTTAATAACAACAAAAAGAACAACTAGCATAACTGTCACTAATTATTTGCTGCTGATTGCTACATGTTAGAAATTTTGTGTAAATAAATCCCATTTCCCAGGAATTTAAAGTGTATTTCTTCTCACACATCCTAAAGAATCAGAGAGGAACATTTCTAAAGAACGTTTAAGTCTGAGAGGCGCTTGTGCTGAGAATCACTTTCTATATTAAAATAAAATATTAAAAGAATTTCTTACTGGCTTACTAACCATAGAACTGACAATGTAATGTGATGGCTATCAGGTACCAAATATGCAGAATCTCATATGGAGAATGTTCAGAGCAAATTGTGGAGGACAAGTTCCCTTCTAAGATCAAGAATCTATAAAAAGGAATAAAAAGGTATAGAGAGATTGGTGCAAATACTTTGTAAACCAATTTGGCAGTTTCTTAATAAGTTTAACATATAAATATACCATGTTGTTGCTTAGTGCCGTAGAGTCAGTTCTGACCCATAGCAACCTAGTATAGGGGTTCGAAGGAACAGCTGGTGGATTTGAACAGCTGACCTTGTGGTTTGCAGTCCAATGCTGATTCTACGGCAACATGCCAGCAGTCCTGTCAAATTTACCATATGATTTAGCAAATTCCATTCCTCAGAGACTGTCCAAGAAAAAGAAAACATATGTTGACACAAAGACTTGTACATGGACCTTCATGGTCCCACTATTCATAATAAGCAAAAACTGGAAACATCCAAAATGTCCAGCAATCAGGGAATGGATAAACAAAGTGTGGCATATCCGTACAGTGGAATACTATTTGGTAATAAAAAGAACCAAAATACTGGAGCATGCTGCAATGTCTCCGAGTCTTAAAAATAGTGTTCTAAGTGTAAACAGCAAAACAATAGACCTTGTAAAATTCCAGTGATAAGGAATATTTAGAAGGTGTAAACCTGTGAAGATATTAAGTAGATCAGTGATTGTCTTGACCTGGGAATAGAAACAGATAGTAATTGCAAAGGATCCTTTTGAAGTGATGAAAATGTTCTAAAATTATATTGAGGCGATGGTTGCATAGCTCTATAAATGTACTAAAAACTATTGGACTATACATTAAAAATGGGAAAATGTGGTGTCTTGCAAATTATACCTAATTAAAGCTATAAAAAACTGAAAAATAAAGAGGAGACTTTCAAAAGGTTGCTCTGTCCACTATAGTAGCCATTAGCCATATGTAGTTATTGGACAGTTTCAATGTAGCTAGTCCAAATTATGGCGCCGTGGGCTAATGCGCTGGACTGCAAAGTCAGTTTGAACCACAAGGTTAGTGATTCAAGCTCACCAGCCACTCCTTGGATATCCTATATAGATAGTATTGCTATGGATTGGAAATGCCTTGACGGCACTTAACACCAAGTCCAAGTTGAGGGAGTGTGATGACTCCATATGATAAGCACTGGACAAGGTTCTCAGTTTGAGCCTAGCAGCCGGGAGAAAGATGAGGCTTTCTCATGAATAGGGGCAGGGGATGGGTGGTTTAGAATCAGGACAAAATTTAGTTTAAATGGTGAGGATATATGAAAAGCTATTCAGTCCAAGGTTCATTCCCAAACCAATCCTAATTTCTAACCACGTGCTCCTTAGTCTCAGAGAAGGTAAAATGTCAAACTTTAGCATCTTGAAAATCATTCTTTTTAGTGAAATAAGATCTGTTCAGAGGCCTGCATGGCTTTAGAATGACTCCTAAAATCAACAATGCATCCACAGGATCAATAACGCTATCAGTGCCTTATTGATTGTTGCTAAGTGAATGTCAGACACCAGGAAAACAAAATGTACCCTACACACATCTAAATCCCATGCACTTTGGTGCTACAAGTCAGTGTTCGCAAGTGGATGTTGCTTAAGTGAAATTGGATACAAAGTGTTAGGCTTACAAGACTCAGCAAACTAGCTGTACATGATCTAACATTAACCATCACTCTAAACATCCAGAAATACATTTCTTTTTCAGTTTTAATATTGTGCTCTGATTTTTCATAAAGCAAAATCAGACTTATTATATCTGAAGATTCTTTTAGGGATAACATTGTCTGTCCCATGAACATATGCTAAATGGATAATATATTGCTAGCCAAGCAGATTTATGTGGGCTTTCCAAGGGTACCTTACTAGCTCCTTACATAATTTTAGATTGTCATGCCTGCTTTTTCCCCCTTTTTAAATTGATTCCTCAACTGTATTTTTAACCTTGTAAATTGTATCAGATTTTTCTGCTGAGCACTGACCGAGTTCTACCTTGTTCATACGCATGAGTGATTTTATCAAGATGATGAGTCCAAAGATGACAACGCTGTGGTCACGGCTCAGTTGACCAGTTTATGTTTTGATATCACAATCAATTGAAGAAGTATCAAATGAGATGTGACTCATGGAATGCAAACCAAACAAGTGCCGTGAGGATCCCAGAGTGTCATGCTCAGCCAGCCCCTGGTTTATATTCCTTTCCCCATGTGGCCAGACAAGAGCAGAAGTCAGCTTCCTTGATGACTCTATCCCATAACAGGGCTTTTGCATGTGTCATTGCCTCTTCCTGAAATAGTGTCCCTTCATTCTCATGGATGGCTACAGCCTTTTTATACTTTAAATCTCCACTTAAATACCATCTGGAAGATGCATCTATGACGATGCTATATAAAGTAGGCTTGTCTATCACTTTCTATCTCAACCCAGAATATATATTTTTTTCTTTTAGTTTCCCCTAGGAACTTGTCATGCTTTAAAATTACAGTATTTCCGTGACTGTTTACTTTTTCCTTCCCCACTCTAATGTAGTCTCCTTGAAAACAAGATTTCAACTCTTTGTTCATAATTGTATGTTGTCAGGTGCCATCGAGTTGGATCCTACTCATAGGGACCCCATGCACAGCAGAATGAAATAATATCCAATCCTGGGCCAACCTCACTACCGCTGCCACACTTGAGTCCATCAATGATGCCACCTGGCCTATCCATCTCATTAGGGGTCTTCCTCTTTTCTCTGACCCTCCACCTTATCCAGCATGACATCCTTCTCCAGCGACTGTTCTCTCCGGACAATGTGTCTAAAGTATGAGAGACGAAGCTTAGCCATCCTGGCCTCCAAGGAGCACTCTGGTTGCACTTCTTCCAAAACAGATCTATTGGTTCTTTTGGCAGTCCATGGCACTTTCAGTATTCTCCTCCAACACCACAACTCAAAGGCATCAATTCTTCTACGATCTTCCTTATTCACTGCCCAGCTTTCGCATCCATATGAAGTTATTGAAAATACCATGGCTTGGGTCAGGTGCACCTTAGTCCTCAAGCTGATATCTCTGCTCTTCAATACTTTAAAAAGTTCCTATGCAGCAGATTTGCGCAATGCAATACGTCATCTGTATACTTAGAGTTAATCTCAGTCCCTACCTATGTCAGAGTTCCAAACGTACTTGTTGAATAAATGAAAAAAAAATCACTTGACAACCCAATAATAAGCATTTAGGCTGAGAGTTAATTTAATTGTTGTTAGTAAGTTATACATATTATAAGAAACATAGTTGGCAAAAGCAGTGTGATAGATATATTTACAATGACCAAAAAAAAAAAAAAAAAAAAATCTGCTGAGGCTACTTATGGACAGCTAAACATCTGATAGGATTTGGTTCCTTGGTTTGGAGGTAAAGTTAAGGTCATGGGTTCATGGGATATCCCAGTGAAGTGGACTAATAACATGTCTTTATTCTGCTCTACTTTATACTTTGTTGCAGAATGCCTGGGGTCTTGAAAGTCTGCAAGTGGCCATCCAAGGCACAAAAACTGGTCTCTACTCATCTGGGACAACAAAGAAAGTAGGAGTCAAAAATTGGAAAAAGAAATGAAATGAGATGTGTAGCTAATTTCATCCAAGAGTAACTTTGCTATGAGATCAGAAGAACAAAACGATGCCAGTTATATTACTGAACACTTTTATAAAGAGTTATGTAGGAGAATCCTTATCAAAAGGTGGGAAACACAGATTGGAATTCCAAATTCTCGTGAAATCTAGTTTCTGGAGCTATGCAGGATAAACCCATGAAACTATTGCCCAGAGATGATTATTAAATCACACCAAAAACATCTCCTAAAGTCTTTGGGAAAACCAAACAACAGTTTAGCTTAATTTTTTTTTTAACTGAGTTTTTTAAAAAAACCTTTTTATTGTGAATTGAGTGAAAGTTTACAGAACAAATCATCAGTTTTACATTCAACAAATCATATAATTTGCTTCATTAAAGTGTATTTTTTAAATCTCTTGCACTCCTTCCTATGTCTCCTGCTACTTTCATCTTTCCTCTGCCAACCTCCCTATTGTTGTATATTGCCTGCCCTATCAGCCATTTTAACATGTTTATCATCTAATCCACGAATAGTCCCACCCCACCCCACGTAACCATCAAAGATGGTTCAACAAAAAAATCTTTTCTTAACATTTTATAACAGTGGTCTCATACAATATTTGTTCTTTGTGAGTGACTGGAGTCCTGGTGTGGCTCTGTGAGTTAATGCACTGAACTGCAAACTCAGATTGAACCACAAGGTCGGCCGGCGATTCAAGCTCAGCAGCCACTCCTTGGAAACCCTATACAGGGTCACTATGAGTCAGAATTGACTCGACAGCACTTAACAGCAGCAGCAATGTCCTCCACCACCACCCATCTATCAGTTTGTTGTGCTGTGGTGGTTTACGTGTTGCTGTGATGCTGGAAGCTATGTCACCAGCAATACCATCAGGGTAACCCATGGTGACAGGTTTCAGTTGAGTTTCCAGACTAAGACATTTAAAGAAGAAGGGGAGATGAAGTACTTTCCAATATTTAGTCACTGAAAACCTTATAAATAGCAATGGAACACTGTCAGAGAGCACCAGGATACTGAACATTGAAACATGATGAAGGGTATCAGAATACTGCCAAATATGGTGCTAGAAGATCAGCCCCTCAGTTTGAAAGACACTCAAAATACTAGTGGAGAAGAGCTGCCTCCCCAAAGTAGAGTTGACCATGATGATGCAAATGGAGTAAAGCCTTTGAGACTTCCATTTGATGATGGAGCATAACTCAAAACAAGAAGAAACAACTGTAAACATCCATTAATTATCAGAACACAAACTATATGAAGCATGCATCCAGGAAGATTGGAAGTTTTCAAAATTGAAATGGAACACATACATAGATATGGTATTGGCCATTTTGAATCTGACAATCACGTGATTTGTCATACCAGGAATGTCAAATTGAAAAAGATGGCATTACATTAAACATCAAAGAAAGAACATTTCAGCTGTGGTACATACACACAATGGAATATTATGCTACCTTGAAGAATAACAAGGAAGCTGCAAGCCACCGCATAACATGAATGAACCTTGAGGACATTATGTTGAGTGAAATTAGTCAGTCACAAAAGGAGATATTCTGCATAGGACCACTACTGTAAAAGATTAAGAAAAAGAACCCATGCTAAAGGGGTGGGGGATTCTTTGCTGGTTACTAGTATGTGAGGGTGGGTTACGGGAGGGAGGAAAAGGTGGAGCACAGGGTAGGGAATAGACACAGGAT
>NW_006408530.1:9290204-9298133 GCF_000296735.1 Chrysochloris asiatica
GATTGGAATACATAAAATGGGGCTACAATGTGCCCAGTGAAGAAGGCTTCCTGCGGATCTTCTACAACATTCAATAGACTCCTGTGAACCCAGGTGGAGACCTGGTTGGCCAGAAGTGTGGCCAGACCTGGGGACTCTTGGGCCCACAGTCAGTGACATAGCCACAGAGGACTAGAGTGGAGAGTGAAGTGTCCACCTGATAAGAAGAGAGGGCATATGCACAAGAACAGCCACACTTGCAGATAATACCCTCTTGACCTGGCTTCAATGACTATATGATGAGAGCTCAACTAGAAGAAGAAAGAAGAGGAAAAAGAGTAATCTGATACAATTTGATGAACATGACCTATACCTATGGATGCAATAGCTCAAAAAAGGGAACAAATCTTTACAGCGAGGATCATTCCCACCCCCTCCATACACAGAGTAGACAGGGATGGGCAACTTGAACATTGGCTACCCAAAATGAGGGGGGCTACAAAGGCAAAAAGTGACTGGCTTTCCAGCTTTCCAGAGGGAACACAGATCCAGAGGGAGTGGACGAAGGTAGAATCTCCACTGAGTAGTATCCAGTCTGTCTAGGTGGGGCTGATGAAAGGAGATGTGGATAGGTCTCTTATGATACAATGGTGAATAATTGTTATCAGGACTGGTTGTGAGGGTTGGAAATGTAAAGGTAGACATTTTGTAGCAAAAGGAGAGGAATGATTAACTTTGCAAAGTGGAGGTCCCTGGGACAATCAAGGGAGAAGAGCGGAGAGTGGGACCTTACCCAGAGAAGCAGTGCCACCAAAGATGGAGGCAAAGACGATGATGTGGAGAGATGGAGCAGCTGGGGACTTTAGACACAGAGAGGGAGAGGGGCTGTGTGTTGACAACCGGGGAGCAGGCTTGTAGGGTATACTGTTTGGCTGATTGATAATGCATGGAGGGGATTGTAATCATGGCAATGAAATGATATATGATAGAATGAATGTAAAGCTAATGTTCTCCCATGTAAATTATCACATAATTCACAATGAAACACTAAAAAAAAAAAGAACATTTCAGGATCTATCTTGAAGTGCAATTCTATCTGTAATAGGATAAATATTAATATGTCTACAAGAAAGACCAGTTAATACAGTGATTATTCAAAACAAAACAAAACAAAACAAATAAAACCTATCACTAAAGCCAATGATGATAAAATTGTAGAATTCTACCAAATTCGTCAGTCTGAAATGGATCCAACATGCAATCAAAATGTATTCATAATTACTGACAATGGGATTGCAAAAGTTGGAAACAAAGAGGAAGTATCAGTGATTGTAATATATGGCTTTGGTAATAGAAACGTTGTTGAGATTGCATGATAGAATTTTGTAAGTCCAATGACTTCTTCATTGCAAATACCTTTTTAAAATAACATATAAGACAATTATACACATAGACCTCACCAAATGGAATACAAAGAAATCATATCGACACATCTTTGGAAAGTTACAGTGGTAAAGCTTCATATCATCAGTCAAAACAAGGCCAGACTGTGAAACAGACCATCAATTTCTCATAATTCAAGTACAGGCTGAAGGAAATTTTTAAAAGTTCATGGGAGCCAAAATAAGACTTTAAATACATCTCTCCTGAATTTAGAGATCATCTTAAGAACAGATTTCATGAAATATACATTAGTGGCCAAAGACCAGAAGAGTTATGGGATGGCATCAAGATCATTGTACAGGAAGAAAGCAAAAGGTAATTAAGAAAATAAGAAAGAAGAGACCAAAATGGATGTCAGAAAATACTTTGACACTTGCTATTCAGTGCAGAGATCCTAAAGCAAATGGAAGAAATGAGGAGGTAAAAGAGCTGAACAGAAAATTTCAAAGGGAAGCTCCTGAAGACAAAGTTAAATATTATAATGAAAGGTGCAAAGCCCATGAGTTAGAAAACCAAAAGGGAACATCATGCTCAGCATTTCTTAAGCTGAAAGAACTGAAGAAGAAAAAAATCAAGCCTTGATTTGCAATATTGAAAGATTCTGTGAGTAGATGGAAGGAATATACATAGTCATCAAAAATAAATATACCAAAAAGAAATCGTCAGTGTTTAACCATTTCAAGAGATACCATATGATCAAAAGCCAATGATACTGAAGGAAGAAATCCAAAGTGCACTGAAGGCATTGGCAAAGATCAAGACTCCAGGATTTGATGGAATACAAATAGAAATCTTTCAACAATTGATGCAGCACTGGAGGCACTCACTTATTTATGCCAAGATGTTTGGAAGACAGTTACTTGGCCAACTAATTGGAAGAGATCCATATTTGTGCCAATTCCAAAAAGAGGTGACCCAATGGAATGCAGAAATCAGTGGACAATATCATTGATATCATACGCAAGTAAAACATTACTAAAGGCAATTCAAAAACAGCTGCAATAGTATATTAATAAGGAACTGCTTTAGGTTCAAACCTGATTCAGACAAGGACACAGGACAAGGGATATCATTGCTGATGTCTGATGGATCTTGGCTGAAAGCAGAGAATACCAGAAAGATGTTTACCTGTGCTTTATTGACTATGCAAAGGCTTTCGATTGTGTGGATAATAACAAACTATGGACAATATTGCGGAGAATGAGTATTCCGGAACACCTAATCTTGCTCATGAGGAACCTGTGCATAGATCAAGAGGTAGCATATGGACAATTAACAAGGAACACTGTATAATAATTGGTTCATTTGAGTTATAGTGTTGGAGGAGAACAATAAAAATACCATGGACTGCCAGAAGAACAAACAAATCTTTGTTGGAAGAAGTACAGTCAGAATGTTCCTGAGAAGCCAGATGGCCAGATTTTGTTTCTTATATTTTGGACATATTATCAGGAGGGAACAGTCCCTGGAGAAGGACATCATGCATGGTAAAGCAGAACATCAATGAAAGAGAGGAAGTCCGCTTCAATGAGACGGATTGTTACAATGTCAGCAGCAGTGGGCTCAAAGATAGCAATGACTGTAAGGTTAGTGTAGGATCTGGCCATGTTTCTTTTTGTTGTGCCTAAGGTTGCTATACGTTGATGCCAATTGGTTGGCACCTATCAACAATAATAGACTCCAGCTGCATTCATGCAGTGAGATGTTTTTCAGATTCATCATTGTTCTTCAACATTTTGCAGTATTCCATTATATGTATGTACCAAAATTTATTTAACCATTCTTCTGTTAATGGGCATTTATTCTGTCTCTTTTTTGCTATTGTGAATAGTGCTGCAAAGAACATGGGTGTACATAGATCTGTTCCTGTCACAGCTCTTATTTCTTCAGGATATAGATCAAGTACAGGGATTTCTGGGTCATATGGTATTTCTATTTTCAAATTTTGAGAAAATGCCATACCATTTTCCACAGTGGTTGCACCATTTTACAGTTCCACCAGCAGTGTAGGAGGTTCCCAATCTCGCCACACCTTCATCAGCATTTGCTGTTTTCTGTATTTTTAAACTTTCCTATTAATGCTGGAGTAAGATGAAATTTCATTGCGGTTTTGATTTGCATCTCTGTATACAACGAGTATTGGATTACGAACCACAAGGCCTATGGTTTGAGTCCACCAGCTGTTCTGAGGGAGATAGTTGAGGCTTTCTGCCACCAAGACAATTTAAAGCCTCAGAACCCCTATGCATAGTTACTATGAGTTGGAACTGACTATGGCACTTAACAATAACAAATGGATAATGGTCACAAATGTTTCTTGATACACTTGTTGGCCATTTGAATGTCTTCTTTGGTGAAATGACTGTTTTTATCCTCTGCCCATTTTTAAATTGGATTATTCGTTTTCTTCTTGTTGAGGCATTGAAGTATTCAACACATTTTATATAGAGTATTCCTTTGATATATTATTGCCAAACATTTTTCCAATCTGTGGGTTTGCTTTGTATTTGTGGTGAAATCCTTATGTACATAAGTGTCTAATTTTGAGGAAGTCCTAGTCATCTGTTTTGTCTTTGCTGTTTGTGTGTTTTCTATTATGTTTGATAGTGCATTTATTACATGTATCAGAGCCCCTAAGTTTGACAATCTTTAGAATTCTAGGCTTTACATTCAGGTCTTTTACCCATGGTGAGCTTATTTTTGTGTACGGTGTGAGATATACATCCAATTTCGCCAGTATAATTTGTTGAAGAGATAGCTCTTACCCATTTGATGCATATTGGTCCTTTGTTGAAGAGCAACAATTCTGTTCCATTGATCTATTAGCTTTTCATTGTACCAATACCAGGATGTTTTGACTACTGTGGCTGTATAGTAGGTTTTGGGACCAAAAAGTGAGAGTCCTCCTACTTTGTTTTTCTCTTTTAATAATGCTTTGCTTATTCAGGGTCTCTTTCCTTTCCATACTAAGATAGTGATTTGGTTTTCAATCTTTTAAAAGAATGATATTGGAATCAGGATGGTGTTGACATTTTCACAGGATTGAGTCTTCCTATCCAGGAGCAGCTACCACTTGTCTGTCACTTTCTCGTACTGTGGTGGCTTGCATGTTGATATGTTTCTGGAAACTATGCCATGGGTATTTTAAATACTAGCAGAGTCATCCATGGTGGATAGGTCTCAGCTGAGCTTCCAGATGAACACAGACTTAGAAGAAGGAGAGATAGACTGCTTATGAATATTTAGTCACTGAAAACTGTATGAATAGCAGTGGAACACTGTCTGCACCAGAATATTGTCAGATACAGTGCCAGAAGATGAGCCCCTCAGGTTGGAAGGCACTCAATGACTGGGGAAGAGCTGCCTCCTCAAAGCAGAGTTGACCATGATGATGTAAATGGAATAAATCCTTCAGGACCTTCATTTGCTGATGAGAGAAACAGCTGTAAACATCCATTAATAATCATAACATGGAATGTAGAAAGTGTGAATTTAAGAAAATTGGAAATTTTCAAAAATGAAATGGAATGCATAAACATCAATATCCTAGGCATTCCTGAGCTGAAATGGACTGGTATTGGCCATTTTGAAGTTGACAATCACATGGTTTATTATGCCGAGAATGACAAATTGAAGAGGAATGGTGTCGCATTTATCATCAAAAAGAACCTTTCAAGTTCTGTCTTGAAATACAACACTGTCTGTGATAGGATAATATCTATATGCCTAGGAGGAAGACCCATTAATACCACTATTATTCAAATTTACACACCAGGCGCTTAAGCCAGTGATGATGAGCTCTGGTAGTGTAGTGGTTACGAATAGGGCTGCGAACCTTAAGGTCAGCAGTTCGAAACTACCAGCTGTTCTACGGGAGAAAGATGAGCCTTTTTACTCCCATAAAGATTTATAGCCTCAGAAAGCCTGTAGAGGATCCCTATGAGTTGGTTCCGACTCCACAGCACATAACCACCACCACCACCAAAAAGTGTAGCCAGAATGCTCCTTGAATGCCAGGATGGCTGGACTTTGTTTCGCATACATTTATATAGTATGAGGGACCCAGTCCCTGGAGAAGAATATCATATTTGGTAAAGTGGAGGGTCGGAGAAAAAGAAGACCCCCCAACAAAAAGGGTTGGCACAGTGGCTGCAGTGATGGACTGAAGCATAGCAACAATTATGAGATTGGTGTGGGACCAGACAGTGTTTTGTTCTGTTGTGCATAGGGTCCCCATGAGTTGGTACCAACTCAGTGGCACCTAACAACAACAACAATCCATGAACAGGATATAGTTTTCCATTTCTGCAGGCCTTTTTTTGGTTTCTTGTATTAGTGTTTTGTAGTTTTCTTTAGATAGGTCTTTTGTTTCTCTGGTTAGATTTATTCCAAAGTATTTCATCTTTTGGGTAGCTATTGTAAGTGTATTGTTTTCCTGATTTCCTATTCAGAGCTCTCTTCATCAGTGTAAAGGAATCCAACTGTTTTTGTTTGCTGATCTTTTAGCCTGTCACTTTGCTGAATCTATCACTGTGAGTTCGAATAATTTTCTTGCTGAGTCTTTGGAATTTTTTAAGTATACGATCATATTTTGTTGTTGTTGTTAAGTGCCGTTGAGTCGGTTCTGACCCATAGCGACCCTGTACAGGGTTTCCGAGGCTATAAATCTTTACGGGAGCAGAACTCCTCATCTTTCTCCTACGGAACAGCTGGTAGTTTCGAACTGCCGACCTTGAGGTTAGCAGCCTGATTTGTAACCACTACGCTACCAAATCTCCTTGGTAGTGATGTAGTGTTTGTTTATATATTGTTGGATTCTTTTGGCTATTTTATTGAGAGTTTTTCCCTCTGTGTTATTGAGGGATGTTGTTGTTATTCAGTGCCATTGAGTTGGTTCCAATTTACAGAATTTCTGTAGAACAGTTGGCTGGTTTAAACTGCCGAATTTACAGTTGAAACTGACCTTGCAGTCTTGTGCTTATCTTACAGCACCACACTAGGACTCTATATTGGTCTATAATTTTCTTTTTTAGTGATATCTTTGCTTGTATCAGAGTTATGTTTGCTTCATATAATGAATTGGGAAGCTTTCCATTCTTTTCTATATTATGGAATAGTTTACATAGATTACTTCCAACTCTTCTCTGAATGTTTGGTAGAGTTCACTAGTAAGGCCATCTGGACCTGTTCTTTTTTAGTTGGGAGCATTTAAATGACTTGATCAATGTATTCTCTTGTTATAGGCCTGTTCAAGTTTTCTGCTTCAGTCTGTGTTAGCTTAAGTAGATCATATGTTTCTAGAAATTAGTCAATTTCTTCTATATTTGCAAATTTGTTAGAGTACAATTCTTCATAATATTCTGTTATTATTTTTTATTTCCATTGGTTCTGTTGTGATGCCACTCATGTAATTTCTTATTTGTGTTATTTGCATCTTGTCCTTCTTTTCTTTTGATAGAGTTGCCAATACCTTCAGGGCTGCTTGGATTTCTTTCTTCAGTACCATCAGTTCTTGATCATATGACTCAGTAACTCTACGTATGCCTCCAAATCATCTTTTTCCTGATGCTTCATGCATCATTCAAGATTTTGCTCATAGATTCCCTTCAATAGTGCAAGTTGAGGTCTGAATTTTTTCTTCCATTCTTTCAGCATGCTGAGCATGTTCTTCCCTTTTAGTTTTCTAATTCTGGGTCTATTCACATTTCATTATAATTCTTGATTTATAATACAAGCTGCCCTTTGAAATGTTCTGTTCAGTTTTTTTTTTTTTTTTTTTTTTACATCCTTATTTCTTCTAGTCACTTTAGTGTCTCTATGCTCAAGAGCAAGTTTCAGAGTTTCTTCTGACTTCCATTTGGTCTTTTCTTTATTTCTTGTCGTTTTAAGAGCCTTTTGCTTTCTTCATGTATAATGTTCTTGATGTTATCCCACAACTCCTCTGGTCGTTAGTCATTAGTGTCTATTACATCGAATCTATTCTTGATATGTCTCTAAATTCAGGTTTCATAGCGACAAGGTCATATTTTGACTTTCTAGACCTGTTTTAATTTTTTTTTTGCAGCTTCAGCCTAAACTCGCATATGCACAATTAGAGGGCTAGTTTACAGTCAGTTCCAGACCTTGTTTTGGCTAATATTGAGCTTCTCCATTGTCTTTTCCCACAAATGCAGTCAATTTGATTCCTGTATCTTCCATATAGAAGTCCTGGTGTGCTGCTTCAGGATAATGTGCTGGACCGCAAGGTCAGTTTAAACTGCAAAGTCAGCAGTTCAACCCCCCAGCTGCTCCTTGGGAACCTTACAACATGGTTGCTATGGGTCAGAACTGACTCGACAACAGTTAATAACAACATATTCTATCTGGTGAGGTATATATGTTGCAAAAATGTATTTGCAATCAATAATTCATTGGTCTTGAAAAATTCTATCACATGATATCCCCAGCATGCTTTATTCAGTAAGGCCATATTTTCCAAACACTGTTCTTTCTTCTGATTCTAATGTT
>NW_006408530.1:9299443-9300178 GCF_000296735.1 Chrysochloris asiatica
CATTCTGCCGCCACTGTGTAATTCGTCTTATTGGGGATCTTCCTCTTTTTTTCCCTGACCCTCCACTTTACCAAGCATGATGTTCTTCTCCAAGGATTTGTCCCTCCTGATAATATGTTCTAAGAATGAGAGATGAAATTTTGCCATCCTGGCTTCTAAGGAACATTTTGGCTGTACTTCCTCCAACACAGATTTGCTTGATCTTTTAGCAGTCCATGGTAGTTTAATATTCTTCTCCAACACCATAACTCAAATCACATCTATTCTTCTAAAGCCTTTCTTATTCATTGTCTAAATTTAACATGCATATGAGACTATTGAGTCTACCATGGCTTGGGTAAGGTACACCTTAGTCTTTAAAGTGACATCTTTGCTCTTGAACACTTAAAAGAGGTCATATGCAGCAGATTTGCCTAGCACAATACATCATTCAATTTCTTGACTGCTGCTTCCATGAGTGTTAATTGTGGATCCAAGCAAAATGAAGTCTTTGACAAATTCAATCTTTTATCCATTTATCATCATATTATTTACTGGTCAAGAGATAAGGATTTATATTTTCTTTGCATTAAAGTGCATCCCAAACTTTAATCTGTGATCTTTGAACTTCATCAGTAAGTATTTTAAGTCCTCTTCAATTTCAGCAAGCAAGGTTTATCATCTGCCTAACACAGGTTGCTATTCAGTTTTTCTCCAATCCTGATGCCACATTCTTCTTCATATAATACAGTTTCT
>NW_006408530.1:9300828-9308270 GCF_000296735.1 Chrysochloris asiatica
AGCTTTGTTCTTACTGGTGCCTTCAGTGCACATTGGACTTCTTCTTTCATTGGACTGGCTCTTAATCAGGAGTCCTTTGGGTGCCTTAAAAAAAAAAAAAAAAAAGGATATTTTTTATACCTAGGTTTAAAAACAATTTGAGGTAAGGGTTAAGACCACATATTTTTCAGAACTAAAGTGGACATCTTTCCAAACAACTGATGCTATGCAATACGTTTATATTTCCATATGTTTGGGAATTTTATGTTGTCCCATGGAAAACAATGGTTTTTAGATTAATCAAGGGTTTTAAGTTAAGTCAGGAAGACCTCAAAAATGAGCCAAGAAAGAGGACTGTCAACCTTGCTTATTATAGCAACTGTGATTGAATTTCATAAACTGGAGGCAGAAGGTTGTAGCTCCTGCATTAGGATCTCACATGGTTTGTCATTTTGAATCTTAAGAAAACATTTTGGCTTCAGCAAGTTTTTAGGCCGAATGGGTAAGAAAAATCACTGCAGAATGATCAAAGGGCTGATCTTTCCATTAGTCATTTAAATAAGATCAAAGTTAATAAAGAAAATTTTATGGAATAATTTCTATCCAGTTGTGATAGTAAGAGTTTTGTGTCAACTTTACTGGGCCTGGATTCTCAGTGGTTTGACAATTGAGAATTAGGTATCTCCCATGATGACATCTAATATGATAAAATCAACTCTAGGATTAGATCTGCTATGAGCAGCCAATAAATTGAAGGGAAACTTCCTTGAGACTGTGGTCTGTTTCACTCAGGCAATTCTTGCTTATTTTCTGTTGAGTTTGGATCTTGCATCTGGCTTATTTTCCAACCTCCAGTTCCTTGGGCTTGATCCAGTGACCTGTTCTATTTCTTGCTGATCTTAGGTGGTCAACAGCTTGCTTTCTTACCTACCAGACTTGTCTGCCTGCCTGCCTGCTGTCTGACCTGACAATCTTGGTTCATCAGCCTTCAACTACATGAGTCAGATACTTCTATCCTGACACCTAATCCATGAACTTGGGGCTTTGTCATCATTACACAACCCATTTCCTTAATATAAACATCTCTTTGTATATACATATATAACCTTTTCTGGGTTTGTTTCTCTAAAGAACCCAGTCTAGAGACCAGGGATGATGAGTCTTGGATTTACCAATATAATCCAGAAATCAAGGTCCATTTAAAATACTGTTTTCTGAAGGGATCTTCTTGGCTAATTAAATTAAAAACAGAGTTAATTTCAGAAGGTTGTGGTGAATTTGGGGGGGGATTCCAAATATATTTTCTCAAAGTGCACAGAATGATCATGGGGGCTTATTAGGAAGAAATTTTAAGAAAATTAAAAATACAAAAGAACTGCATTGGTAATAAAAAGGCCAGGAAACTTACGATAAGGATCTTTACCCCATCAAGACAATGCACTCATTGTTTAAAGGTAGCAAGAGATGTCCTATGAGAATTTCAGTGGGAAGCCTTACTGATTTCTCCCTGCAGTCCTGATCTTGCCCTTTCCAACTTCATTTTGTTCCCCAAACACAAAGAACATTTCAAAAGAGCATGATTTGAGGCCTACTGTTTAACATGTAGCACAAAACCTGGAACATCATCATTGTTGTTGTTAAGTGCTGTCAAGTTGGTTCTGACTCCTAGTGACCCTGTATCGGGTTTCCGAGGAGCATAGGTTCCTGTTAAAATTTATGAGTGAATAATTGGATGATTGAAATGTTTTTCTTTTGTCCAACCTGTTGTATGGCGAGTTCTTCATCTCTCCTAGACTGAGGTAGCATCTTTCTGTTACCCTTTTAATAACATCTTTTGCAATCACATTTCTTCAGGGCGTAGGCAGGGTCTTACCATTGTCAATGCTTTGCTTAGATCAGAACGTGAAGCTATGTATGTGCCTGAAGAATGTTTATTGCCTCAATTCTAAAGGAAGTTTTACTTACAGTGGCTCAATTCCAACTCTAGTCTTATTTTAATGGATTGGTTGGACTATTCTTCTCAACTTTAGCTCGTATTTTATTTTAACACATTTAAAATGTCAGAAACTGGCCATCAATGGAATAATAAGTCCATAAAAGGAACAATATCCCCAAGCATTTGGCCCAGCAGCTATAACAAAATCACTTGGTATACTTGTTAAAATACAGATACCTTGACCCACTCCAGATCTACTAATTTATGGTGGAGGTCAGGAACCATGATTCTTGTAGTCTCCCTGGAGTAAGGTTACCAGATAAAATACAAGGCACAGTTAAATTTGAATTTTAGATAGTCCAAATGGAACACACTTTGAGTAAAAAAAAATATTCATGGTACATCTGACATACAAATTCAACTGTATCTGTATTTTTATTTGCCAAATCTGACAACCTTACCCTAGGGAGAAACTTTTGCGTTATAAAGTCTAAATATTCCTGGCCTTTGAACTTCTTATAGGAATTTGATACGTAGATTTTGTTAATCAGTTTAGAGCTGTTGTTGTTGTTATGTGCCTTGGAGTTGGTTCTGACTCATAGCGACCCTGTACAGGGTTTCCAAGGCTGTAAATCTTTATGGGAGCAGAAAGCTCATCTTTCTCCCATGGAACAGCTGGTAGTTTCAAACTGCTGACCTTGTGGTTCGCAGCCCGATTCGTAACCACTATGCTACCAGA
Organism: Chrysochloris asiatica; assembly: GCF_000296735.1. Lineage (NCBI taxonomy): Eukaryota > Metazoa > Chordata > Mammalia > Afrosoricida > Chrysochloridae > Chrysochloris > Chrysochloris asiatica. The sequence continues at coordinate 9,303,483 of NW_006408530.1, forward strand.
GCTCCTTCAGTTTAGAGTAGGGCTTCTCAAATTTTGATACATTTTGCAAGCACCTGGGATATTAAAACATTATTGGGCCCACCTGAAACATTCTGATTTAATTGCTCTGTGTTGTACCTTGGGCATGGGTATTTACAAAATCCTCATGTGATTCTAATGAACAACCAATCAATGTTGAGATATGTGATTCAGAGAGAGTTTGGAGAGATCACTGAAACTCCAATTACAACCAGATGGTATTAAGACTGTACCATAACATAAAAAGAACACAAATAAGGAACTTTGGTGCTGAGGTAGGTTACCCACTTCACTGCTAACCACAAAGTCAGAATTCCAAACCCACCAGCTGCTCTGCAGGAGAAAGATGAGGCAATCTGTTCCTACAAAGATTTATAGTCTCAAAATGCAAAGGTGTAGTTCTACTCTGTCATATAGGGTTGCTAAGCGCCAGAATCAACTCAATGGCATTGGTCAACATACAACAGGAGCTCTGATGATGCTTTAGAATAAGTACTGGACAGCTACCTGCAACCACAAGGTTGTCAGTTCAAACCCAACAGCTGATCATCAGGAAAAAATTTGAGACATTCTGTTCATGTAAAGATTTATGGCCTCTGAAACCTAACACAGGTCTCTATGACTTGAAATCGACTCAATGGCAGTGGGTTTCTTTGTTGTTTATAACACACTATGGTCTAAGTGATAGTAGAGGACTTGCTAAGGTATTTAATACTAAAGCCTTTTATTTATATATACATATTGTGGCATTGCAGATTAATACGCTGGACTGCAAGGTTGGTTTGAACAGCAAGTTTGCCGATTCAAGCTCACCAGCTGCTCCTAGCAAACCCAAAACAGGCTCTCGATATGAGTCAGAACTGACTCTACAGCACTTAACAATAATAATATATTTGCTGGAGTTAGAATCTTTTATGGATTTTTTCTAAGTACTGATTCCTGGACTATTTAGCCCATCCTTATTCAAGGGATTCTAAAAATTTCTCCCTCTAATCTTCATATGTTAATTATGAAACTGTTGTTGTTTTTAAGTACCATCAAATCAGTTCTGACCCATAATGACCCTAGAGATAGCTTCCTGGGGAGAAAGTAAGGACTACGAAAAATGAAAAAATCCTCTTTAGAGCTATTCTGGCATCTCACAAACCTCTTCCAGGCATGGAATCTGCTAAGCACAATCCTCTGAGTAAAAAGTCTGCCCTTTTGCATGAACTTACAATTTTTGAATTAATTTTAACTCTCTTTATTTGCCTCATATCATGCCAAGGCTTGGAAAGTGAAGACTGATTATTCAGGGATTAGACCTTGCAGAGCCTAGTATTCTTTTAAAGACTGGAAATCAACTTGGCATGAGCTTCAAGGCTGCCAAACAGAAAAACCACAAAGTTAACTCAAGTAAATGTCTCTGAGTTTAGTAGAGAATACCATCTCCATTGAAACAGAGCAGCCTCCACTCAACTCCCACTAATTGTTGTTTCCATGACAGAAATGCACTTTAAAACATTTTAGCAGAACCCAGTATTGTCAGCCCTGACTTTTAGAATCACCTTCTCAAACATACTATTGGGAGTCCTGGTGTGTCACTGTGGGTTAATGCGCCAGACTACAAAGCTGTTGGAACTTCAAGGTTGGCAGTTCGAGGTCACCATCCACTCCTCAGAAACCCTATACAGGGTCACTATGGGTCAGAACCAACTTGATAGCACTTAAGAACAACAACAACAGGCCTAAGGAGTCCTAGTGTGACTCTGTTGGACAAGCACTGGACTGTGAAGTTGGTTTGAACTACAAGGTTGGTAGTTCAAACTCACCAACTGTTCCAGGAGTTGGAACTGACTCAACAGCATCTAACAATAATAACAAGGCCCAATGCTTGACCCATTTAAATCACAGTCTCTGGAGGTAATGCTTGGGCATTGACCTTTTATTATTTTTTAAAGCTCTCCAGATTTACAAAGGAGTTCTAGTAGAATAGTGGATTACACGCTAGGCTGCTGGCCTGTGAACTATAAGGTTGGTAGTCTCGAAAACCCTAAACAGGATTGAACTACAAGGTTGAACTACAAGGTTGGTTTGAACTACAAGGTTGGTAGTCTTGAAAACCCTATACTGGATTGCTATGAGTCGGAACCTACTCTATTGCATACAACAACCACCACAACCATGAGATCGACAAGATAAAAAATAGATAATATGGACCTTTTGTATAGTGTGTATGTGTGTGTGTGTATGGTTAAGTTACAAACCATCAATAAACGGTGGTGGTGGTGAGCTGTGGAGTCAGTTCTGATTCATAGCAACCCTATATAAGATTTCCAAAACTGTAAATCTTACAGGAACAAAAAGCCTCCTCTTTCTCCCATGGGACAGCTGGTAGTTTCGAACTGCTGACCTTGAGGTCAGCCCAACATGTAACCACTATACTACCAGAACTCCTTGATAGTTCCCACTAAAGCAAAGATGTCAGTTTGAGGACTTAAGTGTGCATGACCCAACCCATGGTATTTTCAATAGCCTCATAAGCATGTTAAAGTTGCATATGAATAAGGAAGACTCTAGAAGAATTGATGCATTTGAATTATGGTGTGGGAGGAGAATGTTAAAAGTACTATGTACTGCCAAAATAACAAACCAATCTGTGGTGGAAGAAGTACAGTCAGAATGCCCCTTGGAAGCCAACACGACCAGACTTTGTCTCTTATACTTCAGACATATTATCAGGAGGGACCAGACCCTGGAGAAGGACATCATCCTTGCTAAAGTGGAGGGTCAGTGAAAAACAGGACTCAAGCAATGGGTTCAAGCATAAAAGCAATTGTGAGGACGGCAAAGGACCGGGTGGTGTTTCGTTCTGTTGTACATAAAGGTGCTATGGGTCGGAACCAAATTGATGGCACCTAACAATAACAACAACCGGGTTGGTCAGCCATTATTACACCAGAAAGTCTACATACTACAAGTGCTTACTGTAAGTGCTTCTGTCAGCAGTATCTTTAATCAACCCTAGATACTCAGCACATAAATAAATTGAATGTCAGAGGCATTTTTGTTTGGGTTTTTGTTTCTTAAACTGGTGGTTTGTTAATTAACATAATGAATTTCAGATATAGGCTGCTCTTAATGAGAGAATGTAGCCCTGGTGGCACAGTGGTTAAACACTAGATTGTTAACAAACAGACTGGTTGTTTGAATTCACCCAGTACTCTGTCAGAGACAGACCTGGTAATCTGTACTGTAAAGATGACAGCCATGAAGACTCTATGGGGGCAGTTCAATGCCACATGGGGCTACTACGGGTCCAAATAGACTCCACAAAGACTATGTTTTACATGCTACTTTGCTGAGTAGGAACTGGGATTTTAAAAGCTTGTCAGCAGTCATCTAAGTTGCAACTATTGGTCTCTCCTTGTGTGGAGAAAAGAATCAAAAACACATTGAAACGATTGATCCAAATGACTGATGTACCATGAACGCATCAGTCTCCATGACTCTGAGACCAGAAGACTAGATGATGCCTGGCTACCACTACCTGTAAGTCACATTAGAAGGTCTTAGATAGAGTGGGAGAAAAATGTGGAAAAAAATTGAAGCTCAAAATCATAAAAATGTCCAGGTTTACTGGTGGGACAGAAACTGGTGGAACCCCTGAGACTATGGCCCTTAACTACCCTTCAGGTCTGGAACTGAAATCACCCTCTTGCCTCAATTTTCTGCCAAACAATAGTCAGGTCTACCAGCCTCTCCTCAGAAACTCTATACCGGGTCTCTATGAGTCAGAATTGACTCAATGGCACTTAACAACAACAACATTGGAGAACAATTACACTGGGGTGATATTCATTCCCTCTTTAGAAAAGTCAAGCATTTGAGATGAAAACAGCAGTATTTTCCTAAGAGCAAAGTTGAGAAGGCAGGAAGGATTAAGAAAGAAGGAGAAACGAAAAGGGAAACACAGGGAGGAAAGAAGTAAGATAAGTTATGTTATTACATTGTGGGGATTGCAATAAGTGATGTAAAACAAAATGTGTGTGAATTGTTGAATGGAAATCTGATTTGATTTGTAAATCTTCATGCAATTCACAATAAAAAAAGTTAAGAAAAAAGAAAGGTCCCAGGTGACGAACATGTTTTCTCAATTTGTTGCTTTTACACGAACTGCCAGCAACATATGGCATATGTAGCTCAAAGCTGGGACATCCGTTGATAGTCTAAGAGCCCTCATAACTGGCTTCACCAGTTTCCAAAGGGAAAGGATAACTGGAATTAGGCTATGCCAGGACCTGCCAGCACCAGACAATTGAACTTAGATATGCCTTTGACTCTACTCTTTTCTGACTTAGAAAGAGAAGTGCCTTCAGAAAAAGGAAATTGTGGGCATATGAGAAATAGAACCATAAACCCCTGCACCATTGATTCTAGTGATTGTCACACCTCAGGGTATTTCCTAGTATGTTAAGCAGTGTCATAAAATTTCCAATAGAACATCTGTATTGAAAATAAATACTTGTCACATAATACTTGAAGGGGGCTGGCTAGGGAATAATAATGTCACAAAAGAACAAACACCAGAGTTATGGCATGAAAGTGATATAGAATCATTCATCTGTGTGTATAATGTATAATTAGATCAACATTAGGGTGTTTGCTTCATGTTTGTCAATCCTTGCCTTTTTTTTTTTAGGTATTCAAGATACCTGAGCATCAGGCAATGGCTCTGTTTCTAAAAGTTCTGCTCTACGTATTTTTACTTGGCAGGTTTTGAGGTCTAGA
>NW_006408530.1:9308813-9311744 GCF_000296735.1 Chrysochloris asiatica
GGTAAGATGGAGGGTCGGAGTAAAAGAGGAATACCCCCAACAAGATGGATCAGCCAGGTGGCAGCATTGATGGACTCAAGTGTGGCAGTGGTAGGGAGGTTGGCCCAGGATTGGACACTGTCTCCATCTGGAAGCTCAGCTGAAACCTGTCCACCATGGGTGACCTGCTGGTATTTAAGATACCGGTGACACAGCTTCCTACATCATAGTAATATGCAAGCCAGCACTCTGAAATATTTGGAGAGTGACATGATCTTTCTAAACTGAGACCTCATATCTTATAACATGAAATGCCATATTAGTACCTACTTCACAGGATTTTGTGAGAATTAAATGAATTAATACATGAAAATGCTTAGACCAACACCTTAGAAAATATTATCCAGTATTGCTTCATATTTTCATGGCTTTGCCAAGTTCTTTGCCTGGAATATTCTTAGCTCTGTCCCCCATCTTTCAGTCTATTATAGATCAAATGTAACTTTCCAAGCAGAGCAAGTCATTTTCTTTCTTGCTTTCCCATGCCACTTGTTACATGTGCTTGTTGCAGAATCTACCATTATTACTCCAATACTATTTATTTGTTCATTGTTTTTCTTCCCAAACAAATAATGATGTCCTTGTGTCCTCTTTAAGTTTTTCTCAGGGAAGGATCTCAACTACTATTTAGTGAATGAACAGATGAATAAATGGAGTAATTAATGAAACAATGAATGAGTCTGTCTGCTACCCGTTTGCTTTCATAAATATTTCAGCCTTGGAAACTCTATAGGACATTTCTACTCTGTCCTACAGCATTGCTATAGATCAGAATGGGCTCAATGGCTTTTAATAAAAACAACAACTAGACCTGGTATGGCATTGTGGGTTAATGTGCTGGACTATGAAGTTGATTTGAACAGCAAGACCGGTAGTTCAAGCTCCCCAGTCACTCCTTGGAAACACTATACAAGGTCCCTATGTGTCGGAACATGACTCAACGGCACTTAACAACAACAACAGACAGCATACAATATCAACAACCATGAATTGCCCAACATGAAAGAATTTTGGGGGCTTTGGCTCAATTTACTTGTCATGTCTATAGCAGGCTGAAAACTAAGATAACACAGTGCTAGCTGAAGTAGAATTTATTAATCAGTGTAGTTACAGTTGGGGAATCCAAATAATATCTAAATAGATTTCAAGATGTATTTTTAGAGTATGAGTTATCCATTTAGCCTTTCTGTGGTCACCTTAAGTACTAGCAAAAATCTAAAATATGTACTTCCTTTTTACCACATGTAGTCAAGAAATCAAACGATGTATAGCATTAGGCAAATCTGTTGCACAAGACCTTTTTAAAATGTTGAAGAGCAAAGATGTCAGCTTGAAGACTAAGGTGCACCTGACCCAAGCCATGGTATTTTCAATAACCTCATATGCATGCGAAAGCTGGACATTGAATAAGGAAGATTATAGAAGAATTGATGCTTTTGAGTTATGCTGTTGGAGGAGAATATTGAAAGTGCCATGGACTGCCAAAAGAACCAACAGATCTGTGTTGGAAGAAGTGCAGCCAGAGTGCTTATTGGAGGCCAGGGTGACCAAATTTCACCTCTCATACTTCGGACATATTGTCAAGAGGGACCAGTTGCTGGAGACAGATATCATGTTTGGTAAGGTAGAGGGTCACAGAAATAGAGGAATACCTACAGTGAGATGGACTGGCAAAGTGGCAGCATCAATGGGCTCAAGCGTGGCAAGAGTTGTGAGGTTGGCCCAGGATCAGGCAGTGTTTCATTCTGCTGTGCATAAGGTCTCTATGAGTCAGTACCAACTTGATGGCACCTAACAGCAACAATAAAGTGGTTACGAGTAGGGCTGCTAACCTTAAGTTTGATACTACCAGCCATTCAGCAGAAGAAAGATGAGGCTTTCCGCTCCCGTAAAAATTTACAGCCTCAGAAACCCTTTGCAGGGTCCCTGTGAGTTGGAATCAACTCCATGGCACACTACCACCACCACCATTGTAAAAATACCACAGGACACACTGTGAATGAACTTTCTAGGAGTTCCCACACTGTTACAGATGAAAGCACCCTGAGTTCGTAACAGATACTTCCTCAAAATACAATCAAAAGAAAACCCCTGTCAAATGATCCATATTAATTTTTTCTTCTTTTTTGAATTACTTCTTTTCTGCTCATTTTCCCTGAAGGAACTTTCTAGTACTTTTAATTATGGATCGTTGGATTCAGAACATCAGCATCTCACTCAATTTTACTACAAAAAAATATCACTTTAGGTACCTGTACTTCAGTTGTACTTGGTATTTAAAAACTTTTTCAAAGGTTGTTAATACAGAACAGTTTGTGTTTAGCACCTTATAAAAATATAAGCTTTGTCATCTCAAAATCGTTTAAAGTAGAATTATTGAAGTACCTAGAGTATATCTGCAGCTAGGAGCACTGATCGCTATGAATAGCAACGGTCTATGATCAACCATTTCATGAGGTAAAATATGATCAGGAGCCAATGGTACAGAAGGAAGAAGTCTATGGTGCACTCAAGACATTGACAAAGAGCAAAGCTCTGGTAACGGATAGAATACGCATAAAAATCTTTCAACAAACTAATGCAGCACTGGAGGCACTCACTCATTTATGCCAAGAAAATTGGAAGAGAACTACCTGGCTAAACTACTGGAAGAGATACATATGTGTGCTAATTCCAAAGAGAGGTGACCAAATGAATTGCAGAAACCATTGGACAATATCATATGCAAGAAAAACTGTGCTGAAGATAATTAAAAAACAGCTATAACAGAACATTGACAGGAAACTGCCAGAAGTTCAAGATGGATTCATTCTAAGATGTGGTACAAGGGATATCATTAATTACATAATCAGATGGATCTTGGCTGAAAGGAGAGAATACCAGAAAGATGTT
>NW_006408530.1:9312404-9329494 GCF_000296735.1 Chrysochloris asiatica
ACAGTGAATAAGGAAGATGGTTAAAGAGTTGATGCATTTGAATTATGGTGTTAGAGAAGAATGTTAATAGTGCCATGGACTGCCAGAACAAACAAATCTGTGTTGGAAGACGTACAACCATCATGCTTCGTAGAAGTCAGGATGGCAAGCCTGCATCTCTAATACTTCAGACATATTATCAGGAGGGACAAGTCCCTGGAGAAAGAAATCATCTTTGGTATAGTGGAGGGTCAGTTAAAAAGAGGAATACCCCCAAAGAACCTGATCAGCTTGGCAGCATTAGCAATGGGCTCAAGTGTAACAATGATTGTGAAGTTGGCAGAGGACTGAGCAGTGTTTTATTCTGTTGTGCATAGGGTCGTATCTGCATAGGTTGCAACTCACTTGATGGTACCTAGCAACAACAACTGTTAGTAAGAGAATATATTGGCTCTGTAGATAAGCATTTGATTACAAACCACAAGGCTGATGGCTCAAACCCACAAGCAGTTGTACAAACCCACAATCCTATGCAGGTTTTTTATGAGTAGACCCTTGATGGCACTTAACAAGAAACAATTGTTAGTAATATATACTACATACAATGTTTCAGCACACAATTTGCTAATGTTATTCTCAGATGTTCACTTGCAGTTGCTCAAAGATTGGAAATTAAAGATACTGATAATAAAAATAATAATCAGAATTTAAAACATAGAATTATTAAATGTATATTATAGTTGATTTAAGATGGAGTCATTGGAATGGAACTCTGTCGTAACTCGGGAACTACCTACAATTCTAAAAGATTACCTTTTTTTTTTTTTTCTGTGCAGGAAAATAAAATGATAGAGCTAAGTTATATCTCCTAGAGCTAGCAATTGTCTTGAACAAAATAGATCATATTAAGTCTCTGTATCTGGGTCTCTGTCTCTGTCTCTCTGTTTTTAAAATCTTGCTGCTTTTTACTAGGAGGCAAAAATTATCATTACAATGCATTTTTCAATAAAATTACCACATTTATTAAGTGTTTCTTAAGAGCAGGATAGAAACTTCAATGGTAGACATCACTGAAGAATATCATACCAATCCAGGTATAACACAATATAGAAATAAAACTAGTGTGTCTCATCCTTTTTCATTTCCATCCCTGCCCAAGTACAGCTGTTCTTAAAGATGAAGATTTAAAAGTAGGAATCTTATTGGCTCATTTCAGTGACTTAGAAAATTTTAACTACAAGGGTAATTATAAAGTGTTACAATTTGAGCTCTTTTTATGAGATTTCCATTAGAGTATTTTAGTTATTGTTGTTTGTGATACATGCTGGTGAGCCAGTCCCAAATCATATCAACCCTGCATAGGGTTACTGAGGAGCAGCAGGTGGGTTTGAACAACCAATCTTATGGTTAGCACTTTAGTTCTTATTCTATAGCAGGACACTATTGTACCTATTATAATACTATAACTTATATGACTGTAAGGAACTCTGGTAGAGTATGGTTATGAGTCAGGCTACTAACCCCATGGTCAGCAGTTCGAACCTACCAGCTGTTCCGTGGGAGTAAGATGAAGTTTTCTGTTCCCATCAAGATTTACAGCTTTGGAAACCCTTTGAAGGGTCGCTATGAGTTGGAATCGACTCCACAGCACACCACCACCACCATATGACTATTATATTGACTATTATTATTTCTAAACTATAAAGTTACCCAAAATTGTTCTAATTTTATTAAATGTGTAAACATCATTCCTACTAAACAATCATATTAATCCATCACTGAAATTCATTTTATGCAAAAAAGAATTATTTTCAAGTTAATGAATCATGAACTCATTAAATGATAGATCACTTGCAATGAACATTTCTTTCATTAATTACAATTTTAATATGGCCTCTACTACAATCCATAATGAAGGGAAAGCATTTTAGAATACCTTTTTTTGTATGCCAATGATGAATTAACTGTTGAGTTTCCTAAAGTCATCCTTCCCCAGACAAAGACTGGCATAAGTAGTGGACCAGGCCTAACGTAGGGCCATTGTCCTGGCCAGTGTATTCAACAAGAAATCTGGCAATAGACACTTATCAGGGCATTTTCATACTTATCTTGATCTTCATGATGACTAGCTCAGGTCCAGATTGCAAATTCAGACTCAAGGCAAGAAAAGCAGAAAAGAGACAATGGTACTTCTATAGAACTTTTATCCAAACAAAGCAAAATCTCTTCTAGAACCACTAGTAGATATCAGTTTGGATATTATTGACCTGACCTATGTAACATGAGCATTTCTAATTGCAATGATGACTGGGAAATGGTATATTTATAACTTCTATAGTGGAGGGAGGCAGGAGGAAAGAATTGAGGTAGGGCTATCTGTTGATTTGCCAATGAATAGAACTGTCAAAGGAGGAGCGAATTCTGGCTTTTCTTAAAAACAACACTATCTTTTTTATGCACTAGAGCACTAGAAACAAAGTTTAGTATGAAAAATAGTAGTAGAGCAAAATTCCAACGCTTGCTTTGCCATCTTTCACCTTTGAGTAGGCAATCTCACTGGACCTCACTTTCCATCATCTGGAAACCAGGGTGCTGGATTGGATGATTTCTAACATTACCTTTAATACTGAAAGTCTATGATTCTCTTAATCCAGTATGAACAGGGCATATCCTTTTGGTACTTTCAGAATTCCAGTGATGTTTTTTTGCTGATTTTGCCACATCAATGACCATAGAATAGCTCTGATGAAACAGGGGGGAATCATGGAGATAATGTAGTGTTTGTTGTTATTTGGTGGTGTCAGCTCTGACTCATGGTGACCCCAAGTAAAACAGAATCAAATGTTTTCCAGTCCTGTGCTATCTTCATGATTATTGGTAAGCTTGAGACTATTTTGTTCACTGTGAATTTTGAATGTATTCCGATCTAGGAGTTTCATCTTCCAGTACTATATAGAACAATATTAGCTAGTTTTCAAAAGTAGACTGCCAGATCTTTCTTCCCAGTCTGTCTCTGTTAGAAGCTATGCTGAAACCTGTCCACCATGGATGACCTTGCTGGCACTAGTGCTATAGATAGCTTCCTTTTAGTGGCATAGCAACATGCAAACCACCACAGTACAACAAACTGACAGATGGGTGGTGGTAATGTAATGTAAAACTAACTTATACCATGAAATATGATTATATTGGTGCTGTTCTTGTTTTTTGTTGCCAAATGTCATCGAACCAGATCCAACTCATAATGACCCTAAATAGGATTTCCTAGGAGCAGTTGCTGGGTTTGAACCATTGATCTATGGTTAACAGTCCAGTGTTTATCTTACAGCGCCAGAGCAGGATGCCATATTGGTGCTAGGGTGAGGACAAGTTTTATTTTTAATTTTTTTCTTCATTGCTAATTATATATAAGGGGCATAAATTTCATGGTAAGTACATATTATGAAATGAGCTATGTATAAATTAAAATAATTTTTGAATCAAAATAAACCTGTGCTAACTTCGTATAACATGTCTGAACAGGATCAAGTTTGAGGCACTAAGAAAGATAAGACATCAGTTTGAAAAGAGTCACTAGAGCAACATGAATTCTGCTAATATTGAAGCAAAACAAACATCAAATTTATGGTGAGTTTTAGGTATAAAAATGGTAAAATCATTGATGCTTTACAAAAAGTTTATGGGGCAATGCCCCAAAGAAACAAACAGTTTACAAACAACTCATTTTAAGAAGGGATGGGATAATGTTGAAGATGAATTTCACTGCAGCAGACTATCAATTTTCAAGGAAACCATCTTGTTCATGCCCTAACTGAAGAGGGCATAATTAATAGCAGAAACAACAGCCAACATTATAGACATCTCAATTGGGTTAGCGCACACAATTTTGACTGAAAAATTAAAGTTGAGCAAATTTTCTGCTGGATGGGTACCCAAACTTTTGGGCATAGATGAACTGCAAACAATAGAAGAGCTTTTAACTGAAATTTTTAAAAAGTGGGATCAAGATCCTGAAACGTTTGTTAGAAGAATTGTAATAGGAGACGAAACATGGTTCATAAGCCTAAAAACAAATCACAATCAATGCAATGGTTACCAAGAGAAGTGATCCAGTCAAAGCAAAAGTTGACTGTCAAGAACAAAGGTCATGGCAATATTTTTTTGCAGATGCTCAAGGCATTTTGCTTGTTCACTTTCTGGAAGATCAAAAAATGATAACATCTGCTAATTATGAGAATGAGGCTGAAGACAGGCTTACAAGTTTTCTCTAATCATGTTTCCCAACATTCCTTTCTATCTCACCCAAGCGTCTATTTTATGAGTAGGCAAGGGAAACTAATATTCATAAGACAGTCAAGCATTTTAGTATTATTTCCCCTCTTCAAGCTATACCTAGATCCCTGTATCCCAGCCCAGTTGTTCCAAGGTTAAGCATGCAAACCTGTCTCAGTGTTCCCCTATCTATCTCCTCCTTCGTGTATTGCCCTCTGCAACACCTGAACAAAAGCCCCCACCCAACCTCATTGTTGTGGTTACCTTATATTCCATTAATTCTTCCCTCCATTTACGACAGTCTTTTTTATCCTGTAATCTACCTCATCTTTCCACCACCTGGATCTCTGTTCCTCTGTGTTTCCCTTATTTCATATTGTAATTATTTTGATCATAGACTGATCTCCCAGATTCTCTGTTCTTATAATTTTATTCTGTTCTTGACTTTTCCATTTGTCGATTGAGTCCAGGGTGATGCTGCCATGTACATCATTCTCTAGTTGTCAGTTCTTGTTGGTTCTCAGTCCACAGGACTACCTTTAGGTTGTTTTTCATAGCAGCATTGGCTTTGACAAAATCCCTTAGCTTCTGTTTATCCTGGAATGTTTTGATTACACCATCATATTTGATTGACAGCTTTGCTGGGTAGAGGATTCTTGGGTGGCAATGTTTTTCTTTCAGGGTTTTATATATGTCTCCTCATTGCCTTCTTGCCTGCATGGTTTCTGTTGAGAGATCCGAGATTAATCTGATTTGCTTGCCTTTGTATGTTACACTTCACTTTTCCCTGGCTGCTTTCAGGATTCTGTCCTTATCTTTGATTTTTGAGAGCTTGATTGTTACATGTCTTGATGATTTTCTTTTAGGGTCTAGCCTTCGTTGAGCCTCTTGAATGCTTATATTTTCACTTTTCAGGATGTTAGGAAAATTTTCTTCCAGAAGCTCTTCAACTATCTCCTCTGTGGACTTGTGTGATCCTTCCTGCTGCAGAATGCTGATAATTCTTAAGTTATTCCTCTTCATGGTGTCCAACATGAATCTTAGGCCTTCTTTAGATTTTTTTTAATCCTTTTTTTATGTTTGCTCTTCTATCTTAGTAGTGTTGAGAGAGTTATCTTCTAGCTCACTAGTTATGGATGCTAACTCTTTGATTCTACTTCTTTGCCCTTTCAGTATACATTTCTGATATTCTATTATTAATCATTTGGACTTCTTTCTGTAGGTTTTGAATTGTTTCCAATGCTGGATCTATCTTATTTGATTGTTCCTGTAGTGCTTTCCTGACTTCTTCCTTATTTTTCTCAACTCCATTTTATAGTGTCTTGACACATTTTATAAACATTTTTTCTGAATTCCTTCTCAGGCATTTCCAAAGCCTGCCCATCTTCCAGTATGGAGTGTAGGTCTACTTCCAGCTCATTTGCCTCAGTCACTTTATCTCATTTCTGGATATTGCTGCTATGATCATCTGCTTCTGTTTTTTTGGCATATTCAGGAGTTATCTGTGGCCTTAATACTTAGATGGGTGTGTATTTTGTTATTTTTTATGTTTTCTGATTGCCTCCGGGTAGATGTGATCAGGAGATGGGCTTCCCTTTTCACTCTTATTCCTGAGAAATTTCAAGATGCCACTGTTGGTTGTTGTGACATAACTCAGGATTTAATGTTCAGCCTATTATCATTTTAGTCTGCCTGTCCCACTTCATAATCTCCGTTCAGGCCTTTTTTTTTCTAGTTATAAACAGTTCAGGGCCTGCTGTGGCCGTTTGGTTTTAAGTGGACACTGTCACTTTAAATTTTGAGGAGATCTGTGTACATGTGTAGTAGAACCCTCCGAGGGTGGGTCTGGGGTGTCCACTAGCTCATGCACCCCCATAGTCAACAGAATGGAGGTGTGCAGACAGCAAGTAACCAATGAACAAATACCCCCAAAAAAGAATGTCCACACCTTTATCTCTGTGGTTCTGTCAGGCGTCTGTGGCTGCTCTGATCCTTCCCCTGCTTGTTCTCACCCAAGATGGTGGCTCTGGGAGCAGCTGAGCATTTTGAATTAGAAAGCTATGGATTTCTTGCTTCTGCTACAAATTCCCCTAGCTGTGAGCCTTCTAAACGTCTAAATATTCCTTTATATGTGGTTCAGAGTTCTGGCACCACCCCTTGAGCCTTCCTGGTCCAGTATTCTGTGTTGTTACTAGGAGCTCTTCACTCCATTTCCACCCTCTCTGCCATTTTGTTCATTCCTCCATGAACTTTTAAAAGTAGACTTGCATTCCATTTTTAATTAGGATGTGTCAGCATGTTCTGATCTAGTCAAGTCTAGAAAGGGCTACAATAGTCATAACAGGTTATTTTAAAGCATATGCAAAACTAGATGAGAGCCAACTAGTTTCTAGTTTCTGAAATATGTTTTTTTGGCTGCTAAATGAGCCCTTTGTCTTGTTTTGGGCCAAAGAAGATACCTTCTCACTGGTCATATTTGAGTTAATCTCACTGTAGCCACACTCTCTCTTTCTGGATCCTGGTGTGTCACAGAAAAATATCCTTTTTCTTGGTTGGAGATGCTTTGTGCTTTGAAGGACCACTATTGGGCCTATTCTGGTGAGGCTAAATAATTTTTGATAAAAGTACATGAGCTCAATCATGCAGGAAGTGTGGTCCTCAAATTAAATCAACAGTTGTCACAGTACCTCTGTCTGCTTCTCCAAATCCAGTGAAAGATGGTTCCATTTAACATAGTATGAAAAATCAATAAGTAAGGAGTGGTTGAAATCATTTAAATACAGTGACTAAAATTGGCAGTGGAGAATTCACAAATGGAATTTGGATAGTCATTAAACCCTTGACAATTTAAAAGCATACGACTAAGTGAAATATGCATTCTGCTGAAACTGTACTTAAAGTAGTTTTTCACCTAAAATGCAAGTATCAAATATTTGACTCCTATAAATCTTGGGAAAAGTACATCTGGAATAGTCCTTAGAAGTGAGGATGGTGAGACTTTGTCTTACATACTTTGGACATGTTATCAAGTGGGACCAGTTCCTAGAGAAGGATGATGTTTTTGACAAGTGGCTATATTTTGTGACCCACACGGAGAGATTAAACCTGAGTAGAGGTGATGGGAGATTAGAAATAAAAGAAAGACACAAGACACAATTGAAATAAGTAAAGTTGGGACCAGGTGGGACACAGTGCTTTGATAGAGATACTGTGGCTTTGACTTAGGTTAGCACATTTATTATATAAATGGGGGGCAGGGAAAAGAATATAAAAAACATTTGGTGTTATTGGTGCAAGCAGTAAGCAGGACTTTATTAGAAGAATGTAGTTGCTAGGGAAACAGAGATAGGGCAGCTAGATGTTTTTGCAGACTAAACTGAAGCCCATGGCTGTATACAAGGAAAGACTTTCCAGACTTTTTGTTTTCTGAGGCAGGTTTTGCAAGTTTTTTAGGGGGTAACATGACTTGGGAGAAGTTTGATTTTTTGGACTATAACTATTTAGTTGCCCCCATGTCTGAGAACTTTGGTTTAGTTGCTCCCAACAGAAGGACATCATTCTTGGCAAAATAGAGGGTCAGTGAAAAAGAGGAGGACCCTCCAAAAGATGGATTGACCCAGTGGCTGCAACAAAGAGTTCAAACATAACAACAATTGTGATGATGGTGTAGGACCAGGTAGTGTTTCATTCTGTCATACATAGAGTTTCTAGGAGTTGGAATGGACTCAACAGCACCTCACAACCACAATATATTAAATGGGGGTTTGTTGGATGGCTGTTTAAAGTCATTAAGAAAAGCCTGTAGGCAATATCTATTATAGTATATAAGAAGGAAGGAGATGAGCTGCATCTGTTGTTGTTGTGTACTGTTGAGTTGATTCTGACTCTCATGACCCTCTAGGGCAGAGTAAAACTACCCTACAGGTTTTCCAAGGCTGTAATCATTAAGGAAGAAGTCTTGGTTAACTATTAAGTTGCTCCCCAGAAGAAAAATGTGGAACACGGCTTTTGTAAAGATTGTTGTTGTTAGGTACTGTTGGCTTGGTTATGACTCATAGCGATTCTGTATGGGGCTTCTAAAGAGCAGCTAGTGAGTTTGAACCTCTGACCTTGGGATTCAAACCAACCTTGAAGTTTTGTGCATTATCCTGCAGTACCACATCCTTGGAAACACTATCGCTGTCCTATAGTGTCATTAAGACTCCTGGTGTGGTGCTGTAGGATCAGCACTGGACGGTGACCCACAAGGTCAGCAGTTCTAACTCACCAGGTGCTCCTTGGAAACCCTATACAGGGTCACTATAAGTTGGAACCTACTCCACAGCACTTAACAACAACAAGCAGTAACACAGTGTCATTTTGAATCAGAATCAGCTGAAAAGCAAAGGGTTTGGTTTGGTTTTGGTATAATTAAGGAAGCTACATTTTTCTCCCTTGAAATGGCTGATGGCTTGAACTACTAGCTTTTTGGTTAGCATCAGAGTGCTTTAATCATTGCACCATCAATGCCCCTTAGGCAATGTATGGTCCTTTTATAATGTATTTTAGGAGGCATGGTGACTTTGTGGGTTAGATGTTAGTTTACTAACTACAAGATTGGTGGTTCAAATCCACCAGTTGCTCCATAGGAGAAAGATGAGGTTGTCTGAAGCCCTAAAGATTTGTAGTGTCAGAAACCATAGTTAGGATTTCTATGCATTGGGGTTGATGCTAATGCAGTGGAGTTTTTTGCTTTGTTTCGTTTTTTTAATACTGTTCTTAGGCACCTTAGGGACACAATGGT
Organism: Chrysochloris asiatica; assembly: GCF_000296735.1. Classification (NCBI taxonomy): domain Eukaryota; kingdom Metazoa; phylum Chordata; class Mammalia; order Afrosoricida; family Chrysochloridae; genus Chrysochloris; species Chrysochloris asiatica. The sequence goes on from NW_006408530.1 coordinate 9,321,439, forward strand.
TAAGTGCTCAACTGCTAAGTGAGGTCAGTGGTTTGAACCTACCAGTCACCCCTGAGAGAAAGATGTGTTGGTCTGCTTCTGTAAAGATTTATAGCCTTGGGAACTCTATGGGGCAGTTCTAGAGTACTTCACATTTAGTAGTTTTATTTAGTTAAGGTTGCTATGATTTAATAGCAATATTTTTTGACTGGCCCTCATAAGAACTTTTAACAACTATCACTACCCAGTAATGCAGTGGGTGGCCATTTGACATGATGAATCCACACAACTTCTGGATATAATCAAACATGGACTGAATGATGTTTCTCCAGAGACGCTATGGAGAAAAAACTTGCATCATTCAGAGGTTTGGATCAAGTGATCTATAGGATGGTTTCCAGTTCTAAGAGTCTAAGTATGAAAATGGAAATATTTCAAGAGTTGTAATCCCTAGCAGCAGGAGTAACATAGCATCTCTGATAAGGTAATATGGTACCTTTTTATAAAATATGGTGCTCGTTACCTAACACAGTGGAACATTACTTAAATTCTTTGCCTGGTAATGTGGATGGATTTGTATGGATTAACCATGCTCCCTTGCTTAATCCTGTTTGTGGCTAATCATACACAGTTCTGAGACTGCTAGATTTGGGAGTATAGTCTGTGGCTAAGGCATTCAGCCAAGCCAGGCCACCCACTTGAGATCAAAGCAAGAAAACTTGGCTGTACTCATTCAGTTCTCTGACCAATGCAGCTAACCACATAGTCTACCCTCATAGAAATTAATCTCAACTCAGGAAAGTTGAGTTTCATTTAAATGCCCACAGTAACCAAACATTCCGTTTTCTGGGTAGATGATTGAATGATAATGAATTATAGAAGGCTCGGAGTTGTTCTGGGTTATCTTAAAAAGAACATTTTAAGCCTCTGGATTGTTACTCTCCCACTTGTGGTTTACTATTTGCCTACACCTTCTCCAGGTGTTATAATTCATATGTCAATTTTGATACTTTAAAATGTATAAAAAATTTGCATTTATGTGCAATGATTTCACTTAGCCATGTTAAATATGCCATATGACCATTTCTTCTTATGCATAGCAGTTATATCATCCTCAAACTAAAGTTTCCAAATGATAAATGGATAATGTAGTCAATTTGTTAGAACATTCCAAATATATGAACTGTGTTTAAGATTGTACACATGACAGTGTTAATCTAAATGAAATCATTTAATTCATAATAGGTTCTATTTTATAATTTTAATTTACATAAAATTTAATTTTTACAAAACAATCTATACTAATTCAAAAATTAAATAATATGAATGTAAATATGACAACCCTATTCCTCCTTTTCCTCATGGCACAATCCCTCTCCTCAGAAGTAAAATGATTAATTAGTACTCTTTAGCGATATTAACTACATGTATACATTTAAGTTTATTTTTATTTCATGCTGTGATGTGGGGGACCTGGTGTCTTACGAGGATACACATAAAAACTAGACTAAAAATCACAAGGTCAGTGATTTGCGCCCACTAGTAGGTCTGAGAGAAAGATGAGGCTTTCTGTTTCCACAAAGATGTAAAGTACTGGAAATACAGAATTGCTGTAAGTCAAAATTGACTCCATGACACAACATGCTGTGATGTAACATGCATTTTAAAACTTAGTAGTGATACTTTATCAGAATTGCAAAACTACAGAATTTAGTCAAATTGTTCTCCAAAGCTTGTAAAGAAACATCAACTCTCCAACACTCCATTTTCTGCTTTCTAAAGGCAAATATTTAAAACGTTTTAGCTCTTTATTTTAGTATCTGCAATTGTATTTCTTGATATGTTTACATTGCTGTCTTTCTTTTCAGTTTTAGGCATATTTACTAACCTTCACTCTGTATGCGTGAGTGCATTTGTTTGTACTTGTACATGTGCACATCTTTTCTCTCTCACATATACTCACACAAATGTATGCCTTCTTCCCATCCTACAAATTATAGTAATTGTTGTTATTGTTAGGTGCCATCAAGTTGGTACCGGCTCATAGTGACCCTATGCACAACAGAAGGAAACAATAGTGTATTTTAAGTCCATCATACTTATTATTTACATTATTGTAAGCACCTAGACATGGAGCTCTGGTAGCGTAGTGGTTACGAATCGGGCTGCAAAACTTATGGTCAGCAGTTCGAAACTACCAGCAGTTCTGTGGGAGAAATATAAGGCTTTCTGCTCCCGTACAGATTTACAGCTTTGGAAACCCTGTATAGGGTCGCTATGAGTTGGAATTGACTCAACAGCACTTAACAACAACAACAAGTAGCTAGACACAATTTGGACTCCTGGTGTGGTGTTGTAGAATCAGTACTAGACTGCTAATCATAAGGTCAGCAGCTCAAACCTACCAGCCTCTCCTTGGAAACCCTATACAGGATCCCTAAGAGTGAGAACTGACTCAATGGGACTTAACAGCAAGACAAAATTTACATCTAAGCTCTGGGGGATCTTAATTAGATTTCCTCTCCTGAAAACCTTTTTGTTTTCCCTAAAATTAATAAATGTCATTTGTTTGTTTATCTCTGTGGATATATCACCAATTTATTCCCTAAGCACTCTTCAGCCTGTGAAGAGCTAAGGTCAATAAGCTTCAACATATTAGATTTTTTTTGCCATGTTTACTTTTTAATGAAATTTCTTTAATGAAAGTGCTTAGGGTATGTTCCCATATACTTTAAAAGAATTTTAAGTCAATCTCTTCTGACTTTTGTTATTTATATAGGAAACATATCATTCATGTGATATAGATGCTTTATATTTTAATTATTTATCAGGTTAAATATGCTCTACCAAATGATGTTTCTATTTTACACACCTGTGATTAACGCTTTGCATAAGCATGATTGAGCCAGGATTCTCAGTGACTCGGCAGTTGAGATGTAGTTATTCCCCATCAGGTAATATAATGTAATCAACTCCATGATGAAATCCGCTTTGAGCAGTCAATCAATTGAAAGGAATTTTCCTCAGGGGTATAGTCTGCTTCCAATATATGGAACATTCAGGCAAAGCTTGTTTGTTCTCTGCCGGGTCTGAATCTTGTATTTGGTTCACCCTTTGACCTCAGGTTCTTTGGACTTAAGCCAGTAGCCTATTCTATTACTAGCTAATCTTGAAAGTTATCAGCAGCCTGCCTTTTTACCTGCCAGACCTGCTTGCTGGACCAGCTAGCCTGCCTGCCTATCATCCAACATGCCAATCTTGTATCATCTGACCCAGACTTGTAACTCTCCCACCTCTACAACTGTGTGAACCATTTCCTTAATATAAACTTCTCTTTTTGTGCCCATATATTTGTTTCACACTGGTTTTGTTTCTCTAGAGAATCCAGTGTAAGGAACGACCTCTTTTACTATTATTGGCACTCACTCATCTCTGCCAAGAAATTTGGAAGACAATGATCTGGCCGACTGATTGGAAGAGATCAATATTTATGCCCATTCCAAAGAGAGGTGAGCCTATGGAATGCGGAAATCATCGGACAATCTCTTTGATATCTCAAGCGAGTAAAGTTTTGCTAAAGGTAATACAGAAATGGCTACAATCATACATTGACAGAGAACTTCCAGAGGTTCAAGCTGGATTCAGAAGAGGCCGTGGAATGAGAGATATCATTGCTAATGTCCAATGGATCCTGGCTGAAAGCAGAGAATATCAGAAGGATGTTTACCTATGCTTTATTGACTATGCGAAGGCCTTCAATTGTGTGGATCATGACAAGCTATGGACAACATTGAGAAGTATGAGTATTCCAGAACACTTAATTGTACTTCTGAGAAATCTGTACCTAGACCAAGAAGCAGTTGTTCGAACAGAGCATGGGAACACTGAATGTTTTAAAATTGGGAAAGGTGTGCGACAAGGTTGTGTTCTTTCACCATACTTATTCAACCTGTATGCTGAGCAAATAATATGAGAAGCTGGGTTCTCTGAAGAAAAACATGGTGTCAGGATTGGACGAAGACTCATTAACAACCTGTGATATGCCGATGATACAACCTTGCTTGCTGAAAGTGAAGAGGACTTGAAACATTTATTATGAAGATCAAAGAGCACAGCCTTCGATATGGATTGCATCTCAATGTCAAGAAAACAAAAATCCTCACCACTGGACCAATAAACAACATTCTTATCAATGGAGAAAAGATTGAAGTTGTCAAATGTCAGCTTGAGGACTAAGGTGCGCCTGACCCAAGCCATGGTATTTTCAATAACCTCATATGGATGCGAAAGCTGGACAGTGAATAAGGGGGATCATATAAGAATTGGTGCCTTTGAGTTGTGGTGTTGGAGGAGAATACTGAAAGTGCCATGGACTGCCAAAAGAACCAATAGATCTGTTTTGGAAGAAGTGCAGCCAGAGTGCTCCTTGGAGGCCAAGATGGCTAAGCTTCATCTCTCATACTTTGGACATATTGTCCAGAGGGAACAGTCGCTGGAGAAGGATATCATGTTGGGTAAGGTGGAGGGTCAGAGAAAAAGAGGAAGATCCCTAACGAGATGGATTGGCCAGGTGGCATTCATTGATGGCGTCAAGTGTGGCAGCGATAATGAGGTTGGCCCAGGATCAGACATTGTTTCGTTCTGCTGTGCATAGGGTCACTATGAGTCGGTTCCGACTCGATGGCACCTGACAACAACAACAACAACAATGCTCAATAAAATTTCCACAAGGATACTGAATGTATTAAGTAACAAAGGTCATTGTCAAATAACAAAATTGCTGGTGTTGACTGTGCTGTTGAGTCAGTTCCAACTCACAGTGACCCTGTATAGGGTCTCCAAGGTTTGAAATCTTTATGGGAGCAGAAAGCCTTATCTGTCTCCCAAGGAGCAGCTGATAGATTTGAACTGCTGACCTTATGGTTAGCAGCCTAGCTCATAATCAATTATGCTACCAGGGGTCTTTAATAACAAAAACTTACCCTACTGTAATTTTCCTTGATTCTGTACATCTCAACAGCATCTACAAAACAACTTGAAAAAACAAGCTCTTCCAAAACTTGTGAAGTACATTTGTATTCTGTGAAGCCCTTTGGGAAAGCTCTTGTTGTGTTAGGAGGGTTAGAAATTGAAACTGTAGTGACCTTAACAGAAAGAATTCTCACCAACTATCTCAAACAGGTAGGAGTGGTTGAGATCTGCCTATCTTTCTTTATCATCTCCTCTCCCCAGGCCCACTCCAATCTATATCTAGCAAGTCCAGTGTGAAAATAATATATATTTTCTGTTCCATGTTTTTATCTTTCTAACACCTTTCATTTCTCTTCCTCTAATAATCAGTTCCTATTGTGCCCACAGATGCTAAAAGGAGATGAGGACCTTCCTCCTAAACTGTGAGACAACAGAGAGAGAAAGTCTTCCTCTGTAGCAAATGTTGTGAACTCAGATTTCTAGCTCCCTGAATGGTAAGAGAATACATTTCTGTTTGTTAAAGCCATTCACTTGTGGTATTTCTGTTATAGGAGCACTAGATAACCAAGACACATAATGTGCATGACTACTTCATTTCATTTCATTTCAAAAACACCTTCTAGGTATTCCACTGTTGTTGTTATCTGTACAAGACACCCATGTTGTTTAGTTCAAGAGCCTTTCCTACATTATATCTGTTATTGATACAACATGGACAGAATTGCACAAACTAAATCACATTTGGTTGAGTGGCTATAGTTAACTTAGACAGGATTTCATAGTTTTCTTCTCAAGACACACCTATTGGTTCTTCCTTTTAGCTGCTATCATCATGTCATGCAGTTAATATTTGGATTCTCATTTGCATTTCAGTGAATTACTTCATATGGCACTTCTGCCAGTAGTCTTTGTAATATCTGCCAGGAAACATTTTTTGCCAATGGATCTGGATAAGAGAATGTAGGAGAAGATGCTGAATGGTTGTTAACAGTTATTTGTGGTTGTAAAAACTTGGAACTCTAATTTGGATTTAAAATGAGCCATGTCAGAAGCAGGGAGGGGGATCTTATTACCATAAAGTAAGAAGAGCCAGAAGTGGAGGGTGTCCTTTGGTCTCTGAGATCCCTGTGCACTGAACTTCCTTGGCCCAGAGCCTGAAAGCTATGACACCAGAGATGTTGCAGAGGAGCAGCAGTAAATGAGTCACAGCATTAGACAAAGTGGTGGGATTCCTGGCCCACAGAGCAAATAAAGCTGAGTGCCTTTGGACAGGTGGCTGGCTCTCTTGTGGAGTTGGGTGCCCAGACATTTAATGGAGTTTCCTGGCCACAAAGTTAGAACTAAATGTCTTTAGACTGATGCTTATAGCACAGTAGAATATCCTTTGAGCATTTATCAGTAGTGTCTTAAAGAGTTTTGCAACACTGCCCATTCGTGGCAGAGCCAGATCAAGGGCTGAGAGCCCAAGAGAGGCCTATCAGTAGGCATGGCAGAGAAGAGACTGGCTTGACTAGAAGATGTGTGCCATAAGTAGTAAACTGTTAACTTCCCTACTAGAACCATAATCTTGAGTATTATCTCTGAGTTCTTTGCTGCCATTGCAGTAAATTATCAAATTTGAACCAAACAGCATGGTGTCTTGTATGTTGTTGTGTTGTTAGGTGCCATCGAGTCGGTACCGACTCATAGTACCTTATGCATAGCAAAACGAAACACTGCCTGATCCTGGGCCAACCTCACTACTATTGCCATCCTTGAGTCCATCGATGCTGCCACTTGGCCAATCCATCTTGTTGGGGGTTTTCCTCTTTTTCTCTGTCCCTCCACCTTACCAAACATGATATTCTTCTACAGCGACTGGTCCTTCCTAACAATATGTCCAAAGTATGAGAGACAAAGTTTGGCCAGGTGTCTTGTATAGATAACAGCAAAGTTTAGTAAAGTGCTGTGGGAGGGATGGTTGGTGTCAGAATTGGTAAGGAAGGTTGAAGAGTGGAGGTGTGTTTGACCTTACCTTCGTAGGAATCAGCAAAGGGCATATGAAAGGATATTAATATGTGTTTATGTGATTTTAGGCTGCACAGTTGTTCTTATTTAAAGGACTTCATGATGGAAATTTTACCCATGTCTTTTGATAACCCAAAGCTATAAATGCTCACATTTACATTACTAACCAGAGTGTGTAGCATCTTTATAAATTACAAGACTCTAAGCTCCCAGTCTGTTTTAATAATCAATGAATCATTAAGATCAGTTCAGTATTAAGCAACGCCTATAAGAACTCATAAGTTGCTTTCTCATTGAAACATTAAGATATATCAAATTAAAATACAAAATTCATTGGATGTATTTTAATTCTTATTGATTTACTCTTTTGCATTTTGAAATGTTCATTATTTCTTCGTCCTCTATATTATAACTCTCTTCAGGGTCTCTTCTTATGACAGCAAAATAATTCTTCTTATCTTCTTCATGGTCTGTTCTTATTTTAACCAGTTATCGTCAAGTTGATTCTGACTCATGGCAACCTAATGTGTGTCAAGAGCAGAACTGTGCTGACTAGAATTTTCAGTGGCTGAGTTTCAGAAGTAGATTTTCTTCTGAATCACTTCTTGGTGGAATTGAACATCCAAGCTCTCATTTAGCTAAGTCTATTAATTGTTTGCACCACCCAGGGATTCTGCCTGGCATATTGTAGGCATCAAATAAAGATGGCTGCTCAGTGAATATAGGTAGGATGGTCAAAGTGAAAAAAAAAAAAAAAAAAGGCAGGGAGATGCAGGTGACATTTAGAAATCTAGTCATGTTGAGTTTGAGAGGCCAGTGTGACTTTTTGGTGTAGACACCCAATAAAAACGTGGGGAATGTGCTTAAATCCAGGGGAGAGGTCAGGTTAAAATAACGGCTGGGGAGTCATCAGAATAAAAATGTTGTTAGAGTCCTTCTTTCTTGCTAACAGAAGGATTCATTTACAAAATAAAATGAATTATATTTGCTTATCCCCCTTGGGATGACATCAAGAATATCATACATGAAGAGAGCAAAAAGTCATTAAGAAGACAAGAAAGAAGGAAAAGATCAAGATGGATGTCAGAAGAGACTCTGA
>NW_006408530.1:9331219-9382558 GCF_000296735.1 Chrysochloris asiatica
GAGGTTGGCCCAGGATCGAACATTGTTTCGTTCTGCTGTGCATGGAGTCGCTATGAGTCGGTTCCGACTCGATGGCACCTGACAACAACAACAACATCCCCCTTGCAGATGAATATGGTTGTGTGATAGGATTTTGGCTATTCTAAAAAAAAGTACTGTGTTGTTGAATGGAGATTCTATAACTACTTCTAAAAAGGATGACCAGCACAACTAGTTCTTGGTCTGTTCTGTCCTCCTGATGCTTGAGTATCAGCATATATTCTGGTTGGAGCTGTGACAGCCATCTTGTACAGACCTTGAGAGAAAGGTTGAGAGGCATCAGTACCGGTTCAGGATGGCCTTCCTCTGCAATCCTGGTATGAAAGAAAAATAAACTCCTGTCTTGTGCAACCACCTCATCTCAGCTTCTCTTGTGTGCCAAATGCAATCTATAACTGATAATGGTCTTTGGTGGGATAATACTAGGAGTTATGAGAAAACCTTGGAGAACACAAATGTTTAAAGTTTGAGTAGAAGAAAAATGGGTGGTGTAAACAGTTAATGTTCTTGACTGCTAACTGAAAGATTGGAGCTTACAGTCTGCCCAACAGTGCTCAGAAGACAGTCCTGACAGTTTACTTCTGGAAAATTAGTTTTTGAAATATTCTCCAGTTCTTTTCTGACACATGTGGGGTTGCAACAAGTCAAAATTGACTCAATGGCATCTGGTTTAACTGTTATGACAGTTATTATGCTAGGAACTGACCATTCAAGTATGGATATGATAATATCATATACCTAAAGGAATATACCATCTCATCAGAGAGTAGTGGACAATGCCAGTGATGCCCAACACCCCTTCTCCAGTTGCTGGTCATATTGAAGGTTCTTTCTTTCAGAATGCTCTCAGCTGAAGAAAGATGCCTATTGTGAAGCCCACTTCCTAGCCAGTTGAGTTTGGAGTACAAGGTTGGGCAAATGTGAAGAACTGTCCAGCTTCACAGCTACTATGGGTCACCAAAGGTTTATGATGTGACTGCTTTATAGTTCAAGTCCTCTCTTTGTTAAATCTCACTTTATTCACTCACCTACAGATATAGCATGGAGAGCAATCCTCAGTAAACTTTTCTAACTCAAACCTGAATATAAAGCTATATTTTATAGGAACCTGATTTACATGCCACCAAGAATGATACTATGAAGCAGATATGAAAGTGGAATTTGGGGGCTGGATAATCAGCCACATGCTGTCCCTGGTTGTTAATGACAGCCTGGTATACTGCAGTGTTAGAACTGTGATAGCATTCGTAGTTGCTGAACTGGAATAGTGAAAAATGGAAATGTACTGGCAATGGCTGTCCCAAGCCTCTGAGAAGTTTGGAGAAGTGGCTATTAAAGAACTGTGAGATGAGAGGGCCCTCGCTGGATATGATAGACTTAGAGTGATGCCTCAACAACTCAAGGTCAAGTGTGAAAGTCAAAGGGAAGTGTATAGTGAGAATCATCTGCAAACAGAGACCAGAGAAAGGTGAGTCTAAAACTCAGAATGTAATTACAAGAGTAGCAGGATATCACAGAAGTTTGAATTCTCAACAGCACTTTGACCTTACAATTGGAATGGGGATAGTTGAGCCAATGTACTAAAAAATTGAAGTCCCCAGAAAGACCCCTCTGTGATTTCTGGTTCTGTGGAAGTTGCTTCCATCTTTAAGGCTAACTTTTCTGAATACTTTGCAGAAGCTTCTGCCTTGAAAGACAAAATGAACTACCTTCAGAACATATGACCAACTCTCTTTTTGGCCAAAGAAGACTAACTATGGTTAAGCTACAATATAATACAGGTGTGGAAGTCCTGAGTCTGCAAAGAGAGGAAATGGACTATCCCCCAAAGAAGCTGCAGAACCAAGTCAACATGCCCCAGCAAAATCCAGAAAAGTATCTAAGGAATTGGTTTTTAATGTGGTAATCAAGAAAATTAGAACATTAGAAAAGGAAAAATTTGCCAATATGGTGCCACTCTCACATAATATATGATTTAATGTCTTAGCAAGAACTCCAGAATATTGGACATATGTGCTGATAGAATAGTCTCAGAAGTTAGGAGAAAGTGATGGTGATGAAAGTTGAACTAGAAATGCCAGAACTTCTATGATAAACAGTGGAGCCAGGTGAGTAGGGGAAAGGGAGGGATAGAAACAATCTTTCATTGAGCTCATTGGGATGTCTGAAAACAAAGTTTATGACTGAAATATCATTAATTCAGTTACTCAGTTACTTACAATGGATCACACACTGTCTGAATTCTGGGTATTGAAAATTGAATAGGGCCAAATGTGAGCTCTCCTGTAGCTTATAGCAAGCAAGCGAGACAAGTAGAATCAAGACTTTTGTATAATACGACTTTTGAACAGATCTTAAGGAAATAGTGGTTAAGCAGTGGGCTTGGTCACATGTTATTTGTGTGATCTTGGTGATGTTACTTTTCCTTTCTGTACCTAATGATAATTATTGTTATGTGCCATGGAGTTGGTTTCGACTCATAGTGACCCTGAACAGGGTTTCCTAGGCTGTTTATCTTTACGAGAGCAGAAAACCTTATCTTTCTCCCGCGGAACAGCTGGTAGTTTGAACTGCTGACCTTGCGGTTTGCAGCCCGATTCCTAACCACTATGCTACCAGAGCTCCTTACCTAAGGACAATACTAGTACCCAAATCTTAGGATCATTTTTAAAGATAAAATGAAATAATACACAGGAAGTGCTTAGGACATTGTGAATGCTATGCCAATGTTTGCTGCTATTATTATTGTTGTAATGATGATAGTTAACCCTATTAGTAAGTTCAGAAATACTTAGAAAGTGTTGTTATTAGATGTGTTACTGATTTGGACTCCTAGGTCCTAGATTTGGTTTAGGATCTAAATTAATTGTAGCCTTCAATTTCCTTTTAAGGTTTGCAGCCTTCTATATTGAACTCTTTTCTTTTGTTCTAATTATAATAAAAAATATTTATCTGTCTTTATTCAACATCTTCATGTTGTTGTAGTTAAGTGCCATAGCAACCTTGCTTAGTGTTTTCTAGCTGTAGCATTTGGGTTTTAACCTCTGCCCTTGTGGTTAGCAGTCCAGGGCTTATCCTACAGAGCAACATTACCTAGTAACAAATTCATCCATCTATTCACCTGCTATTTTTTTTTTTTTTTCAATTTCAGTGAGTGCCTACTTTCTTCCAACAATATACTAGGTGCTTGATATACCAAGATGAAAAAGACGCAGTCCTTGCCCTCAAAGAACATCATCCCTTTTGATTCATACCATAACCCTATGAGTTACAGATTATTATATTATCTTTCTAAATAGATGAGTTATCAGATCAGTGAGGCTCATTATATCACCACAAGTCATGCAGCCAGAAAGATACAAGGCTAGACCATGGCCAGATCTGGCTATACAGCTCTTTTAAAAAAATTTTTTTCCTATGCCACTGGTTACGTTCAAGTACAAGGAATCACTGGTCTTTTAATTATGTATGCTTCTCCAGATTAGAAATTTAAAAGGAGCAATAGTTGTGCTTCATATAAAAAATCCAAAATTTGAGACACAGTGAGAAGCTAGGTCGGTGCAGCACACTATCTATAGAAAGAGTTTTGTAGCCGAACTTGTGGAATTGCTACCAGGAGACCAATTAGAGGCAGTAACCAGTAACACTGAATTGAATGCAAATAACAGAAACATACAACAGTAATCATAATAGACCAAGACTATGTGGATAGTTCATTGGGGATCAGGTTACATGTAAGGAAGAAACTAAAAATGAAGAAAACAACTCAGTAGTAAAATGGGCATTATATTAAATTTGCCAAAGGGTCTGAAACTAAGAGAGCAAGAAGTGATGTGTGCCAAAGGCAGAACCAAGCAGAGCACCACTAAGACCAGATGAAATCTTGATAGGTCTTCAGAAGGATTTGCTGTTAACATCCCACTAATAGTCCCTTGATGGATGGCAGCTTCCTGGTCCTGTGACATCACCGTTATAGATGGATAATTGGATGGTTGTGATACATAGAGTTCTCAATGGCTGACTTTCAGCAGTAGAGCTCCAGGTTTTTCTTCCTTGTTCATCTTATTCTGGAATCTCTGATGAAACTTGTTCAGCATCATATTTTCATACAAGCCTCCACTGACAGGTAGGTGGTGGTTGTGCATGTTGTACAATGGCTGGGATTCAAACCCAGGTGACCCTCATGGAAGACAATGATTCTACCACTGAGCTACCATTGTCCTAAAAAAAAACCCTTAATTGTAAGAAAAACCTCAAAAAAGTATAAAGTAGGGAACAAATCTCATGTATAGATTTTGGATTACATAAGAGGTTTCCATTTTGATTTAAATGTTAAAAAATATAGGAACCTTGCATGGTATGAGATTGTAACTACTAAAACTGACTTCCTTTTCTGGGACTAGATTAAGCTGCTAAGGAGCTCTGGTAGCGTAGTGGTTACGAATCGGGCTGCGAACCTTAAGGTCAGCGGTTCGAAACTACCAGCTGCTCCGTGGGAGAAAGATGAGGCTTTCTACTCCCGTAAAGATTTACACCCTCGGAAACCCTATACAGGGTCGCTATGGGTCGGAACCGACTCGATGGCACATAACAACAACAACAAAGATTAAGCTGCTATGAATAGTGTCTACAGATAGGATCTTTTGTCAAAGATTTTTGTGATAAATACACATTAAAAATTGAAATTCAGACTTCATTAGATATTGGTACTTGGCTCTGCATCCTGAAACAGCTAATGTACTCTTTGATTTTGATTTGACACACTTTAGAAATGGCAGAACACTGTATAATTTTCCAGAAAAATTGTTTTAAAAAACCAGTAACATTAGTTTTACTGTGAAGTTGCTGATAGGGTTGGGGGCTGGGAGGATAGAGGAGGAATGAAAAGAATGGGAAGGCAGGAAGTGGGAGGTAATAGAGCTGTAGAGATCCTCTTTCCAGACAGCATTAGATGAAATGCCCACTATCTGATGAATGAGATCAATGTAGGTAACTTAACAGAGTAATTCATTCTCTGAATGATTTCTTTAAAGATGAAGCCTTAATTATCTGCTGTGACTAACTCCATTGACTAAATTAACCAAATAACCAAAAGCTTCATCTTTCTTTTGTGTGTGTGTGTGTTGTATAGATAATCATTTTTAAAATAAGTGAAAGTTGCAATGCTAATTACAGTATGGGCTGAAAAGACCTTAAAGAATAACAAATCTCAGAAACAAATGCTGTGGAAGGTGTGTGGGGAGATGTTTCCATACAATTCCACTACAGAAATGTGCCTAGTTCTCCCAGAAATGTGTTTACTTTGCTTGATTTAATTTGTGATTAGGTAGTGAACAGATGGAGACTATTTGAGATTGTTTGGCTGATTTGCCTGTCAGACTGCATGGAAACTGAGACTGGGTGAGGAGGTGGGATGTGGAGGGACAGGGCAAGGGGAGATGTGGGGTATTCCGAACACAGCAGCTGTTTCCCCAAATCCTTCACCTTCTGGAACCTGGAACAGGAGAGGAACCTTGATTTCAAGGAATTAAAATCATAAACTATGTTTGGCTATTCTCTGTTACATAAGAAGAAAAATAAAGTCAAATAAAGATGTAGTAAAGAAAAACATTCAGGGTTAAGAAAATCCCTGAAACAAAATGTAACCATTTTTTAGTATCTTTGAGGGAGTAACTCAGTGGGTGACTATACCAAGCTAAAAGACCCCTGTTTTCTCACACTTCTTAATCAGCAATTTTGGATATAAGAAAAAACAAATCATATTCAGGTGTGTAGATTTTAGACAAGTAGAACTTTCTGTGATGTCCTATACTGTAGCTGCCAGTGACATATGACAACTGAGCACTTGAAATGATATGAATCTTTATATTTCTTGTAAAATGAAAAAAAAAAAAAAAGAAACAACAGAGTTGGGTAAATAAAAAAACTATTAGTGAACCCTATCTCCTGGTTATAAGCAATGCAGAGAGAAAAGAAGTTTAGAAACTAGTATTTCTCAATAGGGATTTCTATGAAGACTTAATAAAGAAATGGAAAGCCAGAAAAAGTCAGTGAGTAGCACTGAATAATGCTGAGTTCAGAGACAAGGTTTACGTATTTGATCACCAATCTTTGTTGTTATTAGAGACTAGGTTAATATGACAGTTGTTCTTGGTCAAGTAAAAAGAAAAAAAAAGCGCTGCAAAGATCTAGGATTTCCAAATGCTATTCTAAAGGCTGATACCTTTATAATAAAATCATAAAATTCAAGAAAAATATGGTCTATGTGGGAAAAGAGTCTCATAAAGCCAAATTTATTAAATTTTTTGGGATCTAAAATTCTCTACTTTTTATGAAATAATCGTGAGAGTTGTTATTAAGTGCTATAGAGTCAATTTCGATTCACAGAGATCCTGTACAGGATTTCCAAGGAGCGACTGGTGAGTTTGAATTGCTGACCTTGCAGTTCAAACCAATCTTGCAGTCTAGTATATTAACCCACAGTGAAACATCAGGACTCTAAGGTGAAAGTAAATGACAGTTTTTAATTTCCTTACTTGGCTAAACTCTCATATCTAACCGTGTTGTTGTTGTGAGTGCTGTTGAGTCAGTTCTGACCCATAACAACTCTGTATAGGGTTTCTGAAGAGCAGCTGGTAAGCTTGAACCACTGACCTTGTAATTCAAAGCAATTTTGCCATCCAGTGCATTAACCCACAGCGCTATACTAGGATACCATATCTAACCATAGCTAATATATATTTAAAGTGGAGAGTAGTCCATGAAATATGAAAATCTTGAAACACTAATCTGTTTCACTTTTTATTTTTAAAATGAGAAAACAGAATACTAGAAAGACTGAATGATTTGCTCAAGGCCCCTCAGAGCAAGACTCCAAGTATAGTTAATCTTATATCCAAGATTTTCAGCATGCCCAATTGTCACCCCCATGGAAAGTTAGAGTGTGCAGGTATGCTCAAAGAATGCTTGATTTTCCATTTACAGTTATTTGGAAGAGTCTAAGTGTTAAAGATGAATACTACTCCCTTTCCAAAAATATAGCTTAATGGATACCATTATCATACTGATTTTAAACATCAGTTAAGTAAATCTTCAGAATGTTTTACAATTTGTTAAACGTATTATTGAGATTATATATGGAGGTAAAATAAACATCCAAATTGATTTTAGAAGTGCTTTGTGCTTAGATTGGATTCTATTTTGGAAATGGATTCATTGTAGTATCCACACTATCAATTTTCTCACCTTTTGTTACTTATCAAGTCTCAACTGTAGTATGGCAACTGGTTCTTGCAAAATTGTTCTACAATGTGTTATTTTTATTTATACAATTAGTAAGGGTCTCATGGCTCATAAATTTGGTTATATTTATATACACAAGTTGGGTTTACTAAATTTATCAAAATACTATTATTTTGGGCCTCTGGCTAAATTTCAAAAATTCAGTTAAATCAACTTTAAGTAAAGCTAATCTCTGAATTCAGCAAAAACTCAATGTTTGCCACTCATCTGAATTCTACTAGTGTTATTTTTTAAAAACTTCTTATTGGGAATTGAGTGAAGGTTTCCAGAGCAGATCATCAGTTTTACATTCAGAAAATCATATACTTTGCATCATTACGATGATCACAGTCCCCTCCATGTACCATCAGTTAAACTGAACAGAGATCAATACTATTAACTATTGCATTTCTCTGTCTCCCACTACCTTCATCTTTCCTCTGCTAACCTCCTTCTTGTTGTATATTGTCTGCTGTTTCACCCATGGATAATTTCTTCCCCCCTTTCTCCTCCTCCACACCAGCCATCATTGACTTTTTTTTTTATTTTTAAGTACAATAGAAAGATTTTCTTTATTAATGATCCCAACCATATTCATTTTGAACCCAAATACTTAGGAAAATACAAGTTAATATTTCATTATCCTGCAACTCATTACCAGTAACACATTGCAAAGCTAAACAACTTGGGAAAGAGGGAAGGAGAGTGAAGGGCGGGGTGAAGGAATGAAGAAAAGGAATTAAAGTTGATCAAGTGGAATTAGATTTTTTTTGTTTATTTTTTTGGATTCTCAGGAATTATTAAGTCCTTGCAAGCACATTTCATTTCTGCAGAACATTTTCCAAACGTGTACAAAATGGAATCCAAATGTAGGCTCCCTAAGAACCTGAAAAGGTACAATATTAAAAGCTACGACTATCTAGTAGCGCGTGTTTCAGTCTCCAGTTATCAGGCGACTCTTCCTCTGTGTCTGAGTATTAGCGGGATGAAAACGTCTTTTCCGTGATTGGATTGTTTTCTTTTTTCTCAGCTTCTAGGAGTGCACAGTTCAGCACCTTGAGGAATTCTGATGTTTTTGCATGCATGAGTGTGTGAATATAGGCCTTTAAGCACTTGATGTGTTACTGCAGGTAGTCCTGAAACATGAGTCATATGGATAGTGCTGTTTCTGACACTGGTGTTGGTGTGGTGAGGGAACAGCATGAAGGTAATATAGCAATGCTGTCGTCCACAGTGACATCAGTGTCCTTCAGCTCCACAGGGGGCTCCTGTGGCTACAGAGGACCTGTGGGACTATGCGGCTTACACTGCATCCTTCTTGAATTCCTGAATAAACATCTTTACAATGACCACATCATCATCATATTTAAATACTGTGCTGAAGACTACCGTACAGTGACTACATCGTTTAGACTCAACATTCATGGTCTAATCATCCCTATAAAGGATAACTGGCCTGGTCTTTCCTACTTTGCTCTCTTCTTGAAATTGTAAGTACTTTTCAAAGTCAGAAGCAAAACAATTTCGTTTCAACATGCTGGCCTGATGGATGATGGAATCCTTAGAGGCAGGCTGTTTTTCAAGGTCACACAGGAAAGAAACCTTGTACCCTGATTCTGGATTCATCAAGAAGCTTCCATATTAAACTCTTTAATAACTCACCAGCATCGTGTGTCTGAAGTTCCTTACAGAATTTACAAGAAACAATGACCATCACTTTTGTTTTGTCTCCAGTAGTATTTGTAATATGATAGAGGACCCCATTGAAATCTGCAAATGTTACTTCTACTGCTTCTGGTTTATTTCTGGTGGTCACATTATCAAACTTGAGTGCCAGCTCAAGTCTCTCCTCAATGATGCGGTTGTTCACTTCCAGCAGGATCATCCCCTCAGCCTAACCTTCCTGACTAGTTGCCACCTCACTTATGAGCCTGGTCCCTGTCTAGCCTGAGACTCTAGCTGGTCACTTCTGCTTTCAGATTGTTTCTTAAGAAAACCTTTTCTCAACTTTCTATAACATTGGTCTCATACAACATCTGTCCTTTTGGGATAGACTAATTTCACTCAGCATAATGTCCTCCAGGTTCATTCATGTTGTGAGGTGTTTCACAGATTTATTGTTATTCTTAATTGCATAATATTCCATTGTGTGTTTGTACCAAAGTTTGTTTAACCATTTTTTTCTGTTAATGGGCACTTAGGCTGTCTTCACCTTTTTGATGTGTCTCTTATAGCAAGCATATTGAAGGATCCTGTTTTCATCTCCATTCTGCTATGTCTTTTAACTGGTATATTTACTCCATTTACATTTCATGTAATAATCCTTAGGTATGAATTGATTGCTGTCATCTTGCTGTATTTTTTTGGGGGGGGTGTTGTTTCTCTGTACCATGTACTTTTCTGCACTTTCATTTTGTTTGTGGGCTTTTTCATTTTCTTAATTTCTGTTGTGTTAATATTTACTAAATTTTTCTGGTTTTCTTTTTTTTTAAATTTTGATGTGAATGTTATTAATTTTTTTGAGGTTACCCTGTCATTTATTAATTTTTCCCAATTTAAAACAGTCTGTTTTATCTTGAAATTTACTTGACTTCTTAGACATTTAGAAGCTCTGTATCTCTACTATTTCCTATTTTTACTTGGTAGTTGACTTCATTGCAAATTGATATCTCTAGTTCCCTATTTTCAGTCTTGTAGGAGACTGAGTATTCTGGAACACTTAAATGTGCTCATGAGGAACCTGTACAGAGACCAAGAAGTGAATGTTCAAATAGAACAAAGGAACACTGAATTGTTTAAAATTAGGAAAGGTGTGCCCCAGGGTTGTATTCTATCACTATGCTTATTCAGATTGCATGCTGAGCAAATAATATGAGAAACTGGATTATATGAAGAAAATGTGGCATCAAGATTGGATGAAGACTCATTAACAACCTGTGATATGCAGATGATACAACCTTGCTTGCTGAAAGCCAAGAGGACTTAAAATAGTTACTAATGAAGATAAAAGACCACAACCTTCCCTATGGGTTGCACCTTAATGTAAAGAAAACAAAAGTCCTTACCACTGGATCAGTAAGCAACATCCATATAAATGGAGAAAATATTGAAGTTGTCATAGACTTCATTTTGCTCAGATCAACCATGAACACTCATGGAAGCAGCAGTCAAGAAATTAAATGACATATTGCATTCGTCAAATCTGTTGTACTAGACCTTGTTAAAATGTTCAAGCACAAAGATGTCAATTTGAGGATTAAGGTGTGCCTGACCCAAGACATTGTATTTTCAGTAACCCATATCCATGTAAAAGTTGGACAATGAACAAAGAAGACTGTACAAGAATTGATGCATTTAAATTATGGTGTTGGAAGAGAATAGTCAAAGTACCATTGACTGTTAAAGACCAAAAGATCTGTGTTGAAGTACAGCCAGAATGCTCCTTGGAAGCCAGGATGTCCAGACTTTATCTTTCATAAACATATCTTCAGGAGGTACCGGTCCCTGGAGAAGAATATCATGTTTGGTAAAGTTAAAAAAGAGGGAAGTCCCCAACGAGATGGATTGGCTTGACACAGTGGAAGTAGCAGTAGGGTCAATATAGCAGCAATTATGAGACTGAAGCAGTACCCGGTGATGTTTTGTTCTGTTGTGCATAGGGTCGCTATAAGTTGGTGCCGATTCAGTGGCACCTAACAAATAACATTTGCTTCAAATGTTTCTGTATCAGGATTGAATTCTGGGTGGTATTGTCATGTATGGAAATCTCAGGTTGTTGCCTGCTTTTGTTTGGTGCTCAGTTTAGAAAATAACTTTTAATATTTTTTATAAAGTTGATTTGGTCATTACAAATTACTTTAATTTTTGTTTATCGGGAAATGCCCTAATTTTGCTGTCATATCTGAGGGGCAGCTTTGCTGTGTATATGATTCTTAGTTGATAATTTTTTTGTTTCAGAATTCTGTATTATGTCATCCCACTGCCTTCTTGCTTGCATGGGTTTACTGAGACATCAGAGCTTAGTCTTATTGGTTCTCCTTTGTACATAGCTTTTTGTTTTTCCTGAGCTACTCTCAGGATTGTTTCCTTTTCTTTGGGTTTGGTAAGATTGAATATGGCATGCCTTTATATTTCTTTTTGGGATATACCCAGTTTGGGGTTCATTCAGCTTCTTGTATGCCTATCTTCTCATCTTTCATGATGTTAGAGAAATTTTAGTTCAATAACTTTTTGACAGTTTTCTCTATATCTTCCTGTTCTGGAATTGTCATCACACTTAAGTTATTATTTTCTTCATGGCAATCTATATAACGCTCATATTTTCTTTAAATTTTTTTCATTCTTTTTTCTGATTGTTCTTCTTGCATACTAGTAATGAAAGATTTATCTTCAAGATCACTGATTCAGGCTTGTATTTCTTTGAGTGTACTCTTTTGCCTATCAATGTATTGTCCATTTCTGAAATCTTAGTATTAATCTTCTAGATTTCTAATTGCAGGTTTTGTATTGTTTCAAAATTTGCATTTATTTTGTCTGTTTGTTCTTACAGTTTTTTCCTGAATTCTTCTCGTTTTCACTGTGTTCTCCTTGCTTTCTTTATATTTCTGTTAATCCTTATAGGGAGTCTTGGTGTGGCGCTGTGGGTTAATGCAAAGCCGTTTGAACTGCCAGGTCAGTGGTTCAAGCTCACCAGCTGCTCCTTGGAAACCCTATACAGGCTCGCTATGGGTCAGAACCAACTGGATTGCACTCAACAACATATATCATTAAAAAAAAAAAATCTTTTTCAGTTAGCTCCACTACCTTTTCTTCCTCATAAATGTTTTCTGACTCTGAATCTTGGTCATTTGTTTGAGCTATTCTCTCTTGTTTCTTTGTGTGACGTAAAATTGTCTGTTTTCCCTGGGACTTTATGGGGCTGTTATATTTTTGTTTAATCAATGACTGTGTGCTGGTATGTTTTTAGGCTCTCACCAACTGTCTTCTTTGGGTGTCGTTAGAAAATGGAAGCATGTACACTATTCTTTTTCACCATTCATGCACATCAGTTAGGATGCATTTGGCTGGTGTTGGCTGCTGTCTATCATTGATCAGGTGGTATAGGAGCTGGCATTAGTTCTTCCATAGTGAGTGGAACTGAAGAAGGAAGGATTGTGGCTAGCTGTATGGGCATGGTTGCTGTCTCCTGTCAGGTGGTAAAAAAACACCCCTCTCCCCAACATATGAGAACACAAAACAGAATAAACAAGCAAGGAACCAACAATGAAAAGGAAAAGTAATGATGAGAAAAATGAAATAAAATCAGGCAGCAACCAAAAAAAAAAAAAAAAAGAATGTAGTAACTATACAGACAAAAGATGGACAAGGGACAAGGGAATGGAGAAATATACAATAAAAATATGAAGGAAAACAATAGGAAAGAATTTTAAAACCATTTAAGAATTAATAAAAAGAGAAAGGGACAGGAAAATGGAGCTATAGAAGAGAGAACTAAGAGAGGAAATAAAAGAAAGAAATTCAAAAAACACTTAGAAAAACCAAGGAGAGGAAAGATGAAAAGAGACAATAGAGAGTAGTAAAGAAAGATCATAAGGGGGGAAAAAAGGAAGAAGGCAAGTGAGAAACAGAAGAAAAGAAGGAAAAACAAAAGTAGACATAGAAAGGATAAAATTCAAGGTAATGGAAAAAAGCAGGAGAAAGAGACAGAATAAACAAAGAAAATAAATGAATCAAAAGGAAAACAATAAACCCCAAAACAAAAACAAAACAACAGGGCAGTTGTGGGACCCTGGACCCAGAGACCAAGGAGCTCATGAGTTGGGGAGCCAAATGACAGCAGAATACCTGGGCCAATATACCTCAATTTATTTACGTCCAGGGAATTTCGTCCCAAAGTAGTTCACGGAGGCCCTTGATAGAGCTGGGTTCAGTGTCTATTAGGGGGTAGGGTGACAGGTTAAATGCTGGTCTGGTGGGTCTGCAGGTTCTGTAGGTCTAGAGTGGATTCTGCCTGAATCCAGGCACCAAAGCTGGGCACCAAAGCAGAATAGCTCATCTCTGCCTCCTACAGGCAAGGCTCTCAAACACTTGACTCTAAACGCCTGGGAAGTCAGTTACGGAGGTGGATGAGGGTGGGAGCTGGCCACTTCTCTGGGCACCAGGGGAGTGTTACAGTGAAAAATAAGGAATCTCACCTTTCCCCTTGCCTGTGTGATTCTGCTCCACCAGACTCCTTCTTTTGCCAAAGCTGCTCAAAAAATGGTTGTGCTGCATCTGGCCAGTTGTTCATAAGTCAGTCTCCCTCTCTTGCCATTCTGCTCAGCTTCTCCTCCCAGCAAGCACTGAATCCACTTCTCTAACCTTTCTGTTGAAGTTCAAGGTTCCAGAATTTTCATCTGTGTCTGTTTTATTTGGTCTCTCATATCTATGTTGTAGAGGTTCTGTGTAGTGTGTCTGTCTAGTCCACCATCTTGCTGGAAGCTCTAATACTATTTCCTTTTTCATCAATTCTTAGCATACACCCCATACTAAATAACATCAATTTCTAAACTTTCCTTTCCACTGTGCCAGGTACAGCTGTAGGTTTACTTACTATTATATTTTTTCTCTAACACTGAATCTGTTCTTTCTTTTTGAGTAGCCTTTTGTTTCACTACTGGAAAAGGAGAATAAGAACAATATATGCTGTACAAATTAGTCACATATTCTTCATTGGACAATGCAAATAGGGAACAATCCTGTCAGGGTAGAAGTTCTATGACAGAATTGGTCAAAGTATCCTGTGAACAGGAAGTGTTTATTTATTTTCTTACTGAGAATGACTAATGGAGTCCTGATGTGACACTGTAGGATAAGCATTGGACTGCTATCTATAAGGTCAGTGGTTCAAACTCACCAGTCATTCTTTGGAAACACTATACAGGGTCATTATGGATCAGAACCCACTCGACAACACTTGACACACACATAGAGAATGACTGATTAAGGTTTCTGAGGGGTATTGAAGATCTAGGTTGGTATAGTTATTGCTGGACAGTTTGGGGGCTTTTTTTTTTTTTTTTAAAGAAATAAATATAAAATATTCAACTCAGTGGCATTTCAAATGAGCAAATATGAATATAGATTGTACTGGGTACAGATTACAAAAATTAGTAAAACTTCATCCAGCTGATAAGAAGAGAGGGCATAAGAACAACCATACTTGTAGATAATACCCACTTGACCTGGTTCCAATGACTGGATGATCAGAGCTCAACTAGAAGAAGAAAGAAGAGGAAAAAAAGAGTAATCTGATACAATTTGTTGAACTTGACCTACACCCATGGATGCAGTAGCTCAAAAAGGAGAACAAATCTTTACAGCAGAATCATTCCCACACCTTCAATACAGAGTAGACAGGAACGGGCAACTTGGACATTGGCTATCCAAAATGGGAGGGTGGGGGTGGCTACAAAGAAAAGAAGTGACTGGCTTACAAGCTTTCAAGAGGGAACCTAGATCCAGAGGGCATGGAGGAAGGTAGAATCTCCACTGAGTAGTATCCAATCTGTCTGGGCAGGGCTGATGAAAGGAGATGTGGATAGATCTCTTATGATACAATAGTGAATAATTGTTATCAGGACTGACTGTGAGGGTTTGAAATGTAAAGGTAGATGTTTTGTAGCAAAAGGAGGGAGTGACTGACTTTGTAGTCTAGGAGCGGAGGTCCCTGGGACCATCAAAGGAGAAGAGCGGAAAGTGGGACCCTACCCAGAGAAGCAGTGACTCCAGAGATGAAGGCAGAGACGATGACATGGAGATGAAGCAGCTGGGCACTTTAGACACAGAGAGGGAGAGGGGCTGTGTGTTGAGGACTGGGGGTCAGGCTTGCAGGGTATAATCTTTGGTTGGTTGATGATGCATGGAGGGGATTATAACCATGGCAACGATAGAATGAATGTAAAACTAATGTTCTCCCATGTAAACTATCACATAATTCACAATAAAACATTTAAAAAAAAATTAGTAAGACTTAAGTTTATATTATGATTACTTAATGCTGTGGTATGGTATTTTCAATAACCTCATATGCATGTGAAAGCTGGACAGTGAATAAGGAAGATCTTAGAAGAATTGATGCATTTGAGTTATGGTGTTGGAGGAGAATATTGAAAGTGCCATGGGCTGCCAAAATAACAAACAGATCTGTGTTGGAAGAAGTGTAGCCAGAGTGCTCCTTGGAGACCAGGATGGCCAAACTTTGTCTCTCATACTACAGACATATTGTCAGGAGGGAGCAGTCATTGGAAAAGGATATGTTTGGTAAGGTGGAGGGTCAGAGAAAAAGAGGAAGACCCCCAGCAAGATGGATTGGCAAAGTGACAAAATGGGCCCAAGCATGGCAACAATAGTGAGGTTGGCCCTGGACCGGGCAATGTTTCCTTCTGCTGTACATAGGTTCACTATGAGTCGGTACTGACTTGATGGCACCTGATGACAACAACTTAATGCTGAGAAAAAAGTTGGTAGCAGTGAAGATGGAGTAGTAGGTAGATGAGTTATATCTTGCAATATAAGGGGGACAGAGGGATGGTAGAATTTATTTTCATGTTTTACTATTTTTTGGAAAACCTCACAGATTTCAGATATTTATTAGAGAATCAAATCAAAACAAAATCCACCTCTATCAAGTTGATCCTGACTCTTAATGATCCTACAGGACAGAGCAGAATTGCCCCATAGGGTTTCGAATGCTGTAATCTTCACAGAAGCAGATTACCTCATCTTTCTCTCAATGACAGCTTGATAGGTTCTATCAGTCTTTCAGTCAGGACCAACATTTTAAGCACTATACCACAAGGGCTTTTACATAGAGCAGAGGGGGACCATAATAAAATGAATATATTGTTCTCTGTCACTGTTATCAGATGTTGTTCAGTCAGTTCCAACTCCTGACAACCGTTTGCTGTTGCTGTTAGGTGCCATCGAGTTGGTATCCACTCATAGTGACCCTATGAACAACAGATTGAAACACTGCCTGATCTTATGCCAACTATACAATCATTGCTACGACTGAGCCCATTGCTGCCACCACTGTGCTAATCCATCTTGTTGGGAGTCTTCCTCTTTTTTTCTACACCTCCACTTTACCAAACATTTTATCCTTCTTCTTGGACTGGTGTCTCCTGATAATATGTCCAAACTATGAGAGATGAAGTCTGGCCATCGTGGATTCCAATGAGCATTCTGGCTGTACTTCTTCCAACACAGATCTGTTTGTTCTTTTGGCGGTCCATAGTACTTTCAATATTCTCCTCCAACACCATAACTCAAATGAATCAATTCTTCTATGGTCCTTCTTATTCACTGTCCAAATCCTTTCATATGCAAATGAGGTTATTGAAAATATCATGTCTTGGATAAAGGACACCTTCTCTTCAAACTCATATCTTTGCTCTTCAACACTTTAAAGAGGTCTTATGCATCAGATTGGAGTCCTTGTGTGGCACTGTGGGTTAATGCGCCAGACTGCAAAGCCGTTTGAACTGCAAAGTCGGTAGTTGGAGCTCACCAGCTGCTCCTTGGAAACCCTATACTGGGTAGCTATGGGTCAGAACCGACTCGACGGCACTTCACAACAACAACAACATGCATCAGATTGTCTAATGTGACACATCATTTGATTTCTTGACTGCTACTTCCATGAGAGTTGATGACTGATCCAAGAAAAATGAAGTCTTTGACAATTTAATTGTTTTTCCAATTATATGGATGTTGTTTATTGGTACAGTGATAAGGATTGTTTTTTTTTTCTATACATTGAGGTATGAGCTCTGGTAGCATAGTGGTTACAAATCCAGCTGCGAACCTTAAGGTCAGCAATTCGAAACTACCAGCTGTTCCACGGGAGAAAGATGAGGCTTTCTGCTCCTGTAAAGATTTACAGCCTCGGAAACACTGTACAGGGTTGCTATGAGTCGGAACCAACTTCACGGCACATAACCAACCACCATACATTGAGGTGCAACCCATAGGGAAGACTATGGTCTTTGATCTTCATCAGTAATTACTTTAAGTCCTCCTCAATTTCAGCAAGCAAGGTTTATTATCTGCATATTGCAGATTGTTAATGAGTCTTTCTCTAGTCTTGAGGCTATGATTTTCTTCCTATAATGTATTTTCTCATATTATTTGTTCAGCATACAGATTGAATAAATATGAAGAAAGAATACAAGCCTGTAGTACATTTTCCTAATTTTAAATCATTGGGTTTCCCTTGTTCTGTTCTCATAGCTGCCTCTTGTTCTATGTATATGATGATTCTATGTATAGCAAAAAGAAACACTGTACCATTGTTGTTGTTAAGTGCTGTCAAGTGGATTCTGAATCACAGTGATCCTTAACAGGGTTTCCAAGGAGCAGCTGGTGGATTTGAGCTGTCGACCTTGCAGTTAGCCATACAGTGTTTATCCTTTAGTGTCACAATATGTGTTATTTTGCCCCATATTGTTACTGCTATTTTGTCCCATATTCTTTTAATTTCCTTGATATCTTCAGTATTCTAGTATGGATAACTTTCCAAATGTAAATGGCAGAGAGAATAGATTGAAGCAAATATCTAGGAAAGTGAGTGATTGCAGAAAATATAACCAGTGGAATGTTGGTCACCCCAATTATAATTGAGAGTTCCATTCAACAAGCTGGATAACTATTGTACTCAACCTCTATGGCCTCCACTCTCATTACATCAGGATTTGGGGGAGCAACAAGTAACTGATAAGAGTCCTAGGTGACACAAATGGTTAAATGCTTAACTGCTAATTAAAATATGGTGGTTTGAACCAACCCAGAAGAACCTGGGAGGACAGGCCTGGTGAGCTGCTTTTGAAAGGCCATCGTCTTGAAAACCCCATTGGAGCAGTTCTACTCTGTAGTTTATAGGCTTGTCATGCATCAGAATTGACCAGCAGCAACTGGCTAACTAAATTATAGGCAAAAAAGCAATACCAAAAAAACCAAAAAACACTAGAAAGGAAGATATTGAGGAGAAAAAAACATAGGCCAAAGCAAAAAAGAAGGGGAAGAGGAAGTAAAGAAGGAGGGAGATCGGGGAGTGAGGAAGGAGGGAAATGGTCAGAGATAGAAAATGAGCTATTCTCAATGATCTTGATTACACCTCCGTGAAGTCCTGCCAGCAAATCCCCGCTATATACATTTGCACTTACGCATTTATTCAAGAACCATTTACTGAGCACCTACTATGCCAAGTTTCTGAGGGAATATAAAGATTTGTCAAGAATACCACAAGGTATACTATTAAGGCCATTCTAGAATGACCTCTTTCATGACTGAATTATATTAAAGTAGGCAAATGAAAAATATCAACAAAAACCATAGTTACAATAAAATTCACAGTGAAAGAATAATAAAATAGCCTTTTAAAAATGTTTCAAGCTTAATATTTCTTTTCACTCATTTTTAATTCTGCCTTGAACTATAAGTCAGTTTCTCAAATTTCTACAAGTCTTTACAAATTTCATATCAATTACCACCCTGACAGTCTGTAATAAAGAAGCCAAATTGACCTTCCTTTAGCTTCTTGCCGCTTTATTATTCATCTTTCTTTTTTGATACTCACAATATATTTCAATTTAAAGAGAACCTGTGAGATATAACAAATGCACCACTTCCCAATTTGACTCAAGTCTGAAGGTAAAAATCATAATTCATTTTCATTTTTTACTTTTATTTGGGAATGAGAGAGTGAATTTTTACTTGTCAATTAGGAGAACACATTTTACTCCATTAAAAAAAAGAAGAAAAGAACTTCACTCTGAAAGCCATGTTTAAAGGGGATGGAGAGAGAACACAATACAAAACAAAACAAGACATAAAACAAAGAATTTAAAAAACACAACCTGTAAGTCTTTCTCAACCAAGTCCACTGTATTCTGTCACCTCCAGAATCTTTTACCTCAGAAATGACCTCCCAATTCAAGCAGATCTTGCACATAACTTATTTAGGTACTTTGTCTGCCCCAGATCTATGTACCTGCTCCCAAAAGGTGGTCCTCATCACCATACTTCTCTTGGTAGTTTTCTTGTGACTCTTTCTGCCCTCCCAAATCTTGGTAGACTTACCTTTGGAAATGTCAGATCAATTTCATTTTCTGTGCTGTGCAGCAGGGATGGCATGTTCATGTCTCTAAGATCACATTAGAAAATCACTTCATAATCTCAACAGGGTCCAGGGCCTTTGTTATCACATCTGCAAGTCATGTGATTCTTTCAGGGCCAGCATTTGTGGGTGGCTTCAGCCCAGGCCTCCAAGCACTACTGTACATGAGCACCTGCCTAAAGCATTTCTTTGCTGTGGCCCTTACTTATCAACCCAGTGTTTAACTTCTGGACTGACTTAATGCTGAAAGGAAATGTGCCAAACAAAATTCAGTAAGGAACATTATTACCATCCCTACTTTGTGATCCCATTGAGGTGTACCTGTTGCTACTGATGACTGACAGTCATGAAAACCCCCCACTGGAGCAAACAGATCAGAATATCTGTCTCAGGTCTGAATGTATATATTTTCTTTAGATCTTTCTTTAACATCAACCTCTGTCTTGCAGGCCAGTCTGGATTTCAAAATAAGGTGAACATTTAAGAGCCTGATGAAAAATTTCCAGCCTTAATATGCATACTAATGTAAAAATCTTAAAATTTAGCTCCAATAACTAAACATTTGAATTAATGAAAACAAGATAGACAGAGATATGAAACAGTTATTATGGCAGTATAAAAAGTAAAATCAGAAAGAGAAGAGCTGGTATATTCATATATTTAGATAGAAAATCTAGTGCCAAAGGATAAGATTTATATAAATTCTCAGATTTGTAGAAATAGAAAATCCATTATTGAATTGATTTCTTCAACCTCCATCCGTGACACAGAATATTTCCAGGAATTTTTCTGAATTTTACAAACTAAAGATTAGGTAATCAACAGCTCTTATTGATTATGATGCATCCTGTCTGTTTGCTTTCAGAGTCAACTTTTAGGAATTTGTGATCTACAATCATTGCTTCTATTCCCTGAAATTTTTCTCTTTAAATGCTAGCCCTCTTTTTTTCAACAGATAATTATTACACAGAGGCACTAGTGATCTCAAACTTGTCTATTCCATTCTCCATTGTCACTTATTTCCCATGGATTTTTGTAGAATTTAGGAGAGTTTAGCGTGAACTTTAGAATTAGACAGATCTCTACTAGATAGTTCCACCACTGTTTGATTTGGGGAAATTTACCAAAAATTTCCCAGCCCTATTATGCAAATGGATTCCTGGTGTGATGTTGTGGGATAAGCACTTGACTGTGAACCACAAGGTTGGTGTTCAAGCCCACCAGCTGCTCCTTGGAAACCCTATACAGGGTCACTATGAGCCAGAATGGATGGACTCAATGACACTTAACAACAACATTATGCAAGTAGACTATATAGGTTAATTGGAAACATTAACAAGTTGTTGTATGTGAAAATATATAAGTGCACATTTGCTTCTAGAACCACACCAGGCCCATGGTAGACATTCATACAGCTAACTTCCTTATACATGACCTTCTTCATCCCCTTGCAATGGTTACCTCATGAGTTCCCACTGTACCAGGAAGTTGTTGTCAGTTGCCATCAAGTTGGTTCTGTCTCAGAGTGACCCTATAATTCAAAGGCATTAGTTCTTCTTTGGTCTTCTATATTTATTGTCCAGATTCTAACTCAGTGACCCTGTATAAAGTTTCTAAGGAGTTAGCAATTCAATGCTTACCCTACAGCATCACACCAGGGCTCCTTGCATACATATTAGGAAACTGAAAAATACTATAGCTTGGGTCAGACACACTTTAGTATTCAAAGTGACATCTTTGCTTTGTAACACTTTAATGAGGTAAAAAAAAAATGTTAATAATTGTTATGAGTTGCATAATATTGTAAATTATCTGCATTATATTTCTTTTTACAATTTGTAATTGTTGTAATTGGGTGAGAAAAATATTTCAGATTGAACATATATGAGCAAAACTGTACTATTCACTTAATTAGGGTAATATCAAGTTATAATATATTGAAGAGGTGAATCAGAATGATAAGGCATAGTGTCATCTTCAGAACTAGTTTCTGCAAGGTCTCAAGCCACTTAAGAGGTCACCTAAGAAAAAAATAAATACATTGAAGTTGAAAGACATAAAAGAGGAACAGGTTTGGGAGCAAACTAATAAATGAATACATATATGGCAACTTCAGCTAAGGTTCTGAATATGAGGTTCTGAATATGGCACCTTCAGCTGAGGTTTGTTAAAGACCACCATAAATGCCAAACCTGTAAGGTGCAGCTGCTATTTGTCACTCAATAAGTGGAGACCATCTCCTGATTATCAACTCATTGCCTCTTTCACAGCCTGTGCCTCTCTTGCACATGCAAACACAGTCACAGAGCTAGGTTGCTGGGCCTAAACTACTACAGGCCAATCATTTTTGGGGATCTTTAGCCAAAGTAGTACTTAGGCTAAAGTGAAGACACTATTTAAAAGCATGTGCATGTGCCAGCATTTACAGGGATTTTTAAAAAGACATTTTCTGAGAGCAAAATACCATTTTTTTTACCCTGTTTTGTTGGGCTTTAATTAAAGAGGCCTTTCCTCCTCTTTTCTGCCACTTGGGCTGTGAGACTGCAGCCTCTTCTGGCTTGGAGAAGCATTTCATTGGTCCACAGGCTAATTAAGAAGGACTCATACTGTTCCCCAGCCCAGTGAAAGGACCTAACAAAGGCTGCTGTGGTTACGTTACCACTCTGCCTCAATTGCAGAGGCTCAGGAGTAAAAGAAAAAGAAAGGCTTTTGAATTGAAAAGCCTTTTGATGCTGTGAAAGAAATTAAGAACTAAAACAGAAGCCTAGGCGCTACAGCACACAACCCTCCACACAGACTCATTGTGTTAAGGAATAAGGTCAACAAAACCCAGTCTGATGCTGAACGACCGACCGCCTCACATTAAAGAGACATCTATTTAGATGCTGCGTCTGGGACTCTCCTACACAAAGTCCTTTCCCAATCAGAACATCATCTGCATGATAAACAGATAAATTTATGAGCAGCATCAAGATTCCATCTGAACAATTAATGCATAATTTCCATGTTTGCAAATACAGTGCAAACAATTGTGCTTTTTTCTCTCTTGCTCACTCTTTTTTTTTTTTTATCAAACAAAAATAAATCTGTTAAAAAAAAATTCTCATTATTACAGTAGCATCTCGTTCTATGCAAATTTCACCAAATCCCTTTCCACACTTTAAAATTATTTTCAGTCTCACCAAATAATGCAAATTAATATGCCTATAGAAGTCTTAGTACAATGAATTTTCTAATAGCTAAACAAGTCTATTTGTCAGAAATGTATACTCTTTGCTAATCAATGTTGGCCTTCCAATGAAAGCACCTTTTAAGTTTTCTTTTGCTTTTTCTTTTCTTAGCTTTAACAAACAAAAATTTATTCTCTCGTAGGTTAAGGGAATAGATGTCAAATTTAGAGTGCTAGCTCTAAGGAAATGTTTTCTACCTCTGTTGGCTCACATTTTAGGAGAAAGGTACGTGTCTCCTTTCAGCCTGTCATTTCTTGGCGATTGATCTCCAAGTCTTTGGGCATCTCTTTTCCTCTGGGTCTAAGAGGCTCCCAACACCAGGGACCCTGAGTGCAAAGGACATATTCCGCTTCCTGCTATTCTTTCTTGATGGTATTAAGTCCTTCTCACTCTGGCCACTTCACTCTTCTTTTCTTTTTTGTAAGATAAAAGGATATACAGGCCATGCCCAAGGGAAACTCCTCTTATCTCTGCTCAGGGCTGTCGCCTGAGTAAGCTTGTTGCATCCCATTCTAAACTCCTTACTCAGATCAGGGTTGGTCACATCAGTTCATATCATGGGTGATGATTACATCATCACATAACTGCCAAATCACTGAGAATCATGTTCCAGCAAAGCTGACATGTATTTAGAGAAGACAAAATTTAATACTTAACATCCCATCCTTTGGCTCCCGAAATCCACACCCTTGCCAAATGCAGAGCACTTTTGACCCATCATATCATCCCAAAAGTTTAAAATCAACTCAAAACTCAAATTACATCCTGGGACAAATTCTTCTTCATTTGTGAATCTAGAATACAAGTTATCTGTTTCTAAAGACCAATGCTGGACAGTCACAAAGTTGGTGTTGTTAAGTACAACTCATAGCAGCTCTGTATAGTGTTTCTGAGGAGAGGCTGGTGGGTTTTAATCACTGACTTAGTGGTTAACAGTCCAGTGCTTATCCTACAGTGCCACACCAGGACTCCAGGCACAAGGCAGACATTTAGAAATTAGTAGAAAAGAAGGGATAACAGATACCAAGCAAGTAAAAAATCCAGCAGAACAATTTACATTAATTCTCCAGGCTTTAAAATTATCCTCTCTTCTCTGAGACCACGTAGGCCAGGGACTTACTGCATGTTTTGCTCTCCTTTGTAGACATAAAGTTTTTATTCACATCAAAGTTTCAGCATGCATTCAGGTTTGGCTCACATAAGGAATATATCTACTTATGTAATGCACTTCCCAATTTTTATATAGGTTGCTTATAAATTAACAGAAACAAAAGAAATTAGAACATAGAAAAATGCTAAACTACTTAGAAAGCAAATAAAAAATAGAAGGAAAATATTTAATTATCTTTTGTCTTTTAAAATACCTAAAATAACTTAAATGTTTGGAAATAAACTGAGGTGGCTGTCTGATTCTTATCTCTGACCATGAACTAAAGGTGTGGAAGGTAAGGCATCATCAGGCATCCATGTCTCCAGACGTTGAGGTCATGTAGCTTCAAGGGCACTTTTGAAAAACTTCTCAGATTAGGCGAAGACCTTTTAACACTAAATAAGATGCTATATTACTACGGTGTTGTTTTTGTTGTTAAGTGTTGTTGAGTTAGTTATGAGTCATAATGAACCTTTATAGGGTTCCTGAGGAGTGGTCAGTGGGTTTGAACCACTGACCTTGTGGTTAGCAATCTAGTGCTTATCCTATAGTATAAGCTAGGACTCTTTACTATAGCAAACAGAAACTGGGTAAAGTCTCATTATAAAAGGACTATAAATAAGTACTCTTTACTTGTTTAGAATTCTTAGAAGAATTCTAAGAAGACATCACAATGAGATACACCTTGAATAAAATGATAAAACTTAAATTAATATATGCTGTTGTTGTTGCTATTAAGTGTCATCGAGTTGGTTCCAACTTATAGTGACCCTGTATAGAGTTTTTGAGGAGCAGCTGGTGGGTTGGAATTGCCACTTTGTGGTTCAAATCCACTTTGTGGTCCAGTGTTTATCCTACAGCAGCACACCAGGACTCCAAATTATTATACAGGCTATTTAAATAAGCTTTATTTTAGTATTAATTGTTTTTTAGTATATTATTGTTGTTAAGTGTTGTAGAATCACTTCCAACCCATAGCAACCCTATATGGAATTTCTGAGGAGCAGCTAGTAAGCTTGAACCACCAACCTTGCTGTTTAAACCAACTTTGCAGTCCAGCACATTAACCCACATAGACCTAAGATAATTTCCAAGATTTTAGCTAGCTTGCTGTTCTTGTTAGGTGCCATTTCTGATCATAGTACCTCTGTGAAGGATTTCCAAGGAGTAGCTGATGGGCTTGAACCACCAAACTTTCAGATAGCAGTCTAGTTATTATTCTATAGCACCCTACTAGGACTCCTCAGGTGCCTTACTGATATTAAATTCAGTTGATATCCAAGTTTATATTCCTTTGCTTTTTATGCCACAGTTAAAATGAAAAGGAAGGAAGGAGAAGAAAGGGGGGAAAGGAAATGCTTTCTTTGTTAGTCTATTTTTTGGTTTTTTATGTACTGAATGAGAAACAATGTATATTTAGTTTCTCATAAAGAAGAACTAATAAAATAATAATTATTAAGATTTGTATAAATACTGGGTCTATTGATAAGTATATTCATTAATGACACTTGAAGAGTTGTACAAACCACAAATTGGACAAGTTTCTAAAAGAGAAAATTTTTATATTAACAAGATTTTTATCTTCTGGCAAAAAATTCATGGAGCAATTTATGAGATTTTAAAAATTTTAAATATCAAATAACATATAAAGCAAAGAGTTGTTTTACAGCAAAAATAACAAAATTTTCTTTGATTACTTGGCTGAAAGTTAATTTATTATTTGTGTAACTTACCTCAAAGATAAGGGTTTGGCCTCTCATTAGAATAAGATCCCCAAGTTGAAACTAAACTGCATGGTTTTTTTTTTAAAAAAAACAAAACTAAGATTTTTCTTTCTTTAAAATCGATTTTAGTAATTTAAATACTGTTCTTGGGTATCTATAATTTAATCCTGACAACTTTGAAATTTTGTAGAAAGCTACAAAAGAATATTTTCTATTTTATAAAAAATAAAAATGCAAAAAGGGTTTATATATGTTACATGAAATATGATATCAAATCAGAAAGCATACAAACATTTTTTTAGATTAAATATATGTTAGTAATGTTTTCCTAATACTAGACAACAAATGTATTATATAATAATTTTATTATTTAAATTGGTGACTTGGTAACAACTTTATTTCCTTTAAATCAGTAAAGCCTATGGTTTAAACATATTTTTTTAAATCGCCATTCAAATGTTATATATTTAACAATCTTATTATATACAATCCTCACTATACAGTACTATGTCTCTGAAGATTATTATATGGTGTATTTGAAATTCTTGGAATTAGTTTAATCATTTTGTTTAGAGATCTTTTTATCTAAAGTTTGTTATTTGACTTTATGTAGCTTTACATACTTCATAGTTAATCCCTATTAAATCTTTCACTTTAAAAAAGTATTCTTATTGTTAACAGTTAATTATAACCATCTTAAGTTTGTCATCTGCAGATAAATTTTACTTTACATTGCATACATTGATATTGCTTGACCAAAATATTTATAATAAAAAGTAAACTATAAGGAGCTCTGGTAGCGTAGTGGTTATGAATCGGGCTGGGAATCACAAGGTCAGCAGTTCGAAACTACCAGCTGTTCCGCAGGAGGAAGATGAAGTTTTCTACTCCTGTAAAGATTTCCAGCCTCAGAAACCCTGTTCAGGGTCACTATGAGTCGGAACAGACTCCACGGCACATAACAACAACAACAACAACATAATAGATTTATTGAGAGTACTATAATATTTCAGATACATAGCATTGGATTACTTCAAGATTTCTGTGACTCCTATGAAGAAGCTGATGATGTGTTTAGACTGTTACTTCTGATTGCATGGAATCAAAATTAAGTATTTTCAGGAGCACAAACAAGATGGCGGGTCAGGTGGAAGTGAAATGAGGAGCTCCGACAGCAACAACACAGAATACTGGACCAAGCAGGCTCAGGGAATGGTGACAGAACTCTGAACCACACATAAAGGAATATTTAGAAAGTTGGAAGGCTTACAGCTAGGGGAATTTGTAACAGAAGCAAGAAATCTGTTGCTTTCTAATTAAAGATGCTAAGCTATTTCTGGAGCCACCATCTTGGGTGAAACCAAGTGGGAGAAGGATCAGAACACCCAGGGATGCCTGACAGAATTACAGAGAAAAAGGTGTGGACATTCTTTGTTTTTTGTATCTGTTCATTGCTCTCTCACTGTCTGCGCATCTCCATTCTGGTGACAAGATGGGGGTGCCTGAGCGAGTGAACACACCTGAAGCGTTCTACTACGCATGCTCACAGATCTCCTCAAAATTTAAAGTGATAGTTTCCACATAAAACCAAATGACAGCACAAAATGGCCACAGCTGGCTGGCCTGGAAGTATTTATCACTAGGAAAAATGCATTAATGGGGATGGTGGAGTGGAACAAACAGATTAAAAAGGAAATAGGCCAAAAAAAAAAAAAAAAATTCTAAGTTACATCACAACAACCAACAGTGGCATCTTGAAATTTCTCAGGAATAAGAGTGAAAAGGGAATCCCATCTCCTGATCACATCTACCTGGAGGCAATCAGAAAACATAAAAAAATACCAAAATACACATCAATCTTAGTATTAAGGCCACAGATAACTACTGAATATGTCCAAAAAACAAAAGCAGATGATCATAGCAGCGCATGTCCAGAAACAAGATAAAGTGACTGAGACAAATGAGCTGGAAGTAGACCTACACTCCATACTGGAAGATGGGTAGGCTTTGGAAATGCCTGAGAAGGAATTCAGAAAAATGATTATAAATGTATCAAGACACTATACAATGGAGTTGAGAAAAATAAGGAAGAAGTCAGGAAAGTGCTACAGGAACAATCAAATAAAATAGATACAGCATTGGAAGTAATTCAAAATCTACAGAAAGAGGTCTAAATGATTAATAATAGAATATCAGAAATGAACAATACACAGAAAGGGCAAAGGAGTAGAATAGAAGAGTTAGAATCCAGAACTAGTGAGCTAGAAGATAAATCTCTCAACACTATTAAGATAGAAGAGCAAACACAAAAAAGGATACAAAAAAATCTGAAGAAGGCCTAAGATTCATGTTGGACAACATGAAGAGGAATAATTTAAGAACATTCTGCAACAGTTAGAATCACACAGTTCCACAGAGGAGATAGTTGAAGAGCTTCTGGAAGAAAATTTTCCTAACATCCTGAAAAGTGAAAAGATAAGCATTCAACAAGTTCAACAAACCCCAGGAAGGATAGACCCTAATAGACAATCATCAAGACATTTAATAATCATGCTCTCCAAAATCAAAGATAAGGACAGGATCCTAAAAGCATCTAGGAAACAGAGAAGTGTAACATACTAATGTAAGCAAATCAGATTAAGCTCGGATCTCTAAGCAGAAACCATGCAAGCAAGAAGGCAATGGGGAGACATATATAAAACCCTGAAAGAAAAAAAAACAACAACAAAAAAAAAACCTGCCAACCAAGAATCCTCTACCCAGCAAAGCTGTCAATCAAATACGATGGTATAATCAAAACATTCCAGAATAAACAGAAGCTAAGGGATTGTACCAAAGTCAACTGTGCTCTGAAAAACACCCTTAAGGAAGTTCTTTAGATTGAGAACCAACAAGAACAGACAACAACCAGAGAATGATGTACATGGCAGCATCACCCTGAACTCAATTGACAAATGGAAGAGTCAAGAACAGAATAAAATTATAAGAATAGAGGATCTGGGAGGTCAGTCTATGATCAAAACAATTACAATGTGAAAGAAGGTAAACACAGAGGAACAGAGATCCAGGTGGTGGGCAGATCAGGTAGATTACAGAATAAAATAGACTCTCTTAAATGGAGGGAAGGGTTAATGGAATATAAGTTAACCACAACAGTGGGGTTTGGGTGGGGATTTAGTTCGGGTGTTGGGGAGGGCAATACAAGAAGGGGGAGAAGATGGAAGAACAAGATAGATAGGGGAATACTAAGACAGGTTTGCATGGCCTAAGTGGGACAGAGGTAAATAGTGATGCATGCTCAACCTTGGAACAACAGGGCTCTGGGATACAGGGATCTAGGTATAGTATGAAGAGGGGAAATAATACTAAAATGCTCGACTGTCTTATGAATATTAGTTTCCCTTGCCTACTATTGTAAAATAGACACTTGAGTGGGATAGAAAGAAATGTTGGAAAACATGATTACAGAAAACTTGTAAGACCGTCTTCAACCTATAACTGATTAGAATACTTAAAGGGGTTCTAGAACTTGCCCAGTGAAATAGGTCTCTTGCAAAGTCTTTGCAGAGTATAGGACCTTAGGTAGAATCCTGAGTTCCATCTAGAAGCTTTTGAGGTGGGACATCCCCACAAGCAAGGATAAGCAGACCAGCCTGGAACAGCTAGAGTGACAGAAGATACATCTTCAAAGACAGATCATCAAAACAAAACAAAAATATCAGCATAACTGGATACTACAAGAATAAGCAAGCTGTTTGCCAGGAAGCCATCAAGACAAATTCCCTTCTAAGACTGAAACTCCCTCAGGACAAACTCCCCTCTAAGACTGAAACTCAAAGGGAACACACAAACAGGCATGTAAGCTGGTTGGCAACTATGTTGGTCTACTGGTGAGTGGAAGAGGGTGAAAGGCAGCAATGAAGAAACGGGCTGAGTTGAACAACGAGTCCATTGACTCCCATTGACCTGGAGATGAGAAAGAGAAAAGGAAGGGCTGGTTAGTCCAAAGTGTGGTGAGATCTGGGGACACTTGAGCCCATGGACAAAAACATAGCCATAGAGGGTTAGAGCTGAGAGTGGAGCATCCAGATGATATGAAGTGATGGGAGGTGTACAAGAACACCCAAACTTGCAGACAGTACCCATTTGACCTAGCCTCAATGGCTTGATAATCAGAACTTGACTAAAGGAAGATTACAAAAAAAAACCCCACAAAACGTGTTTGTTTGTTAAATAAAGAAAATAAGGGTAAATTGCTACAATTTGATGAACCTGACCTATACTCATGGAGGTAGGAACTCTAAATACCAACAGAGAGTGAAGGAGTCTTCACATCAAGTACCAACGCTATCCTTCTGTACACAGGGTAGATAGGAAAGGGCAACTTAGACTTTGGCTACCTAAAATGAGGGGACAATAAAGGCACTGAGTGACTGGCTTCAAGAAGGAGTTTAGTTTAAGAGTATGGGGTAGGGGGAGAGAAAGAGTCCCCACTAAATAGTTTTCATCTTGTTTAGATGAGTCTGGTTAAAAGAGATGGGGATAAGATTTGCATGATTCAATAGTGAATAATTGTTATCATGACTAATTACGACTGACTAATTTAAAAGCTAAAGTGAATAGACAGAAATACTGTTAATTGATGGTCCATGGGGGGGATTATAAACATTGTAATGTAACAAGGTGTATGATTTGTTGAATGTAAAACTGATGATCTGCCCTGTATACTGGATCTAATGAGAACCCTAAAATGAATAGACCTGGCCATGGATGGGCATTTTTTCAAGGGTTCCTATTTTTTCTTGGTGTTCCTGAACTTGAAAAATCTATTTGCAATTTATCTACTACCTAACAGCATTTTAAGGAGCTCTGGTAGCGTAGTGGTTACGAATCGGGCTGTGAACTGCAAGGTCAGCAGTTCAAAACTACCAACTGTTCCGCAGGAGAAAGATGAGGTTATCTGCTCCCGTAAAGATTTACGGCCTCGGAAACTCTGTACAGGGTCGCTTTGAGTCGGAACCGACTCCATGGCACGTAACAACAACAACAACAAACAGCATTTTGTTCCATTGTACATAGAGTCACTATGACTTGGAACTGATTTGATAAGACCTAACAACAACATCGTACTTCAAAGAACTGACAAGTTTGTTAATAGCATAGAATCTCAAGAGAAATTCTAAAGATTTTTAGTTAAAGTTGTATTGGATAATAGAATTGCTCTTGGTTTTCTTCCAGCTAAACAAGGAAGAGTCTGTGCAGTTATCAAATCTCCTGCTAAACTTGGATTCATACTTCAGCAAAAGTAAAACAAGGTATCAGACAAGTCTGCCAAAAGGTAACTTGACTTCAAGAGCTCCCTATGTCAAACTCACCTTTTCTTTTTATTTAAAGATATTTTTCTGCTGGCTGCCCTCAAGGATTAGATCATGCATTAGATCAATACTATCATATAGTTTAATGTCACTCATGCTAATAATCATTGGAATGATTAAATGCTGTACAAAATTTTTGACAACTGTTGTTACTCAGAATAGCCACAGGATGATTATGCAAAGGATTATATATGTACATGCCACACTTTGAAAGGTCCATGCCACCTTCTGTCATGCTTGTTGAAGGTCTTTTAAATGGAGTTATTCGCCAAGGTTTCAAGGTCCTATCCATCCAGGGGCCAACGATAGGTCAGCAGCTGCCCCTGGCTTGCCTGCCAGTCTTGAGTTTTCTCCTGTGTTCTTGGCCACCAAAGCTGCCTCAGATAGCATTTGTTCCTCTCCTTCCTGAGAAGCTTCCTTTTCAATTTTATTTTTATCCCAAACATCTGAATGGTTTGCAGTATCTAAGGGTTTGATCCCTGTCCCTGTGTTCTTCATTCTGCTTCCGTTCTTTTTTTGTTGTTGTTGTTGTTGTAGTTTTAACTTCTTCTCCCTTCATGGAATGATTTTCTTGACAATAATGTATAATGCGGGTTCTTTTCACTGATTTAGCAGCAGGAATTTCTCTGGGCTTTTTCTTTGGTGTATGTTTCAACACTATGTTAAAGAGGGAGATTCCACTGAATAAAAGAACAGTATAGTTTTCAAAAAAGAAAAGACCTAAATATTATCCCTACTTGGTCCAGCACAGTGTCTTTCCTCTTATAAAGATCACAGATGCAGTATGCGAAACTGTGCTGTGATGAAAACCCAGTCATTCAAACAACGATGCTTGGGATCTTAAAAGTTGAAATGAATTGAGCTGCCGCTTAGGAACTAGCCCAACTCAATATAGAAATCTGGAGTCCTGGTATGGAGAGTACTGGTGTGGTGCTGGGGGTTAACGCTCTGGACTGCAAAGTTGTTTGAACTACAAGGACAGTGGTTCAAGCTCACCAGATGCTCCTTGGAAACCCTATGCAGGGTCGCTATGGGTTGGAACTGACTTGACAGCACTTAACAACAAGGATAACAACAATACAGAAATCTATAGAAGTCCTGGTGTGGTGCTGCAGAAAAAGCACTGAACTGCTAATCTCAAGGTTGGTGGTTCAAACTCATCAGTCACTCTTCAGAAACCCTAAAAAGGGTTACTATGATTTGGAATTTAACAACAACAACATATGGAATAAAGCATTCTTATCAATACTGATCAAAGGATGTTTGCTAAAATCCTTTATTAAAAGGAAGGAGTGAGTTAGTGAATCCTTTATTAAAAGGAAGGAGTGAGTTAGTGTTCTAGAATCTGAGGTTTTGGACCTAAAGTAAAATGACTCATAGCTATGCTTAAGGGGCCAGGTGTGGGGTAGTTGGACACATAACTATTGAAAAATATCCTTTACTATGGACCCCTAGGAAAGAGACATGGTTTAAAAAGCAGGTTTAATAGCATGTTGCCAGAAGACTGTGTCCTATGATTGTCTTATGACTATTCTGTAATCATCTGAAAAGCATGTATGTTTGTAATTACATACACTTAACCAATCATGTAAACTCAAACCAGTTGTGTTCACCAATCATTGTTAAACCCCTGATTTTGTTAACCAGTCTTTGACTTTTACAAGCTACTAGTACACCAATCAGAATACGATTTTGTTAGTTAGTTCTTGGTTTAACATGGAAATATTGACTAGATGCCTATAGCTCCTTGGGGAGTATGGTTCACTTTGTACACTTTGCTTATTCCAGGATTAAACTGCATCTTGTTTTCAATAAAATGGTTGGCTTTGATTCAACAGAATCAAGCAGAGTACATGGTGTTACTCTTTGACACAATGAAGTGAAAAAAAAACAAAAACACACACACACACACAAATTAAAGCTGAGGAAAAGAATGAGTAGACTTGTGCAAAAAAGTAATAGCAATTTTATTAAAAATTAATTTAAAGAGCCTCTGTCATGTCATCTCAAATTTTGCATCTTTTTCATCCACCTGACTGCCATAGTCACAGTTTTTTGTGAAATCCAAAACAAGACATTCACTTATGGCAGTGTTACTTTCCATTCAAATATTTCTTTGAAATTCTGAGCTCACTGCATTCATTTCCTCTTTAAAAGACAACTGCAAAAGACAGAAGTTCTTCCACTTGTATTAAGTTACTTTCACAGTGCCTCTCAAAGCATTTACAATATAGAGATTTAGAAAATACAGCTATAAGATTTGTCTTTCAAAGAGGCATGTAAGACCTCATTGCTGGGCAAATGACTCAGCATCAAAATGTCATCTACCAAAATGATTTTGATGTTGTAAATGCATTTCTTTTCTCAGGAAAATTGAAACACCTATCATTCAAAATGAGTTTTCCTTATTCTCTTCCCCCAATAATTTCTATATTTCCAATTCATAATCTGTGGTTGCTCAACCTGTAAAATAATCTTTATTCACACTTGTTATCTAAAAAGAAATGAACAACTTTGAAGGAAGACTACAAACATAACCTGGGTCACACCCCAAGCCTGTTTGGTCAGAGAGCCAAATGGTCAGGCATCATTATCATTGTCATCTATTTGTTGATCATCAACTTCATGGTGAAAGTCATTTAAGCAGCCTGACCAAGTGGTCTCATTTCCATTAATGCCAGTTATAATTTTTATCAATGGTTATTTTGGGGCATCTGGTGTGATGCTGTGGTTTAATGCTCCAGACTGCAAAGCCATTTGAACTGCAAGGTCAGCAGTTGAAGCTCACCAGCTACTCCTTGGAAACCCTATACAGGGTTGCTATGAGTTGGAACCTACTCGAAGGCCCTTCACAACAACAACAACAATAACATTTACTGCAAAGGAGTTCCTGGGCAGTGCAAGTTGTTAACATTCTCAACTGCTCACTGAAAGGTTGGTAATTCAAGTCTACCCAGAGACTGCTTAAAAGAAAGGTATGGTAATCTACTTTAAAAAAAATCAGCCATTGAAAGGAGTTTGAATATAGTTCTACTCTGACACAAGTGATCAGAAAGGAGTCATGGTAACTCATTGAAATTTCTTTTAAGTGGTCTTGTAAGTCTGGTAGTTGTTGTTGTTAAGTGTCTTTGAGTTGATTCTGACTCATAGTGACCACTTACAGGATTTCTGAAGAGTGACTGGTGGGTTTGAACTGCCAACCTTGCAATTCAAACGGACGTTGTAGTCCAGTACATTACAGTACATTATCCTGAAGCACCTCACCAGGACTCTGGAGAATGTTTAAATGCAAAAAAAAAAAAAAAAAAAGGAAGCAGTGGCAAGATAACGTGGCACTCTTGAAATATAACTTCCTTATTGCAACCCTCACACAGGTTCCAGGCAGCTTTCTTTCTCTGTTAGCAGAAGACATTTCCAGGCAATAGTACCATTATATGCATGCTTGGAAACACTCCAAGAACTTCAAAGAAAGTTACAGGGCAGGGCAGGTTAAATTCCACAGTTACTGTGATACTTGGATTTACGCAGAAATAGGACAAGGGCAGGAAATACTACAGCAATAAAATTATAATATAGTTAATGGATATGGAGTGCAGAGGTAACCTGTCATTTAAGGTTTTGTATTTGCAGATGCAGAGTTTAAAAGTTTGATTTGATTTCACAGCACTGGTACCAGGAGGCAACCTGTGGCCTCAACGTGAAAGAGAAACATGCAGAGCAAAGACAAAACGTGGAGGACGGTGGCCTGGACCCAAGTGACATTATCCTAGAGAGGAACAAGTGCCAGCTGAACCCAATGCTGGTTCTCAATCCTGATTGTACATCAGAGATTCTGATCTTGGGTGGTCATTTCTGAAATTTACTTTTAAAAGGTAATTCTAATGTACAACCAGGCAGAGCCAGAACTATTCAGCTAATA
The DNA here is from genome assembly GCF_000296735.1 of Chrysochloris asiatica. Taxonomy (NCBI): domain Eukaryota; kingdom Metazoa; phylum Chordata; class Mammalia; order Afrosoricida; family Chrysochloridae; genus Chrysochloris; species Chrysochloris asiatica. The sequence continues at coordinate 9,366,095 of NW_006408530.1, forward strand.
AAGCTGCAAAGCATTTGCACTTTTATGGGTTTCAGTTAACCGCTGGTAAATCTACAGAGTTTATTTTAACACTCCAAATTTGATTTGTCCCACTTAATCCTTTGGTGGTGGTTGTCATTTGCCAGAGTCAATTCCAACTCATGGCAATCCCATGTGCTGAGTACAATTGCTCCACAGAGTTTTCAAGACGATGACCTTTCAGAAGCAGAACTCCAGCCCTGTTTCCTGAAGCTCCTCTGGGTGGGTTCGAATCCCAACCTTTTCAGTGTTTAACTGTTTGTAATCTGAAAATGAATCTTTCATTCAAACATCCTTCCTTTACGTAATTTGAAAATGAATCTTTCATTCAAACAGTATAGAACTCAGGGAAACTCCACTAAATTTATAATAATTGACAGTTGATTTATGTGAGCCCTGGTAGCACAGTGGTTTCTGCATTGGGTTGCTAACCACAAGGTCAGCAGTTCAAAGTCACCAACCTCTCCGTGGGAGAAAGGTGAGGCTTTCTGCTCCAGCAAAGATCTGCAGCCTGAAAAAAACCTATACAGGGTCTCTATGAGTCAGAAATCCACCAAAAGACACACAGCAGCAGCATTGGTGGTTGGTTTAGACAATGTAAATGAATATCATTTACATTGACATTAGAAGTGATCCTACTATTTCTTAAGGTTCTTTTCCAGCATTTACAAAACCACAAGTTCTAGCAAAGCAGAAAGAAAGATACATTTGTCATTGGACTTTCTTTATTTTCTGTATCCATGTCCTTTGTTTCTTTTCTCTGCCTTCTCCACGCTGTTACTTGGCTGCTAATTCCTTATAGAGCAGGGTCTCTCTGTGTTCTGCACACATGATTTCTTGCGAGTGTTAATTGGTACTCAAAGAACAAAGAGCCTCATGGTCAAAAAACCTTGGGAAATGTGGAATACCAAATTCTCTTCTTGGAAAGTCACAACTATTAGCATATTAAAGCCTCTGAAAGGTCCTTCAGTAAGAAAGAAACCTCTCTTAACTTTTTTTAGTAGTTAAACAAACCTATCTGAGCCCGGATGGACATTTTTTTTTTCTTGGTACATCTATTATGTACTCCAGAATAAAATGTCCTTCATTCAAGCTAGGAAATATGTTAGCAAATCTTCAAGTTGTTATCATCACTGGACTATTCCTATCTTAGTAGGGTAGTTTGCAAAACCTTCCAAAAGCAAAGGATAAATGTTGTGATCAATAGTGAAGTCAGCAAATGTCTACTCATGAAAATGAACTTGCAAAACATTACAGGAAAATGTATAATACAATGAGTCAGAAGCCATTGTTTAAAACTCATTTCAACATAACATGACCCGCACATTACATTTCCCAAACTAGGTGACAAAAACAACCACCTAAGAATAAATTGAAATACACATATACACACTCACATATGTCTACACAAATAATAAATACTTTACTGTTTACTCTTATTCTTCTAATCTTGGGTATTTTAGAAATGTTGTGGGGTTTAGAGATAAACAAGAGTTCAAATCCTGTTGTGCTACTTACTACTAGTTGAGAAACCATGAATAAAATGTTCAACATCTGAATGAACTTTTGTAACCTCATATGTGAAATCAAGCAATAATATTTATCTAAGAATTGTTTCATCCAGTGAGGTTTCCTGAATCAAATGTAGCATATAATAGACACTCAGTAAATTAAAACCTTCCCCCAAATCCTCTGCATCTGTCTCCACATTTTGGAAACAGTTGAGGTCCTTGATAATGACAGACAGCATTCTCTTCAGGTGCTAATGATAAACTGCTCTTGCACTGAATAAATTGCAATGAGATTTGTGTTCCTGTCTATCACCCCATTGTCAGCTTTTAGGGATCAGAGCTTCTGTTCAATTCACCAGACCTGGGTCTTCAACATATTAGGAGCTCAGTATGCTTATTATATAAATGGATACATCTCCAAACAACTGTCTCTTATCTACGACAGTTGTTTCTAGCTATGAAGGCTAACCAGACAATGCTACTTTGACGTGGTTTACACTCTCTGCAGCAGTGCCTCTAATATAACATGGGCATCAAAATATCAGTTCAATACACCCAAATTAGTTGCTCATTATACTCTAATATTAGTTAATTTTTAAATTGTGTTACAGATTTCTAAATTAAAGGGGCTGCCTGCCTGTCAGGCACATCACATTCAATGATTGCCAGCATCAGACATCACCTTTTCCAGCTTTGCCAGACTGAAGGTCATTATCAATTGCTGTTTAATCAGCCGAGTCATGCATATAGACAAAGGTTAACTGAGCATGGACCAATCTGACTTCCTTTGTCATCACAAGACAATTTGTGGCTTAATAAAGCTGCTCTGATTGCACTTAACAACACCTGCTTTAAAACCCAGCCTCATTAATAGCACACTAATGAGTTAGGGATCTTCTGGCAAGGGCAGGATCAAAGACAGATGATTTGCTTTTCGATTAAATGACCTAAATAACATAAAACCAAACCTCTTAGTTTCCTTAGGGAAAGTCTTTTTGGAAAAATTTATGAAAGCTACTGGCATCTTCAGATGGCTAAAAATAAAATAAAGACAGAGAATAATCATCCTTTTGGCAGTTTAAAATTGTGATATGAAACTATAATGAACAATAAATGAAACTGAGCCAAAACAAGTCCTTAATCTTTGAACTCACAAACCAAGACACACAATAGCCACAGAGGAAAAAGCAAAATGATTTAAGACTCATAAAACAAAAAAGAGGATTTTCAGGAATATTTATAGAGCTTGTTGTTGTTGTTGTGAAGTGCCATCAAGCAGGTAGGTTCACACCCACAGTTACCCTGTATAGGGTTTCCTAGGAGCAGCTGGTGAGCTTGAACCACCAACCTAGTGGTTCAAACTGACTTTTCAGTCCAGTGCATTAACTCAAGTGCCACACCAGGACTGCACTTATAGAGGTAGTATATTAATATATAAACTGTCATTTTAGAAGCAGCTTTGTTTCCAAAATAATAAAAGTTATTTTGTCCTTTCACATACACTGGGGCTTGCCATTTGCACTGAGGTTTTGAAATTTAATGTCAACTTACTACATGATGCCAGGCAAGTTGCTTGTGACTCTGAATGAGCCATGAGTTTTGATTCAATACAATCACTGACTGAACTGTGATTGCTGGAAAATATGTAACTTTCTTTTCAGAGTTTTATTTAATATTTCTATCTATACTAGTAATTGTTGCTTACCTGCCTTTGGGGAACAAACAAACAAACAAATACAGCTTGGACATAACCACTGCTGCAAAGGGAGATAGGAGAATAGAACTTGGTGTCAGATCCCAACAAAAGAAAACTAAGGATACTCTTGCCAGTGACCTGAGGTTGCAGTTATTAATGGAATCTATCAAAAGTCCTTTCAGAGATGGAAAAGAACAGCAGTTGAGAGAGAATGATGAAGTCAGGACTGAGAAGCTAAAGTGGACACCCACGTAGGAACAGATCCAATGAGACTAGCTGAGTCACAGCTATAAAAGAAAACAAAGTTCCTTAAACTTTTTTATTATTTGATTTTAATCTTTTGTTTTTACATTCTTTTGCATTTTTAGAAAACTTGCAAAAGCATACAAAAAACTCTTGAATATCCTTTACTAAACTTCCTCAGACATTAACATTTCACTACATTGGCTTGGTCTTTTTTCCTCTCAATCTTTATCTATCTGTCTATAGAAAAGGGAAAGTCAAAAAGTATTGCTATGATGGTTCCCATCCTACTTGAATGGGTTTAAACCAAACAGAATGTCTTTAAACAAGTCTCTGTGATCAGTGGATGGCTACAATTTCTCAGACCAATATATTCCTTAGTCCTATAGTGGTGGTGGGTATGAGCTGTGGAGCCGATTCCGATTTATAGGACCCTGTACAGGGTGTCTGAGGCTGTAGGGTGCTTCTAAAAAGAGGTTAATCAAAATGGTGACTTCCCAAGAGATTCTGGACAAGTTAAATTCAAAGCAGAGAGGTTAACTCAGAAGGTTATGGTGACTGTGTTTTGAGATCCCAAAGACATAATCTTGACTGATTCATTTTTTTTAAGGATACAGGATGACCACAGAAGCTCATTATGAAGAAGTGTTAAGAAAAATGAAAACTGCATTGGTGAAGGAGAGTAGTTTCAAGGAATTGTTTTCCATCATAACAATGCACATACTCATTCTTCGAGGGTGCCAAGGGCTGTCCTTTGAAAATTTGTTTAGGGAATCTTACCCTATCCATCCATTATCCCTGATCTTGCCCCTTCATACTTCTTTTTGCCCCGAAACTCAAAGAAATTTCAAAAAAACACCACTGAGTCCCTCAAGGATGCCAAAAGGCCATTTCAATGTGGTGTAAATCAGAGTGCAGAATTTTGGGAAAGGGTATTAGTACTGTTGTTAAGTGCTGTCAAGTTGGCTCTGACTCATACACCTCTGTATGGTTTCCAAGGAGGGGCTGGTGGATTTGAACTGCTGACTTTGTGGTTAGCAGTCCAGTGTTTATCCTACAGGTGAAGCACTGCCTCCAGAAGTATGTAAAGAAAAAAATAGCTTCACATTTTTGTATGTTTGTTTAATTAAGGTGAATATCTGTGATTTTTTTAATTAATCCTCATAAAAACGAAATAAAAAAATCACTGTCATTGAGTTGCTTCTACCTCATAGTGACTCAGAATAACAGAAAGTTTAATGTGTTGAAAAGCAAAATTGTCACCATGAGGACTAAGAAGTGCCATAATATTTAAAAAATTTTTCTCATATGCATGCAAAAACTAGAAGCTCTGATAGTGTAGTGGTTATGAATCAGGCTGCTAATCTCACGGTCAGCAGTTCACAACTACCAGCTGTGCCACAGGAGAGAGATGAGGCTTTCTGCTCCCATAAAGATTTACAACTTCGGAAACCCTGTACAGGGTCACTATGAGTCGGAACCGACTCCACGACACATAACAACAACAACAACATGCAAAAACTAGGCAACGAATAAGGAAGACTGAAGAAGAATGTATGCATTTGAATTATGGTACTGGTGAAGAATGTTGAATATACCACAGACTGCCATAAGAATGAACACATTTGTCTTGGAAGAAGTACAGCCAGAATGCTCCTTTAAAGCAAGGATGGTAAAGCTTCCAACATACTTTGAATATGTTATCAGGAGAGATCAGTCTCTGAAAGAGGATATCATGCTTGGTTAAGTAGAGGGAAACAAAAAACAAGAAAGCTCAATAAGTTAGGTTGGCACAGTGGCTGCAACAATGGGTATAAACATATCAACCATTGTGAGAATGGCACAGGAAGGGACAATGTATCGTTACCATTCTATAATAGATAGGGTCACTAAGAGTTGGAATCCACTTGACAGCACCTAACAAGAACAACAGAATGGGAATAACCGTAGTACAAATCCTCTAGTGTTGTTATGACATTAAACAACATACACATGGAAAGTTTTTAAAAGAGACTTTAATTTCAGTCAGTATGGCACTCTAAACAATCACGGGGGGGTGGGGGAAATGACAGCATAGCACACATGAAATAAATGCTTATAGAATTAGACTTTTTTTTTTTTTTTTTAATTCCCAGAAACAATGGAAGGGTTTATTGTGGCTCATGAGAGTTATCTTTTTTAAAAAATAAGAACTTTTCGAGTTGTTAAATTATAACAATACTAAATTCTGACATATATACATTTAGAATTCAATAAATATTTTAAACAACGATGATAAAAATTTAAATCTCGGGATTTCCTAATTATTTTATTGATTATACTTTTAACTATACTTCTACAAAGTTAATAGGATAACATCAAGAACATCATACAGGAATAAAGTAAAAGGTCATTAAGAAGACAAGGAAGAAAGAAAAGACCAAAATGGATGTCAAAAGAGGCTCTGAAAAAAAACACAAAAGAGACTCTGAAACTTGCTCTCCAGTATAGAGTGCTAAAGGAAATGGAAGAGATGAAGAGGTAAAACAGCAGAACAGAAAATATCAAAGGACAGCTCAAGATGAAAAAGTTAACTATTATAATGAAATGTGCCAAGAGGTGGAGTTAGAAAACCAAAATGGAAAGAAAAAATTTGATTGGGTCCATGATCAGTACTCATGGAAGCAGCAGTCAAGAAATCGAATGACTTATTGCATTATGTAAGTCTGTTGCACAAGATCTCTTTAAAGTGTTCAAAAGCAAAGAAGTCAGTTTGAGAACTAAGGTGCACCTGACCCAAGCCATCATGTTTTCAATGACTTCATACGTACGTGAAAGTTAGACAATGAATTAGGAAGACTGAAGAAGAATCAATGAATTTGAATCATGGTGTTTTGAATAATATTGAATATACTATGGATTGTCAGAAGAATGAATAAATCTCTCATTAAAGAAGTACAGCTAGAATGGTACTTAGAAGTGAGTATGAGTAGACTTAGTTTCACATACTTTGGGATTAGTCTCTGGAGAAAATATCATACTTGGTAAAGTATAGCATCAGAAACAAAGATGAAGCCCCTCAAGGAGATCAATCTTCACAATAATTTTAACAACGGGCTAAAATATGGCAACAGTTGTGAGAATGGCATTAGACCAAGCAGTGTTTCATTCTATTCATAGGATTACTTTGAGACAGAACAGACTCGATGGCAGAGAACAGCAACAATATATTTGTGTGGTGGAAATACTGTATATTGGTGTGCTATTTCACATATCCTTCCAACTTTGGACTCAGTACGTCATGTTGTTAACTTTAAATCAACTGTGATGAGAGTATTTACATCATGAAAATCAGAAAGTTCTACAAATCAGGGTTTTTGTTTAAACAGCTCGTCTTTTAAACGTTTATATAGTACATCACTGATACTTTAACTACTTGCCATTAGCAACTTGAGAATAGAACCATTGCTAATCTTATTTTTGAATAACCTACAGTATGTGTGCAATGTCTAATCTAATGCACAAAGTAATCCACTGGTGAGTTTAAATAACAACAAAAGGAAAGAAAAACTTCCAGTGTCTGGACAACCCATCAAGATTCTAACTTAATTAGTTTGGCTAGGGTCTAGGAATCAACATTGTGTTTTAAAAGCTTTCTGATGTTTGTTATTGTTGTTGTTAAGTGCCATTGAGTCAGTGCCAACCCATAGCGACCCTATATAGGGTTTCCAAAGAGCAGCTGCTGAGCTTGAACCGCCGTCCGTGCAGTTCAAACAGCTTTGCAGTCTGGTGCATTAACCCACAGCGCCACACCAAGACTCCTGTTTGTAATATGTATTAAATAGAAAACACTGGACTAAATATCACCTTGAAACCCTGAGGCATTAAGTAAATAATTGTTGAATAAAATAATACGTTTAAAACATTAAGTTTAAGAATAAAATATGAGTTTTAATACTGCAACGAAGTATACAAGTATGTTATATAAGTTCAATTAATAGAATTAACCATACAAGGCATTGCTGCTATTGTTAAATGCCATCAAGTTGATTCAGACTCACAGTGACCCTTTGTACGGTTTCTAAGGAGCATCTGATGGGTTTGAAATGCCAACCCTACTGTGAACAGTCGGAGTGTTTCTCCTACAGTACCACACCAGAACTCCATAGAAGCCGTGTTGCTGTTATTGTTAAGTGCAGTCGAGTCTGTTCCAACTCATAGCAACCCAGTATAGGACTTCTAAGGAGCAGCTGGTGGGTACCAACTGTGGAGCATGTGGCTCAAACTGACCTTACAGTCCAGCACATTATCCTGTAGCACCGTACCAGGAGAAGTCACAGTATATGATATATCAGACATGTTGTCGTTAAGTTCCATCGAGCTGGTTCCGACCCATAGCAACACTGTATAGGGTTTCCGAAGAACAGCTGGTGAGATTGAGTCATACTAATTCACATTATTTTCTCTTTTGAAAGGATTAACTCTGACTATGTATCATGTATTTTTCAGATGGAAACATTGACTACAGGTATTCCCTTATCTGATATGTCAATGCCAAAAAGTTTTCCTAGTTTGTGGGCTCTCTTATTACTATTTTGGTGAAATTTTAAATGTGCATGCATATTTAATTTTCAGGAGGTTCCAGTTATCTATTTTATCTTCCACTGTTTGTGTGTTTTTAGTAATGCTTGACATTATATTTCTGCCACGTATTCCCCTAAATTTGTCCTTATTTTTAAATTGATGGTCTTTGTAGTTCTAGGCTTTTCTTCATACATTTAGTCCTTTAATCCAAATTGTTTGTTTTTGTGCATGTTGTGAGATATAGGTCTATTTTTATTCTTCTGCAAATAAATTTCCAGTTTTGTCTACACTATTTTTTGAAGAGACTATTTCTTCCTCATTAATGTGTTTTGGCCCTCTTTCAAAGATCAGCTGACTATATGTGAATGGATTTACTTCTGAGTTCTCAATTTTGTTTCATTGATCTATGTATCTTTCATTCTACCAGTACCAGGATGTTTTGACCACTGTGGTTGTATAATAAATTTTGAGATCAGGAAATGAGAGGTCTCCAATTTTGTTCTTCTTAAGCAATTCTTAACTTATATTTCCTTTCAATAAAAATTTAGTGATCACTGAGTAGTATCCAATCTGTCTAGGTGGGGCTGATGAAAGGAAATGCAGATCGGTCTCTTGTGATACAATAGTGAATAATCGTTATCAGAACTGATTGTGAGGGTTGGAAATGCAAAGGTAGACCTTTTGTAACAAGGAGGGGAATGATTAACTTTGCAGTCTAAGAGTGGAGGTCCCTGGGAACATCAAAGGAGAAGAGCAGAGAGTGGGACTCTACCCAGAGAAGCAGTGATGCCTGAGATGGAGGCAGAGATGATGATGTGGAGATGTAATGCAACTGGGGACTTTAGACCCAGAGAGGGAGAGGGGCTGTGTGCTGAGGACCAGGAGGCAGGCTTGCAGAGTATATCCTTTGGTTAGTTGATGATGCATGCAGGGTATTGTAACCATGGCAATGAAATAAGATAGGATGAATGTAAAACTAATGTTCTCCCATGTAAACTATTACATAATTCACAATAAAACAGAAAAAAAAAGTTAATGATCAGTTTTTCCATCTCTTCAAAGAACGATGTTGGAATATGCATTAGGATTGTGTTATCTCTATAGATAGATATGGGTAGTGTTAAAATTTTCACAATGTTAAAGCTTCCCATCCATGAGTATGGTATATTATTTTATTTTTGTAAATATCCTTAGGTTTCTTGTAGTAATGTTTTTTGTTTTTTTTTTTTTGTAAATATCCTTAGGTTTCTCATAGTAATGTTTCGTAGTTTTCTTTTGTTTCTCTGGTTAGATTTATTCCCAAGTATTTCATTTTATAGTTGGCTATTTTTCCTAATTTCCATTCAGAGCTCTCTTTATTAGTTTGGAAAAATCTGACTGAATTTTATATATTGATCTTACCCCCTGACATTTTGCTTAATCTTTCATTGAGTTCCAATAATTTGCTGTCTGAGTCTTTGGGATTTTCTATGAATAGGATCATATCATCTACAAATAAAGAAATTTTTACTTCTTTCTTGCCAATTTGTTGTTGTTAACTGCCGTCAAGTCTATTTGGATACCTTTAGTTTGAATTTCTTGCCTTACAGCTCTGACTAAGACTTCTGACACAATTTTGAATACAGAAGTAATGTTGACTGTTGGATTTGTACATATAATCTTAAGTATGTTGAGGAATTTCCCTTCTATTCCTACATTGTTCAGTGTTTTTATCAGTAAAGGATGTTGGATTTTGTCAAATGCTTTTTCTACATCAATTGATATGATCATTTGATTCTTTTCCTTTGTTTTACTTATACGGTGTATTACATTGATTGTTTTTGTAATATTGAACCAACCTTGTCCCTGGAATGAATTCCACTTGGTAATGGTGTATTAATTTTTGATATGCTGTTGAATTCTATTGGATATAATTTTGTTGAGAATTTTTGAATCAATGTTCATGAGGGATATTGGTCTATAATTTTCTTTTATAGTGATATCTTTGCCTGGTTTTAGTATGAGGGTTATGCTTGCTTCATAAAATGCATTTGGGAGTTTTCCATCCTTTTCTATGTCTTAGAATAATTTGAGTAAAATTGATGCCAACTCTTCTCTGAATGCTTGGTAAAATTCACCAAAAAAGCAGTCTAGATTTGAACTTCTTCTGTTGGGAGTTTTAAAATTACCTGATCAATTTCTTCTTTTATTATATGTCTGTTCAAATTTTCTACTTCACTCTGTTTAGGTAGTCCATGTTTTTCTAAAGTGTACCCATCTCTTGTAGAGTTCTGAATTTCTTGGAGGATAATTATTTGTTGTATTCTATTATTATCATTTTTATTTCCATTGATTCTGTTGTAATGTCACCTAAATAGTTTCCTACAAATGTTACTTACATCTTCTTTTCTTTTGTTATATTTGCAATGATTTGCCAATTTTATTACTTTTTTCAAAGAGCCAACTTCTTGCTGATTCTTTTGATCGCTTTTCTATTTTCTAATTTATTTATTTCTGCTCTACTCTTTATTGCTTGTTTTATTCTGGTGACTGTATGCTTGATTGTTGGTCTTCTTCTAATTGTTGGAGATGTGTTAATGTGTTGATTTTGGTTCTTTCTTTCTTTCTTTTTTTTTGGATGTGTGCATTTATTACTATAAATTGTGCTCTAAGCACTGCTTTTGCTTATGTCCCAAAGGTTTGATATGTTGTATTTTTATTCTCATTTGAGTCAAGGACTTTTTCTTTTTCTTTTATTGTCCTATTACCCAGTAACTTTTCAACAGGGTATTATTCAATTTCCATGTATTTATTTTGTTTTCTTGATCTTCCTAATGTTGATCTCTAATTTTATAACACTGTGATTGGAAAAGAAACTTTGTAGTATTTTGATGTTTTTTAATTTATTGAGGCTTGCTTTGTGACCTAATATATGGTCTGTTCTGGAAACTGTTTCATGTTCATTAGGAAAGAATGTACATTGTGCTATTGTTGGGTTGAGTGTTCTATGATTTATTAATTCTCCTGCAGTTTAAATCAGTTTATTTTATTTGGAAATCTACTTGACTAACTTGACCCTTGCAAGTTCTGTCACTATACTTCTCTTTCTTTTTGCTTTGTACTTGTCTTCATTGTAAATTGATATCTATAATTCCCTATTTTCAGCCTTGTTGGTTTGTTTTACTTTTGATACTTTCATATCTGGATTGAATTCTGGGTGGTGTTACTGTGTATGTCAGTCTCCAGGTGTTGTCTACTGTTGTTGGTTCTCAGTTCAGTTGAGTGTCTTTTGTATTCTTATAAATATGGCCTGGTTTTTACAAATTCCTTCATTTCTGTTTATCTGGAAGTATTTTAATTTTTCCATCATATTTGAGGGACAATTTTATGTATATGATTCTTGGTTGATGGTTTTTTCTTTTAGAGTTTTGTATTATAGCTTCCCATTGCCTTCTTGTTTACATAGTTTCTACTGAGAAATCAGAGCCTAAACTTATTGGGTCTCCTTTGTAGGTAACTTTTGTTTTTCCCAAGCTGCTTTCAGGATTCTTTCCTTTTCTTTGATTTTGAAGAGTTTGTTTTTTGGTGATTTCTTTTGGGGCCCATCCTGTTTGGGGTTCATTCGGAGATGAAATGGTAACACTGAACCCTAGATGGAATTCCTGTAGAGATAGGTGTCATTTGTTCTACTCACCAAATCTGGAAGTAGTTCATGCAGACCCCAAAGTAGCTGGGGGATCAGGGTATTTCCATCCCAGAGGACAACCAATTGTGAGTTGTCCTATTAGTCTAGGGCTACCCTGAACCTACTCTGCAGGTCTGGAACAGGTCACAACTGATCCAGGTGCCACAGTTGGTGCTGCTAACTCCTCACACACTTTGATGAAAATTCTAAAACCCAGAGAGTAGGAGCTTCCTTGGGAATATATGTGGCTGTTGGCTAGCCATACCTCTGGTCACCAGGGTAAAGCGGGTACAAGAATAAATAAATTTCCCAGTCTTCTTTCCACCAATAAGCAGTATGCCTTTGTGCCTTCAAGGTCATCTGTAAAAGTTCAAGAAGATCATGCCATGGCTGGTCAGCTGGTACCTATCTCTTTTCTTTCTTTTTTTTTATTCCCCCTATGTATTTGTTCATCTGCTTCTGAGGGCTAGTCCAGCTCTATAGATTTGGAGTAGAGCCTGATTGAATGGGGTTAAAGTGGAATACCCCCCTTCCTTTAATGGGGTCACAACTGATGCCTTTTTCTCCATGCAGCTCTGACTACTAGAAGAGTGGGGGAGTTTCCCTGGTGTTGTTTATAGGTGGGGACTGGCCTCACCTCTGGTTACCAGGGAAATGTGGGGAACAAGAAAAATCATACCTTTATCTTGTGAGCCACAGGTATGTTTCTGGAATGAAAACGTGTTTTCTTGTCTCTGAAGTTGCTCACAAAGGCTCAAGATGACTGCACAGCATCTGCTCAGCTGGCATGATCAGTAGGCTCTCCTTTCTGTGCTTCATCTGCTTAGTTTTCTCTCTAGTAAGCATCCAATCCACGCTCTAGCAATTCATCTGAAACTCAGAGTTCCAACAGTATCATCTGCATCTGTTTTCATTTGGTTTCCCAGTGCTGCAGGATACTGTGCTGGACTGCAAGGTTGGTTTGAACCAAAAGCTTGACAGTTCAAACTCACCAGCCACTTCTCATAAAACCCTAAACAGAGTCGCTATGAGTCAGAACCCACTCGACAGCACTTGACAACAACACCAATCTTTATTGTAGAGTATCCGTACAGCCTTCCTTTCTACTCTGCCATTTTGCTGCCTCACTTAAGGAAAAGATCACTATAGATTTTTCAATGTCAATTTGAAAATAAAATGACTCTCTACTTTTCCCTTGGAAATAGAATAACTGTATTTTAAGTTTAACCGTGACTCCAGAATTAACTCATTGATATACCAAAAATTTCATAATAAGTGCAATTTAATATTTGCTGCTGTTATGTGCCATTGAGTTGGTTCTGATCCATAGTGACACTGTATAGAGTTTAAAAGAAGTGGCTGGTGAGGTTGAACTGCCAACCTTGCTGTTCAAACTAACATTGTATTCCAGTGTATTAACCAACAGTACCACACCAGTATAGCTGAAATAAAAGGAAAAGAATTGCTGATTTATTTCCCACCAGTATCAGTTTGATCTACTGAAAGATAACATCAAATAACACCAGTAAAATGATAATACTCATATGTATATGTAGCTGACTATACATACTATATTTTGAAAGTTCCACCTGTAAAATAATAAACTTGAAAAATTGTCTAGAAGAAAAAAGAAAATCTGTACCCTCTGTTCCAAAAAACAACAACAACAAAAAAAACATAGTGTGTAAAGATCTAGAAAATAAAGGAAACCCATAGAAATGGGGATGACATCTGAAGTTTTTGAGTGTGTGTGTGACCATTTCATGCTAGAATTGTCATGTGTTAAAAAATAATAAAAAAACTGAAATTTAAGATTTATTATGAGCAGTAATTCTATATGCCTATAGGAACCGACTCGACGGCACTTAACAACAACAACATAGGAGCTCTGGTAGTGTAGTGGTTACGAATCGAACTTTGACCCTCAAGGTCAGCGGTTCGGAACTACCAGCTGTTCTGCGTGAGAAAGATGAGGCTTTCTGCTTCCGTAAAGATTTACAGCCTCGGAAACCATGTACAGGGTCACTATGAGTTGGAACCACTCCATGCTACATAACCAACCAACCAACCAATAGAGAGATCATTCTGATTCCCAGAAAAAAAGGTATATAAACAAATGCCTTGATGTAGTCTACTTTCAATGAAGCTTATAAAAAGAAGAGGAAGGAAAAGTGTAGAGAGTACCACCACCAAATTGATGTGAGTCTATTGTTGCTGCCATTGTGTCAGTCCATCTCATTGGGGCTCTTCCTCTTTTTGTTAACCATCCTACTTTACCAAACATTATGTCTTTATCCAAGGACTGAGCCTTCCTAATAACATGTCCTAAGTATGAGAGGTGAAGTCTTGCTATCCTGGCTTCCAAGGAGCATTCTGCTGCACTTCTTCCAAGACAGGTTTATTTGTTCTTCTGGCAGTCTATAATGTTTTTAATATTTTTCTCCAATACCATAATGCAAATGCATCAATTCTTCTATGGTCTTCCTAATTCACTGTTCAACTTTAATATGCTTATCAGGCAATTAAAAATATCTTGACTTGGGTCAGGTACACCTTAGTCCTCAAACTGATATATAAATTAGTGTATAAAAGGCACAAGGTAACTTTAAAAAAATATTTTTACTATTTTATTGAATTATTGATAAAAGTTTACATGCAAATTATGTTCCCATTTAGCAATTTCTATTCATATTGTTCAGGACATTGTGTACACTTTCCACATTTTGTTAACAGTCTCATTAATTCCATTTAGATTGTTCTGATGTCATTAATCCAGCTTCCCTGACCTCCCCTGATCTTTTCATCTTTGTTTTAGGGTAAATGTTGACTGTTTGATCTCCCACAGTTAATGAAGGTGATGCTATTTTTTGGAGACCACTGTTTTCATGGGTAATATTTATATTCTATGTAGAATATATGTTTTATATAGCATATTACCCATGAAAACAGTGGTCTTCCTGGTGTGGCATTATAGGATAAGCATGAGATCACAAGAATGGTTTGAACCACAAAGTCGGTGGTTCAAACTCAACCTGCTCTCCTCAGAAAGTTTATACAGGGTCACTGTGAGTCAGAACTGACTTGATGGCAATCAACTACAAGATTCTGTATTTTATGAGTCAATCTATTACTTAGCTTAGTTTCAGGGTAATGGTTTCATAAGTTCCTCTAGTCTACACTCGTTTTGTCAGTCTGGCCTTTGTTTGTTTAAGAATTAAGAGGTTTTATTCCTATAAAATTCTATATGAGACCATCTATTGTGTCTCTAGTCAGAATTGTCAGTAGTGATTGCCAGGAACCATCTAGTTCTCCAGGTCTTTGCGTAGGTGAGGCTGTGGAAGGTCACAGCTTTTTTAAATTCCTACATATAAAAATGTAAGTTACATTTTTAAAAAGCATACATTAGCAATAGCATCAAAATTTAATATTTTGACAACAAAACTAACAAAAGTTTGGCAAAACATCTGCATACAAAGCCACAAATTATTAAGAGAAATGAATGAAAACCTCAATAAAAGGAAAACTATATGATTAAAATACTGAATGATTGAATATTTAATACATCACTTGGAAAACTGTTTGGCATTTTCTATGAAGGATGACACAAATTTTGTTCCTAGGTAAACAGTTTATGCATGAACACACACAAAATAAAATTCATAACAACATTATTTGAAATAGTTTCCAAGAGGAAACAACAGCAATACATATTGGCATCAGAATAATTGAGTATAAATATTTTTATTTATGTATCAGAATAACACAAAGCAATGAAAATGATTTTCAAAATACAGTATAAAGCAATAACTATGTTGCTGGAAGATTGATGAAAACAAGCCAGATACTTCAAAAAATATATTTTATGATTCAGTTTGTATAAAGTATAAAAGCAGAAACATCTCATCTATGGTATTAGAAGTCAGGATAGAGGCTACCCTTGTGACTGTGGAAGAGAGCATACACTGGGAGGGGCCTGCTAGTTTCCTCTGAGACGCTGATTATGCTGTGTTTTGACATGAATCATGGTTACATGGACATGCTTATTTGCAATAGATCATTAAACTGTGCCTGAATTATTCCTTCTGTTTTCTTTCATTTATTTTTTCCCTACCGCTTTATTATTGCAAATATATACATATATAAAACATAGCATTTGCAAATTGAACAGTTTTTTGGAGCTTAATTTAGTAATATCAGTTACATTAATCATTTTGTTCAACTAGCATCCATAATTATTGCCAAATGATTTCTTCTGTTTTCTATGTGTATATTACATTCAGTAAGAATATTTGAAGTAAACAAAAATGTGTTGTTGTTGTTGTTGTTGTTGTTAGGTGCCATCAAGTAGGTACTGACCTACAGAGACCTTATGTGCAGCAGAATGAAACATTGCCCGATCCTGGGCCAACCTCACCACTGTTGCCATACTTGAGTTCATCGATGCCCCATTTGGCCAATCCATCTCGTTGGGGGTCTTCCTCTTTTTCCCTGACCCTACAACTTACCAAACATGATATCCTTCTCCAGTGACTGGTCCCTTCTGACAATATGTCTGAAGTATGAGAGATGAAATTTGGCTATCTTGGCTGCCAAGGAGCACTCTGGCTGCACTTCTTCCAAAACGGATCTATTGGTTCTTTTGGCAGCCCATGGCACTTTCAGTATTCTCCTTCAACACCATAACTCAAAAGCATCAATTCTTCTACAGTCTTCCTTATTCACTGTCCAGCTTTCGCATGCATATGAGGTTATTGAAAATACCATGGCTT
>NW_006408530.1:9385443-9392250 GCF_000296735.1 Chrysochloris asiatica
TAGTCACTAGAATGGAGGTGCGCAGACAGCGAGAGATCAATGAACAGATACCAAAAAAAAAAAAAAAAGAATGTCTACATCTGTATCTCCACAGTTCTGTCAGATGTTCATGGCTGTTCTGATCCTTAACCCACTTGGTCTCTCCTAATATGGCTGTTTTGGGAGCAGCTGAGTGTCTTGAATTATAAAGTAATTAATTTCTTGATTCTGCTAGCTGTAAGCCTTCCAAGCTTCTAAATATTCCGTTATATCTGGTTCAAAGTTCTAGGACCATCCCCTGAGCTTTCTTGGTCTGGTATTCTGTGTTATTGCTGACGGAGCTCCTCACTGCATGTCTACTTGATTACCATCTTTTTTTTACAAGGTGGTAGTTGTTGTTGTGTGCCATCAAGTCAAGTCTGACCCATAGTGAACCTGTATAGGGTTTCTGAGGAGCAGCTGGTGAGCTTGAACTGCCGACCTTGCAGTTCAAACTGACCCCGCAGTACAGCACATTAACCTGCAGCACCATTATTTAAAATAGAAGAAATTATTTATTCTAATTAGAATAAATAATTAACTGTCAACACATTTTAAAACCAATAACTCTAAAATTAAATGTAAAATAAATGGATATTGCAAATTTCTTTGAGATGATTGAAGTTAAGTCTATGTCTTATCAAAACTATGTTATTGTTGTTAAGTGTGGTCGAGTCAGTTCCAACCAATATCTGTGTAGGTTACTGAGGAGCAGCTGGTAAGCTTGAACCGTGGAACTTGCAGTTCAAATGGCTTTCTAGTCTGGCACATTAACCCACAGTGCCACACCAGCACTCTTGTAAAAACTATGGAGACAGCTAAAACCTTACTTAGAGGAATGTTCATAGTTATCCAATTATGATAATTAAGCAATGATTATATAAAAATAATTTAATTGTTCGATTTGGTAAATTCTCCTAAGAAACACTATACAGGGTCGTGATGAGTTGTAACCATCTCTATGACACTTAACAACAACAATAATAAGATAAACAGAAAAAAAAAATAAAATAGAACTGATAAAGACAGTACAGAAATCAATGAGTTTGGATTAAAAAAAAATGGACTAAAACTAAAATGTATTAATTATAAATCAGATTGAGTTAAATCAGTTAAATAAATAAAAAACTAAATTGTTAAATATAATCAAGTCAGTTTTGTAGAGCAGCTGGTGAGCTGGAATTGCTGACCCTGAGGTCGAAACCAACCTGTTTACAGTCCAGCACATTAACCCACAGTACAATTTGTTGTTTTTGTTGTTGTTAAGCGCCATTGAGTAATTCCAACCCATAGCAACTCTGTACAGGGTTTCCAAGGAGTGACAGGTGAACTTGAACCACCGATTTTGCAGTTCAGCACATTAAGTTACAGCGCCACACCAGTACTCCCCGCAACACAATAGGAACTTTTCAATACCAACAATTTTAGAAAATATTAAGTACTGCCTCCCCCTTGGGATAAATTTGCATAGCTGAAAGTATAAGATGTTTGTATATTAGTTACTGATGATTTATTGCATAATTTCTATTTTGGGATAAATACTATACTAGAATAACCACATGGTGATATGCTTGATTCCTTGAGATCAGCCATTCAGACAACTAAAAAAAATTTAAAACAAAATACAAATGAATATTATCCTGGTTAATCCAAAGAAGACATTTAAAATATATTAAACTGCCACTAACAGAACTGTGTTGTTGCTGTTAAGTGCATTGGAGGTGCTTCTAACTCATAATGACCCTGTACAGGATTTCTGAATAGAAGCTAGTCGGTTTGAACTGCTGACCTTGTGGTTTGCAGTCCAGTACTAATCCAAGAGTGCCACACCAGATATAGGGTTTGTGAAAGACTATTGGACTCATTGGCTACAGTGTTATGGTATATAAACCAGTCAAGATAAAAACAAAATAAAAAATAATGGTGTGCGCAGATGTTTTGCTGAGCCAGAAACATAATCATTTTCTCTCTCGAAGTGTGAGTTTGTGTGTTTGGTGGTGTTGGATCTGTGTATATTAAACAAAGACTTCATTTAAGAGAGTGAGATGAGAGCTCCTTTTATCTCTGTGAAAGCACTGGCAGTTCTTCCACTTGAGACTAAAATTTAGTTTGTGATGAAAAGCCAAGTGAATGTATCTTTTTATTCAGCCTCTTTTATGTATATGAGGGTCATGCTGTCAATCTTGCTGCTTTGCCAAATCCCTAGTGCTTTTAGCTATGTATTTCAATCAAATGACCATTTAGCTTGGGCATTTCACCAAAGTACTAAAACTTTTGGGCATTGGATCAACTAACAGAAAACTTGATTATAACTGCAGACACATTGTCTAAACAAACATCTGTGACTCAAGAAATCAATCAGCTCTTAGAAAAATAAATTTTTCTTGATTAACAATAATCCAACCCTTATATGCACATATGCACACACATACAACCAAAGTTTTAATATGTAAGCAAAAACTTAAAAAGCAGGAAAAGAGAGAAAGGAAAAGTGTTCATGTAATACTTTCAGTTTATTAAATTATAAAAGCATTGAAAACATCAAGAATTAAGTTAATTCTTAATTAACCAATCTTGGCTAAGATGTTGTTGTTAGGTGGCATGTAGTTGGTTCCAACTCATAGTGACCCTATGTACAATGAAACAAAATAGTGCCCAGTCCAGTGCCATCCTCACAATTGCCATGTTTGAGCCCATTATTGTTTCCATGGTGTCCATCATCTCATCTCCTT
The DNA here is from genome assembly GCF_000296735.1 of Chrysochloris asiatica. Classification (NCBI taxonomy): domain Eukaryota; kingdom Metazoa; phylum Chordata; class Mammalia; order Afrosoricida; family Chrysochloridae; genus Chrysochloris; species Chrysochloris asiatica. Next base: position 9,388,194 of record NW_006408530.1, read on the forward strand.
TTTTTTCTGGCCCTTCAGTTTACCAAGCATGATATCCTACTTCATAATTGGTCCTTCTTAACAACATGTCTAAAGTATAAGAGATGAAGTCTCCTAATCTCACTTCTAAGTAGCATTCTGGCTTTACTTCCTCCAAGACAGTTTTGTTTGTTCATCTGGCAGTCCATGGTACATTTCAATATTCTTCATTAAACTCATAATTCAAATGGATTGATTTTTTCTTATTCATTGTCCAACTTTCATATGTGTATGAGGTGATTGAAACTACCATGACTTGGTTCAGACATGCCTTAATTTTCAAACTGATGTCTTTGTCTTTGAACATTTTTAAAAAAAGTCTTTTGCAGCAGGTTTGTCTAATGCAATATATCATTTGATTTCTTGACTGTTCCTTCCATGAGCATTAATTATGGAATCAAGCAAAATGAAGTTTTTGACAACTTCAAACTTTTCTTCATGTGCTATTATTAAGTGCTGTTGAGTCGATTCTGACTCTTTGTCACCTTGTAAAGGGTTTCTGAGGAGCAGTTGGGAGGTTTAAACTTCCAAACTTGTAATTAGTAGTCCAAGGCTTATCCTGCAGCATCATCACACCAGGACACCTTCAAAATTATAACATCAGGTTTGGATTTTTTCTTTAGTTCTTTCTACTAAATGCTGAGCAGGTGCTTTCCTTTTGGTGTTCTAACTCCAGGTCTTTGCACATTTCATTATAATACTTTACTTCATCTTCCAAAGCTGCTTTTTGAAAGTTTCTGTTCAACTCTTACTTCATAATTTCATTCTTTCACTCTAGCTTCTCAATGCTCAAAAGCAAGTTTCAGAGTCTCTTCAGACATTCATTTCGGTCTTTCTTTCTTGTCTTTTTAATGACCTTTTACTTTCTTCGTGCACAATGTTCTTGATGTCATTCCACAATTCTGCTGGCCTTCAGTCATTAGTGTCTAATGTATCAAATCTATCATTTAAATGGTCTATAAATTCAGGTGAAATGTACTTAAGATCATATTTTGACTTTTAAGAAGTTTTTTTAGTTTTCTTTGTCTTTATTATGAACTTACATAGAAGGAACCAATTTTAGGTCCACAGTCTGTCTCTGGTCTTGATTTGGTTGATGATATTGACCATTTGAATTGTCTCTTCCCACAGTTGTAGTTAGCTTGATTCCTGTGTACTTCATTTTGTGAGGTCCACATGGATAGTCCTTGGCTTAAGTAGTTGAAAAATGTATTTACAATAAGTAAGTCATTGATCTTACAAAATCCTATCACGTTATCCCCAGCATTGTTTCTATCACAAAAGTCATATTTTTCTATTCAATTCTTAGATTCATGTCAGATGGATCTTGGCTGAAAGCAGAGAATACCAGAAAGATGTTTACCTATGCTTTATTGATTATATGCAAAGGCTTTCAATTGTGTGTATCATAAAATGCTATGGAAAATATTTCAAAGATTGAGTGTTCTGGAACACTTAATTTTGCTCATGAGGAGCCAATACATAGACTAAAAGGTAGTTGTTCAAACAGAACAAGGGAACACCAAATGGTTTAAAATCAGAAACTGTGTGTGCCATGGTGTATTCTTCCACCATACTTATTCAATGTGTATGAGCACATAATTCGAGAAGCTGGATTATATGAAGAAAAATGTGGCATCAGGATTGGAGAAAAACTCATTAACAACCTGCAATATGCAGTTGATACAGCCTTGCTTGCTGAAAATGAAGAGGATTTAAAACATTTATTGATGAAGATCAAAGAGCACAGCCTTCAGTATGGGTTGCATCTCAAGGTAAAGAAAACAGAAATCCTCATCATGAGACCAATAACTGGCATCTATGTATGTGGAGCAAATAACCTGAGAAGCTGGGTTATATGAAGAAAAACGTGGCATCAAAATTGGAGGAAGATTCATTAACAACCTGTGATAGGTAGATGATACAACCTTGCTTGCTGAAAAGTGAAGAGGACTTAAAATATTTACTGATGAAGATCAAAGACCACAGCTTTTGGTATAGATTGCATCTCAATGTCAAGAAAACAAAAATCCTTACCACTGGACCAATAAACAACATTCTTATCAATGGAGAAAAGGTTGAAGTTGTCAAGGACTTCATTCTTCTTGGATCAACTATCAACACTCATGGAAGTAACAGTCAAGAAATCAACATATCGCATTAGGCAAATCTGTTGCACAAGAACTTTTGAAAGTGTTGAACAATGATGTCAACTTGAGGACTAAGGTGTGCCTGACCCAAACCATGGTATTTACAATAACCTCATATGCATGTTAAAGTTGGACAGTGAATATGGACAACCATATAAAAACTGATGAATTTGAGTTATGGTTTTAGAGGACATTATTGAAAGTACCATGAGTTGCCAAAATAACCAACAGATCTGTGTTGGAAGAAGTACAGAGTGTACCTTGGAAGCCAGGATGGCCAGACTTCGTCTCTCATACATTGGACATATTGTTAGGAGGGACCAGTCACATGAGAAGGATATCATGTTTGGTAAAATGGAGAGTTGGAAAAAAAGGAGAAAGACCCCCAGCGAGATGGATTGGTACAGTGGCAGCAACAGTGGGTTCAGGTATAGCAACAATTGTGAGATTGGCTCAGGACCAGGCTGTGTTTTGTTCTATTGTGCATAGGGTCACCATGAGTCAGTGTCAACTCGATGGCACCTAACAACTATAACATGTTTTTACAACTACTAATTGTTTATCTTTTTCCAATTTTCACTATTCAATCATCATAAATTATCAGTGCATCTTGACTGTCTGGTTGATCAATTTTAGACTGAAAAAGTTGGTACATCTTCAATCTCATTATCTTTGGCTTTTTTGGTTGGTGTGTACATTTTAATAATAGTGGTATTATCTGGTCTGTCATGTAGGCATATGGCTATTATTCTTTCGCAGAGAACACTGTACTTCGAGACAGATCTTGAAATGCTCTTTATGATGATGAATGCAATTCCATTCCTCTTCAATTTATCATTCCTGGCATAGTAAACCATATGTTTGTCTCATTCAAAATTGCCTTATAGGTCCATTTCTTCTCATGAATGCTTAGGATATCAATATTTAGGCATTTCATTTCAATTTTGATGATGTTCAATTTTCTTAGATTCAGATTTTGTACATTCCATGTTCTGATCATTAATTGATGTTTGCAGCTGTTTCTTTTCAATTTAAGATGTGCTTCATCAGCAAGTGAAGGTCCTGAAAGCTATGCTCCAGCCATGTCATTAAGGTCAACTGTACATTGAGGAGGAGGAGGCATTGCCCCAGTTGCAGATTGAGTGCCTTGGTATGGTGCTGTGGGTAAATGCACTAGACTGCCAAGCCGTTTGAACTGCAAAGTCGCAGTTCAAGCTCACCAGCTGTTCCTTAGAAACCCTATCCAGGGTCACTATGGGTCAGAACCGACTCAATAGCACTTAACAACAACAAAATCTAACCTGAAGGGCTCATCTTCTGAGACTACATTAAACAATGTTATTCTGATATACTTTATGTAAGGTTTTCTGTGACAAACCATTCAGAAGTTATCCATCTTTCCTTCTTCCTAGTCTGTCTTAGCCTGGAAACTGCTGAAACCTGTCCACCATGTGTGGCCCTGTTAGTATTTAACACACTGGTGGCATAGCTTTCAGTGTCAAAGCAACACACAAGCCAACACACAAGCTAGCATAGTAAAGCAAACTGACAAACGTGGTGATTAAGATAGGATGCAAAAAACTGAAGGACAAAATTTTAAAAGACTGGATTTTCTTCTTGTAATCAAACAAAAGATAGAGTCAAGAATTTAGCTTTTCTTGTAATTCCTTGTTATATACACTAACATTTTCTGAGGTTCATACTAATAATTTTGAAATTGTGCATAACTTCAAAAGTAAGACATTTTTAGTACATTGTGTTGAAAAATTCCAATATATTAACAATTAGTTTCAGCTTGGTCATAAATCATCATTTGGATTATTGATTAGGAAAATGCTTATAAAGCAAAGTAAGTTTTAGTGATCTTGGAGTTCTGTTGTTGTTGTTGT
>NW_006408530.1:9392350-9394394 GCF_000296735.1 Chrysochloris asiatica
GATTTCTTGACTGCTGCTTCCATGAGTGTTCATAGTTGATCCAAGAAGAATGAAGTCCTTAACAACTTCAATCTTTTCTCTGTTGATAAGAATGTTGTTTATTGGTCCAGTGGTGAGGATTTTTGTTTTCTTTACAATGAGATGTAATCCATGGTGAAGGCTGTGCTCTTTGATCTTCATCAATAAATGTTTAAAATCCTCTTCACTTTCAGCAAGCAAGGATGTATCATCTGCATGTCGCAGACTGTTAATGAGTCTTCCTCCAATCCTGATGCCATGTTTTGCTTCATATAACCCAGCTTGTCAGATTATTTGCTCAGCATGCAGGTTGAATAAGTATGGTGAAAGAATACAAACTCGTTGCACACCTTTCATAATTTTAATCCATTCAGTGTTCCCATGTTCTGTTCAAACAACTGCTTCTTGATCCAGGTACAGATTCCTCATGAGTACAATTAAGTATTCCGGAATACGCATACTTCAAAATGTTGTCCATAGTTTGTCATGATCCACACAATCGAAAGCCTGTGTGTGGTCAATAAAGTACAGGTAAACATCTTTCTGATATTCTCTGCTTTCAGCCAAGATACATCAGACATCAGCAATGATATCCCTCGTTCCCATGGTCTCTTCTGAATCCAGCTTGAACTTCTGGAAGTTCTCTGTCAATGTATAATTGTAGCCTTTTCTGTATTACCTTTAGCAAAACTTTACTCGCATGGGATATCAAAGCGATTGTCTGATGATTTCTGCATTCTGTTGGTTCACCTCTCTTTGGAATGAACACAAATATAGATCTCTTGCAATCAATTGACCAAACAGTTGTCTTCCAAATTCCCTGGCAGAGATGAGTGAGTGCCTCTTGTGCTGCCTCACTTTCTTGAAAGATTTCAATTTTTATTCCATCAATCCCTGTTGCTTTGTTCTTTGCAAATTCCTTCAACACACCTTGGAATTCTTCCGTCAGTAACATTGGCTCTTGATCATATGCTACCTCTTGAAATAGTTGAACATGAACCATTTCCTTTTGGTACAGTGATTCTATATATTCCTTCCATCTTCTCTTGATGCTTTTTGCATCATTAAATAAATAGCAAGTGAATCTTTCAATAATGAAAGCCGAGGCTTGAATTTTTTCTTCAGTTCTCCTAGCTTGAGATATGCTGAGCGTTTCTTCATTTTTGGTTTTCTGACTCCAGATCTTTGCACATTTTATTGTAATTTGGCTTTTTCTTCTCAAGCTGATCTTTGATATTTTCTGCTCAGCTCTTGGACCTCATCATTTCTTCCATTTGCTTTAGCATCTCTGCACTGGAGAACAAGTTTCAGTGTCTCTTCTGACATACATTTTGACCTTTTCCTTCTTTCTTGTCTTCTCAATGTATTTTTGTTTTCTTCATGTATGATATTCTTGATGTCATCCCACAACTCTTCTGGTCTTCTGTCTTTAGTGTTAATGTATAAAATCTGTTCTTCAGATGATCTCTAAACTCAGATGCGATATATTCAAGGTCATATTTTGGCTCTCGTGGGCTTGTTTTAATTTTCTTCAGCTTCAGTTTGAATTTGTATTTGAGCAACTGATGGTCTGTTCCACAGTTTGCCCCAGCCTTATTTTGACTGATGATATGAAGCTTTTCCATCGTCTCTTTCTGTAGATGTAGTCAATTTGATTTCTATGTATTCCATCTGGCGAGGTCCATGTATATAGTCGTCTCTTATGCTGTCTAAAGAAGGTGTTTGAAATGAACAAATCATTGGTTTTGGAGAATTCTATCATGCGATCTCCAGCATCATTTCTATCACCAAGGCCATATTTTCCAACTACTCATCCTTCCTCTTTTCTCCCAACCTTTGCATTCCAATCACCAGTAATTGATCAATACATCTTGATCGCATGTTTGATCAATTTCAGATTGAAGAAGTTGGTAGAATTCTTCTATTTCATCCTCACTGGCTTTAGTGGTTGGTGTATAAATTTGAATAATAGTAGTATTAACTGGGCTTCCCTGTAGGTGCATGGATATTATCCTATCACAGACAG
>NW_006408530.1:9394494-9401809 GCF_000296735.1 Chrysochloris asiatica
AAGAAAAACGTGGCATCAGGATTGGAGGAAGACTCATTAACAACCTGTGATATGCAGATGATACAACCTTGCTTGCTGAAAGTGAAGAGGACTTGGAGTTCTGTAGTCAAGAATATATACCTTCCACATTCTTTGATTTCTTTCTCCTACCCTATGAATAAATTAAATCAAGTTTGCATCTTTTAGAAAAATCAGGAATCAATGTGTGTACACTGAAATGTAAAAAAAACAATTGAAAACCCAGTGCATCAAATATAATGATCACATTATTCATTTTCCTAATTCTGATCATTAATATGTGAATACATCTGACTGTGGCTTTTTAGTTATGGTCATAGCAGGCACAGCTGAGAAAATTAGATGGGATAATTCTGTACTCCATATAAAATACGTTTCATTGAGAAGGCCATTTCTAAGTTTTTACCACTTGAGAGAAAGTTCCTGTTACATTAAAAAAAAAAATGAAACTTATTGAACATGGAAGTCATCAAATTCAGTTGCCATCACCAGTTGCACTATGTTGGAATTGCAGTTTGTATACAGTTTCTGATTTGTGTATCATGGTTAATGAATGGAGCCTTGCAAAAAGCAATCACATTCTGAATTAAGTCTTTTTCTAAGTAAATGAAATTTAGCCTTTGGGAAATAAAATATAGTCCTTGTTAAATATCCCCCTGACTGGGCTCAATTCTTCTCTTTGCCTTGGGAATGTTATCTCTGAGAATACAGAGGGAGAGAATTCTCTTTTTGTTATCTGTCTAGTGCAACAGCTCATACTATATTGTAGGTGGGAGGTGCATAGGAAATGTTGCTAATATTGCTTCTTTTCTCTCTCAGAAGGCCAGAGAAGATGTGGAAAGCTGCTTCATTTCTGCTTCCCCAATGAAATAGTAGCCTGGTACAGAGGTGATAATACAGGCACAAGATGTACTAAGCCATTTTTATAATATTGTACTCTTCTTACATAGGATAATCACATACCAACATCCTATCTTAGATGTTGGCACTTGATAAATACTGACTCTTGTTTTCAATTATATCATCAGTACCTTTAGAGGTAATGTATTTTACCCCCTAAGTTCTTTTAGGGTAGCATCCACACTTCACCTAAGATACAAGTAGACAGAATTCATGTTTGGGAAAATCAACCATATGAAATTGTAGAACAAAATAACAACAGCAACAGTAAATGAGCATTGCCTAAATGTTTCCCAACTGGATAGGTATTTGTAGAACACTTGTATACCCATAACTATTGGTGAATAGACACAGGGGATCCAAGAGAAATGCAGTCTTTGACATAGTCACTTATATATTATTACATAAAGGTAATTGCAATGAATAAGTCAGTCATTGGTTGTAAAATTTTATCATGTGGTATCCAGCATCATTTCTTTCACCAAGGCCATAGTTTCCAACTACTGATCCTTCCTTTTTCTTTGCAACTTGCATATTCCAATCACTAGTAATTATCAAGGCATCTTGATTGTGTGCTTGATCAGTTTCATACAGAAGTTGGTAGAATTCTTCAATTTAATCATCACTAGCTTTACTGGTTGGTACATAAATTTGAATAATAGTGGTATTAACATACGATAATATCCAAATTGCTTGCAAGCATTTTGATATTACCCAATGTTATACTTCAAGATAGATATTCTTGATGATGAATATGATGCCATTGCTCTTCAATTTGTTGTTCCCAGCATAGTAAACTATATGATTGTCAGATTCAAAATGGCCAATACCAATCCATTTCAGCTCAGTAATGCTTAGGATATTAGTTTTTATGGGTTCTAATTCATTTTTGAAAGCTTGCCGCTTTCTTAGATTCATATTTTGTACATCCCATGTTCTGATTATTATTAACGGATACTTGTAGTTCTTTCTTTTCAGTTTTTACTTGTGCCAAATCAGCAAATAAAGATATAAAAAGCTTAACTCCATCCATGCAATTGCAATTAAGGTCAACTCTACTTTGAGGAGGCAGCTCTTCCCCTGTCATATTTTAGGAGCTTTTGGACTTTAGGGGCTCATTTTCCAGCACTATATCTGACCATGTTCCACTGACCTGGAACATGGTCAGACATAGTGTTCTATATTTTTTTGGCTGAAGCATAATTCTGAGTATGATATTTCAAGGAAGCCTAGGAAACAGAAGAAAGAAGAACAGAGCAGGGGGATTAATTAGGATAACATTTATGTCCCTAATGGTTTAGGGACAGAAATGGAGCCCTACAGAGAGATGGATTAAAGCAATAGGCTAAAGAAAATTACCCATAAACCTTTTTCCAGACTTTATGGCAACACAAGCTGTATATCTGAGGGATTAATGAAAAAATGCTGTAGATTATTGAGAGAATAATTGTTGTTTTTTTCTATCCATATACCATTTCTACCATTCATCTATCAGTTTGCTGTACTTGTGTGGTGACTTTTGTGTTGATGTGACCCTGGAAGCCATGCCACTGGTATTTTAAATGCCAGCAGGGTCACCGTGGTAGACAGGTTTCAATGGGATTTCATACTAAGACTAGGAAGAAGGAGAGGCAGATTCCTTCTGAATGGTTACTTACAGAAAACCTTATGAAGAAGAGGAGAACATTGGCAGATATAGTGCTAGAAGATGAGTCCCTCAGATTGGAAGGCTCTTAAAATATGACTGGGGAAGAACTGCCTCTTCAAAGTAGTTGTTGTTGTTAAACCAACTGTCGGTTTCAACCCTTAGCAACCCTGTATAGGGTTTCCAAGGAGCAGTTGGTGAGCTTGAACCGCTGACTTTGCAATTCAAACTGACTTTGCAGTCCAGCACATTAGCTCACAGTGCCACTCCTCAAATTAGAGTTGACCTTAATTGCATGGATGGAGTTAAGCTTTTTAGATCTTCTTAGCTGATATGGCACAACTGAAAATGAGTTGTAAAATGAGTTGTTGTTAAGTGACGTTGAGCCATTTCTGACCCATAGTGACCCTGTATAATGTTTCTGAGGAGCAACTGGTGAGATTGAACCACCATCCTTTTGATTCAAACTGACGTCGCAGTCCAGTGCATTACCCACAGTGCCACAACAGTCTACAAATATCCATTAATAATCAGAACACAGAATTTACAAAGTATGAATCTAAGTAAACTGCAAGCTGTCAAAAATTAACTGGAACCCATAAAAACCAGTGTGTTAAGCATTAGTGAGCTGAAATGGACTGGTATTGACCATTTTGAATCTGGCAATCATATAGTTTACTATCCTGGGAACAACAAATTGAAGAGCAATGACATCATATTCATCATCAGAAAAGATCTGTCTTGAAGTTCAACACTGTCTGTGATAGGATAATGTCCAAATGCTTGCAAGGAAGACCAGTTAATACCACCATTATTCAAATTTATGTGCGAACCAATAAAGTTAGTGATGATGAAATTGAAGAATTCTACCAACTTTTTTTGAAAGTGATCAAACACACAATCAAGATGCATCAATAATTACTGGTGATAGGAATATGAAAGTTACAAAGAAAGAGGAAGGATCAGTAGTTGGAAAATATGGCCTTGGTGAAAGAAACGATGCTGGAGATCACATGATAGAATTTTATAAGACCAATGACTTATTCATTGCAATTACCTTTATTCAGAAATATACAAAGTGACCATGTCAAAGACTGCATCTTTCTTGGTTCCATAATCAACACCCAATGGAGCAGCAGTCAAGAAATCAAAAGACATATTACATTAGGCAAATCTGTTGCACAAGACATCTTTTTTTTTTTTTTTTAATGTTTTATTGTGAATTGTGTGATAGTCTACATGGGAGAACATCGGCTTTACATTCATTCCATCATCTATCATTTCATTGGCATAGTTACTATCCCGTCCATGCATCCTCACCCAACCAAAGGGTGTACCCTGTAAGCCTGCACGCCCCCCCCCACCACCACCAGTCCTCAGCCCCTTTCCATCTCCTGATCCTGACTTCCCAGCCACACCATCTCTTGACTTCGTCTTCTCTGCCTCCATCTCAGGCCTCACTGCTTCTCTGGGTAGGATCCCACTCTCTGCTTTTCTCCATTGATGGTCCTAGGGTCCTCCGCTCCTAGACTGAAAAGTTAACCACTCCCTCCTTGCTACAAAATGTCCACCTTTACATTTCCAACCCTCACAATCAGTCCTGATAACAATTATTCACCATTGCATCACAAGAGACCCATCTGTATTTCGTTTTATCAGCCCTTCCTTGACAGGCTGGACACTATTCACTGGAGACTCTACCTTCTTCCACGCCCTTTGGGTCAAGGTTCCCTCTTGAAAGCTTGTAAGCCAGTCACTTCTTACCTCTGTATTCCTCTCCCCATTTTGGGTAGCCAATGTCCAAGTTGTCCATCCCTGTCTACCCTTTGTGTGGAGGGGGTGGAATAGTTCTTGCAGCAGGGATTTGTTTCCTCTTTTGAGCTACTGCATTTATAGGTGTAGGTCATGTTTATTGAATTGTATCAGATGACACTTTTTTTCCCTCTTCTTTCTTCTTCGGATTGAGCTCTGTTTATCCAGTCATTGAAGTCAGGTCAAATGGGTATCATCTGCAAGTGTGGGTGTTCTTGCATCTGTCCAGCCTCTTTTTATCAGCTGGCTGCCCAGCTCTCCACTCTAGACCTCTGTGGCTGTGTCATTGACTCTGAGCCCATGAGTCCCCAGGTGTTGCCTTGCTACTGGCCTGCCAGGTCTCCACCCAGTTTCACAGTAGTTTGCTGAATGATGTAGGGCTTAGCTCGCCACTTCATTGATGTTCTTCAGTTACTACCCCTTCTGGGTGATGTGCGTCATTGTCAATAAGACATCTTTAAAGTATTCAAGAGCAAAGATATCTGTTTGAAGACTAATAAGGTGTACCTGACCCAAGTCATGATATTTCCAATTTTTCCATATGCATATAAAAGCTGGACAATGAATAAGGAAGACCATAGAAGAATGGACACATTTGAGTTATCGTGTTGGAGAAGAATATTAAAAGTACCATCAACTGCCAGAAGAACAAATTTTTGTTTTAGAAGAAGTACAGTGAAAATGCTTCTTAGAAGCCAGGATGATCAGACTTCCACTCTCATACTTCAGACATGTTATCAGGAGTGACCAGTCCCTGGTGAAGGATATTAATTTGGTAAACTGGAGGGTCAATGAAAAAGAGGAAGATCCCAATGGCAGCAGCAATGAGCTCAAGTGTGACCACAATCGTGAAGATGGCATAGGACCAGGCAATGTTTTCTTCTGTTGTCCATAGGCTGCTGTGAGTTGAGTCAACTCAATGGCATCTAACAACAATAACAATAGACCTGGACTTCTCCAGATGCAATACACAGAAATGAAATTGACTACATTTGTGGGAACACACAATACAGAACCTCAATATCAATACCCAAAACCAGGCCAGGTGCTGACTGTGGAACAGACCATCAATTGCTTATGTGCAAATTCAGACTGACTTCAAGAAAATTAAAACAACCCAAAGAGAGCCAAAATATGACCTTGTGTAGATCCCACCTGAATTTAGAGATCATCTTATTAACAGATTTGATGCATTAGTCACTAATGACCAAAGACCAAAAGAGTTGTGGATAACATCAAGAACATCATACAGGAAGGAAGCCATAGCTCATTAAAAAGACAAGAAAAAAGAAAAGACCAAAGCAAATATCATAAGAGACTCTGAGATTTACTCTTGCACATGGTGGTGGTGGTCGTAGTTATGTGACATGGAGTTGGCTCTGACTCATAGTGACCTGAATAGGGTATCTGAAGCTGTAAATCTTTATGTGAGCAGAAAGCCTCATCTTTCTCCTGAGGAACAGCTGGTAGTTCTGAGGTTAGCAGCCTGACTCGTAACCCCTATGCTACCAGTACTCTTGAACATAGAGACACTAAATCAGTTGGAAGAAATGAGGAAATAAAAGTGTTAGGCAAAACATCTCAAAGGACAGCTAGAGAAGAAAAGGTAAAATATTAAAATGAAATGTGTAAAGATCTGGAGTTAGAAAATCACAAGGGAAGAACATGCTCAGCATTTTTCAAACTGAAAGACTTGAAGAAAAAAATTGAGCCTCAGGTTACAATATCGAAGGATTCTATTATCAAAATATTGAATGATGCTGGAAACATCAAAAGATGATAGAAGGAATACAAAGAGTCACTGTACCAATAAATATATACATAAATAAATAAATAAATAAATAGCTCGATATTTAATCATTTCCAGCAGTATCAATGATCAAGAACCAATGGTTCTGAAGAAGTCCAAGCAGCACTGACAGCCCTTGTGAAAAACAAGGCTCCAGAAATTTACAAGAGCCCTAGTGTGGTGCTGAAGGATAAGCACTGGACTACTAACCATAAGTTTGACAGTTCAGACCCACTAGTCACTCCTCAGATATCCTATATATTGTTGCTATGAGTCAAAACTGACTCAACAACATACAACAACAACATATGCATTCGTACTGTTGGAGAAAATTATTCATTCCTTGTATGTCCAGTAAATTTTCTTCTACAGAAGAGAAAATAGCTTAGCCTAGGCTTTAAAGCCATCTCCTCTGTGAAGGAGCCAGGAGCATATCTTTGAGCTGTTTGATGACTCATAGTTCATCCTGCATGTCACTGGAAGTTAAATTCACTGCAGATGTGATTATAGAGTAAAAAGAATCACTAATGGACTCTAGTGTTATTTATCCAGGTAGCCCTACCTTTCTTGGAAATGGATAGGAGAGACATCGGCTTGATGCATGGCTGTGTGAAAATGTGCTAGGAACTGCATCCGATTCTACACATAAGGGTCCTAAATAAAATAATCTAAGGAATTCGTGACCTTGGAGGTTATGAGTATGCATAGCTTCGCTCAATGAAATTTTACCTTTAGACTGGGACTCATGAAAATTATCTAAAAACTTTAGAAATTAAAGTTTTCATCTAGATTATGCTCCAAAGGATTTATGAGGGTTGTTAGAATGAAAGTCCTGGTCTGATTTAGGAATAACTTCAAAATTAAAATGACTGATATTGGCATTTATATAATTGATTAAAAAGAATCTAACCAACCTCTAAAAATTGTGCTCAAAGAAATGGTGCTGACTGGCTTCAATGACTGGATGACCAGAGCTCAACCCAAAGAAGAAATAAGAGGAAAAAAAACATCATCTGATACAATTTGATGAACTTGACCTATGCCTATGGATGCAGTAGCTCAAAAGAGGAAACAAATCCTTACTGCAAGAATCATTCCCACCTCCTCCACACACAGAGTAGACAGGGATGGGCAACTTGGACATTGGCTAC
>NW_006408530.1:9404540-9407749 GCF_000296735.1 Chrysochloris asiatica
TCTCTTGACTGCTGCTTCCAAGAATGTTGATAGTTGATCCAAGAAGATATATATATGCTGTGGTGTCAGTTTTGACTCATAACGACCCTGTATAGGGTGTCCAAGGCTATAAATCTTTATGAGAGCAGAAAGCCTCATCTTTCTCCCAAGAAAAAGCTGGTAGTTTCAAACCGCTGATCTAGAGGTTAGCAGCCCAACTCATAACCAATGTGCTACCAAGGCTCCAATGAAATGCCGCATGCAGTTGTAGAGACTGGCAAGTTCCAAGCCCATGAGTTAGACATCAAGTTGGAAGCTTTCTCCTGATTCATGTAGTTGCAGGAGCTGTTGGTTCACCAGCTGTGGAAGATAACAAATCACAATCTCAGCAGACAATATGGCAGGCCACTCACTGGCTTAAGTCTAAAGAACCGGAGATCACATGATGACAAGTTGGGAGCAGGATGTCCAATGAACAAAAAGTTAAGGAACTTTGCCTGAACATCTGCATATATTGGTTGCATGCCACACTCTCAAATAAGTTCCTTTTTAACTGAGTAGCTACTCATAGTAGATGACAACTGCAAACCTTTCTGATTAGCGGTGGTGGTGGTGGTGGCTATGGGCCGTGGAGTTGATTCTGATTCAAAGCAAACCTGTATAGGGTTTCTGAGGCTATAAATCTTTCTGGGGACAAAAAGCCTCATCTTTCTCCTGCAGAATGGCTGGTAGTTTCAAATTGCTGACCTTGAGTTTCACAGCCTGTCTTGTAACCACTGTAATACCAGAGCTCTTCTGAGTTGAATGCTTAATTGATTGCCCAACACAGTGAATAAATTGATAGCTGGGCAAAATTTTAAATATTTCAATAGTAAAAACAGTAAAATCAAAAGACATATTAAGAAAATTATTTACAACAATGATATAGGGATTAAAAATTATTTATTAAAAGTTCCTTAAATAAAAATAAAGGAGTAGACAAAGGGACAAAGGGCATAGAAATTCTAAGAAATAAAAATGGCTTCTAAATACAAGCAAAAGGATCAGCCACACAAATACTTAAGAAAATGTACAATAAAATGACAGAGATTTAATATTTTATCAGATTGACAAAGATCAAAGTATTAGGCCATATTTTAGTTGATAAGACATTTGGAGAAAGGAAACATTCATAGACTTGATGCAAGTGGAAAATTTTAAGGTCTTGTTGAAAGACAATTTGTCAATATTTATTAAAATAAACAATTCATACATCCTTTTTCCCAATAACTTTACCTTTAGTAAATTTATCCCATAAAAATAATTACACAAATATTTTTAAGGATATATCATCTTAAAACAAAAATCCCAGTTGTTTAACTAATGAAACCAGCAAACGAAGAAAACTGGGAAACAATTTCAATTATTAAAAAGTGAAGTCAATAAGTTACAGCTCAGTCATATAATGGAATCATTGCTGTTAAGTGCCATTGAGTCGGTTCCAACTCATAGTGACCTTGTATAAGGTTTTCGCGGAGTAGCTGGAGAATTTGAACCTGACCTTGTGATTCAAAGAGACTTTATGATTGAGTGCTTATCCTATAGGACCACACCAGGACTCCACAATGGTATAATATGAATGATTAAATTATTCAGGTAGGGATCTATATATATTGGCAGGCGATACTTGCTAAGGCAAAAAGGAAAGGTGCATAAACAAAACAAAACAAACAAAAAAACAATGTGCACAACTTATATAAACAAGAGTGAGTTAAAAATTATCTGCACTTCGATTATGTTAAAACTTCTGTTGGCTGCACTGTCTTATCAATGCTTTCCATTCAAGGTCTCTGCTGTGCAAGAGTGAACATAGACATCTGCAAACAAAGTTTAGACCAATACTCGAAGGAAAGCAAAAGTTTCTTTAAAAAAAAAAAAAAAATTGTTACCAGTTATGAAATAATGGATTCATCACTAGGAGTCTGAGAGTAAATGGCATAGTATAGAATGGAAACATTTTCAATTATCAACCAAGAAAAAGTTCCAAAATTAACCATCAGCTAGAAAATTGATGCTTATAGTTTTCTGAGATTCTCAAGGGTCAGTATTGGAACACTATCAGGTAAAATGTTCAACAATCAACAACAAATGTTCCTTATAGTGAGATGATCACTGAAGAGCTGAAGTCTAAACTTCAGATAAAATGCAGAAGTCTGCTATTCAAGGGCATTATTATCATGCACGACATGCATATCTGCACACCTCTGGCCACACTGTGGAGACTTTACAAAACTTCCTTTTGAGGGGTTAACTCATCCTTCCTATCGTCTTGATCTTGCTCCATCAAGGATGAAGATTCATCTCTATGAAGAAGTGAAGACAACGGTGCATTTGTGGCTCGCAGCTCAACCTAAAACATTTTTTAATAAGGAAATATGAAAGCTTGTTGACAGATGGACAAAGTGTACCGAAAAGCAAGGAGATTGTTGAAAAATGATGTGTTTGTCTTTTCTAAAAGATGATTAAAATAAATTCTACAACCACAGTGGTGTTAATTTTTTACTCATCCTTGTATTAAAAAAAAGAAAAAAGATTTTATATATGTACATATAAAAAAAACTGATCAAAATAACAAGGAGGATCTGGCATCTTGCACACTTGGGTTTGCAAGTAATTTACCAAATTCTTGAAGGCTTGCACATAATTTACCAAATAACAACAGGTGTTATCGAGTGTGTTCTGACTCTTGACAACTCCATGCAAGTCAGAGTAGATTATAATGGGGTTTTGCAATCAAGTGCTTAACCATTCATGTCTCTTAGGGACTCTTGTACATAATGTTGTTGTTGTTAAGTGCTGTTGAGTTGGTTCCAACTCATAGTACCCTGTATAGCAGAGGAGTGACTGCCGAGTTTGAACCATCGACCTTGTGGTTCAACCCAACCTTAATGTTAAGTGCTTATCCTATGGTGCCCCTCCATATATATTATTAGTTGTCTAAACAAAATTTCAAATTCAACTTCAAAATGCAAGATATTTTCTTTTCTACACTTTCTACAGTAACTATTATCTTGATTGGTCAACATTGTAATGGAGAACTAGTTGCTTCAAATCCACCAGGGAGTATCTATTGAAGATTTCCTCTGATGGCTAAACCACTTTATGCTTATGAAGGAAGAGAAGCTAAATAATATTCCAGTGCTTCTAGCACATTTCCTGAATCACTGGTTAGTGCTTGTTTATATATATAT
>NW_006408530.1:9407919-9412204 GCF_000296735.1 Chrysochloris asiatica
AAAAAAAAAAAAAAAAAATTCACTGGGCTTTTGCCCAGTATGAAGACTCTGGTAGCATAGTGGTTACAAATCAGGCTGCTAACTTCAAGGTCAGCAGTATGAAACTAACAGCTGTTCTATGGGAGAAAGACAAGACTATCTGCTTCTGTAAAGATTTACAGCCTTGGAAACCCTGTACTGAGTCACTATGAGTCAGAACCGACTCTACGGCACATAGCCACCACCACCACATGAAGACTCTAGAAGTTTCCATTGCTACTTCCCTCCTTTATTAACTCAAGAAGCAGATGTTATTTCATTCCTCCTGCTTCACACACTCAACTGGCAACTTCTGCATGCATATGCAGGAAGGAACTAAGGGGAAGACAGGATGAAATATTTTACTAGACTCCTGAGGACACATTCTGAGTGGAACATACCCTAAATGTTGGAAACACATGCTGGACAGCTGCTCTGTGCTCACATACCCAGGGTAAGCAATAACATGCCTCAAATGATCTTGGTGTGGCAGCACATCAGTTGTAAACATGTAGAAATAGCACAAAAGCCAAGGAGAGTTTCTGCCCTGTGTGACACTCACAAGGACTTAGGGGATAGGCCACATGCTCACAAAGCAGAATTTGGGGTGCAACAAACTCTTCAGGTCTCCTCTTCTTGATTCTCCTTTGTTGTTGTTAGGTGCCCTGGAGTCAATTCTGACTCACAGCCACCCTGTAGAGGGTTTCCAAAGAGTCGCTGGTGTGTTTGAACCTCAAATCTTATAGTTAACAGCCCAGTGCTTATCCTACAGCACCATATCAGGACTCCAGATTCTCCTAGTTGTTTTTGTTAAGTACTGTTAAGTGGGTTCTGACTTACAGTGATGCTGTATGAGTGGCAGGTGGGTTTGAACCATCAACCTTACTTACTTTTAGCAGTCCAGTGCTTATCCTACAGCACCACACCAGGGCTCTTTAGAAGAGCTTAATTTGCTCCAGTTGTGGCCTGTAACTCCCATTTCCCTTATCTCTTGGGGAAAAATGTTGACCCATTTTAACTTTCATTTCCATGTCTCCTTAGCTGGTTTAAGATCTGAGATGTGAAGAAGTTGAGCCAGGGGACGAAGAGAGTTCCCTTTTCATGCAGAGCAACAGAAAATGGAAATACTCTTTGGGGCTGTGGACAGCAGCAAAGGAGTACAATACTCAACTGCAGACACATACAAGAAGCCAATCACAAAAGACCACCTACTAAATGACTTTATTAATATCCAGAGTAGCCAAATCTATGGAGTCTGGTGTGGTGCTGTGGGCTAATGCATCAGACTGCAAAGTTGGTTTGAACCACAAGGTCAGTGATTCAAGCTCACCAGCTGCTCCTCGGAAACCGTATACAGGGTCGCGATGGCTCACAATTGACTCAACGCCACTTAACAACAACAACTCTTCCTTTCTTGCATCTTTCTGGCCCTTGCTCCACCTTAAGACTCATTCCTTGACCTGGCAATTTGCCCTGAGGACAGGGGCTAATGAACTCTGATGCAAACCCAATATTACTGAATGGACGGGAGAAGATAGGAGAAGAGCACTGAGTTTTTAAAGCAGTTTTACTTTTCTGCTCTGATATATTTATTAGAGTATTTCAAAAAGGAAATTCTTCTTTTTATGTGAACTTGTCTCTATGGCTATATAAAAAGGCTTAGCAAGAAACTCGTAGTTCAACATCAACCGCCTAGCTGCTTCATCTTAGTCTAATAAATGTTCAGTCCTAAGCCCTCATCTGGACAGTGAATAAGGAAGACCATAGAAGAATTGATGCTTTTGAGTTATGGTGTCGGAGGAAAATATTGAAAGTATCATGGGCTGCCAAAAGAACCAACAGATCTGTGTTGGAAGAAGTACAGCCAGAGTGCTCCTTGGAGGCCACAATGGCCAAACTTCTTCTCTCATACTTTGTATATATTGTGAGGAGGGACCAGTAGCTGGAGAAGGATATCATGTTTGATAAGGTGGAGGGTCAGAGAAAAAGAGGAAGATCCCCAGAGAGATGGATTGGCAAAGTGGCGCATCAATGGGCTCAAGCATGTCAACAATTGTGAGGTTGGCCCAGGACCAGGCAGTATTTCATTCTGTTGTGCATAGGTTCGCTATGAGTCAGTACTGACTCGATGTCACCTAACAACAATAGCAAGCCTTCACCACCATTTTGTCTTTCCATATTCTCAGTACAGGTTTGAGAACTTCACTGATGTATAGGGTCCTTTTTTATCTGTTTTATTCATTTAGTACCCTAATCCCCAAATTCTCTGAGCCTTCAGAATCTCTTTGCCTTTGCCTGACCCTTCAGGGTGCAGAACACTTCACCTTAGTCTAGTGGACAAAATCCTGGTTTTGCACTGACAGAAGATTTGGCAGGTCTGAAGTCTGTCCATACAATAAGGGTGGACTCTTTCCTCTCGGTACTCTATAGCTGAGACAACTTATGTTTGGCCTGATCAAGTTATCTTACTTTATTGTCATATCTAGCTATTCTCCCATACCATTGTCTTATTTGTTTTCAAACTCAGCCTGCTGCCCAGATTCAAGACTCGTTTCTTCACCTAAGTACCTCTTTTTCACTAATGGACCCAACTTTGTTTCCTAAAACTCTTTCTTATATGTAGAAAACAGATGAACAAGAAAAGCTCCACAAAGTCTTTGAATGATGAGCCTGGGGAGTTAAAAATTAACCAATTATCGTAAAGAATTATAGAGACTCTAATGATTATATCCATAAAAATAGAATTGTATTTAGCATATCAATTTTTGGAGTGGCCACATCTGTTTCTGGAACTAAGTGAGAAACAGATGTGGAAGCAGCAGTGAAACTGAGACAGGAAGCTTGTCAAATGTGAAAAGTGAGCAAGTTATCTGAATCCATAAATTAGAGCAACAAAAGAATGATACATCTAAAAGAGTTGTTAAGCCATGTGGGAATTTGGGGGATGCATTTTGATGCAAAGAAAAGCAATACCAATAGACATGATTTTAGTAGATGCCAAGCAAATCTCATTTAAATATTTTAAGTTTATTATCAAGGATTAATAAAACAGGAAATTTAATTTTGATCCTGATGGATGTTCTACAGAAGGAAAAGTGTTACATTAGTGTAGGCTCAAAGTGCTCATCTTCTTGGTTTTGTTGCCCAAAGAAAATCAGAAAATATCATCTCCACTGAGGTAGAAAGAGTGCAGTGTCATCTTTCTCTTAGGCAGAGCTCTGCCGGATTCCAGGACCTTTGGTCAAAGTTTATATAAAGTTGCAGGAGAAGGAACCTAAGTTTATATGGAAAAAAACACACAGGAAAGAAGCAATTCCGTAGCTAGATAAGCCATATGTGTATCCATTAAGTCACATGAAATCTTAGGCATCTTTCCAAGTTCAGCATTCCCCAAGGATCCATTTTGAGGCTTTTTCATGAGCTTTCCTCAAAGATTCATGGAAAACTGTCAGAATCAATGATTACATAAAAGTTTATTTTGAGTGTTTGGAAACACGGAAGAGATTTCCCTTCCTTTCAGTTTGCAAGAAAGAGAGAAACGGGAGCAGCTGCCATGCATTATCTATTGTAATCCTACAGTTTTGATTATGTAAGCATAATCAAAACTATTTTCTTTGGTATATTTTTCTTGCAAACATTCATTTTTGAGTTGTGAGAAAAAATGGACCAGACACTTTTTCATAGAAACTTGCAACATACCCTAGAATAAACAACAGCCTGATGAACACAGAGGAGCAGAGTTTATCAACAAAGATTGAACTAGCAGGGTAAACTGGCAAGGACTCACTTTATAATTTACACTTTGTTGTCCATGGGAAGTAGATGTCTCCCCAAGAAATCCCAGTTACATAGGTTTTTAGGTCAATTTTGTGTCCCTGAGGTCAAGGTCATTTCTGGTTGTCTATCAAACTGTTCAAGTTGGCTAAATAATTTTATTGTGAGAGAAAAAGAGTTGATGATCTATTTTCTTTGGAGAAACTAAGAAAGAAACAAAACAAAAGGCGGCCCCCTAAAGCACTTGAATTAGTCCTGGTTTGATGCTGTAGGATCAGTACTGGACTGCTAACTACAGGTTGGTGGTTAAAATCCACCAGCCACTTCTTGCAAACCCTATGTGGTTAATGGTTAATGTTCAAACATTTCAAGAGATACCATATGAACAAGAGCAAATGATACTCAGAGAGGAAGTCCAAAGTGCATTGAAAGAAGTGGCAAAGAACAAGGCACCAGGAATTGATGGAATAAAAATTGAAATCTTTCAGGAAAG
>NW_006408530.1:9413829-9415594 GCF_000296735.1 Chrysochloris asiatica
TGTTGTTGTTGTTATGTGTCATCTAGTCAATTTCGAGTCACAGTGACCCTGTATAGAGTTCCTGAGGATCGCCTAGTGAGTTTGAACCACTGTCCTTGCAGGTAGCAGTCCAGTGCTTGCCTTAGAGCACGACACCAGGATTTTATAGTGTTCCTATATTTGGAAATCAATATCAATTTAAATGGTCTTATGATTTTTCTTTGAATTTTGTTATGGCATGGACACTTTCACTAGACTGCCAGGGTTTGAATCCTAGTACTAGTCATGCGATCAAGGGTAAGATTTTGGGAAATCACTGGACTGCTGCTGCCTCATCTGAAAATGGAGCAACACTAATACCTGTATGATAGGACTGCTCTGAGGATTAAATGAGATAATACAGAGTACATCAGTGGTTGGTGCATAGTAATTATTATGTATGTGTATACTATTAATGAGCACAGTTGTAGCATTGTAGAATGTGCACTTGACTGGTAATCACAAAGTTGGTAGTTCAAACCCACCAGCCTCTCAGAAGCCCTACATTGCTATTGTTAAGTACTATCGAGTCAGTTTTAACTCACAGTGATCCTGTATAGGGTTTCCAAGGAGCAGCTGGTGGGTGTGAATATCTACCTTGTGGTTTGCAGTCCAGTGTTGATTCTACAGTGCCACACCAGGAGTAGAAATCCTATACAGGCTCACTATGTATATGATTTGGAATCCATTCAATGACACACAATAACAACAACAGCACTGTAATCTTAATATTAATAATAGTTACCAGTTGCTGTTGAGTTAGTTCTGACTCCTGGTGACCCCATGTGTGTCAGATTAGAACTGCACTCTGTAGAGTTGTCAATGGTTTATCTTTTGGAAGCAGATTATAAATCCTTTCTTCTGAGGTACCATGGGTGGACTCAAACCTCCAACCTTTCCATTAACAGTTGAGTGTGTTAACCATTTGCATGACCCAGGACTTTCGTAACTATAGCTAAGTCCTATTGTGGGGGCATTTCCAGAGGCCAACTGGGAATAATGTACCTCAACTAGCAGTTACTGGTGTTTCACTCTGTTTCTTCCCCCTGTCACCTTTACACAGGTTGGAAAATAGGGACTGACCAAGTAAAAACTGGAGGAACTCTGTTTTCCCTAATCATAAGACTGATCACTTAGTTCTATATATTTTGATTATCTTTAAGAGAATCCCAAACTAAATACTGATAGGTCAAGTTCTTCTTGTTTCATCAGCAGGTGGAAGAAGTTAGTCTAGGAGCTCATTGGATAATGTAGTAGGGAAAACGAAGCAAAGGAGAAAAGTGAGAGGAGAGTAATAGAATAAAGAATTAAATATTTAAAATAACACTTCAGTGGAAAATATTTGGTTCCCGTAGTCAGCTTGAAAATTTATGCATAGTAATGATAGAAATACATGAACCATAGCTACATGAACTAGGAAGTCCTGATGTGGTACTACATAGTAAGCACTGGACTTCTAACCTTAAGGTTGGCAGTTCAAACCCACCAACTGCTCTTTGGAAACCCTATACATGGTTGCTATCTGTCTGAACCAACTTGAAGGCACTTAACAACAAAAGCAACAAAATGAACTAGCACTTGACATGGATTTATTTAATCACCTATGGACCTAAGTTGATCCAAGAAGAATGAAGTCCTTGACAACTTCAATCTTTTCTCCATTGATAAGAATGTTGTTTTTTGGTCCGGTGGTGAGGATTTTTGTTTTCTTGACATTGAGATGTAATCCATATCGAAGGCTGTGCTC
>NW_006408530.1:9421202-9492319 GCF_000296735.1 Chrysochloris asiatica
TACTTGGAGGAGGCATTTTTTCCCCCAGTCACATTCTGAGTGCCTTCCCACCTTCCGGTCCTGTTTCTGACAGTGTTTCACTGCTATTCATAGAGTTTTCAGTGACTAGTGATTCGGAAGTAGTTTGTCACTCTTTCTTCCTAGTCTTTGTTTGGAAGCTCATCTGAAACCTGTCCACCATGGGTGACCCTGCTGGTTATTTAAAATACCGGTGGCATAGCCCTCAGAATCACAGCAATTCAAACCACCACAGCACAACAGACAGACGAGTGGCAGTTGTGTGGTCGCTGTTAAACATGAATCTCCTTGCTCTATGGCCCTTAAGTCCGGCTCCAAGGTCGGATTCCCGTCCTTGGATGTCACGTCAGTCAAGAGAAGGAAGCGCAGCAAGGGTGACAGGGTTGTAATGAGACTCTTTGGGCTGCACTGTGGGTCTCTAAGTTGGTCGACCCTGCCTCAAAGCCAGGATCCAACGGCTAGGCTGGAACGGCTCCCTCGAATCCAGGGTATGTAGGACAGCCTGGCTGGCCGCTGCAGTCTCTTCCCGCTAGGCAGTGTCCCCCTGTCCGCCTGGTCTCCAGACACCTCTCACCCCGCCGCTCCGTGGTCTGGGTTTCATTTAACATCTCTACCACATCTGCACAGTTCTCGTACATCGTTCAGCTGCCACCCCCTCTATTAGTGACTTATCATAGTAGATTGTAAAAAGACTGTGGTGTCCTTCTTCAGAGTTTTCTTTTGCTCTCCCTTGGATCAGTCTCTCTGGGAAACTGGTTGCCATATCATGAAAAAGTCATGTGGAGAGGCCCATATCAGTGAATTCTGAAGCTTGGGGGCCTTTTAACTATTACTTAAGTGAGCCTGAAAGTGGATCCTTCCTAAGTTGAACTGTCAGATAAGTGTGTAGCCTTAGCCCACAACTTGACTGCATGAAATGTCTTGAGTGAGAAATATCCAACTGAGCCCTACCCTGATTTCCTACCCATAAATACTATGAGATCAGAAGTGCTTGTTCTTTTAAATGGATGTGATTTGGGGCCTTTTGATAGGCAACAGTAGATAACTAACACAGGAGATGGTGGAATGGTCATGAGTATTTTGGGGAACAAGTCAGGAAAAGCTGAATTATGAAGGCATCTAATTTGGCTTTCCAGTTGCTGTTGACTTGACTTGGACACATGGCAATTCCATATGTGTGAGAGTAGAACTGAGCCCCACAGAATTTTCAATGGTAGATGGTTTTAGAAATATATCACCTCACCAGGCCTTTCTTTTAAGGGGTCTCTGGGTGGAATCCAACCTTTGGGTTACCAGCCAAACACGTTAATAGTGTGTACCACCCATGACACATAGTTTGGGTTGGTGAACTATTTATTTTTGATGTATAATTAAATTAACATTAGTTATCTTGGTAGGAAAATAACTTTCAGTCTAGTAAACTAATTTACCAGAATAGCAAGCTACTAAGAAGTGGGACCAAAGGTCATATTGCAACATGAACATAAATCACTTCCTAAATATCACTGGAGCAAAGTCTGTCTCCATAGTACTTTAGGTTATTGACTTGTCCATTATTTTCAACTGTTAAATATTTTCTTTAGGAGTTCTTGAAAATAGAATATTTTCAGCACCCATTTCAATCTTGATTTTTCTTCACTGGATCTAAACTTAAAAGTTTAGACCTGCCTTTTACAAAGTTTTTTAGGCCTTGTAACAAAGTATGTGTTTTAGTTATCTAGTGCTGCTATAATAGAAATCCTACAAGTATGTAGCTTTAATGGACAAAGATGTATTTCTTCAAAGTTTAGGAGGCTAGACTTATAAATTCAGTGTTGGCTCTAGGAGAAGACTTTCTCTCTCTTTGCTCTGAGGAACAGTCCTTGTATGTCTTCAGCTTCTGTTTCTGGTTCCTTGGAGATTTCATAGGTCATACAATTGTCTACCTCCATCTGTGCTTTTTTGCTTTGTCTTTTGCTCGGTCTGTTCTTTTTATACCTCAAAAGATAGTACTTCAAGATATAGACTATGCTAATGCTGTCTCATTAACATAATAAAAAATATATTCTCAGATGGGATTACAACCTTAGATGTAGGCTATATAACACTTATTTTGGGGGAAACACATTCAATCCATAATATTCAATAACATTTTAAAGACTCTACAATCTGGGCATAAATGAGATTAATAAAGTTCATAAAACTCAATTACACCAACTAACTAGCAATAATTTGGAAAGATATTCTGGACCACATCATTAAAACAAGTGAGTCTTGATTTGGACATATATCAGGGGTGTTTTTTTAATTCACATATAAATTTATCTTTTAGAGAATTGGGAAAAAATACATATAAAAAAGGTTAGTGGAATTTGAAATGGAAGTAATGCATTTAAAAATGCATTAAAAAAAGAAAAAAGAACTGGAGATTATTCTGATTTCAAAAATAAATTGTAACAAAATATTTTTTCATCATATCAAAAGGATTAATTCACTGGAAAAAAAAGATAAATTTGAAAAATAATTAGTCAAAAGCTCTTGGATTACTTGATAATTCCTTAATGGGGAGGAGAGAACCATGTAATAATGTTGTTGTTGTCAGGTGCCATCAAGTCGGAACCGACTCATAGTGACCCCATGCACAGCAGAACAAAACAATGTCCCATCCTAGGCCAACCTCACTACCACTGCCACACTTGACGCCATCAATGATGCCACCTGGCTGATCCATCTCTTTAGGGGTCTTCCTCTTTTTCTCTGACCCTCCATCTTACCCATCATAGAGCATTGTTAATAATAAATTAAGTTTTTTATTTGACATAAAAACTTATAATGACAAAGATAACACTCATAATAAACTAAATAAATTAAGGCATTAATGTCAAACTGGTTAAGAAACATTATCAATTCAAAGAGTATTTAAGATAGGTTCCCACCACCCATAGACAACCATTGAGCTTATTCCTAGTCATAGTGACTCATATAGGTAGGGTCCCTAGGTCAGTAAATCTTTATGGGAGCAGAAAGCCTCATCTTTCTCCTGAGGAACTGATGGTGGGTTTGTACTACCAACATTGTGGTTCCCAGTCCAGTCTTATCCTACAGCACCAAAAGGGCTCCATCTTAAGACAGGTAACTGTGCAAGAAAACTCGAAAGGCTATGAAATCTAACTAATTTGCACATGAGTGAAACTAAGCAGAAGTTTGCCCAAACTTGCAAACACTCTGAAATACTTGTATGCCATGACCAATATGGAATCATGAATCAGAAAGAAATTTTTCTAAGCTCTCAATGAAAAAAAACAAAAACAAAAACAACTAAAAGAAAAAAAATTAAATTATCTGCTTACTGTTTTTATTAGAAAATAAGATTCAGTTATTCCCAGTTCTCTCTTAAGTCTTTTAGTCTCTCAGGAGTCCTGCCTCATTTTCAGGCCTCAGGAAGAGAAAAAACAAGTAAACACAGGCATACTTATCTCAGCAGAAGGGAAGACAGCAGGATGCACTAATAAAATGATAGCATCTCATTCTGCATTGTATGCAACTTGGATGTGTTTTTCCAAGAACAATGACCTTGTATCTACATGACTACAAAAGATCGTTTATAAAGGATGCTTCTCAAAGAAAAGAAATGGTCTACTCCAGGACAAATCCTATTTCAACTACAGAATGCAAAATGTCCCTTCTCCTGGTATACTAATTTAAAATTCTCTATTTCACTTCACCTCAAGCAATAGAAACTACTAGCTGCTTCAAAATAGTAGTTGGCCCCTACTTCACACTGCATCTCTTTTATGAATACCAATACAAGTAAACATTATAGTCTGTGCTCAGGAGTGGGTTGGCTAACAGTCTCTCCAGATTTCATTTCTGCTGCACTTCTTGGCTAACTTCAGGTTGGGTCTATATGACTCCACTGTAAGTTTGTTTTTTCATAGTGAGATTATTTTGCTTTCACCCCAAACTGGCAGCTATGTGAGTCAATGATAGCCAAGCAGAACATGCAGAGGAGAATGGTCTAAAAACAAAATCCAATTGAGTCCCCTCAGTTGTGTCTGAGGCTCAGTTCACAGAGTATTTTGTCCTTAGGGAAAATCCACTAAGTACAGAGATTTTACATTTCCTTTGGCTTCACATCACTTTCTGTAATGAAGAAAGTGCCAGAGAGCTAAGATGTTTTGGAACATTAGGTTGGCTTTAGACAATTACATAAACCATGAAATTTTGGATTGTTTTCATTCATACCAGAATTTGATTTTTTCCTTGGTTGGGGGATCTCTATTTAAGAACATTTTGGGGGGTGCTGGATAGGAGTAAGAAAGGCCTAGGAATTCATCTAGTGTTAGGGTTATGGTTAAGACTAGTTTTAGTGCTAGGAGTAAGGGTTTCATTAGGGTTAAGCATAAGTCTTGATCTATTTTTTGATCTAGATTTTATTGATTGATTGATTGATATCTATTTGATTTCTTGTTCATTTCAGAGTTCTGTAACTACATTATTCCTACTTTTAATTTTATGTTTTAGTTGTTGTAATTGTATCTCTGGCTCTCTATTTTCAGTCTTAATAGTCGTGTTTTACTTTGAATACTTCTAGATTTGGGTTGAGTGTGGCTAGTATTGTCTTGTATCTTAGTCTCAGGTTATTATCTGTTGTTGTTAGTTATCTGTCCCCCCCCCAAAAAAAAAACAAAAAACTCCTCTGAGTATTTCTTTGTAAGTTTGGTTTGTTTTTTACAAATGCTTTTAATTTTTGTTTATCTGAAAATAATTGAATTTTGTCATCATATTTCATAGACAATTTTGCTGGATATACTCTTCTTGTTTGGCAATTTTTTTTCTTTCATAGTTTTATATATGTCATTCCACTGTCTTCTTGCCTCTGTGATTTCTGCTGAGAAATCAGAACTTAGTCTTATTAGTTCTTCTTTGTAAGTAACTTTTCATTTTTCCTGAGCTGTGCTTAGGATTCTTTCCTTGTCTTTGGTTTTGAAAAATTTGATTATAATATGTCTTGGTGGCTTTCTTTGGGGGTCTTTCCTGTTTGGAGTTTGTTCAACTTCATGAATAGCTATTTTCTCATCTTTCATGATGTTGTTGTTGTTGTTAAGTGCCATCGAGTTGGTTCCTACCCATAGTGACCCTGTATAGAGTTTCCAATGAGCAGCTGGTAACCTTGAACCACCGACCTTGCATTTCAAACAGCTTTGCAGTCTGGCGCATTAACTCACAGCGTCGTCATACCAGGACTCCTCTTCATGATGTTATTTACGTGTCTCTTCCTGTTCTGCAATTCCAATCACAGTAAGTTATTTCTTTTGATAGTGTCCCATATTAATCATAGGCTTTCTTCAGAATTTTAGTGAATCCATTCACAGAACTCTCCAACTAATGATTAAACTCTAAAGAAAGAAGGAAAGCACTTCTGTTAACATTCTTTAAGTTTTCTCTTTATTAGTAGCAATAGAATTCTCAGAAACAGTAAAAGTTATCAAAGTCCTGATCAAAGCATTTTTCCCATCCAGAGAAGCCTGCGTTAATAGCAGACAAGAATAGGTTTTTAAAGGGGTACTGGCACTGAAGGAGGTGAAAAAAATTTTGGCCGATTTCGTGGGGTTATCTTGTGCTACTGCCATCCTAGGACTATTTGGGTGGGGACTAATCCTTTCTGACCTCTATAGTGTTAAGTTTACAATTCAAATCAAGAGAGTCAATGGCACTTAACCTGTGCTAATGTTTGAAAATATAGGTCACTGAATTGCTCTGCTTTTAAAATGGAATTAACATATAGAAGATCATTGTTCTCCCTTTTCACAAAGAGAAGGCCAGCAGATTGGCATTGAAACCACCAGTTAGATTATTAAATTCCACTCTCTTCACCTCCCAGGAGGTGGTTGGAAAAGACCTGGATTCTGCACCTTCTCAAGATTATTGAGCTTTGTTAAGTAACACAAAAATCCAGGAGGTTAGGTTATCAAATTTGTCAAAAAAAATTTTTTTAATGATATATGAAAAGTGTTCACTGTGCTGAGATCAAAGGAACATATGAAAAGGTGTAAAAACAGAAACAAGTACATAAAAATTTTTAGTAAATGCTAGAGTGGCATTTTAAAAAGGTAAGAAAAGGATATCTGAGGGGCTTCAAAAAGTTCCTGGAAAATGGAATCAAATGATAATGGACATTTTTCATAAACTCTTTTAAATCCATTGTACTATTGAATAAGGTTGGCTAGTTATGGGAGTAAGGAGCTCTGGTAGCGTAGTGGTTACGAATCGGGCTGCAAGCCTTAGGGTCAGCAGTTCGAAACTACCAGCTGTTCTGCAGGAGAAAGATGAGGCTTTCTGCTCCCGTAAGGATTTGCAGCCTTGGAAACCCTGTACAGGGTCGCTATGAGTCGGAACCGAATCCACGGCACATAACAACAACAACAACAGTTATGGGAGTAGGTAAGACTTTCTACCCCCATAAAGATTTACAATAAATGCACAAAGTGAATGGCTTACAAGCTTTCATAAGTGTACTTAGTTTCAGAATGAGGAAGATAAGGTAAAATCTTCACTGAATAGTTTTCCAAATGAATCTGGTTACGCCTTCATTTCAGGAACAGAGGATTCTAGGACCATCAAGAAGGAAGAGCAAGAGTGGAGCAGGAAATCCTACCTAGAAAAACATGAGCAGTAGAGACCATGGCAGAGGAGATGCGTGGAGAGAGAGAGCAGATGCGAACTCTAGGCCCATGGACTGAGAAAGACTGTGTACCTGTGGGCAGGAGGCTGTCTTGCAAAATGTGCCCTTGGGACATTTAAATGAATAGATACTTTTTGCTTTGTGTGTGTACATGAAATATTTTTGCTTTGTTGAGTTTTGAAAAATAAGATGTAAAAGGGAAGCCACAGAGAGGAAGCTGGATAACTGTTGTTGTAGTGAGGGGGGTGAAATTACTGAGATGTAACAAAACATGATTGGTTGAAAGTAAAGCTGAGGTTCTTGTCTGTTAATATTCACTCAATTCACAATAAAAGATTTAAACAACAACAACAAAAAAGATTTACAGCGTCAGAAATCCTATACAGGGTTACTATGAGTTGGAACCGGTTCAGTGGCACATGCCAACCACCACTACCACCACCAATTCTAATGATGGTTGACTGAACAGGAAAAGGTAAAACATTAACTTACTGCCTCCCCTCCCAGGAGACAAGCTAGAATGTTAATCAGGTTACCCAGTGGACCAATCTTCTGGTTTCCCTTATGTTTTCAAACAGGTCTGCAACGTAGCCCCTCCCCAGTTCTGATCCCATATAGCCTGTACTGACCTGCGCTCAGGGTTCAGAATGTAGAGAAGTTAGGTCCTTTGAGCCAGACAGCTTAATAAACCTGAAACTGCTTCATCTCTCCGTGGCCTCGGTTTCTTCAATGACAGATCTAAAACTGCTGTAACACTCTTGGATCAAAAACTGCTCTAACAGGCTAATATCTTCTTATAAAGAAAAAAAAAAGTTTTATCCTTACTTCACAACAAATAACAATATAAATGGGTTAAAATCCATCGAACCCACTTCTGTCTTATCAATTCTGAATCACAGTGATCCTCTAGGACAGAGTAGAACGGGTCTGTAAAATTGCTGAGACTGTTAAGGCTTCCAGGAGTACAGACTGCCTCATCTTTCCACCTTGCTGGTGGGTTCCAACCATCAACCTTGAGGATAGTAGCTCAATGCTACCAAGGCTGCTATAAATGGTTTGAGGTTTAAATATACAAAAGAACATTTAAGTAAATTTTTATGTTCCTAGGATTGGAGGACCTCTGGTAGGGTAGTGATTACGAATCGGGCTGCGAACCACAAGGTTAGCAGTTCGAAACTACCAGCTGTTCCGCAGGAGAAAGATGAAGCTTTCTGCTCCGGTAAAGATTTACAGCCTCGGAAACCCTGTACAGGGTTGCTATGAGTCGGAATCGACTCCACGGCACATAACAACAACAAGAAGATTGGAGAAGCTTGTGTAACAGTGAATTCTAAAATATAGTGTAAAACAAATGCTTGATATGTATTTGCTTTTAGAAAAGAAGAAATGTAAAATGCTAAGAGAAAAAGAAAAGAAATGGCAGAGTACATAAAAATGTTGGAAGTATGTATAACAGAGAGTTGTTGTTATTGTGAAGTGCCGTCCAGTCGGTTCCAAACCTGTATAGGGTTTCCAAGGAGCAGCTGGTGAGCTTGAACCGCTGACAATGCAGTTCAAACGGCTTTGCAGTGGGCACATTAACCCACAGCACCACATCAGGACTCCTATAATGAAGACTTGGAGTTGTTGTTGTTATGTGCCGTGGAGTCAGTGGTTCAGACTCATAGAGACCCGTACAGGGTTTCTGAGGCTGTAAATCTTTACAGGAACAGAAAGCCTCATCTTTCTCCCGGGGAACAGCTGGTAGTTTCGAACGGCTGATCATGAGATTAGCAGCTTGATTCGTAACCACTACCCTATGCTACCAGAGCTCTCCTTAATATATGGGAGTGCTGTGGCTTTGTAGAATAAGCATTGGGTTGCTAACAGCAAGGTCACTGTTTCGACCCCACCAGCTGCTCCCTTTTAGAAAGATGAGGCTTTCTGTTTCTAAAAGATTTATAGCCTTGGAAGCCCTATTCAGAGTTGCTATGAGTTGGAACAAACTTGGTGGCGCTTAACAACAATTCCTTAATATAGAGAGAATGCTTACAATTCAAATGAAAGGCACAAACAACAATAGAAACAGGAGGGGGGAAAAGGAAGAGGCTATTCACAAAAGAAATGAAAATAGTCAGTGAGCATGTGAATTTATCTTCAACCTCATTAGCAGTCAAGGAATGCAAATTAAAATAACAATGAGATAACATTTTTCTTTCAGATTGGCAAAGATATTTTTTACAGAATGTAATCCTAAATGTTGGAAAGAGTATAAAGGAAAATGCATGTTTTTATACTGTTGAGTAAGATACACAGTTACACAATCATTTCTGGGAAAATTTATTAATATGTATCAAAAGCCTTTAGAAAAATAATATCTTTTAACTAAACAATTACACTTCTAGGATTTTAACCTATGACAATTAATTAATATGCTTACAAACATTGGGAAAAGGCTTACTGCATAAATATCCTTCAGTAGGTGAATAGGTTACATCAACTATATAACTATAATAGAAATTTGTGTCACTCTTAACATTATGGTAAAGATGTCTATTTCTATAATAAATAATAAATTGATACTCAAAATATAATTTTATGTAAAAAACTATGCAAATGGCACCTAAAGTATAATTCTAAATTGGAGAAATATATCAATAACTCTGAAAAGAAAGGCTACAAACAGTTTAATATCTTTTTTGTGTGTGTCTCAGTATTGAAATTTTGGTGATTTGCATTTCCTTTCTGCATATACACTTTTTTTGTGAATTGAGTGCAAGTTTACAGAGCAGATCATCAGTTTTACATTCAGCAAATCATATACTCCATTTCATTTCAATGATTGCAAACCCATCAATGTAACGTCCCTATTTCACTTTCTACTTATAATTCTAGGTTCCATTCCTTCTTCTTTCCTAATCCTTCTGAATTTTGTCCTTTATAAATACTGCCCTTTTGATTTCTAATGATTGACCATTCCATGGTGGGCATACCACACTATTTTTATTGTCCCTGCTATATACCTAGTTACTGCTTGGCTGAAAATTGAATCACAATGGTGAGTTCAGTTCCATATCTGAAGAATGCCCAAGGGCCGTAGTTTTGTGGTTCCTCTACTCTCTTTCTAACCAATCAATAAGTTTGTTCTTTCTGATAATTCTAAATTTTTTACATATTTTCACACACTCTATACAGTACCTTCTAATGTGATCCCTTTCAGAGTTGTTGGTAGTGGTAACCAGGCACAATCTAATTCTTTTGGTGTATGGGTCATGGAGACCGGTGTTTAAATGTTTCATTAGTCCATGGGACTATTTCAACCTGTCTTTTATTTTCTTCATTCTTCTTTCCTCCACACAGGAGAGACCAATAGTAGTACCTTAGATGGCCTCTCATGAGTTTAAAATCCCAGTAACTGCTCTTTAAAGTAGGATATAGAACATTGTCTTTGCGGACTATATGTCATGCCAATTGATCATGGTGTCTCCTAAGACTATTATCTTGAGCCCCCCTGGCCCAGCAACTCATTCACTCGAGGTGCTTGGTAACGTCTAAGAAGTTTTCATAATTTTGCCTCCTGTATACGCTACTCAACTCATGTATATGTTTGTAGGTAAATATCTATATACAAATATTCTCTGTCAAAACTATATATATATATTTGTGGGAATATTCTTATATATTTGTGGGTATATTCTCATTCTCCCTTCCACATAATGTTCAACCTGTGTATCTATCCATGTGTCTATGCATAGATAACTGTTATTGAAGGACTGTGGATATAACAGTATTTACCACTCTTCTCTTTAACTCTTACATTCTTCCCCATGTTCCTTCATTCTTCTGTCAACCTCCCTCTTGTTGTATACTGCCTTTCCCATCACCCAAGTTAGCCAGTGAATTATTTTCCCTTCCCTCTCACCCCTAGTAACATCAAAGAATGTTTCTTTTAGCATGTAAACATTTTCTTGACTTTTTACCATAATGGCCTCATAGTATATTTGTCCCTTTCTGACTAACTTTACTCAGCATGATGTCCTCTATGCTGATCCAAATTAAGGTGTTTCACAGATTCCTTGTTATTCCTCAGCATTGTGCAGTATTCCATTGGATACATGTACCAAAGTTTGTTTATCCATTCTTCCATTGATGGGCATTTAGATTGTCTCCATCCATTCTTCCATTGATGGGTATTTAGACTGTCTCCATCTTTTTGCTTTTGTAATAAGTACTGCAGTGAACATACTGTGCATATTCCTATTCGTGTCATGGTTCTTATTTCTTTAGGACATATACCAAGGAGAGGAATTGTCATATGATATTTCTATTTCCAATTTTTTGAGGAAGCGCCATACCATGTTTCACAGTAGTTATACCATTTTATTGTCCTCCAGCAGTGTTGGAGGGTTCTTTTCTCTCTACATCAGTGCAATCTTTTGTTGTTTTCTTGTTGTTGTTGTTGTTGTTTTAACTTTGCTATTGATGCTATGGTGAGATGAAATCTCATTATTGCTTTGATTTGCATCTTACACTGCACTTAACAACAACAATGGCTAATGATCATAAGCATTTCTTCATATGTTTATTGGCTACGTGAATGTTTTATCTGATTGTCTGTTCTTGTTCTCTGCTCATTTTTTACTTGCATTGTTTGTCTTTTGCTTGCTGAGGTGTTGACATTTTCTATGCATTTTAAAGATTAGTCCCTTTCCTGATATGTCATTGCCAAAAATATTTCCCCAGTATGTGGGTACTCTATTTACTTCTTAAGTGAAATCATTTGTCGCACATAAACTCAAAAAACCAAACTCCATCATGAATCAATATTGATACATATCAACCCTTTTTAAGGATTTTTGAGAATGTAAATGTGGATCAGACAGCCTCATTATTCTCCCTAGGAACACCTGGTGGGTTTGAAACACCAACCTTGTGACTAGCAACCCATCACCTAACACAGCACCACATGAGGGTCCAATGTTCAGGAGGTCCCAGTCATCTAATGTGTCTTCTCTTGTTTGAATGTTTTCAGTTATATTTGGTAGTATATTTCTTTTGTCTGTTATCATTTTTCTGACTTTGTTCAATGATTATACACATTTATTATATTTGTGTAGTTATTTTAAGATATTTTAAAGGCTGAGAAATTCCAGTTGTAATAGTTATTTTTAAATTACAGCTTATTTTGGAAAAATTTTAAATTTTCAGAAAAAAATGTAAAGATAGTACTGTTGTTGTTAAGTGCTGTTGAGTCAGTTCCGACCCATAGTGACCCTGTATAGGGTTTCCGAGAAGCAGCTGGTGAGCTTGAACTGCCGACCTTGAGGATCAAACCAACTTTGCAGTCCAGCACATTAGCCCATAGCATCACAACAGGACTCCAAAGATGGTATACTGTTGTTGTTGTTAGGTGCCATCAAGTCGGTACCGACTCATAGTGACTCTATGCACAGCAGAATGAAACATTGCCCGATCCGGGGCCAACCTCACTAATGTTGCCATGCTTGAGTCCAATGATGCTGCCATATTGCCAATCCATCTTGTTTGGGGTCTTCCTCTTTTTCTCTGACCCTCCACCTTACCAAACATGATGTCCTTCTCCAACAACTGGTCCCTCCTGACAATATGTGCAAAGTATGAGAGTAGAAGTTTGGCCACCCTGGCCTCCAAGGAGCAATCTGGCTGTACTTCTTCCAGAATGGATCTATTGGTTTTTTGGAAGCCCATGACACTTGGTATAGGAATCTCATATATCCTAAACTTAATTACCCCTATGTTGTTTGTTGTTGTTAGGTGCCGTCAAGTCAGTTCTGACTCATAGTGACACTACGAACAACTGAATGAAACCATACCTATTATTGCGCCATCCTCACAACTGTTGTTATGTTTGAGCCCATAGTTGATGTCATTATGTCAATACATCTTGTTGGGGCACTTTCTCTTTTTCATTGACCCGCTACATCTAGTGCTGCTGTATCAGAAGTACTACAGTGGACAGTTTTAACAAACAAATTTATTATCCACAGAATAGGAAGTTGTTGTTGTTATGTGCCATGGAGACGGTTCCGACTCATAGCGACCCTGTACAGGGTTTCTGAGGCTGTAAATCTTTACGGGAGCAGAAAGCCTGATCTTTCTTCTGCAGCGCAGCTGGTAGTTTTGAACTGCTGACCTTGCAGTTCGCAGCCCGATTTGTAACCACTATGCTACCAGAAGTAAGGAGTATAAATTCAGAGTTCTGGCTCTGGGGAAATGTCCTTGCCTCCTTTCAGCATCTGTAGACCCAGCATTACCTTGTGATCACTGTGTTTCTTAACATTAACCTT
Source organism: Chrysochloris asiatica (assembly GCF_000296735.1). Classification (NCBI taxonomy): domain Eukaryota; kingdom Metazoa; phylum Chordata; class Mammalia; order Afrosoricida; family Chrysochloridae; genus Chrysochloris; species Chrysochloris asiatica. The sequence goes on from NW_006408530.1 coordinate 9,434,190, forward strand.
TCCCTGGATCTAGGAGTTTCACAGTGCATGTACCCCAGGTCCAAAGGATGGTCTTTTTTCTTGGTGCTATCATATTCCTCTTTCTCTGCTCACATCTCTCTTCTTTTATTTGTTAGAGCCAGAAGAACAAACAAATCTGTCTTGGAGGAAGTAAAGTCAGAATGTTCCTTAGATGCAAAGATGACAAGACTTCATCTCTCATACTTTGGACATGTTGTCAAGAGGGACCAATTCCTAGAGAAGAACATTACTCTTGGTAAAGTGAAGAGTACGCAAAAAAGAAGGCCCTCAGTGAGATCTATTAGCACAATGACAGCAACAATGGCTTCAATATACTAATTGTGAGGAGGGCGTAAGACTGTACAGTGTTTGGTTCTGCTGTGCATGGGGTTACTATGAGTCAGAACTGACCTGAGGGTATGTAATAACAGCCACTCTGACTTTAAAGGGATTGCCATTGAAGTCAACTAGATGGCATCTGGTGTGGTGCTGTTTGTGCTTCATGCAGTCCAGGTACCTCCTCCCAATATTCCTGAGATTCTATCATTCACTTCATTTACACACATGCTGTACTCACCCAATACATTATTATTTTTACTAGTCTTGTTGTTGTTGTTGTCAAGTCAATTCAGACCCATAGAGAACCTGTATAGGGTTTCCAAGGAGCAGTTGGTGAACTTGAACCACTGACCTTGCAGTTCAAAAGGCTTTGCAGTCTGGTGCATTAACCCACAGTGCCACACCAGGACTCCTTACTAGTCTTAGCAATCCAAAATTACCAGCTCAGTTCAGAGTTGGGTTTTTAAAAAGATTTTACCTTTCATTTACTTTTGTCTCCAACACCATCCCATGATTTATGTAGACCCAGCTTTCTTATATCATTTTGTTCAGCCTGAAAAACTTTGAAAACATATATTGCAAAATACCTGCTGTGATTAATTCCTTCTGTTTTTGTTTTTCTAGGGAAAGTCTTAATTTCTCCTTAATTTTTAAAGGACAATTGCAGGATACAAAATTCTTGATATTTTTAAATACTTTATTTTATTTCATTCATTTCTTGCTTGCATAGCACCTGGAAAAAAAAAAAAAAGCCACTGTAATCTTCATCCTACTTTCTGTGTAGTAAGATTCCCCTTCCTCTTTGGCTTCTGCATTGCAGTTTAGCACAACGCTTGTTCTTATGAAATGAAGGCCAGACATGCCTGCACTTTCTATGTTTATAATTTCTGACACCAGCCATTTCCTCCCGACGGCACTCACTATATCTCTGATAAGTTCAATAATCAGTTGCAATAGCCACACAGAACCCAAAGACAATTCTCACAGTTATGTCCTTTATTAAGAAAGGAACAGGCTACAACTTGGGATTAGGATCAGGATTAGGGTCAATAAAATCTGGAAGACTTCCTTGATGAGGACAGCACATCACTTCATTCTTCAGGCCAGGACAGCTCCTCTTAGCCATGCATGCAGGCAGGTCCTTCTCCTTGTCTTGAAAGCAGGCTGGCTCTTCCCTCTGTCATATATGTTCCATCTTGACTGTTCACATCCCTTTCAGCTGTGTCCACCATGTCTCTGCCATGTAGGCGTGTCTGCCTTTAGCTGCCTTACCATCAGCCTTCCCACTGCTGACTGACCAATCTCACAGCCAGTGTAGTAGCTTGTTCATGTCTTAGCTGCTTTCCTAGCATCAGGTTTCTGCCACCACATTCGACTCTGTCCCAGGTCCTCTTCCTGTCTGTAGCCACCAGCTCTGCCCCAGGACCACTTCCAGAGTCATCTCCACCTTCAGCGTTATTGCTCTTGACCCATATTTCAGCTCATTTAGAAGGATTCCTGACCTTCTTTATTCTCTCTTTTGGCCTCTAAAAGGTTTTATGGCATTGATTGCTTGAATAAGCAAATTCCTTGTCAAGCTCAATGACTAGCACTCCCAATAGAACCATGAACTGACTAATTCCCTCGGTGGACCTCAAATCACTGAGTTTGCATAGTAAAAGGACCAATTCTTGCAAATACAGCAATCACAAGGCAGACCTCAGAAAGTATCAAACCATTAAGTTATTTACAGTTTACTCAGGAAAGTCAATTAGCCTAGAAAACAATAATAAACTGGCTGGGGTAGAAAGCTACTTGGAAGTGTCTTCCCCAATTTGATTCAACCAAGAATTAGGACATAGCTCAGGATTTAGAGGGAAAAAATCCCCCAAACTATTTATCCAATGACTCAAGACTGAAGGCCACATAAAGGAACACATTTCACTATAGACCACATCTGACATTGTGGGCATGGATTCCTAAATGTATTTAACATTTTGAAGCTTACTTCTGTTTTCCCATACACTTTACTAATCCAAATCAGTCATTAACAATTAGCCTTAAATAGAGTAAAAAACTCCTTTCAGATTGTGGTCTTTCAGGTGCCAACCACCCAGTGCTGCTGCAGGTGTCCATCTAATCTGGTTAAATTATCCAAGGCAAACTCTTCTGGTGGCTGACAAAATTTAACTGAGAAAATAGTATCATTTTGCTCTGAGCCTTTGCTCGACATCCCCGTATCCCTGACAAATTTGTATCAACTGGCTAAGCCATGATTCTCAGTATTATGTAAGCATCCTTCATTTTGTGATCCGATGTAATTATCTTATGTGTTATAAATCCTAACCTCTATAATGTCAATGAAGCAGGATTATGTTAATGAGGTAGGAAGCAATCTAAAGATTAGGTTGTATTTTGAGCCAATCTTTTTTGAGATACAAGATTAAACAAGCAAACAGAGATCAGAGGGCCCTCAGTACCACCTAGAAAGACAAATCAGCCAGGACTGCAATGTGTCCTTTGGGCTAAGGGTCCCTATGCTGAGAACCTCCTAGTCCCCAGGCAAGATAGATGCAAAGGCATATATAGATCTCCAAGGAACACCGGAAGGAGACAAGGACCTTACTCAGGAGCTTACAAAGACAAAATCTTCCCCTGGAGCTGGTACTCTGAATTCAGCCTTCTAGCTTCCTCAAATGTTAGTGAATAGATTTGTTTATTAAAGCCATACACTTGTGCTATTTCTGTTATAGCAGTACTTGATAAGTAATAGCCTCTTGAGGTATCACCATAGTAAAAACTTGAAGGGACTATTTGTTTGGCCACTCTACTCTTTTAGGAGTCCTGGTGTGGTGCTGTGGGTGCAAGATCGGTGGTTCAAGCTCACCAGCTGCTCCTCAGAAACCCTGTACAGGGTTGCTAGGAGTTGGAATCGACTTGACGGCACTCAACAACAACAACAACTCTATTCAGCACATGCCTCCCCCTTGATTTACCCTTTCACATTTACAGTGTATGCAATCACAATGACTTCTTTAGCATCAACACTACCATCTTTACCATATAATTGTATCAACATCTTTCACTACCTCCTCTTCCCTGCACTCATTAGAAAAGAATCCCTTCTTGTCCCCTCATTTCGAGTGTAAGCACACTCACGAAAGTATGAAAACTGGCCTCTTCACATCTTTGCTGTTGTTATGTCACTGGGTGTCATTGAATTGGTTCTGACTCATAGCGACTCTATGCACAACCAAACAAAATGCTGCCTGGTCTTGTGCCTTCCTCACAATTGTTCTGTTTGAAACCATTGTTAATGCTATTGTATTAGTCCATCTTATTGAGGGTCTTCCTCTTGTTCACTGACCTTTCACTTTTCCAAGCATGACATCCTTCTACAGAGACTGGTCCCTCCTGATAATAGGTCCCAAGTATGAGAGACGAAGTCTTGTCATCCTTACTTCTAAGAAGCATTCTGGCTGCACTTCCTCCAAGACACTTCATGTCTTTATTTTCTCCTACTTTAGATAGTGTTCACATTGCCCATCTCTATCAAACTAATTCATACTCAGGATATATGCTTCTTGATCTGAAGAATCTTCAGTTTTAGTTGTAATTCTGAGCATCTGCATCCATAACAAAAAGGCCAATCCAGGTCAAGCTACAAATTACAACAAATCTACACCAACTCAGGGTGTCAAAAATCTCTCCTCAGTTCAGTCAGGGTCAGCTTATCCCTTGCCATTGTGGATTAAATCAACAAGTACCAGATGTAAGTTTGTAAATCCATACAACTCCCTAAAGGTCAGAATAGTCAGGCCCTTTTCATTCATCTCCAGACATCTGGGGCTAGGTCAGTGAATGCCAGCTCTAGGTTCAGAGACCACACAATTCTCTACACTTCAGACAGAGTCCACATGCCCCCCTACACTTTAGAACAGCCAATCCCTTCTCTCTTTCTTTGGCCTAGCCACCTAGGGCTAGGGCAACAGGTACCAGAGGAATATGTTCAAATTCAGCCTGCGCCCTCATTATTATATTTCCTCTACTTCCACTTATCTTATAAACCAACACATAGGTCTGTAAGCAAAACAAGCTGTTTACTCGTCTGCTTCTATTAACTATTACTCCTGAAAGAAACTTTTTCTGATGGGCACTAACATGTCCTATCCCAACACACCCTTCAGATTTTATAGGGTTGTGCCCATGTGGACATTCTTTTATTGTTCATTCACCAAACAGCTGTTTTGGTCATTTGAGTATTCAGTCATCATTGTACTCTAATTCAAAGTCTGGTATAATTGTCTTTTGCAAATCCCCTGACCTCACAGTTTTTTCAGGCATAAGCTCCATTCACAGATTCACTTTTTAGCATATCCAATCAACTATTGGCTGAAGGGCAGAGCTGCAGTCTTTATTTTGTTACATTACTCAATAGTCATTTTAACCATACATTTAGGTCTCTTTTACACTACCCAGTAGGGGAACTATTTCTCCATTTTTGTTAGGGTTTTGTTAGTGTTGTCTTTTGCTTTTATTTCTAGTGTTTTGATTGTTGTTGCTTTTTCCTAAGGCTTCCATCTTCCATTTCTCTGTTTACGTTATCCATCTGTTTTTGCATAATGTTTACTATCTTCATTAAAACCCTTAATGTGTTCATCATAATGATTTAAAAATCTCTGTCTAATAATTCCAGTCTCTGGTCATATCTAATTCTGGTCCAGTGATTGCTTTACCATTGCAGGCATTTCTTACCCTTTGGCAGCTCCTCTAATTTTTTGTAGTAAACCAGTATTAGGTTTTAAGGAATTATTTAAATAGAACTTTAGTGTGAGGGTCAATGTTGATCTGCCTAGCACTGAAGCCGTAGTTAATGTATTCTTTAGCTATGTATAGATGCCAGAAGAATATAATCCATCTAGTGTCCTTGTTTTTGTCTCCCTTCTTAACTCTGGACTTTCTTAAGAACTGTTTCTCAGAAAAAAAAATCCTGCATTTTAAAGCTCATTTTGTTGAAACCCATTAACTATATTGAAAACTTATTGGTGTGGTAGCAAACTGTGAGGGAGAAAAAGTATTCTGTGAGCTTTTTTATTCAGTCTCTTAGTGGACTTGTGTTTCTGGGCTGTGACCTTCATAAGTATCTATCAGTGGTACGACTCCCTCTCTCCTTTTCCTCCATGTCCTTCCCTATAGTAGTACCAATCTGTTTATTTGAAGCCCTGGATTCTGTTGACTATACTCTTCTGCTTACGATGATAGAAGAAGGTTAAGAAGGCTGGAGAGGGAGAAATAGCATCCTCCCAGCTGAGATAAGGCTGTAGGAAGTTTGTTCCCCAGGAGAATTGGTCTTTGTAATGGAGGACATTATTGGCCTATTTCACGACTACCTTTTCCCTCTGCTTGCCAGAATCTTAAGGGATATTTCTTGGCTGTCATCATAAAAACCTGGCAAGATTCTTGGAGATAAAATCCTTAAACATGTGCGTGTGGTGGTGATGGTGGGGTGTTTCTAAAACTGCTGTCCCCAGGAGTTTAGCATTCTCAAGGTAGCCTACACTCAGTCACCTGAAACACATGAACACTGTTATTTAAATGTCCCATTGGTTTATGGGGAGTCCTGGTGTGGCGCTGTATGATGAACAATGGACTGGTAACCACAAGGTTGGTAGTTCAAACCCACCAGTCGCTCCTTGGAAACCCCTTAAAGGGTCACTCTGAGTTGGAACCAAGTTAATGTCACTTACCACACACACACATCAGTTTATGTCTTCTGTTCTACGTCAGCAGATTTCAGCTGTCAGTCTCTGGATGTGCCTGTCTGTCTTCTGATTTTAAGATATTAGCTTACCTTGTTTTTTTGAAGAGTCTGAGGAATGTAATTGTCAATTTTTCCAGCTTTTAGTTATTTTAAGAACAGGAGTGATCGTTTCCAAGCCCTTTCTTTATATGTTCGAGCTGAAACCGAACATCTCTAATCATTATTTTCAAAATTATGTTCAGTTAGCTTTTTATAAAAAGAACAATTGGATTATGTCTTTTTTCTTTGCAAATAATATTTGACATCCTCCACGGTTTCCTCAAATTGGATGTCATTTCAGCATACTCAAACATAAGTTGATATAAACCAAAATAGCTTGATATTGGGGATATATAATGATGGGTGAAAGAGATCTCATACTGCATATTCTAATTCTGATTTCCTTCTCTTCCTCTCTCTAGGTAAACAATAATAACAGTAGTAAAGTCTAAACCAGACGGCTTGTCCATACTCTGGTCTTCTGATGACAACTCACCAAGCTAATGGGCCAGTCCCATTAGACATGCACAGATTTAGTAGTTGGTTTTCTGATGATCCACCGAGGGCCCTAGATACACCAGATATGTACAAGATAGGGTTAGGGGGGCACTCTATTCTTGAAATACTTTCTTCTTGAAGAATACATGTGGGAATAAGTCTCTTGCTTACTTTTCTTTGGTGATCATTCTCTACCCTTTGTTGAAAAAATCAAAAATAAATAAATTTAAAAAATCAATAAGTGGTTTCTTATTTAAAAGCTTTGGAAAGGACTTGGAAGGAAGAGGGGAAAGGACACAAAGAGCATTATTGGCAGTTACCACTCCACTTAAAACTTTCTGGGACTATGTTGCAGAGGCTCCACATTTAGACACTGCTGAGTCTCTTCTCGCTCCCTCTATCCTTTTTATAAAGATAGTTGGAAAAAAAACCACTATTCCCACCACCACTCCAGAAACCACCTTTCTTCTGTCAGAAGAATCAGCAGTATATACTACTATGCTACAGCAACCATAACCCCTGAGAAGAAAATATTATAAAAAGTATAAATATTAATGTTATATTTAGACACATAGAGTAAATTATAATGCAAAAGTTGTATTTAGTAGTAGCTGCTTTTGTCTTATTTACCTATCTAGATAGGTGTTATAGCGGTATTGCTTAAGGCACAAAAAGGTATTTAGAATGAGAATATCTATTTCTCTCCCTCTACTTTGCTGAATGATTCCTTTAGGAATGCGAAATTCCTAACATTTTCAAGAGGTCACATAGCCTTCAGATGTTGCTTCGAAATCATTATTTTGTTCACACTCTTATGCTTATCTTCTCCTGTGAAAATTGTTTATTTTCTGCATTTGGTTACTGCTTTTAACAAAAGGACTTATCACGAGGAAATGTGGACTTGCTTTTGCAATTTATGTGGACGTGTATGTACGACAGAGCAAGAAATTAGAGGTTAGACATGACTGCCTTGAATACTTATTCTAATGAAGTTGTAACTGTGTGTGCTTGGCACACACGGGTAGTGTTCATGCTGAATCAGAGGCTATACAAATTATAGTTTTGCATAAATGAATAATTTTATATATGTTGATAATTCATGCACTGTCGAGTAGTCCATAGAATGCTGATGCTTTCCAAGTTTCTTTTTTCTTCCTTTGCTCAAAGGGACATGATTAGATACTTTCTTTAATATATGAGGAAAATGAAACAAATGTTCCTCCTCACACCCTTCCCACAACTTGACAGACTGCAGAGCTGACCTTCAACGTGTTCCTGCTTTATGTGTCTCAGCAGACCACAATGCCAACTTGCCAACTGTTAGTTCTCCTTCCCTCCATGGAAAGACTGGTAAATGTTACCCAGATGAAACAAGAGAATAGTCTATTAAATGCAGTCTTTAGCTAAATTTTACCAGGCAACATTATGATGCTTTAGTGAGAGACTACATTGTTAATGACTTTCTATAGTCCTTTCTTTCACATTTCTGGACAATGTACACCTTAAAAATAATCAGTTTAATGGTCATATATTCAAAAGTAGAAGCAAACTTTTTTTTTTTTTTTTAATCTTATTACTGTTTTATCATTTGTACCCCAGTAGGAGTCCTGGTGTGGCGCTGTGGGTTAATGCACCAGATTGCAAAGCCATTTGATCTTTAAGGTCGGCGATTCAAGCTCACCAGCTGCCCCTTGGAAACCCCATACAGGGTCGCTATTGGTCGGAATCGACTCGATGGCACTTGACAACAACAACAGCAACAATGTGTTGGATAACATATTTATACATGATAGAACTTTTTTGTTGTTGATGATTTTATTTGTATGTCAGTGATTCCAGATTGGGACAGATTTAAGCATATCTGATTAACTGCCAGTGTGAGCTCTTTGCTGAGGCCCTAAAAAGTCTTCCCAGATAACAACAGAATGTCAAGAGGAAAAGGAAATTGGAAATTATGCAATAAGATATTTTAGCAGCTGCAAAAATCCTAACTGGGTTTGATGATCCTATGTAAATCTGTATCTGTCCTAAAGCAATGGTTATATTGCTTAAGGCTAGACGACCAAAGGTGGGTCTATTCAAAAACAAAACACAAAATTGGAGGAGCCATTTCACTGAACACTGTAAGAAATTGGAGTGAAAGTAAAATTGATTTGAGGACTGTTTGAGTATGACACAGAATGTGAAAGAAATAGCCTTAGGAATCATCTCAAAACCTTTGTTCTGCTGTGGCTTCCTTTCTTTAGGGCTCCATGAAATGGAGGCAAAGTGACAGGACTTTGGTGTATATTTGTTAGCATTTGTGAACGTCTCCCAGAAGTTGCCTAAAAATATTTGATGAAACCAAATCTACTGCCACTGAGTCGATTCTGAGTCACAGAGACTCTGTAAAGGCTTCCCCAGGCTGTAAATCTTTACGGGAGCAGAAAGCCTCATCTTTTCCCGTGGAACAGCCGGTAGTTTTGAACTGTTGACCTTGGGGTTCGCAGCCCGATTCGTAACCACTACGCTACCAGAACTCCTAAGTCTGATAGGGTAGTGGTTACAAATTGGGCTGCAAGCCTCAAGGTCAGCAGTTCGAAATTACCAGCTGTTCCACAGGAGAAAGATGAGGCTTTCTGCTCCCGTAAAGATTTACTGCCTCGGAACCAATCCACCGCACATAACCACCACCGTGGTAATTCAGAATTACATTCACTATCTTTAATATAAACTTTATCTAGATAAGCAAGACTGGACTTTATGAAGAGGGATTTAAGCCTGACTTTCATATTCCCTGACTCCATAACAATTAACCAGCTAAGGAATCAAGTGGCTTATCCTTATTACGTACAGTAAAGCACCTAGAACTATGCTTACATGCTCCATTAACACGTAATACTGTTTCCCCCCTCTATTTTGTTTTTGTCTTTCAGCTCTGCAGTAACTTGTATAGGACATCTGTGCATAATCCATCCAGCTGTAACTGAATTCCTGATTCCACATTTATTTTGTTTTCAACTAAAAAAATTACATGCAAATTCCTGTGAATGGAAATACTTGAACAAGGGCTACCAACAGTAACCATTCCCAAAAGGTAAAACTTTAAAATCTTATGTTTAATTAGGGTTCCAATGCATAGACACTTTCTAGGAACACAGTAATAAACACTGATTTACAACATGTTTAAAGACTTGACTCTCATGAATGGGTCAAATTCTTCCTGAGATTTCAAGAGAGGAGCCCAAAGGTCCTCCTTATATGTACAAAAGAATTACATTTACCCTGTTGCTATTGGGTGCCATGGAGAGTCTGCACTCATTGTGATCACATGTGACAAAACAGAACAGCTCCACAGGGTTTTCTTGGATGGAATCTTTATGGGCACAATTCACCACGTCTTTCTCCTGTGAAGCCACTGGGTGGGTTTGAACTGTGAATATTTAAATTAGTAGATGAGCACTTAATTTTTTATAATATATATATGTATACCATTGTACCAATGAGGTTCCTTATATTTGCCTTACTTGCTGTAATGGACTATTTTTTGGCTACAGTGAAAGAAACTACAATTGGTTTGCTATGTAATTCCCAGTTATCAATCTGGGAAGGGTCTAAATCTTAACATAGAATACATTTTTTCCCACAAAGAACATTTCCCTTTACCAAGTTTGCTGCTTCTGACCTGTTTGTTGTGAGTTGAACAATTAGGATTAAAAAAAAAAAAAAAAATCAAGATTTATCTTGGTATGCTGATTGCTCACAAAACCAAAAAGTGCTTTGCAAAACAGAGCATTTTGAGCAATTCTCCACAACAGAAATACAGAAAGATTTATTGTAGCAACTGATTAAATCATTTGGACCAAACACCCAGATTTTATGTGCAAACTATACAAGCTTTAGATATTTTTCCCCCCTCACCAATATTTAGCACTCATTCCAATATGCACTTTCTCAGATTAAACATGTGAACGGGCATGAATGTTTCTTTTCAACTGGCAGCTGTAATACCATTTAAAAAATATAACAAGTTTTTCCAGTATCGCTTCCAGTATTACCATTACCAGCTGAATCTTTAACTAGAGCTTGGTCTGAATGTTTAATTTAAATAAGCACAGCTACCAAACGCGAACAACCTTGAAGGTGTACAAGTGCTCTCCTACTACATGCCCCAAGGTCTTTGGTCCCATCTGTGCTTGTGGAATAGCTGTCTGAAATGTACACTGGGCTTGAGATCTCTCAATGGTATTCTGTCCATCACGCTGTTATGGAACAGTACTGTGAGTAATGTACTGGTGCCCCCTGCACCCTAGAGTTTTGTATTTCAAACCCAATATTTACTCAAGTGTTGGACTTGTTGAGCAGTTGAGGCCTCGAGTCCAGACCTATTGGGATAAAGAAAATCAGTGAAAATCTCTGATAGAAAAAGCAAAAATAAAGAGCAGAAACATTTTTTTTTTGATGTGGAAAAATGGCACTAATGTAAGAAAGGCTTGCTTTTAAAGATGGCAGCTTCTTTGCAAACCAGTTTAGAATATACCCTTTCTGTCAACAGGTCTCAGATTTTATTGTCTATTAGGATCACATTTGTTAAGCCTACTGATTTTGACTACGATTTACTATACATAACTGTTTAGTGAAGTGGTATCTGATTTGTATCTTAATCTCCAAGCACCCAAGTTTTGAAACAAATTATGATGCATTATTTGAGCAGGAAGGGGTTGTGGAAAACAAAGTACTAAAAAATAGAAATGATATCATATCCCAGGCACTAAAGTAAATTACTCATTTAGATAAATATCCTCATAATTTTATTCAATGTATCTCTTCATTTTAAATTGATAATTCATTAGGCAAAGATACAGCATCCTTGCTTTGAACACATAGTATCAGAGAAGAAGAGAGGCTAAAATTTTGCAGTGCATAAATTCTGTATTTTATTCCTTATATACTGACGAAGCAATGATTGTTGTTGTTAAGTGCCATTGAGATGCTTCTGACTCATAGCAACCCTGTATAAGGTTTCTGAAGCTGTAATCTTTATGGAAGTAGAAAGTCTCATCTTTCCTTCCGAGGAGCAGCTGGTGGGCTTGAATCATCAACCTTATGGGTTGCAGTCCAGTGCTTATCCTACTGAGCTACCGTACTCCCCAATATATCAATTTAACTGATATCATCTGCAATGTAAAACTTTTTTGTTGGCTCACGTACTTCCCCTTGACCACTCCTTTGCAGTTTTTTTTTTTAACTTTTCATTATGAATTGAGTGAAGGTTTACAGAGAAGATCATCAATCAATCATTCAATGAATTGTGTGCTTCATGTCATTATTATGATTGTAATCTTTTCCAAGTACCATCAGTTAACAGTATTTACCTTTATTCACTTTACCTCTTGCACTCCTCCCTGTGTCTTTTGCTATCTTCACCTTTGCTGTGCCAACATCCCTTTTGTTGCATATTGCCTTCCCGAACATCACCCAAGTTAACATGTGTCTGCGTGAACCTCTAAACTACCAGCTGTTCTGCTGTAGAAAGATGAGGCTTTCTGCTCCTGTAAAGGTTTACAGCCTTGGAAACCCTGTACAGGGTTGCTATGAGTTGGAACCGACTCAACGGCACATAACAACAACAACCCTCTACCTAGTGAATATTGTTCCCTTCCCTCCCACCCCTCGTAGCCATCAAAGAATGTTTCGTTTATTCAAGAAAACCATCTCTTAACTTTTTACAACAGTGGTTTTATATGACATTTATCCTTTGATTAATTTCACTAAGCATAATGTCCTTCAGGTTCATCTGTGTTATGAGGTGCTTTACAGTTTCATCATTGTTCTTTCGTTTTGCATGGTGTTCCACTGTGTATCAACGTCTGTAGTCATTCTGCTACTCTGTCTCTTGGCTAGTGCATTGAATCCATTTACATTCAGAGTGATTATCAGTAGGCATGCATTGATGGCTGACATTTTGCTGAATTTAGTTTCTTTATTCCACAAAAATTTCTACACTGAATTCATTTTATTTGTAGGGTTTTTTTCCCCCATCATTTTCTTCATTGCTATTACTTTAATGTTTATGATATTTTTCTGATTTTCCTTTTCTATTTTGATATGTTGTTGTTGTTAAGTGCCTTGGAGTTGGTTCCAACTCATAGTGACCCTGGACAGGGTTTTGAGGAGCAGTTGGTGAATCTTATCTTTGAGGTTATCCTGTAATTTATTAATTTTCCTCCACTTAAAACAATCTGTTTTATCTCAAAATCTACTCAAACTTGCTCACCATTTGGAAGTTCTGTAATCTTAAATTTGAGTCCCTTAAGGATGCCAAAACTGCCACATTGATGCGGTGTAAATTGAACACAGAATTCTTCCAGGAAGTGTTAGAAAGATGAAACGCTGTCTTCAGAAATATATAAACCAAACCAAGATGGAGGATGTGTGGAGAAACAATAGTTTCACATCTTGTTATCTTTGTTTTTAAAAGGTTTCTATGATTATGTAGTACATTTTTGATTAAACCTAGTATTTTATACTCATCAAGTCTAATGCCAAACCTATTAACTTCCCCTACAAATCAGAGCCTTTATCTGAATTCCCTGTTTTTGTAAATGCCAACCTAACTGGTTGCCTTAGGAACTCAATGTAACTTTTAAGTCTTTATTTTTATTTCCTTTTGTACAGTCAATCAATCACTAAGACAGAATTTTCCTCCATAATACGTTTTCTCCATCCGCTCTTTTCAATGTTGAAATGTCATCATTCTAATATAGGTCTTTATGGATTCATTTCATAGCTTTGCCTCTTGTGCAAGCTGCAAGTGAGAGAGCTGATAAGACATTTGATTCAATTTTGGCAGCTTCTTAATCTACTTTCTTCTTTTCAATCTTTTCATTATCAAATTCATATTCATGTGGCAGTTACAAAAACTGCCTTATTCATAGTAGTTATAATCATATTCTTTCTTTGTTGAAAACCTCTAATAACTTCTTGTTGCTTGTCTTAGAAGTCCCCAAGATTTTACCACCAACACACACATGATATTATATGGTCATTCCAGCAATGTATTCCCATGTGCTATTTCAGATATGAAACTGTAAGTCTTCCCATTCAAAGAAACATAGTGAAACACAGTTCAAGGCATTTGATTACCATAATGATAGAGTAAGGAGCTTGGCAAGTAAAACAATATTTAACTGGTGAAAGTTATTTTTAAGAAACTCTCTTGAAATTGTCCTAAGGCCATATCAATGGAAAACTATTAATTTAAGAAATTTTACTAGATATGTGTAAGAACAGCAAGAATATGTGTCATTTAGCGACAGCCCAGCCCACGATCTCCCATTACTCCTAGCTCTGTATTATGGAAATCATAAAGTGAACGCTCTACTACAGATGAATACAATTGAGAAAACAGGGATTCATTTCCCTTCAGTTCTTGGCCTGGGACTACAGTTTCACCCTGGAATGAGTAAGAGACTAATGCTTTTCTTTCTCCTTCAGTCCCTAGTTTCAGAATCTCTGTTTCATGTAAGCTCAGCCAAAGGGTACAACTTTCTCTTTCTTCATTCAACCCCACTCATAGGTGTGACAAGCTGATAACACTGAACTCCTGACTACCTCCAATCCAGTTTGATTACAGGGCAAAGGTTCCATGTTAGAATATAAAGCCAAGAGGACCAGAAACTACTACCTTTCCCATGCATACTCAGAGTGTGGGGTATCACTTTTGGAAGACTGATTCTTAGCACAAATATTCATTATCTTGGGTTATTTCATGACATCAAAAGCACAAGTATCAAAAGAAAATGATGCCACCAAAAAAGGGGAAAGATCAGTCACAGAATTGCAAAATTTGCTTTCAAATATTATGTCTGATAAAGGAGTTATATCCCATATATATAAACACTTTTACAACTCAAAATAAAAAGAAAACAAACTAACTGAAAATTCTACAAAGAATTTGAGTAGATATTTCTCCAACAAAGAAATACAAATGGCAAATAACCACATAAAATGATATTTAACTTAATTAATCAACATTATTGTTGTGAATTGCTGTCTAGTGAATTCTGACTCAAGAAAAGCAAATCAAAATTATAATGAAATACCATTTCATACTAACTGTGATGATAATAATAAAAAATGGTAATAATAAAAAAGACAGCATCTAACTTGAGCACTGTCGTCTTTTAAATAACTATTGTTGTTGTTAAGTGTTCTTGAGTTGGTTCCAACTCATAGTGAACCTCTTGTGTAAGGCTTTCAAGGAGCAGCTAGTGGGTTTAAACCTCCAACCTTGCAGTTCAAACTAACCTTGTGATCCAGTGCTTACCCTTCAGTACCACACCAGTACTCCATCGTGTAGAAGAACAGCTTCCTGTTTTGTAAAGTAAAAGATTAGCAAAAACAAAGGAAACCCTGAATGAAATGGATTCACACAATATCTAAAACAATAGAATCAAGCATACCAATGATCATGAAGATGATGTAGAAATGTCTGAAACTGGCATACAAAAAGTTGCCATGAATTGAAGCCAAGTTGACTACAACTAACAATAGTGCCTATATAACGGATGATGATCATTCGGCAATAAAAATAAATAGAAGAATTAAAAAATGCTACAATATGGATAATCTTTAAAAATATCAAGCTAAGTAGAAGAAGCCATTCACAAAAGACTGCATATTGAACAAAAACATTTATAAGACTCTGGTAGCGTAGTGGTTACGAATCGGGCTGCGAACCTTAAGGTCGGCGGTTCAAAACTACCAGCCGCTCTGCGGGAGAAAGATGAGGCTTTCTACTCCCGTAAAGATTTACACCCTTGGAAACCCTGTACAGGGTCTCGCTATGGGTCAGTACTGACTCGATGGCACCTAACAACAACAATGGCTGAGGAGCCACCATTCTTCTGTTAGTGTGCTCTACTATGGTGGTAATTGTGTTGCTGTGATGCTGGAAGCTTTGCCATATGTATTTTAAATACCAGCAGGGTCACTCTTGGTGGAAGGGTTTCAATGAGGCTTCCAAACTGAGACAGACTAGTAAGGCGAGGTAAATAACTTCTGAAAGGTCAGCTATTGAAAACTTTATGAATAGCACCGAGCTGTTGTTGTTGTTGTTGTTAAGTGCCATCGAGTCGGGTCCGACCCATAGCGACCCTGTACAGGGTTTCCGAGGGTGTAAATCTTTACGGGAGTAGAAAGCCTCATCTTTCTCCCGCGGAGCGGCTGGTAGTTTCGAACCGCTGACCTTAAGGTTCGCAGCCCGATTCGTAACCACTACGCTACCAGAGCTCCTATTTAGCACCTAACAAAAACAAAATGGCTGAGGAGCTAGGTTAGGAGAGGAATAGTGATTCCTCATGGGTACAGTGTTTCCTTAAGTGGAAATGTTATTGTCGTTAAGTGCTGTTGATAGGGTTTCTGAGGAGTGGCTAGTTAGCTTGTACCACTGACTTAGCAGTTCAAACTGACTTTGCCATCCAGTGTCACATCAGGACTCCGTAAGTGGTCAAAAAACGTCTTAAAAATAAATTGTGGTAATGGTTTCACACTGAATGTACTAGAAAAACATTGAATCATATGAGTGAAATGAGTTAACTGTATGGTATTTGAATTATATTTAAATAAATCTATTCAAAATGTAAATTAGGCTAAATTAAATCATTAAATGTATAGCTCTAATTTTTTTTTCAATAAAAAGCTTTCTGAAACAAAGAAACTTATAATTTGTTAGTTTATTTTCTTAAACAGTGCTGTGAAAAATATAATGTGAGCCAGTATATAATTTTGTATTCTCTAGTAATGACATTTAAAAAAAAAAAAGTGAAAAGAAACTAAAGTGAAATTAATTTAAGTAATATATATTATTTAAGCTTCTGGTGTGGTGGTGTGGGATCAGCACTGGACTGGGATCCACAAGGTCGGTAGTTCAAACCCACCAGTTCTTCCTTGGAAAACCTATGCATGATTACTTTGAGTCTGAATTGACTTAACAACAACAATAACAATATTCCTTTGTCTAAAACTTCAATATTTAATCAATGTAAACATTTTAATAAAATATATTACATTCTTTTCTTTCATACTAAACCCTTGATTTCTGTTATATATTTTACTCCTATGTTGTTCTTGTTAGGTGCCATAGAGTCAGTACCGACTCACAGCAACCCTATGCACAACAGAACAAAACATCGCCCAGTCCTGGGCCAACCTCACAATTGTTGTTAAGTCTGAGCCCATCGGTGCCTCCACTGTGCCAATCCATCTCATTGGAGGTCTTCCTCTTTTTCTCCAACTATTTTACCGAACGTGATATCATTTTCCATTGACTGGTCCTTCTTGATAATATGTCCGAAGTATGAGAGATGAAGTTTGGCCTTCCTGGCTTCCAAGGATCATTCTGGCTGCGTGATTTCCAACACAGAGCTGTTTGTTCATTTGACAGCCCATGGCACTTTCAATATTCTCCTCCAACACCATAACTCAAAAGCATCAATTTTTCTATGGTTTTCCTTATTCACTGACCAGCTTTCACATCCATATGGTGTTACTGAAAATACTATGGCTTGGGTCAGGCACACTTTAGACCTGACATCTTTGCTCTTCAACACTTTAAAAAGATCTTGTGCATTAGATTTGCCTAATGCAATATGTCGTTTGATTTCTTGACTGCTCTTTCCATGAGTGTTGATGGTTGAGCCAACAAAAATGAAGTCTTTGACAACTTCAACCTTTTCTCCATTGATAAGAATGTTGTTTATTGGTCCAGTGGTGAGGATTTTTTTTTGTTTTTTCTTTACATTGAGATGCAATCCATACCAAAGACTATGGTCTTTGATTTTCATCAGTAAGTATTTTAAGTCCTCTTCACTTTCAGCAAGCAAGGTTGTATCGTCTGCACATCACAGGTTATTGTTAATGAGTCTTCCTCTAAACCTGATGCTATGTTTTTCTTCATATAAACCAGTTTCTCAGATTAATTGCTCAGTACACAGGTTGAATAAGTATGGTGAAAGAATACAACCCTGTCACACACCTTTCTTAATTTTAAACCGTGTTGTCCATAGCTTGTCATGATCCACACCATCGAAAGCCTTTGCATAGTCAATAAGCCCAGGTAAACATCTTTCTGGTATTCTCTGCTTTCAGCAAAGATCCATCTGATGTCAGCAATGACATCCCTTGTTCCATGTCCTCTTTTGAATCCAGCTTGAACCTCTGGAAGCTCTGTCAATGTATGGTTGCAGCCATTTCTGTATTACCTTTAGTAAAACTTTACTCTCATGGGAAATCAAAGAGATTGTCCAATTACTCCTATGGCACTGCTCCTTTTTGACTAGTCTTATTTCAAATAGTCAATAGTTAGTTGTAGTTCATGACTATCATGTTGTACAAAAAAGTTCTAGAAAGATTATCATAAAACCTGCCAATAATGATAGTTATATCCTCTCCTTTTTAATCGTCAAATGATTTTTGTTTTTCTTATCTTATTGCATCAGCTAGAATCTCTCATAAAATGTTGAATAATAGTGGTAAGGGCAGTTTTACTTGTGTTATTTCTTATTTTAGTAATACTTACTATGTTCCACTTTACATTTGAACATAGTAAGATAACAAATTAGTTGTGATGATCTACTACTATTTCATAACTGATTTTTACATGGTAATGAGCTTTTTTGTCTATGTATTTTTTTTTTTTTAATGTAAAAATCTCTTTCAAAAAGATTCTTGCCCATGCTGTCCTTCTGTAAGTAAAAACTTTTTCAAATTCTTCAAATATGCCAAGAAAATCTTTTGATGGATTTAACTGTGGCTTTTGATTCATCCTTTTTATAAAAAACACATAATAGCTGCATATTATGCTAATTCAATAGCCTACTATCTTACATAATTCTCATTATACCAAATTAAGATTTAATGCAGAAAACAAATAGATATTTAAACTGATGTGTTTTATAACCTCTTTTACTATCCTTTAAGGAAAGCAGAACAACACAGACACAAATTAGATTATTGTATTTGGGGAAATTAAATTAATTTTGAACATTTCCCTCAAAATCTTATTTAGCTTTAGACATTTAAGCAACTAACAGAAAGTGATTAATTTTCTGAAAAATATCTTAGTGGAAAATGAAAATAGCTAATGAATAATCACAGTCTTTGAAGACTTGAAATTTCAAATAATCTTGTGTCTGCATTTAATATATGTTGTTCCTTCATAGTATATGGATGCTGGACAATGAATAAGGAAGACAGAAGAAGAGGAACTGATGCATTTGAATTATAGTGTTGGCTAGATGTACTAAATATACCATGGATTTCCAGAAGAACATATAAATTTGAATTGGAAGAAGTGCAGGGAGAATGTTCCTTGACAGTCAGGATAGTGAGACTTCATCTCATGTACTTTGAACATGTTATCAAAAGGGAATAGTCCCTGGAAAAGCAGAGGGTCAGCGAAAAGGAGGAAGACCCTCAAAAGGATGGATTGAAACAGTGGCTGCAACAATGGGGTCAGGCATAACAACACTTGTAAGGATGGTGCAGTTTTTGTTCTGTGTGCATAGGGTCACTGAGTCTGAACCAACTCGATGGCATCTGACATTGTAAGGAAAGAAAGGAAAAATATGTTAAACAAAAGTATTTCATTTGTATTTTACAGTACTTTTTTATGGATCAATTTCTAGAACTTTTTGAAAGTTGCCTTGCTTGGTCATTTTTCTAATTTGATTCATATGAATTGATGGCTTATATATCACCAGGAGGAAAAACAGCAAGCGGTTTTTTTTTTTGGTTTTTTTTTTGTAACATTAATAGTCAGGGCTTTAATCTTATAAGATCTTTTTTATCCTATCAATCAAGCACATATTAATTGGGTTCCTGCTATGTATTAAGTACTGTGGCAGATTCTATGATTAAAATGAAAAGAAATGGCAACGTCTGTTTCCTATATTCAGAAGTAATATCATAGACAAGATCAAGTTTCTACATCTTCCTGTGTGAAGAATTGCATCTAAGGTTTTCCCCAACTTATGTCCTTTAGTTCATTTAATATTTTCATTGTACAATGCTTTAGGCTATTTTTAAATACATTTTTTAAAGCATTTATAGGATTGAGTTTTGAGTAGATTTTTTTGTTGTTTATTCCTTCATTAAGGCAATCTAAAAACTCTGGTAATTATATATAAAACAAACACAAAAAGACTATACGGTGAAGAGAAAAAGGCAAGCTCTGGAGAACTTAAAACATGGTGCTAAGTTCCCTAGGTTTTCTTTTTGACTCATTCACATAAAAATGGAATTGAAGCTAACAATCTGGAAATGCCAACAGGTACAGGCAAAAAAAAACAAAACAAAAAAATCATCCCAACAAAATTTTCCTCTCTCTAGGCAAAGATAACTAGAAAGGAGCAGTTTACCAGTATAAAAAATATAAACATTAACCACTCTACTCTATCCAAAGCCACAGAATAAGCTGTGGTCCTATTTCCACGTGTGCCCACCAAAGCAGAATGAGCATCCTAGACGTCTACCCACTTTAATTATGCTGTAATAAAGTACCCTGCTTTATCCAGAGAAAACCATGACATTGAACACTAACTGTTCAAGGTCACTCACTGAGGTAGTAAGTGGGTGTTGGGAATTAAACTCATACAGTCTCCAAGTCCATGTTCTTAAACACTCCTGATATTTCCTCTCTAAGTAGCTGATCCCAGGCTAAACTTGAATTAATTGCATAAGTAATTAAGTGACTGATAACTTCATGCAGGTCTCCTTCCTAAACATCCATTATTTTAACTAGCTCTGTCAAAGTGCTCAGTTGGAATTCTACTGGCTAACATATGGATGAGTATGTGTCTACTGGTAGGAAGAGAGATCAAGAAGGTGGCAATGTGAGGGTGGGGGAATGAGAGAGTAATGGAATCCTCTGATTTCAGTATTTCTTAAACCCACATCCATTCTCATTGGAAAATAACAACAAATGCAGTCATTCAGTGAGTTGGAAAATGATGTTAAATGCCGTCATTCATTTGTATACCTGACACTGTACTCACTTTGTTTACTGTATCTTTATTCTCACAACTCTTTAATGTTGTTGTTGTTAGCTGCCATTGAGTTAGTTCTGTGGCCCCATGCACAATAGAACAAAACACTGCCTGGCCCCATGCCATCCTCATAATCTCTGGCATATTTGTGTACATTATTGATTTTGAACCTAGTTAAGCTCATATTCTCACATTAGACAATATTTTGTTGCGATCCATAAGATTTTCATTGACTAAAGGAGCTCTGGTAGCGTAGTGGTTACAAATCGGGCCGCTAATCTCAAGGTTGGCAGTTCGAAACTACCAGTTGTTCCGCGGGGGAAAGATGAGGCTTTCTGCTCCCATAAAGATTCACAGCCTCGGAAACCCTGTACAGGGTCACTATGAGTTGGAACCGATTCCACGGTACTTAACAACAACAACAACTTTGCTACAGCAGGACAATGAATAAGGAAGACCATAGAAGAATTGATGCTTTTGAGTTATGGTGTTGGAAGACAATGTTGAAAGTGCTATGGACTGTCAAAAGAACCAACAGATCAGTGCTGGAAGAAGTACAGCCAGAGTGCTCTTTGGAGACCAGGATGGCCAAACTTCATGTTATACTTCAGAGATGCTGTCAGGAGGGACCAGTCCCTGGAAAAGGATATTATGTTTGGTAAGGTGGAGGGTCAAAGAAAAAGAGGAGGACCCCCAACAAGATGTATTGGCCAGGTGGCAGCACTGATGGACTCAAGCATGGCAACAATAGTGAGGTTGGCCCAGGATCCGGCAGTGTTTCATTCTGCTGTTCATAAGGTCCATATGAGTTGGTACCAACTCGATGGCACCTAACAAAAACAACAACTTTTCAGAAGTAGATCCCCAGCCCTTTCTTTTGAATCTGTCTTAATTTGCAATCTCAGCTGAAAACTGTCTATTGTAATGATACTGCTAACCTTTGAAATATTAGTGGCTTAGCTTCCAGTATCATAGCAACAGGCAAGCCACCACATTATGACAAACTGACAGGTGGTGGTCTCTAAAGGTTATTGTTATTAATGCCATCAAGTTGACTCTGACTCATGCAGACCTTGTATACGGTTTCTGAGGAGCAGCTGGTGGGTTTGAACTGCTGACCTTGTGGTTCACAGTCCAGTGCTGATCTTACAGTGCCACTCCAGGAGCCCAAAGGTAGCAGCTATGATATCCCCAATTTTATCAAGAAGATAATTGAGGGCAGGATAGCATGGCAACTCTGTAAAGTCAAGCAGGTTTGTCCAATTCCCAAACCACTCTCCTCCATGATGGCTACCACCTAAGCCACTGAGGAAACTTACCTGGTTGTGGTTTTTGTAGTGTTCTGCATGGCTCAGTCCAACTTCTTTTGCCATCATGCTTTGGTTTTGGTTTCCCTTTTGCTCGGTGGCATTGGCACATGCTCTATTTATTGCTTCCATATAGCAATTTTCATTTAACTTCACACAGTTTACAATCTTAGAGGATGGCTTATGTTGCATTGTTCTTTACTCGAATAGGTTGTGGCTCTGATATGCACCACCCAGTTCTCCGCATGGGGGAATAATCAAGGAGTCTGGGGGGAAATAGGGATACTTACTGGTGGCCTTTGTGGCCTTGGCAGCTTCCTGCATGATGAGCACATTAAGGCTGGGTTTGATAATGAACAGTCTTCTTTGTGTTCTCTCATTATTTATGCCACATCTGCCTCTCAGCATTTGTGTCAATGAGTCACTCTAATTACAGTCGTTGGATAATTTCCTCCATTTTACAACACATACCCGACTGTGTGAGTGCAACATCAGAGAAAAACAACATTTACATCGTTGTGGCACCAGTAGGCAGCACGGTCCACTCTTTCTTTAGACATGGCTACTAGCCAAGTCACATGAA
Source organism: Chrysochloris asiatica (assembly GCF_000296735.1). Lineage (NCBI taxonomy): Eukaryota > Metazoa > Chordata > Mammalia > Afrosoricida > Chrysochloridae > Chrysochloris > Chrysochloris asiatica. Next base: position 9,456,723 of record NW_006408530.1, read on the forward strand.
ATGATTTGTGTTCCAACTCACCCTGAGATTCAGCCTTGAGGAGCTTACCAGACTATAAAACTACAAAGGAGCAGGATTCCTATTTCTATATGAAAGTCAGAATTTTGACCCATGATACTGTTTTACAATGATTTACAGAACAACAAACTAAGCTGTTGGGGGCATATATGGATGGAGTAGAGTTCTGGTGTAGCACTGTAGGATAAGCATTGGACTGCAAGGTCAGTTTGAACTGCAAGGTCTGTAGTTCAAACTCACCAACTGCTTCTCAGAAACCCTACACATGGTGGCTATAAGACAGAACAGACTTGACAGCACTTAACAATAAGGGTATTGTAAAGTTCTTCCTGAGATTTTATCCTTATCTCAATCACAGAGTTGTGTATTTACAGACTAAAGTCTAAGCTGCAACAATATGCAAGAGTAACTTCAGTAGAATGCAGAGAAATGGAAAGAACTCAGAACACATATGCAATCATAACTCAAATTCTTTGTCACTTTAAAGGTGCTCTGTGGTTTTAGTCTTATTCTTTCAAGAATTCCTTTTTTATATTTAATTAAACCAGATACTTATTTTTAAACATACTGCCAAATGGTAGTGATTTATTTATTTGATCCTGGTGGTGAGGGACTACAGGTGAGAGAGTACATTGTGATTTACCTCATCCATTGTTGTTTTTAAGTGCTATCGAGTCAGTTCTTAATCATAGTGACCTGCATAGGATTTCTGAGGAGCAGCTGGTGAGTTTGAGCCATTGACCACGTGGTTCACAGTCTAGTGCTTATCCTACAGCACCACACCCAGATACCCTAAGCAATATTTGTTTAGCACATGACTACTATTTCTCTATATTCTCATTTCACCAATTTATAATATGGGCCTGAGCTCCACAGACCAAGTCTTTATTTAATGAATAAAGAGTAACTGGAAGCTGTTAAATTACTAGATGTGTTAGATAAAAACTGTGAACAATTCTCCTAAATTTTATTTCAAATGTAGCTTACTTTTTATTTTGTGCTCTAAAAGCATCCTTGTGATCATTTTGTTTTTGACAAACATTACTTTTCATGGTTAAATGACAAATACTTTATTTTTGATTTGGAACAGTGTTGGAAACAATTGCTTCAAGCACTTCTGTATAATAGAATTTCACAGTAAAAAATTAACTATTCACCGTTGACCTGGTCCATTGTTTTTCTTAATATTACAATTTGTTGCTGGAAAAGAAGTCTTGCTATTCAAGAATGCAAAAATGTGATGTAAGAATCAAGCCTTATAATCTCTCATGGGATATTATTTATCAGAGTATGCTTGGTAGATTAATATGTAAATTATTATGCAAAGCAGAATGGAGTAATTCAAATTGACAGATGCCCTATTTTTCTTTTTAAGAAACTCACAATGTGGAATCCTTTAAATGGTGTATGCTGAAAACAAAGGAACTTCTTGTTAAGATCAACATTATTTTTTGTCATTTCCATCTATTTTTGAGACAATTTAATTCTTCTTATGTTACTTTCCACTTTGAAATTGAGTTTTTTTGTTGTTTATTTTGTGTGTGTGTGTGTGTGCATTTTTTACCTGCATGTAATTTTAATAACAAAAAATAATATATTTGATGAAGAAAGTTTCTATGGGAAATATGTATCAGATAAATAAAAAGATACATTTCATATACATGCATCAGAGAAAATACAGATTATTTTTATAATTTATTTTAAATTTGAACTCTACTTGTCTTCTCTACAACCAAAGTCAAAGCTGTCATTTCTAGTCTGGACTTCTCTAACTGTCTTGCTCACAACAGTTTTCTCACCACACTGAAGTTATTTATTTATTTATTTTTTTAATGATTATGATCTACCGGACACCACATGATTTAGTATTTGCCTTCTTCTGAAAGTATTTAGGTTTCAGCTTAAATATCCCCTTTAAAGAGCTATCCCAAACCAAAAAGGCTAAATTGTTGTTGCTGTGGTTAAGTGACATGGAATAGGCTCCGATTCATAGCAACCCTGTATAGGGTTTCTGAGGAGTAGAGGGTGTATTTGAACTGCCAACCTTGTTGTTCAAACTGAACTCAAGGTCAAGTGCTTATCCAATGATACCAATAGGAACTTCTAAAATCCCCTCCCTTGCCCATTTTGTTTTTCCCTTGTCTATCTCCTTAAAAATAAATATATACTTCTTGCAAGCAGAGACTTGTTTCCCAGTACCAAGTATGTGCTCAGAAAATATTTGATGGTGGATTGATTGATTTAAGCATTCACAGAGGAATTTCATGTCTATGGCTGTGACTTGTTTACCTGAAGGAAGTTCATAAAAGCTCACTAAACCAAAGATAATTTTATTTATTTTTGCATGTCACTCAGAGATAAAGAAAAGTAACTTTAAATTAGAGCAATTGTAAGAATGAGCATTAAAATGGCTTAACACGTAAAAATGATATATCTCTATATGTTTATATTATAAATGAGTATATGTTCGCATTATTAATGATGAAAATTAAACAAATCATTTTCTTAAAAATGATTTAAGAGATGTTGTGTTCAAGGGGAGTAGTTATTCTTACAGTTCAGAAATAGAGGACCCTAGGACAATCAAGGGAGAAGAGCATGAGCAGAATGTAGGACCCTATCCAAAGAAGTAGCAACACCACAGATGGAAACAGAGATTAGGGCATGGAGAAATAGAGCTTCTGAGGACTCCAGACTTATGGAAAGAGAAAGGATGTCTGCTGGCAGCCAGGTGCTGGTGGCTAGGAGGCAGACTTGTAGAATGTACCCTTTGGTTATTTAAATGATTATATATTCCTTAGGGTTTTTGTGTACACCACCCCCTCCCAAACAACAACAACAACAACAACAACAAAACCGAGGGAATAGAAGCAAATACTGTTGAATTATGATGCACAGAGATTGTAATCAATGCAATGAAATGATGAGTGTAAAACCGATGTTCTTCCATGTAAACTATCACTCAATTCACAGAAAAAAACTTAAAAAAACAAAACAAAAAAAAAGATGTTGAATTCAGTAGATAAGTGAACTCAACATTCTTGGCATATTCATGTCAACATGGGTCATTGCTAAAATGTTGTTAAGTGCCATGAAGATGGTTCTGACTCACAGTGACCCTATATAGGGTTTCCGAGGAGCAATTGATGAGTTTGAAATGCTGACCTTTTGGTTCAAACTGACCTTGAGGTCCAGTGCTCATCTTACAGTGCCATATCAGGACTCCATTGCTAAAATATAGAACCAAATATTCCTCCCACATTCTTCTCTACTCAACTGGGTCCAATAATCCATTATCATAGCCACACCGAACTCAGAGAAAATATTCAGAGATATGGGGTTTATTAGATAAGTTGTTGTTGGTGGTTATGTGCCATGGAGTCAGTTCCAACTCATAGCAATTTTGTACAGGGTTTCTGATGCTGTAAATCTTTATGGGAGCAGAAAGCCTCAACTTTCTCCCATGGAACAGCTGGTAGTTTCGAACTGCTGACCTTGTGGTTCATAACCCGATTCATAACCACTACACTGCCAGAGCTCCTTATTAGATAAGTTAGCAGGTTATAATTTAGAGTCAAAAATGCTCAGGGCACAATTGTTCCAGTCAGCTGCTGATAAATGCCCATAGGATACATCACTTCACTATAAGCTTCAGTCTGAAAGCATTCAACTCTTGCTCCATGGGTCAGCAAACCTAGCTTCCCCACTTAAGTGCTTGGAGGCACCCCACTTTAGAAGCAAGCTTCCTGCACAAAGTCAGTCAGCTTCACTTGCTCTGTGCTTTGGGGAAATCCAATCTTCTGTCTTATGCTCTGGTTTTTCTGCTTCTCTGCCACTCCTCCAGTGTCATAGCTTTCTGTTCCTGGGTCAAGGAGGTTCAATGTGAGGGATCTTGGGTTCCAAAGGATGTGCTCCACTCCTAAGTCTTCTCTGATGGCAGTGAGATTCCCTCTCCTGCTTCTAAGATGGCTCATTTTAAACCCAGTCTAGAGTTTCACTGTTTTGTAATTACAATGAACTCTGCTAACAGTCACAGCTGAATCATGTCATCTTATCGGTATCTTTGCCCACTTTCTCTTATCCAGACCCAGCAAGGCAGACACATTGTTTGGTGGGAGTTACAGACTATGACTAAAAGAGACATTAGATAATTCACTCTAACACAGTAATATGGCAAACACTGGGAAAATACACATTACTGATAGTAGATGTCAACATGCTCTTATTAAGCACATTTCTTTTGCACTTTTTACTTTTCTCAGAGCATATACATTGTATAAAGATAATTTGAATTTGCATTCTATTATCTACCAGTAGTGAATCAAGTGAGTACAGATGATGGCAAGTGGTACATCCTATGACTAAAAGACACACAGTTATTACTCTAGGTGTATTACAGAACATAATTAATACTCTGAGAGGATTCAGTGAAAAATACCCAAAACCTACCAAGAATGATCATGGGATAATGGTGAATGATAGCAGTAAACAGAATCATGCTTTGCTTCAAATTATTCAACGTCTTACACATTTACAAGTATTTATAATTTATAAAATTATCAGTACCAGTATTATAAGGGTTGTAGGATGTATTACTGGTGAAGATCAAAGGCTCTAGCCTTCAGTATGAATTGCACATCAATGTAAAGAAAGCAAAAATCTTTATAACTAGACCAATAAATAACATGATAAATGGGGAAAAGATTGACATTATCAAAGTCTTCATTTTGTTTGGATCCACTTTCAACATTTATGGAAACAGCAGCCAAGAAATCAACCAATTTATTGCATTAGGTAAATCTGTGGCACAGGACCTCTTTAAAGTGTTCAAGAGCAAAAATATCCATTTGAGGACTAAGGTACACTAAACCCAAGCCATGGTATTTTCAATAGCCTTGCATGCATGTGAAAGTTGGAAAATAAATAAGGAAGACCATCAAAGAATTGATACATGTGAGTTATGGTACTGCAAAAGAATACTGAAAATACCGTGAACTGCCAGAAGACCAAATAAATCTGTGCTGGAAGAAGTGCAACCAGAATACTCCTTGGAAGTTAGGATGGCCAGACTTGGTCTGTCATAATTTTCACATGTTATCAGGAGGCACCAGTCGCTGGAGAAGTCTCCAGCAGCAGATTTTCCTAATGCTGGTTAAAGTGGAGGGCCAGTGAAATACAGAAAGACCCTTACTGAAATGGATTGGCACAGTGACAATGGCAATGGGCTCAAGCACAATTATGAGAATGGCTCAGAACCATGCAGTGTTTCATTATGTTCATAGGGTTATATTCAAACCCACCAGCTGCTCTCAGAAACTCTATACAGGGTCATTATGAGTCAGAACCAACTTGATGGCATCCAACTATTTATATATAGAGAGTCTTGGTGTGGTGCTATAAGATAAGCACTGGCTTACAAAGTCAGCTGGAATGACAATGTCGGTGGTTTAAACTCACTAGCTGTTCCTCAGAAACCCAATACAGGGTCACTGTGAGTCAGGATTGACTCAATTGCACTTGACAACAACAACAACAACAAAAATATATGTATATACTCCTGGTGTGGCACTGTAGGATAGGTACTGAACTGTTAGTCGCAAGGTTGGCTGTTTAAACCCACTAGAAACTACTCAGAAACCTTATACAGCACCACTAAGAGTCAGAACCAACTAAATGGCACTTAATGGCAACAATATATGTATATTTTTGCCATTAAGTGCCTTTGAATCGGTTCTAACTCAAAATGACCCTGTATAGAACTTCTGAGTCTTTAATCTTGGTGGGAGCACATAGCCTCATCTTTCTCATGTGTAGTGGTTGATGGGTTCAAACTGTAGACCTTGTGGCTATCAATGCTTATCGTATGCTGTTGGAGAAGAATGTTAAAGGCATTGTGGACTACTAGAAGAACAAAAGATCTGTGTTGGAAGAAGTACAACCAGAATTCTCCCTAAAAGCCAAGATGGTAAGGCCTCATCTCTCATACTTCAGACATAATATCAGAAGGGACCAGTCCCTGAAAAAGGACATCATTCTTGGTAAAGTGGGGGGACAGGAAAAAAGAGGGAGACCCCCAAAAGATGACTTGGCACAGTGACAGCCACACTATGCTCAAGCTTAGCAGCACTGCGAGGATGGTGCAGGACTCTGTGGTTTGTTCTGTTGTGCATAAGGTTGCGATGGGTCAGAACCAATCCGATGGCAGCTAACAACAACAATAATTAAAAAGCATGGCTACAAAATCATGAAAATCTTTACTAAACAAAAATATAGAAATGTGAAGCTACAATTCCATGACATTTCCTCCATCTAGGTCTATATATTTCTGAAGACAGTGTTTCCATCTTTGTAACCCTTTCCTGAAGAATTCTGTACACTTCCATTTACATCATATCTAAAAAGGAATTTTGGCATCCTTGAATTTTTCAAAATGTGATTCTTTGAAATGCTTTTTAAGTTTTGTGAACAAACAGACAAACAAAATAGTCTGAAGGGGAAAAATCAAGCATGTAATGTGAATGGGATTAAGTTTACAAATGGAATTTTCGTGTCACATCCTTTGCTACACACAATGAATAAACAGGTGCATTACCATGAGGGGGGGAAATTCTTCAGTGCAACTTTCATGGCTGTTTTTAACCAATATAGGCTTATACAAAAATTGAAAATTTTCTTCTAACTCCTTTTTTTAAAAATTGTGAATTATGTGGGTTTACATGAGAGCACATCAATTTAAAATTCATCCTATCGTATTTCATTTCATTTCAATGTGGTCACCAACCAGACCGCATGCCTCCTCATGTACTCCCCTTGAGTCTTAGTCTTGGAAGGGAGTTTGCTCTGAGGGGTCCTGACCACTTGCTTTGATGGCTCCCCGGTGAACACCTTACTTGTTTCCGTAGCAATCAATCATACTGCCATTACTGTCTCTGATTTTTCCTGCTGGTCTTTCTTCACAAAGTATCTTCTGTTCTTCTAGCTGCTCCAGGCTGGTCTACTTGTCCTTTCCAGTGGAAAATTTCCACCTCAGACAATTCTGGATGGGATTCTGGTTACCACCTATGGTCTTATGCAATGCTCAAGCTCCACAGGACATCTCTTTCACTGGGCAATTTTTAGCCCATTTAAGGTATTCCAATCAGTTATAGGCTGAAGACCGGCTTACAAGCTTTCTATCCTGATGTTTCTGGCTATTCCTTCCTCCCCTGCTCCCCCGCCCCAAGTGTCTACTTCACAATGGTAGGCAAGGGAAACCAAGATTCAAAAGACAGCCAAGCATCTTAACATTATGCCCCTCTTTTACCCCTTCAAACCATGCCTCAATACCTGTACCCTGAAACCCTGTTATTCCAAGGTTGTGCAAACATCATCATTTACCTCTGTCCCACTTAGCCCATGCAAACCTGCCTAACTGTTCTCCCATCAGCCTTGTTTTTCTATTCCACTCCCCCTTTTTGTTTATTGCCCACTCCCCCACCCCCAGCACCCAAGCTTTCCTGTGTCTATTCCCTACCTGTGCTCTGTCTAACTCTCAACTCATACATCCCGGTGATTAGCACTTGTATATATAGGGTTCCTGTCCTGCCCTCCCCCCCACTTTTGGGTGGGTTCCTTTTCTTAGTTTTTTACAATAATGGTCTTATGCAGTATTTCTCCTTTTGTGACTGACTAATTTCACTCAGCATAATGTACTCAAGGTTCATCCATGTTATGCAGTGGATTTCAGCTTCCTTGTTGTTCTTCAAGGTAGCATAGTATTCCCTTGTTAGTATGTACCAAAGTTTGTTTATCCATTCTTCAATTGATGGATATTTAGGCTTTTTCCATCTTCTTGCTATTGTAAATAGTGCTGTTATGAACATTAGTGTGCATATAGCTACTCGTGTTATTTCTTGTGGGTAAATACCAAGTAGAGGAATTGTTGGATCATAAGGTATTTCTATTTCCAACCTTCTGAGTGTTTGGACAATTTTGCTTTCCAGAGTGTTTGGACAATTTTGCAATCCCACCAACAATGTAGGAAGGTCCCAGTCTCCCTGCATCCTCTCTAGCATTTATTGTCCCCTACTTTTATTATCTTTGCTGTTATTGCTGGTGTGAGATGATATCTCATTGTTCTTTTGATTTGCATCTCTCTGATGGCTAATGATCATGAACATTTAGTCACATGTTTGTTGGCTGCCCAGATCTCCTCTTTGGTGAAGTGTCTGTTCATATCCTGCACCCATTTTTTAATTAGGTTATTTGTCTTTTTCTTGTAGAGGTGTTGTAATTTCCTATATATTTTAGAAAGGAGTCCCTTATCTGATGTGCTGTTGCAAAAGATTTTTCCCATTCTGTGGGATCCATATTTACTCTTTTGGTGAAGTCTTTTGATGCACATAAGTTTTTAATTTTTAGTATGTCCCACTCATCTATTTTGTCTATTTTTGTTTGTGTAATTTTAAAAATCTTTGGTAGTCTGTATATGCCCTGAATTAGTGCCCTCACATTTCTCTCTATTTTTTTCATTGCTCACCTTAATAATTTTGGGATTTACATTTAGGTCTTTAATCCATGCTGAGTTTGTTTTTGTATAGGGCATGAGGTAAAGATCTTTTGCATATCGCTTTCCAGTTCTTCCAGTGCTCTTTCTTTAGGTGCATAGATATTTATTATGGTTATGTCTTCCTGCTCAATTGACCCATGATCATGAGAGTTTCCTTCTTTATCTATTATGCTGTATTTTGTCTTAAAATTTACTTTATTGGAGATTATAATTGCCACTCCTACTTGTTTATTGTTACAGTTAGTTTGGTATAATTTTTTCCATCCTTTAAGTCTCTTTTGGTCTTTGTGTGTAACGTGTATCTCTTGCAGCCAGCATATTGAAGGGTCTTGTTTTCTTATCCAATCTGCCACTATCTGTCTCTTCACTGGTGCATTCAATCCATTGACATTCAATGTAATTATTCATAGGTATGAATTAATTGCTGCCATTATGTTAATTTTTGGATAGTGTTGTTCATTCCTTTGTTCTGCATGTCTTCTTGTGCTGAGTTTGTGTTTTTTGTGCTATTTCTTGTTGGTTTCTTCTTAGTTTTCATGTTTGCTTGTTCTGCTTGGAAGTTCATTTTCATGCTAAGTTGTGAAGTATTGACTTTCTTTGGGGTTACCTTATAGTCTGTTAACTTTTCTCTCCATTTAAGAGGATCTATTGTATCCTGTAATCTACCTGACATCCTCACCACCTGTATCTCTGTTCCTACATTTATACCTCCTTTGACATTGATATTATTTTGTTCTTAGGTTGACCTCCCAGCTCCTTTGAATTCGTTGTTGTAGTTTTGTTCTGTTCTGGACTCTACTATTTGTCGATTGAATTCCAGGTGGTGTTGCCACACCTGTCAATCTCTGGTTGTTGTTTGTTTTTGTTAGTTTTCAGTCCAAAGAACTCCCTTTATGATGTTTTGAAGTGCTGGATTGGTTTTGATAAAACCTCTTAGATTCTGTTTATCCTGGAATGTTTTGATTGCACCATAATATTTTATTGATAGTTTTGCTAGATGATTCTTGGTTGGCACTTTTTTTCTTTTAGGGTTTTGTATATGTCTCCCCATTGCCTTCTTGCCTGCATGGTTTGTGCTGAAGAGTTAGCCTTAGTATGATTTGCTTGCCTTTGTAAGTAACACTTCTCTTCTCCCTGGCCGCTTTTAGTATTCTCTCCTTGTCTTTGATTTTGGAGCGCTTGATTATTATATGTCTTGGTGACTTTCTTTTGGGGTCTATCCTTCCTGGGGTATGTTCAGCTTCTTGAATGTTTATCTTATCATCGTTCAAGATGTTAGGGAAATTTTCTTCCAGAAGCTCTTCAACAATCTCTTCTGTGAACTTTTCTGATTCTTCCTGTTCCGGAATGCCCATAATTCTTAAATTGTTCCTCTTCATGTTATCCAGCATGAATTTTAGACTCTCTTCAGATTTTTTAAATCTTTTTTTCAGCTTACTTCTATCTTAGCATTATTGAGAGATTTGTCTTCCAGCTCTCTACGTCTGGCTTCCATCTCTTCTATTCTGCTCCTTTCCCCTTTCAGTGTATTGTCCATTTCTAATATTTTATTATTAATCATCTGGACCTCTTTTTGCAGGTTTTGAATTGTTTCTAATACTGTATCAATCTTGTTTGATTGCTCTTGTAATACTTTCCTGACTTCTTCCTTGTTTTCCTCTACCCCTTTTCAGAGCATTTTAATTTGTTTACATATAATTCTTCTGAGTTTTTTATCTGGCAAATATAAAACCTGCTCTTCCTTTTCTGGGTAGCCTTTGCCTGTCTCCAGTGTATTTGTCTTATTTACTTTTTTCTGGTTTTGAACATGTTTTGAGATCACTTGTGTTTGAGATCTTTTGTTTTTCATTTCCAGTGGTTATGTGGGTTTTTTTTTTTAATGCTTAAATGGGTGTTTGTTGTTATGTTATTAAGCTTACTGGGTGTCTCCTGGTGGATATGATCAGGAGATAGGCTTCCTTTTTCACATGTAATGTTTAACAGCTGTTATTGGCTTTTGTCTCAATGGTGGAATATTAATGGGCATGTTTTTAGCTTGGCTATATGGCCACAATTACTGACTCTTCTTGGGTAACGTAGGGAGAAAAAGCTCCTATCTCCAGGAAAAATGTGTGATCCAAAGAACCAAAAGCAGAAGCAATATAGAAGCAGAGACAAGAACCTCCACTTTGAAACAAAAATAAAACTGTGGCCGACTGTCCAGTTGCCTTTCTACACAGGCAGTGTATGTGTACTGTAGAAGCTTCCATTAGTGGGTAGGGGTTTCCACTCTCTCAGGCCCCTCCTCTAGCCACCACCGTATAGGTGCACAGATAGATATTGAGAAATTAATGGGAGAAAGATTATTTACTATTTTGTCTCTGAAGGTCAGTTAAGTATCTGCATGTGCACAGTGTAATTCTTGAAATAGTATCATCCTGTCAAAAACCTTTGCATAGTCAATAAAGCACAAGTAAACATCTTTCTGGCATTTTCTACTTTCAGTCAAGATTGATCTGACATCAGCAATGATATCCCCAGTTACATGTCATCTTCTGAATCAGGCTAGAGTTTCTGGCAGTTCCCTGTCAATATACTGCTGCAGTTGTTTTTGAATTATCATTTACTTGTATGTGATATTAATGGTATTGTTGTATGAATTCCATATTCCACTGGATCACCACTCTTTGGAATGTGCACAAATATGGATCTCTGCCAACTGGCTGGCCAGGCAACTGTGTTCCAAATTTCTTGGCATAGATGAATGAATGCCTCAACTGCTGCATCAGTTTGTTAAATCAATTTGTATTCTGTCAATTCATAGGGCCTTATTTTTCACCAATAGCTTCAGTGCAGCTTGGACTTCTTCCTTCATTACTATTGGTTGTTGATCATCTGTTATCTATTGAAATGGTTGAACATCAACCTTTTCTTTTTGGTACAGTGATTCTGTGTATACCTCCCATCTCCTTTTGATACTTCCTGCATCATTCAACTCTTGGCCCATAGAAATCATTTAATATGGCAAATCAAGTCTTAATTTTTTTTTTTCTTCAGTCCTTTCAGCTTTCGTTTTAGCTTTTAAACTTTAGGTCTTCACACATTTCATTATAATACTTGATTTTATCTTCTTTAGCTGCCAATTGAAGTTTTCTGTTCAGCTCTCCGTCTTCCTCACTTCCTCCATTTGCTTTTGCGTGTCTATTCAGGAAAGCACGTTTCAGGGTCTCTTCTGTCATCCATTTTTGTCTTTTATATCTTTCCTGTCCTTTTAATGGCCTTCCGCTTTCATTCTGTATGATATCCTTTATGTCATCCCACAGGTTTTCTGATCTTCAGTCATTAGTGTCTAATGCATCAAATCTGTTCTTGATGTGATCTATAAATTCAGGTGGAATATTTTTCAAGGTCATATTTTGGCTTTCATGGACTTGCTTTAATTTTCTTTAGCTTCAGTTTGACTTTTATATGAGCAATTGATGATCTATTCCACACTTTATTCCTGGTCCTGTTTTGGCTGATGATACTGACTCTTTTCCACAGATATAGTCAATTTTATTTCTCTGTATTCCATCTGGTGAGGTTCATGTATATAGTTGTCTTTTATATTGTTTTTAAAAAGTATTTGCAATCTCATCACCATTTCTATTACTAAGGTCATATTTTCCAACTACTGACCCTTCTCTTTGTTTCCAACATTTGTATTCAAATCAGCTTTTCAATATATTTTGATTGCATGTTTGATCAGTTTCAGACTGAAAACATTAATAGAATTCTTCAGTTTCATCATTGCCTTTCTCAGCTGGTGCATAAATTGAATAATAATGGTCTTAACTGGTTTTCCTTATATATGTATTGATAGTATCCTATCACAGTGTTGCACTTCAAAATAGATCTTGGAATCTTTTTTATGATGAATGATATGCCACTTTTCTTCAATTTGTCATTTCTGACATAATAAATCATAAGATTCTTATATTTAAAATGGTCAATACCAGTCCATTTCAGCTCACTAATGCCTAGGATATTAGTCTTTATGCATTACACTTCAGTTTTGATAATATATAAATTTCCCAGGTTCACACTTCATACATTCCATGTTCTGATTATTAATGGATATTTGGAGCTGTTTCTCCTCATTTTAGTTGTGCCGCATCAGGAAATGAAGGTCCCCAAAGCTGTACTTGATTCACATCACTACTGTCAATTCTACTTTGAGATGTTTGTTCTTACCCAGTTGTATTTCATGTGCCTTCCAACCTGAGGAGTTCATCTTCTGAAATATGTCTGACAATATTCTGGTGCTATTCGTAATGTTTGCATCTTCCAGTACCATACCTAACAATGTTTCACTGCTATTGATAAGGTTTTCAGTGGGTAAACATTCAGAAGTAATTTGTCTTTTGCTAGTCTGTCTTGGTCTGGAAGCTCCACTGGTACTTAAAATACCAGTGACATAACTTTCAGCATCACAGTCACCATAGTACACAAGCTGACAGATGTGTGACTGATTACCCCATCAGAATCCCCAACATCTGTCATCATACTTTCTGAGCTGACCTCTCTGAGCCAGCAGAAAACCTGAGAAACCTCTCTTTTAATTGAGCTTTTCAAAAAGACATTCTAATGAGACTAAGACAAGTACATTACTGAGAGACCGTGTCTGGAATCATCCACTGATAGTGGCGACACATTTAATCCCATTTTATTTCGAATAAACTTGTGCAAAACTTTTTGACTTACCTTTATATATATACATACATACTGTATATATATATACACACACACACATACAGGTTATGCCATGGTACTGTTGAACTTAGGACAAATCCTACCAAGTGCTTATTCTTTCCAGAACAATCAAATCATTTTAGAAAATCAAGGGTTATCAGGGATAAAATTGGATCCATATCTACATTATGTTGAGACACTTCTCTTTTGTAGATTTCCCTATCAGTGTTTATCTTTTTCTTTATCTTTTGTTAATATTACTGACTAATACTGCAATTTTCTGGGAATCAGTTTCTAATTACAAGTAAGAAATGAATAACAGGAACAATTCTAGGAATTGTGGGTGAAGATTTCATCTTACAAGGATTTTGCAGAGTATTTTAACTCACATCTTTTCCTTTTGCCAATTAGCAGCAAACCTCACACAGACAGCAGAGCTGAACTAGTTTAATCACACCTAATTGTCTGTTGAATCTTCACAGTCATGAAATGGCTATTTCACTTGTCTTCATATAGCTAAAATGAGGCAGACCAGATGTGAGGACAGACCACTGCAAATACCTGATGTGATGCCTAAGTTAACACTGCCCATTTTCCAAATAAAAATGTCAACCTGCTGATCACCTTCCTATTAAATCTTTTGCTTTAAGTGAGCAAATACAGACCAAGTATGTGTTGAGTGGTCTGGAGGTCATCTGAGTGTTGTGGAGGTAGATGACATAAAAGAGGAAGATTACATAGACCTTGCTCTTTTGAAGCTTTCCATTTGGAAAGAGGGGGTAATGAAGAACCATATATTTATGTAATAATAATAAATTGATGCTTATGAAGCTTGTTAGAATTTTGAAATCATGTCTACATATGCTATCTCATGAAACAATAGTAGTACAAGAAAACACCCAATTATTATGTTATGCAGAGTAGATGGTCAGGGAAAATGAGGGAGTGTCTTGGTGATAACTTTTCATGGAGGTGTCAGAGAACCAGGCGATGTTTCATTCTGTTATTCATATGGTCATCATGAGTTCAAGCTGACTCATAAGGCAACAAATAGCAACAACCAATTAAGAGGTAATCTGTGTGATACAAGAAGTACCTTTTTAAATGACCAGAAAAGTGGAGAATGAATGGATGTTGAAAATAAAATGAAATTAAGTAGTTGTGAGGATATAAAACTTACGTACCTCTGACTATGCATTCAAAACTGAAGCAGAGTATGGGTTTTCAAGGCATTTTCTGATGTCACTTGATACTAAGCAAACCTATTAGTGGTGAAAAGTGACTGTCTTAGGCTGGGTTCTCTACAGAAGCAAACCAGTGAAGTTTATATATGTATATATGCAGAGAGATTTGTATCTAAGAAAAGAGCCCTGGTGTGGTGCTGTGGGTTAATGTGCTGGACTACAAGGTAAGTTTGAACAGCAAGGTTAGCAGTTCAAGCTCACCAGATGCTCCTTGGAGGCCCTAGACAGGATCGCTATGGGTGGGTCGGAACTGACTCAATGGCACTTAAAAACAACAGCATATCAAATAAATGACTCACACAGTTGTAGAGGTGGAAAACTACCAAGTCCATTGGTCAGATGTCAGGCTGCAAACTTCTAACTCATATACTACAGGGTTTATGAACCAAGATTGGCAGGTCAGACAGCAGGCAAGCAGGTCAGTCAGGTAAGACAGTTTTCTAGATCCAGAAGAAAAGCAAGCAAGTTGTTCCCAAGTGTCCAACATATTAGAAGTAGACTACATACCCAAGGAAATTTCTTTTAATTAATTGACTGCTCATAGCAGATCTCATTATAGGGATTGTTATTGTTGTTCAGTGCTGTTGAGTCATTTCCGTCTCATAGAGACCCTATAGAGGATTTTTGAAACTTTAGTGGTCTTTGAGGGAACAGAAAGCTTCATTTTTCTCCCACAGAGTGACTAGCAGGCTTGAACTGTGGACTTTATGTTTACAGTCCACTGCTTACCATATGGAGCCACTGTACTCCCCTTACAGGGATTATTACATCTTAACTGACAAGTCAAGTTGACACATAACCTTAACTATCACAGTTTACTACTTGCCAACTTGGCCTTATGCATATCATCTTAAACTATACAAAATCTTTAAACAAAGACAATT
Organism: Chrysochloris asiatica; assembly: GCF_000296735.1. Classification (NCBI taxonomy): domain Eukaryota; kingdom Metazoa; phylum Chordata; class Mammalia; order Afrosoricida; family Chrysochloridae; genus Chrysochloris; species Chrysochloris asiatica. Next base: position 9,472,127 of record NW_006408530.1, read on the forward strand.
ATAAAAGTCATACTTGTGCCTAACATAATATAACTAACACATGTACCACCAAAAATACACTAACATCACTTATATCTTACATTTTATAAGTGAACAAAACAAAAATATTTGATGCACACATGAAAGGAAAAAATACTCGTAGCAATTACAATCCTCATTTCTGTAACTGATCACTTGGCCATGGCTGGTATTAAGAACTACCTTCTTCCACCAACCTTCCATTTCATATTCTTTTTGCCTTCGGCAAGTGCCTCAGCCAGTTGTGGTTCTTTTCCTTGTGGGGTCATCCTAACTTTCATTAATGAAGGCTCTGATATAACAAAACTGCCGCTAGCTTACAGGCTAACCTCCTTGAGGAATAATCCTATATTGTGGACTCAGTGTTAGCTTTTGTTGCTGGCAGATTGAGTGCTCAGCAGTGTCTGTAGCTGTCAGCTTTAGTGAGTGGAAGCCATGCTGCTGAACCCATGCATAACCTCCATTTCTGTCACCACGGCCACTTTGTTCATGAATCCATTGGGCAATGGCAGGAGTGGCCAGAGAAAGAAGGTGATTTGTTGCCACATAACATGTCACCCTATAGATTTGAATGCTAAAATTCTCCACTGCCAAGGTAAACCTTTGGTGCACATTCACATAAGATATAAATATCTTAACTTTTTTGGTTCAGAGAGGTCCATCCACATACCTCTTCCTGACACTTCCTTGTCACCGATTATCCAATCATATTCCTTCCAAGTCCCTGACAATCTGGTCAAACCATTGGTCACAGTCCATGAATCAATATACAGTTGCACATCTGGTCATTTCTCCTTCCAACCAGGTGAAACTCCCCATTGAGAGGATTTCCTTGCATCGCTGTCCTTCAGAAAAGTCCCAGAAAGGGGCTATAGTGCTGCTTCTGTCTGTTTCTGAATATGCCTGCATATCATGCAAAGCCATCTTTAAACCAAGCACAAGTTTTCTCTGCCTCAGTCAACTTATCATAAGGAACTCCCTTTGAGGCCATAGATGTGGAATGGGAGAGAGAAAGTGACAGGAGACTGGGTTCAAGACCTGAAGGCAGATCTTAACTCTTGTCACCTTCTCTCTCCCACATGATCCAAGTCTGTTAGGCAGATGTCAGGGTGGAGGCTTCTAAGTCATACAGAGCTAATGAACCAAAATCAGCATATCAGACATCAAGCAGGTCAGCCAGGCAAGTAAGATGGTCAGTCACTGGCTCAAGCACAAAGAACCAGAGGTTGGATGACAAGTCAGATGCAGATTCCAGAGCCAGCTGAGAATCGAGCAAACTTTTCCCTAGTGTCCAAGATATTAGAAGAAAGCCACACTACCCAGGGAACTTCCTTTCAATTGACTGGTTGTTCATAACTAATCACATCATGGAGGATTGCTCCATCTTAAATGCCAAACCACTGAGAATCCTGGCCAAGTCAACTTGACATAAAACCTTAACTATCACAATGAATTAGAAGGATAGGTAGGCGCTGAAGTGAAAAAGAAATGTTAATTGTGAAAGTGGAAACAGTGGTTGCCTGCAATTATATGGGTGAATTCATGCTGATTTTGTTATTAAGAATAATCCATATTCTTATTTTGGTGTATTTTCCCCAGAAAGACTGCCGCCTATTGTCTATTGTTGTTGTTGTGTGCTGTCGAGGGCTTCTGAGGAGCAGCTGGTGGGTTTGAACCTCTGATTTTGTGGTTAGCTGTCCAGTATTTACCTTACAGTTCCACAACAGGACTCCTATTATCTCTGGTGTCTTAAAATCAAAGACATCTAAGAATTGAAGAAATCGGGGATATTTAACTCAAAATCAATGATTTAATTCCAGTACTTTATTTTTTCTGTTTTGGACATGGCAGCATCCACCTGACACTGAAATGGTCTTTATAAAGTACTGCTTATTGCTCTTGAAAAGTTATTTTTGTTGTTGTTAAGTGCCGTGGAGTCAGTTCCGACTCACAGCGACCCTACACAGGGTTTCCGAGGCTGTAAATCTTTATGGGAGCAGATCGCCTCATCTTTCTCCCGCGGAACCGCTGGTAGTTTCGAACTGCTGACCTTGCGGCTCGCAGCCCGATTCGTAACTACTACGCTACCAGAGCTCCGCTCTTGAAAAGTGGTGCCCATATATTCTGGACATGACTTTGGCAAATGGTGGTAAACCCTGAACAGATTAGACACACCTATCCGGATTACCTGTCAGTTCTACCTGAACTTTGAAATACTCTGAAAGAATCGAGAAGGCCTGACTCAGGCTTAGCTTTGTCCTCCTTCTTTTCCTTCCACTGCAAAACTCTTTATTTTTGGGTACCGTATTTTTCACATTATCTCCAGCAACCAACTCATTGCATACACTATTATATTTGATAAAAGAAGCATCTTGTCACAGTAAAATCTTTGCCTTAAAAGCAAACACAAAATATCTGAAAACAAACCACTATTGAGAAAAACAGTTTCAATAGAATGTCCAATTTTTTTAAGTGCAGCAAATCTTTTGAAAACTGAGGATCAAGTAATTATTAAAGGCTTTGGGAAGTGTTTTTGAGGTAGATTTATCTGTTTAAATTTAGAATGGAATGTGTTGAATTTGAATTAGAATAGAAAGACTTCCTAAGCAGGAAAAGAAGAGAGTAAATAAAAATTAGCTGTCTGCCAGTGATGCCTAGGAAATCCTATGGGCAGTGCTACTCTGTCATAGTGACCCTATGGTCACCATGAGTTAGAATTAACTCAATGGCACAAAACACCAACATGCAGTTGTTAGTTCTCTCTTTTCACGTTAATATGTTATTGGTGTGTTTCCTTTCTCTCTCTCTTCACATTAATATGTTATCGGTATGTTTGCTTTCACATACCTGTGCAGCTTTTATGCTGTTGAGTCTACTCTGATTCAGAGTGACCTTAAATACAAAAGAACAAAATGCTGCCTGGTCCTACACTAGCCTCACAATTGCCCACATTTTTGAGTCCATAGTTGTGACAATCCAGCTCACCATGTGTCTTCCAAGCCCTCGTAAAACCTCTACTTTACCAAACATGATGTCTTCCTCCGGTGATTCTTCTTCCTGATAAAGCATCAAGTGTCCAAACCATGCAAGGTAGACTATGTTCTATTGTGATTCATTGATCTTTTATTAGATAATTTTTGGAAGTAGATTACCAGACATTTCTTCCTATTCTGTCTCAGTCAGGAAGCTCTACTAAAATGTTTCTATCATGAATGACCTAAGTATTAGTGAGCTGAAATGGACTAGTAGTGGCTATTTTGAATCTGACTATCTTATTGTTTACTATGCAAGGAATGACAAATTGAAGAGAAATGGTATCACGTTCATCATCAAAAAGAACATTTCATAATACATCTTGAAGTACAATGCTGAATGTGATAGGATAATATCCATAGGCCTACAAGAAAGACCAGTTAATACCACTATTATTCCAATTTACCTGCCAACCACTAAAGCTTGTGATCATGAAATTTAAAAATTCTACCAACTTTTTCAGTGCAAAATTGATCAAATATGTAATCAAGATGTACTGATAATTACCGATGGTTGGAAACAAAGAGGAAGATCAGTAAATGGAAAATATGGACTGGTGACACAAATGATGATGACAATCTCATGAAAGAATTTTGTAAGACCAGTGATTTATTCCTTGCAAATATCCTTTTTTTCTAAAGCAACATAAAGGATGACTATACACATGGACCTTACCAGATGGCATACATAGAAATCAAATTGACTACATCTATACAAGGAGCTCTGGTAATGTAATGGTTATGAATCGGGCTGCAAACTGCAAGGTCAGCAGTTTGAAACTACCAGCTGTTCTGCTGGAAAAAGAGGAGGCTTTCTGCTCCCATAAAGATTTACAGCCTCGGAAACCCTGTACAGGGACACTATGAGTCGGAACTGACTCCACAGCACATAACAACAACAATGGGTCAGAATCGACTCGATGGCACTTAACAACAACAACAATAGAAAAAGATGGTGGAAAGCTCCATAGCATAAGTCAAAAGAAGACCAGGGGAAGACTATGGAGCAGATCATCAATTGCTTGAATGAAAGTTCATGCTGAAGCTAAAGAAAATTGTAACAATATCATGAGAGCCAAAATATGTCCTTGACCATATCCACCTGAATTTTGAGATCATCTCAGAAACAGATTTGATGCATTAAATTCTAATGACCGAAGACCAAAAGAGCTTTGGGAAGACATCAAGAACATCATGCAGGAAGAAAGCAAAGGTCATTTAGAAGACAAGAAAAATTGAAAAGACCAAAATAGGTGTCACAAGAGACTCTGAAACTTGCTCTCCAGCATAGAGATACTAAAACAAATGGAAGACATGAGGAGGTAAAAGAGCTGTAAGAATTTCAAAGGGCAGATAGAGTTGACAAAGTTAAGTATAATAATAAAATATGCAAAGATCTAGAGCTAGAAAACCAAAAGGGACGAACATAGTCAGCATTTCTCAAGCTGAAAGAACTGAAGAAAAAATTCACACCTCAACTTGCAATATTGAAAATTCTATTGGCAAAATAGTAAATGATGCAAGAAGCATCAAAAGGAGATGGAAGGAATACACAGAATCACTGTACCAAAAAGAAATGATCAATGTTCAACCACTTCAAGAGGCAGCATATGATCAAGAACCAATGGTACTGAAGGAAGAAGTCCAAGGTATACTGAAAGCAGTGGCAAAGAACAAGATCCCCAAAATTGATAGAATGAAAATAGAAAATGTTCAATAAACTGATGCAGCACTGGAGGCACTCACTCATTTATACCAGAAAATCTGACCAATTGATTGGAAAAGATCTATATTTGTGCCCATCTTGAAGACAGGCAACCCAACAGAATGTGGAAATCATCAGAAAATATCATTATTATCACCTGCAAGTAAAATTTTGCTAAAGATAATTAAAAATGATTACAACAGTACATTGACAGGGAATTGCCAAAAGTTCAAGCTGGATTCAGACGAAGACATGTAATTGAGAGATATCATTGCTGATGTCAGCTAGATATTGGATGAAATCTGAGAATACCAGAAAGACGTTTAATCTGTATTTTATTGACAATGCAAAGACTTTTGACTGTGCGGATCATGACAAGCTATGGATAGCACCGTGAAGAATGGGTATTCCTGAATACTTAATGGTGCTCATGAGGAACCTGTACACAAACAAAGCAACAGTCATTCATACAGAAAAAGGAGACACTGAATGGTTTAAAATCAGAAAAGGTATGTGCCAGGGTTTCATTTTTTTCACCATACTTTTTCAATCTGTATGCTGAGCAAATAATTGGACAGTTAGAGTATATGAAGAAAAATGTGGTATCAGGATGTGCAGATGATACAGCCACACTTTCTGAAGGCAAAAAGGACTTCAAATACTTATTGATGGAGATAAAGGCCACAGCCTTCAGTATGGGTTGTACCTCTTTGTAAAGAAAACAAAATTCTTCATAACTGGACCAATAAATATCATCATGACAAATGGAGAAAGACTGAAATTGTCAAAGTCTTCATTTTGCTTGGATCCACTATCAACACTCGTAGAAACAGCAGTCAAGAAATCAAAAGACTTATTGCATGTGATGATGGCATAGGACCAGGCAGTTGTTTTGTTCTGTTGTGCATAGTCTGTTGTTATCAGTTGCTATGAGTCTGAACCAACTGGAGGGCACCTACTAACAAGTATATCACAGAGAAAGAACTCCACTGTTTCTTTGGAGAAAGAGTCATTGCCTTCTTCCAAGTAGATCAAAATCAAAGACAAAACCCAACTAACTATTATTCTATTTTAAAAAACCCCATATACATGTATGTGATAATCAGTCACTCTACGTCTATAAGAAATGGGGTGCTCAGAGACAGAGTCTTCCTAGAGACACTATTTCACTCTTCAAGTGCTTCTTTGATTATTTGAGCAAACTTCTCCTGAGAAGTAGTAACAGGATGATGAACATGGACACTTCTCCCACCCCACCCCCACTCTCAATGCTGCAGTCATTCAAGGGTGATCTGATACATAAAAGACCCAGTAAATTCCTTAAATGAATGCTTCAATATAATAATGAAACAAGTGATAGTGCAAAAAATAATTTCTTACTCCAACTACTTGTATATGGCACTCACCAGCTGAGAGCAGAATCTATAGATTCACTTACCAGACCACACCCACGTCCTGTCATACTTTGGAGTCCTAAAGAACAGACCACATGGGACAATAGGAAAAACTTTAGCAGATTTTCCTGTGGGGTAAATACATGCAAATTAATACATCACATAATGCAGCTAATTCTTTGTAAGTTCTTGGGTGAGAAAGGTTAGAGGCCCAGGAATTTTTTTTTTTTTTTTTCTTCTCGTTTCAGATAAGGGGTAGGGGGAAGGTGGAGAATTTAAATCCTGAGAGATTTGACAAAACTCTAGGAGGCAGCTCAGACCTTTTGTTCAAAAATTCCCTCTAAACAGGAAAAAAAAAAAGGAAAGAAAAAAAGAAACCCAAAGTTATGGAGTAGATTTCCACTCTCCAGCACTACAGTTACTAAAGCAAAGTTTACAGTTATTGAAAGTAAGTCCTACCATGTGAAAATCCTTTTGTTTGCTTCCTGTGACTTTATTGAAATGAAATCTCCTCCCCCTCCAGGCTTAGTGTTCTGCATACAAGGCTAGACATGTGTGACAGATATTGTAATTTAAATACAATTGTTCACTTAGCAACTCACTGGAAATCTGTCTCTGACAACAGTTCCTTTGGGTACAAAGTTCTCAAGACAGATCTCTAAAAGAACAATGCCCAACAAGGTTTGAAAACAGAAAATCATAGTGGCCTCATTCAAAAAGTCTCCAAACGTTGCTTCTGTACATTCTTGCTGCTCCTTCTCTTTTCCTCTTTCTAGGTTCACAATTCTGAGTTTACCTGTGCAAAGGCAATAGAGACGCCCTTAACTCTGTATTGCGTCCTAGTGTGGTGCTGTAGGATAAGCACTGGGATACTAACCACAAAGTTGGCAATTCAAACTCATCAGCCACTCCTTGGAAACCCTATACAGCGTCTACAGCGTCGCAATGCATCGGAACTGACTTGACAGCACTTAACAACAACAAAAACTCTGTATTATGGAAAATAAAGAATGTTTGCATATTGAGCCTATATTGTTTTCATAAATGCCTGTGTTGTACTGAGAATAGGCTATTACTTTTTATTAAATAAATTGGCCTTATTCATTAAGCTGAGCTCCTAGGTAGATGTTCCGAAGAGTTGTGGAAGCGATATCATTGTATACATATCATTCTTTTGTCTTTAGGAGACTCATTGCATATAGTTGGTTTAATCCTTTGTCTAAACATAAAACAAGGTTACATCCATAGGATAAGCACTGGACTTCGTGGAGCCACAAGGTCGGCAGTTCAAGTTCACAAGCCACTCAGTGAAAGAATGATTTAAAAGTCTTGGAATTCCTATACAGGGTCATTATTAGTCAGAACTGACTCAACAGCACTTAACAACAACAACATGGATTACTGAAAAGGATCCCTTATGGTGTTGTTGAGATAGGGAAACTAGGGAGTCTCATGGAATATGAAAGCATTTCTCACAAGACCTTGCCCATCTTTTAGTCTGTTTACCCCAAACAAGAATAACTGTATTTAATTTTCTTGTAAGATGTTTTACAGGTTAACTGGTTTCACACAGTTCCCTATGTATATGTATAACCTTGAAGGATGACCTTCAGTGGGAGCAGAAGAGAACTCCAGCCCCTAGGAGGGGCTTGAACTAGAGTCTCAAAGAACTACGTATGCACAATATCCCAGAATATATATATATATATATATATATTTTAAAGTTAAAGTTGTTATTGTGAATGTGATAGTTTACATGGGAGAACATTATTAGCTTTACATTCATCCTGTCATATATCGTTTCATTGTCATGATTACAAACCCCTCCATGTATCATCAAACAACCCACAAACCTACCCTGTGGTTGTCAGCACACAGTCCCTCTCCCTCTCTGGGTCTAGAGTCCCCAGCCACTCCATCTCTCCACGTCATCATCTCTGCCTTCATCTCTGGCATCACTGTTTCTCTGGGTAGGGTCCTGAACTCCACTCTTCTCCCTCAATGGTCCCAGGGACCTCTGCTCTCGAACTGTAACATCAACCACTCCCCGTCTTGTGCTACAAAATGTCTACCTTTACATTTCCAACCCTCACAGTCAGTCCTAATAGCAATTATTCACTATTGTACCACAAGAGTCCTATACCCATCTCCTTTCATCAGTCCCACCCAGACAGATTGGATACTACTCAGTGGAGATTCTACCTTCCTCTGCACCCTCTGGATCTAGGCTCCCTATTGAAATCTTGTAAGCCAGTCACTTCTTGCCTTTGTAGTCCACACACACCCCCTTCCCCCATTTTGGGTAGCCAATGTCCAAGTTGCCCATACCCGTCTACCTTGTGTATGGAGGTGGTGGGAATGATCCTCACTGTAAAGATTTGTTCCTTCTTTAGAGCTACTGCATCCATAGGTATAGGTCAAGTTCATCAAATTGTATCAGATTACTCTTTTTTTCCCTCTTCTTTTGTCTTCTAGTTGAGCCCTGATCATCCAGTCATTGAAGCCAGGTCAAGTGGGTATTATCTGCAAGTGTGGGTGCTCTTGTGCATATCCCCTCACTTCTTATCAGCTGGACACTTCACTCTCCATTCTAGTCCTCTGTGGCCATGTCACTGTTTTTGGGCCCAGGAGTCCCTAGGTCTTGCAATACTGCTGGGCAACAAGGTCTCCACCCGTGTTAACAGGAGTCTATAGAACGTGGTCTGACTTAGCTCACAGCTTCATTGCTGTTTTCTTTCACTTCCCCTTATCAGTGACCAATGTACTCAACAGTCAGACCGCATACCTGCTCGTGTATTCTCCTTGCGTCTTAGTCTTGTAAGGGTGTTTGCTCTTAGGGGACCCAACAACTTGCCTTGATGTCTCCTGGGCGAGCAACTTGCTTGTTCTTGTAGGAGGCAGTCTGACTGCCATTATTGTTTTCCCAGAATAAGTTAAGTGTTCCTACCCGAGGCCTTTGCAGTGCAATCTATCTTGAAAAAATGTACTCACACCCAATGTTGTTGTTAAGTGCAATCAAGTCAGTTCTGACTCATTGTGACCTTATATAGGGTTTCCCAGAAGCAGCTGGTGGGTTTGAAATGCTGACCTGGCCTTGTGGTTCACAACCCAATGTTGTTGTTGTTGTTAGATTTGAGTGGGTAATGACTCATAGAGACCCTATGCACAACAGAATGAAACACTGCCCGGTCCTGGACCAACCTCACAATTATTGCCACACTTAAGCCCATTGATGCTGCCACTTTGCCAATCCATCTTACTGGGGGTATTCCTTTTTTTCTCTGACCCTCCACCTTACCAAACATGATATCCTTCTCCAGCAACTGGTCTCTCCTGACAATGTGTCCAAAGTATGAGAGACAAAGTTTGGCCATCTAGCTGCACTTCTTCCAACACAGATCTGTTGGTTCTTTTGGCAGCCCATGGCACTTTCAATATTCTCCTCTAACACCATAACTCAAAAGCATCAATTCTTCTACGGTCTTCCTTATTCACTGTCCAGCTTTCACATGCATATGAGGTTATTGAAAATACCATGGCTTGGGTCAGGTGCACCTTAGTCCTCAAGCTGACATCTTTGCTCTTCAACACTTTAAGAAGGTCTTGTGCAGCAGATTTGCCTAATGCAATACGTCGTTGGATTTCTTGACTGCTGCTTACATGAGTGTTGATCCAAGAACAATGAAGTCCTTGACAACTTCAATCTTTTCTCTGTGGATAAGAATGTTTTTTATTGATCCAGTGGTGATGATTTTTGTTTTCTTGACATTGAGATGCAATCCATATTGAAGGCTGTGCTCTTTGATCTTCATCAGTAAGTATTTTAAGTCCTCTTCACTTTCAGCAAGCAAGGTTGTATCATCTGCACATGGCAGGATGTTAATGAGACTTCCTCCAATCCTGATGCCACATTTTTCTTCATATAACCCAGCTTCTCAGATTATTTGCTCAGCATTCAGGTTGAATAAATATGGTGAAAGAAAACAACCCTGTTGCACACCTTTCTTAATTTTTAACCATTCAGTGTTCCCATGTTCTGTTTGAACTACTGCCTCTTGGTCCATGTACAGATTCCTCATGAGCACAATTAAGGGTTCTGGAATGCTCATACTTCACAATATTGTCCATAGCTTGTCATGATCCACACAATTGAAAGCCTTTGCATAGTCAATAAAGTAAACATCTTTCTGGTATTCTCTGCTTTCAGCCACAATGCATGGGACATCAGCAATGATACCCTAGTTCCGCATCCTCTTCTGAATCTGGCTTGAACCTCAGGAAGTTTTCTGTCACAAACCAATGACACCTCCTAAATGGGCCATTTCCCAGTAACCCAAATCCCTGCATATCCCTATGAATAAAAATGATGCCTTTCCTGCCACATCCCATGCCTCCCTCAAAAAAACCTTCTTAAACCCCAGCAAAGCCTTTCTTGGGGAGTCAGGGGTTATGGATTACATTAAGCCCGACCCTGTATATGTTTGTAAGCCTCTTTCCTATAATAAACCTTTGCTCATATTTAAATCCTGCCTTACCTAACTACTAATCAATAAAAGGCAAGAGCCCTTTCTTTCAGGGATGAAGCATGATTAGCCCTCCTGGTAGCACTGTTGGATAAGCCTTGGGCTGCTAACTGCAAGATCAGTCTTTTCAAACTGTGGAAGAAAGATGAGGCTGTTTGCTCCTCAAACAGTTTATAGCCTCAGAAACCCTATATAGGTTTGTTATGAGTCTTTTTTTTGTGTGTGAATTATGTGATAGTTTACATGGGAGAACATTATTTTTACATTCATTCTATTGTATATCATTTCATTGCCATGATTACCATTCCCTCCATGCATAATCAAACAACCAAAGGGTATACCCCACAAGCCTGCCCTCTGGTTGTCAGCACACAGCTCCTCTCTGTCTCTGGGTCTAGAGTCCCCAGCCGCTCCATCTCTCTACATCATCATCTCTACCTCCATCTCTGGTGTCACCGTTTCTCTGGGTAGGGTACTGTACTCCACTCTTCTCCCTTGATGAGTCTTAATCATCTTGATGACAATGGGTTTGTTTGGTATGGACAGCTGAGGAGATCCTGAGGGAATTAAAAGTTTGGACATTCCAGGCCACCCAGAAGTACCTCAGAAGAAAGGCTTGGTGGTCTACTTCTGAAAAATCAGCACAGATCTTTCAACTCTGACTTCGGACACACAGGAGAATTGATGATGGCAACTGGTGTATGGATAAGTTAAGAGGTATGTCTGAGGTGTGGGGCAGTATCTCAATGAAAAACTGGGAGCTGAGCTGGACCCAGCATCTTTATGCTATGTTTAGGAAAGGATGCGAACCTAGAGAAAAGTCCTTTACTCATCCCTGAAAACTTTCTTTCTCACAGAAATTCATTTGTAGCTTCTAATAAATAAATTTTTGTTAAGACAAACATATCATTTTTGAAAATAATGAATTTCAAGTGTTCTATTTATCGACAGCACTTAACAACAACATTTACTTTTAAAGGGAGTGTGGTGGTTCTGTACGACAATACTGCAAACCGCAGGGTTGGTGGTTCGAGCCCACCAGTTGCTCTTCAAGAGAAAGATGAGGATTTCTGCCCCACAAACGTTTACAGTCTAGGTAACTATACACAAGATCATTATTTGTTAGAACCGACTTGGTGGCACTTAACACAACACATTTACTTTTTAATTTGGAGAAAGATGAGACTGTCTGTGCCCATTCCTATTTACAGTCTTAAAAACCCTAAGGAGCAGTTCAGCTCAGTCCTAGATAAACAGGGTTATTATGAGTGGGAATTGACTCGATGGCAATACGTTTGTTTTTCTTTGTTTCTGTTGTGGCTATTTACTTTTAATCATTCAAATAGGACTAAAAATGTCTGGAATCTTTGTTCTCAATTCACCATGAATTGTTTGAGAAATATTCTGAGGGGCTAAGTAGAAGATAAAATTGATTCTAGCTTTCCTGTAAGATTGGCTCAGTTTTTCTGAGTGTGACTGTCTTGGAAAGAAGGAAAAACACATCCTGCTTAGCAGACTCCACCCCCTCCCCAATGGTCTCTGGAGACTAGCTGAAACACAGCAACTATTTCACACATTTTTATCTTTGAAAGCTTGAAATCAGAGCCTGGGGTATAATGCAAATAAAGACCTAGGAACTTATTAAGGAAAGCAATTTGACACTTTTAGAATTTCATCCCCTCCAAGTAGGCTCACATACAGATTACATACTGAGAGGAACAGGTTAATACTTACACAACTGATTGAAAATTGATGCTAATTGGCTTGAAGCTTAAATGAGCAAGCTCTGTCAGACAGCTGGGCTAGTCCATGGTTCTGTATATGAAAGTACTACTTGGAAATATAATTTATCTTTGTGTAATGATGTTTATTCTCTGAAAATTAGGTTAAAATTGAAGAAATCATTTCCCTCATCCTCAATTAAAACAAAGAGTTAACATTTAGCTCAACTTTTACATTCAAGGACTTTTGGGATAAACATCACTCCATTTTATAAGTAAGCCAACACCCACATTTTCCCTGTGACGAATGGCCTAGGAACTCAGAGTATTTTAGAAAAGGTTAAAAGAAATTGTACCACATCCAGGAAGGCTAATTTTCATGCATCAGGTTTTTTGAGCTGAATTTGTGTAATGAGTGCACTGGAAATTGAAAGTCGAGATTAAAGTGCTGTTTGTCGTGTACAGAGATTTCAGAAATGCTTATCAGCCCTTCGCAGCTGAACACAACCCGGATTAAAAACCAATCTGATAGAAAGGGAGGCTGACTGCAAATGCGGGCTTTACATCCACGCTAATTACAAGGTGCATATTAAACATGAGGCCTATGATGAGAGCAGCTGCAAAGGTCTTTATCTATATTAAGAGACTGTCCACCTACATAATAAGAATAATTACGAATGAGAGAATTCTCAGAAAGAAATTACAGTTAATGACAGATCCTACAGTTTCCCTTAATTTCATAGATCTATTCCACCATTCTTCAATAAGGTGGGACTTGTTTTTCCTTCCAGAGCCAGGTGACGCATCAGATTTTGAAGAAAAAAGCCGTTCACTTATTTCACTATTGAAAGCCCATTGGCTTTGAAAAGTGCCAAAGTGGAAACCCTGTGGAGCCCACAATCCCTGTCTCACTAATGAAGTGACAGGGAAGCAACTAAAACTTTTCCAACCCACTGGATTTACTTGCAAGAGGGGACACCTGAGACTGCTTTATTTGGCAGGTGATAAATATCACCATGGAGTCCTGGTATGGCGCTGTGGGCTAATGAGTCAGACTGCAAAGTCGTTTGAACTGTAAGGTCGGTGGTTCAAGCTCACCAGTTGCTTCTTGGAAACCCTCTGCAGGGTCGCTATCGACTCGACAGCACTTAACAACAATAAGTATCACCATAAGTGGACTCCATCACCTTTCCTTTTCTCTCTATTAATAGCTGCTGACACTAGAGCCCTCATCTGGGGAGCATTTGATTGAAGGGATGCAAGAAATTCTTTTGGAGTCTCTTTCCCCTTTGTGTGATGCAAAGGGCCTCCCATGGTCAGTAAGAAATTAATGTGATATGTGAATGAAAGCATCTAGCCAAGGTTTCTAACTAGATGGGAATTCAAAAACCAAAACTTAAAAAACCCTGAAAATTTCACCTGAAACCAAAACCCAACTTAGAAACAAAACCAAAAACAAAACTGTTTTTCAGAACCAGAGTCAAATAGTTTGTAATTTTCTCACTTGGCTATTTATGGTTCAAAAATCATTGTTATGTTGTAAGACCATTGGACCATTGGTATTTGAATAGAGTATATGCCGAACGTTTCTCTGACACGGGACTAGTAGGGGCACAGTTCATTGCTTTGATAAGCGATGTTAAGCAGCGGCAGCTATGGGTGACGACGGCTCTATGCCAGTGAGAGTTTACGGTTTCTGCTCAGTGTTAGAGCTCTCTCACCGTCCTGTGAGCTGTACCTACCCAAAATGTGAGAAACGCTATAGAAAACACTTACAGTCAGATACCTGCATAGAATTCTCAACAGTTTTATGTGAAAGGAAATTTGTGAGGTGAGTGCAAACAGTTTTAATGTATATTATTCACATACCAGGAGCTCTGGTGGCGTAGTGGTTATGAATCGGGCTGCGAACCTCAAGGTCAGCAGTTCCAAATTACCAGCTGTTCCGCGGGAGAAAGGTGAGACTTTCTGCTCCCGTAAAGATTTATAGCCTTGATAGCACATAACAACAACATATTTAAATTTAAGAAATAGAAAATAGCATATAATTTTTTATTTCATTCTTACATTCAGTCTTGATTTAAATGCAGCTCTGGTAGCGTAGGGGTTACGAATCGGGCTAAGAACTGCAAGGTCAGCAGTTTGAAACTACCAGCTGTTTCGCGGGAGAACGATGAGGCATTCTGCTCCCGTAAAGATTTACAGCCACGGAAACCCTGTGCAGGGTCGTTATGAGTCGGAACCGACTCCACGGCACTTAACAACAACAACAATCATACATTGGAGTCCTGGTGTGGCACTGTGGGTTAAGGTGCTGGACTGCAAGGTTGGTTTGAATTGCAAGGTCAGAGTTTCAAGCTCACCAGCTGCTCCTCAGAAACCCTACACGGGGTCACTATGGGTCGGAACCGACATGACGGCACTTTACAATAACAAAAACAACAAATCACATATAGTGGAGTCCTGGTGAGGCAGTACAGGATTAGTATTGGACTGCTAACTACATGGTTGGTGTTTCAAACCCACCTCATAAACTTCACAGAGGGTCACTACGTGTTGGAACTGACTTGACGGCACTTAACAACATCACATATTGTTTCTACTTATATATTTAAATTTTATATTTATCTCACAAATTGTATAAAATTTGTAATGCAGATATGGTTTGAGACCATGCATTAAATGGACTAATAGATTCCAAGCATCTTCAATTTCCTTCACTCTTCTTTCTTCCACACAGGATGAGACCTTAGATAGCCTCTTCATGAGCTTTTAAGATCCCTGTTGCTACTCACAAAAGCAGGATGTAGAACATTGTCTTTGTGGACTCTGTTAGGCCAATTGACCATAGTGTCCTCTGAAACTATGATTCTGAACCACCAGGCCCACCAACTCATTACTTTGGGTGTTTGGTAATAGCCAAGCAGTTTTCATAATTTTGTCCCTGTATGCACCACCACAAGGAGCTCTGGTAGCGTAGTGGTTATGAATCCGGCTGTGAACCGCAAGTTTGAAACTACCAGCTGTTAATCGGGAGAAAGATGAGGCTTTCTGCTCCCATAACGATTTACAGCCTCTTGGAAACACTGTACAGGGTCGCTATGAGTCGGAACTGACTCCACAGAACATAACAACAACAACATGCACCACCACATTCATGGATATATTTGAATCAAAGGTAAATATCTATGTACAAATGCCTTGATAAACCTTTATATATTTATGGCTAAACTCCCATTCCCCTGCATATCCAGTCTGTGTATCTGTCTGTCTATCTACCTCTAGATTACTGTTATTGCAGGACTGTGTAAATAACAGTGTTTATCTCTATTCCCTATAACTCTTGTAATTCTCTTTGGGTCTTCTCTTAATTTCATCATTCTCCTGCCCACCTCCCTTTTATTAATGTTTTTTTGTTTGTTTGTTTGAGTTATTTGACTACTCTGGAATCTGTAAAATATTAAATCTAATTATTGCTTCAATTGGTCAAAAAAAAAATATTAAATCTAATTATTGCTTCAATTGGTCAAAAATTTTCAACCAACTCAGGAAATATTAAGGGAATGCTATTTTGCTCATTCTTAAAACTTAGCTCCCAAATTAGTAGAAATATATAAAAATGAATATGCTCTTTGAAAGTGGATATTGCCAGAAGATTGAATCAGTAAATTCTAAGAATTAACAGGATGGTAAAATACAATTATTGACACTGGGGAAAAATAATTAAAAGAAAGACATACAAGTCTATTCATTAAAAAACACTGTGTATCAGATTTTACAGAAGTACAATATTGATTTGTTGTTGCTGTTGTTATTGTTAGTGCCATCAAGTCAGTTCTGACTCATGGCAACCATGTATATGCTTTTCATGGCTTTAAATCTCCACAGAAGCAGAAAGCCTTATTTTTCTCCCCTGGAGCAGCTGGAGGGCTCGAACTGTGGACCTTGCGGTTCGAAGTCCAGTACATACAGAACCAGCGCACTCACATAAGAAGCCACCATACTCCCAACATTTATTTACAACATATTTACTCTGTAACCATGTATAATGGTTCTAATATGATTAAATTTATTGATTTGCTTAGTGAAATCAAATGACAAATATCAGGACAAAAAGACCATTCTGAAAACTTTGGCTTAGTACACTCTAATCTTCAAACATTAATCATCACAGATTATAATGAAAGCTACATGGTTTATAAGTAAAAATTGACTTGTATGAAGTGTGCTGCTCACATACTTTAATCAGTTATTAATAATGCAAGAAAGGATGCTGAACTTGAAGAATTTTTAGGAAAATGCTGTGAACTCAGATGAATACTTTGTATTCTGATGTTGTCTATCAAATTTTGGAAAATATTTAAGGAAACCTGTATTGGCCAGAGTTCTTAAAATATATATATATATTACTGTTTAAATAGTATTTCTTCCTTACCATTTGATTTATTATCATGAAGCAAAGAGTCAAGAAGGTAAGGAAACTCAATGGTAATACAGTGTTATGGGTTGAAATCCTGACTCTTGTACTTTTGAACATGACCCTATTTGGAAATAGGCTTTCCTTTGGTTATGTTAATGAAACCATACCAACATAGTTGTTGTTATTTTTAAGTGCCTTGGAATCAGTTCCAACACATATTGACCATATATAGGGTTTTCAAGAAGCAACTGGTGGGTTTGAATCACCTACCTTGGAGTTAGCAGTCCATTGCTTATCCCTTAGCACTATACTTAAACCTAATTACTTCTGTATTATAAAAAGACCAGAGTAGGCAGAGAGACACACACATGAGGGAGGACAGATGCCATGTAAGAATCCTCTACAAGTCAAGGAATGCCAAGATATCAAGCAATGCTTAGGGCTAGATGCAAGGAAAGAACTGAGAGAGCTGAGAGTCTAATGTGGACTTTCAGCTTCCAAAACTGTGAATAAGTACAACTTCTGTTATTTAAAGCCAACCACTTAAGAGTATTGTATACTGGAACACTAGGTAACTATGAAAAAAAGTCAATATTTTAAGACTGTTTTATTCCATACTTGGATGGCTTAAGTAATAGGAACCCAGCAAATGGGAATACACTTGAGGGTTATTCCTGTTGTCTGCTGACGAGATTCTTAGCTCCCATTTCATTCTGGGCCATAATAAGCAGAGGCACAAAAAGAGACAAAATATTTCTACCACAAAGAAAGTTGCAAAAGAAAAACAAGGTAATCTGACATGGGAGTATTGTTGGGTATCCCTGAAAATCTTCAGCTTTTAGAGGAATTTTTATTTTAAAGGCGGCTTTGTATGAGGAAAGCAGAGGTGGCTGAAATGAAATCCACAGTATAACTCAGTATTACTCATAACAGATTCTGCATCTTCATCCTGAAAACTAGATAAACATTTTCTAATGATATACAAAAAATGATAAGAGAGATTATCATTCTTTTTCATGAGGTGGTTAAGGAAAGGTTGTGGAGATTGTGGTCCAGCATCAGGTTGGCTTGACTAGTGGCCTGGAATCTAGTAATTATGTGACTGTTTGGCTTTGGATAAGACATTCAACATTAGTTTTCACATCTGTAACAGGAGATGATTTGACCAGGTGATCTCTAAGATACTCTCAGGTATAAAAATTCCATTCTATTTGTGGATAGTGGATGTTGTGAAAACTTTATTAGAGATTTTGTTTTCATACAAGTTTGAAATTAAATTTTATTGTTAGGGATAAAAAGTTAGAAAATTTAAGTTATTTTTAGAAGAATGAAACCCATGAGAAGAATAGAATCGTAGTGATCAAGTAAGTCTTCATATTTATCTCCTCCTGAATTTTTGTGATATATGGTAACATAGTGGTTACAAATCAGGCTGTGATCCTAAAGGTCAGCAGTTCGAAACTACTGGCCGCTCTGTGGGAGAAAGATGAAGCTTTCTGCTCCTGTAAAAATTTACAGCCTCAGAAGCCCTGTACAGGATTGCTATGGGTCGGAACCAATTCGACGTTACTTAACAACAACAACAACATGCATTATTTAGATGCTTACAGGAACCTTGCTAAGTACATTCATCTTTGCAATAAGACTATAAAAGTAAAAAACATTACCTTTTAGAAATGAGGAAACCGAAGCTCAGTTAATTGAAACAGTTGCCTAATTTTAGATCTATGGCAGAAAATGATGTAAGGTTCTCTGGAGAAACAGAACTAGTACTTAAAAATATTTACTGAATGAATAAAATTAGACTCTGAGATTGGTAATTTCCCTTTAGCTTTAAACTGTATGTCTGTTGATATCAAATCAGCCTATGTGAGATCAAGGTCAGAGGACAATTTGTAATAGCTTCACCAGAGAATTACATTTATAAAGGGGTAACTGGTTTATAAATGAGTAGATTTAAACCTCCAGTTCTTGCCAAGGTCAAAATTCGAATTTATTTTCCTTAAATTTCTTACATCCTTTCTTTGTGTTTTTCCCTATACACCAAATGATTTTGAGAAAACAGCTAATACTGATCAAGTCTCCAAAAGTCTTGGTTTAGTTATGTAGGATAAGCACAAGGTCATTGGTTCAAATGCACAAACTCCTCCTTGGAAACCCTGTACAGGGAAGCTGTGAGTCAGAACCAACTCCATGACACTTAAAAACACCAGCACCAACAATCAGTCTCATAGAGGATGACTGAGTTCTTTGGAGCTCAAGTTAAGGGTGAACAGGTGGTATTGATAAGTCTTCAGTAATGAAAATACATTTCTATTAGTGTTTCATTTTGTTGTTGAGTGCCATTGAGTCAAATCTGACTCATAGTTACCTATGTGACAGAGTAGAACTACCCCATAGGGTTATCTTGGCTGTAATCTTACCAGCACCAGATTGCCAGGTCTTTTGTCCATGAAGCTGGTGGAAGGGTTCAAACTATCAAGTTTTCAGTTAACAATCTAGTGCTTAATCATTTGTGCCACTAGAACTCTATTTCAATCTCAGTGGCAAGTAAGGTTTTCTCCTTGTTTTGAAGATTTTTCTGTGTTTATAAGAAATAATACATAGGAGGAATTGGTTTTGGTGGCGGCAGAGACAGCCAGGTATGAAAGGCTATGTGGGGAAGGGATTGAAAACCCAGAGAAGCTGCGCTCAGAGAACAATACCAGAGCTCTGGGTCTAGCATAAGGTGCCGGGCATCATTTTCCTGCATGTACAAGTGGAAAAATCATGATATAAAGGAAAATACTGTGATTTAGGAATTGCTGGAAATGGGACTCCCTCTGTGGCCACCCCGCCTTGGTGGACTTCAGAGGGCAGGGCTACAGCCAGACCAGCAAAGGGAACCAACTCTAAAAGCTGTGCAGTGCCATTTGCAAAAGGAAGTGCAGGGGATTCTACACATTTCTTCCTCCTCTTCCCTGTGGCGCCTTATTTGCCCAGCCCAGATGCCTTCAGGAGGGTGGGTATGCACCCCCCCTCCAAAAAAAAATGTCTAGAGAACAAACAAGATGGTGGATCAGGTGGACATGTAGTAAAGGAGCTCCGCCAACAACAACACAGAATACCCGACCAAGTAGGCTCAGGGGATGGTCCCAGAACTCTGAACCACATATAAAGGAATATTTAAAAGGTTGGAAGGCTCACAGCTGAGGGAATTTGTGGCAGAAGCAAGAAATATATTGCTTTCTAGTCCGGGATGCTCAGCTGCTCCAGGAGCCGCCGTCTTGGGTGAGACCAAGCGGAGGAAGGATCGGAGTGGCCACAGACGCCTGGCAGAACCGCAAAGTTAAAGGTGTGGACATTCTTTTCTTTTGGTAGCTGTTCATTGGTCCCTTGCT
>NW_006408530.1:9506189-9528520 GCF_000296735.1 Chrysochloris asiatica
GGTATTCTGTGTTGTTGTTGGCGGAGCTCTCTGCTATATGTCCACCCGATCCGCCATCTTGTTTGTTCTTCTAATTCCTTTTTACCATGAACCTTTTTTTTTTTTTTTAAGGTTTTATTGTGGATTGAGTAAAAGTTTACAGGGCAGACCATCAGTTTTATATTCAATGTCAATCATATACCTTGTTTCATTATGATGAAACATGTACAATTACAACAGGATTTCTCTCTATTCACTTTATTAAAAAACAAACAAACAAACAAACAAACAAACACAAAACAAAACAAATAAACCACTCAGGAATATATAATAATTTACATCTCCAATGGGCACATCTGCAAGTCTGCCTCCTGGCCGCCAGCTCTTATTCCTCTCTTGCCATGAATCTGGAGTCTTCAGCCGCTCCCTCTCTCCATGACTCCATCTCTGCCTCTCTCTCTACCATGAACTTTTTGATGTCCCCTTGTATACATCTTGTAATTAAACCTAGTTATTAGGTTCCTCAACTGCTATTTTTCTTCCTATTAAATTCTAGTTATCCAGCATATTAGTGGAATGGGGACACTTGGATTAAGGTGACGAAGTCACAATACATAAGAAATAACTGCCTATAGAATATATAAATTACTGAGTTTTGATTGAGAGGAAGTTTGAAAACGTAGAGAAGCAAAAAGAGTTATCCCTAGCATAGACATCTGTCCAGGATAACAATTAATATCCTCATTATTTTAATCTAAATATATGACCCAAAGGCAGTCCAATAAATTCCCAGCACAGATTAAAAATAATCCCAGCATATGAATAAAATAATATTTGACCATAGGAAAGGAGTCTTTACAGTTCATCCTGTGCTTGTATGGTTCTTTCATATCAAGCATGTATCCAGTTTTTCTACAACTAGGAGACTCCGGGGAAGAACTGTCGCTGTGTCTTTATAAAGTAATACTTTTAAAAACAGCAGAGTAACTGAAAGTTTCCAGCTGTGAGAAATTCCCTCCCTGGCTAAAGGGGTCACTGGCTGTTTGCAAAAGGACTTGTTAGATACTGTTTGCACAGTGCAAATCAAAAGGAGCTGGGAGGAAGTCCATAGGTTAATGAGCACATTAGGCAGCATATGATGTGAGGTGGAAATGCACTTTCCTCCCCAGCCTCAATTTTCTACTAACTTTTATGTAAAGAGGTGGCTTAAGCAGACAAAGAGTCTCAAAGGCAGGCAACTGGGCTAAGTAAATCCTATCTTGGATTTTCCAAGGAGCTTCCATTACACTATTAAAATTAAGACTATTTCTTGGTAAGCCCAATTTAATGCATCGTTGCTTCTAATTGTGTGCTTAACATACACTACTTTGAACATTTAGCCTGGGATGTAAATAAATGTTAGCATTCACACATTCACACATCTAATTAATTTTCCACCAGATAATTCATTACAATATTATACCATATGGACTTATCTTCATTAACTATAATGGAGCCCTTTAAAATGAAATATTTCCTGGAATAATGTAAGTTGGACAAGGATAACACAGTAGGCTGAAAAGAAATTATAAAAGACTGTCTTAAAAGGAAAATTCTAGAAATTTCCTATGGATTTGGTCATTCAGATTTCACTTCCTTTGATTGTAGAAAAAAACAGCACATTATAACTCATAGGTAATTTTCTAGAAAGCCTGCGGGTTCATCTTCAGTGTCACAAACATGTTTTAAGTTTTAGCCTCACTCTGCGTGTTTACAATGTTCCAAAATTTTTAAGGTTTATATTTTTAAGGTCCTAGTGTGGCACTGTGGGTTAATACACTGGATTGCAAATTTAGTTTGAACTGCAAGGTTGGTGGGTCAAGCTCATCAGCCTCTACTTGGAAAACCTACACTGGGTCACCATGGGTTGGAACCAACTCGATGGCACTTAACAACAACAACAACATATTGAAGTTTAATCTTCTTTAAAGCTTTGTGTATGTTTCTTTAAGCCACAAATTACTTTGGGTTATTCACTAGAAGATTAAGAGTTCAAATAGAACCCAGGAAGGATTTAGAACATTAAGGATAGATATAATTTAGGATTTCTGTAAATCAAGCCTCAGTGTTGAGTTTGAGTATCACTTGCATGTTGTTGTTGCTGTTATTAAGGGCTGTTGAATCGGTTCTGACCCATAGCAACCCTGTATAAAGTTTCCAAGAAGTGGCTTGTGAATTTGAACTACCAACTTTGTGGTGAAAACGGACTTTGCAGTTCAGCACATTAGCCTATGGTGCCACACCAGGACTCTATGTCTTATGCAAACAACTCAATTTGATAAAGGCTCAATTAACTTGCAGAAGCAAAGTATTTCTAAGGCTATTAAAAATCGTGGGATTGAATGTCATGGCCTAGCAGGGAGACTGGAAAAGGGAGCCTGCCTTAAATTCAGGTTTCTCTTAAATGTTATAAAAATTGTTCCTTAAAAAATTTAATTCTAAAGTAAATTTGAAGTTATTTTCACTCTAAGTGTAGATGAGATCATAGGTCATAAATTATTTCTTTTTCTTAATAAGTTTTGGTCATATTTTTTGTCAGAATTAAAATTGTCTGCTGCACAGAGTTCAGAAAAATCTTAGGACATTCCTTCATAATCATCTTTAAGTCCGCCATTATTCATTTATTCATTAAAAAAATAGCACTTTAAACTTATGCATTCAAACATTTTATGCATTAAAATATTTTCATATATATTATTAAATTTTATTAGGTTTATTAAAGAATCCTTTAATAAAGAAAGCATTGAAAAGGAAAATAATAAAAGACCTAGTGTAGTTTCCTGTCAATATTTATGTACAGGGAAAAAAATAAAATACTTTCTGCTGGATGATACAGTTGTTGTTAAGTGTCGTTGAGTCAGTTCCAACCCTGTATAGGGTTTCTGAGGAGATGCTGATGGGTTGGAACTGCCAAACCTTGCAGTTAGCAGTCCAGTGCTTATCCTACAGTATCACATCAGGACTCCTAGACCATATATATAATCAAGGTAAGCAGTGTATGATAATCTTGCTTACTATGTAGATATTGAATGCATTCTTCTTTATTTGCTAGCAGGATGTGAGATTTCACATTCAGCCTGTTCAAATAAAATGTTGAACACATTATAATCCTTATGTGTGAGAGGCTACTACTAATTGGCTGAACAGTTGATGTAAGGATTAAATGTCACCTTGCCCACGTAAATGGATGGTATAGGCTCTGAAATGTTTGTGTTCATGTATGCACTCCATAAATCTTAATGGCCCAGTGAGTCTTTTCTGAGAAAGTGAGAATTAAGCACATTTGAAAAGTGAGGAACCAAGTGAGGTGCGCATGAGGTAGCATTTGTACAATGAGCCCACAATGAGAGAGAACAGGTGTCTGCCCTGACTCTGAAGGAAGGCCAGATAGCTAGGTACAGAGGTCCCCAGGTGAGGCTACAGCTGACGAAGGTAGTCAAGTAGTGCTATGCCCTGAACAGAAATGACTGTATTGCTGAGGAAAGGCATTTTCAAAGGATCTTTAAGTCAGAAGCTTTTCTAGGTCACCAAGAGAGAACCTAAAATTAAAAACAAAAATCATATGAAAAGGTTTTGTATTTGTTGTTGAGTTTTCCTTTTATATATTTTTTAATTTATTAAGTAAAATAAAAATAAATTTAGTCCTCAGAACAGTACCTGGCTTTTCTCTGACAATTCATGTTTATTAGCACTCTTAGAATTACCTCCTTAACTGGTTCAATTGCCAAATCAAATTGTTTTGGAAAATATAGTAACATTCTATTGACAAACTTTCATCAAACTCACAGCTTGTATTAGTCAAATGTCTGTTATAAAAATTGGGCAGGAAATAGGTTATATGAATTACATTGTTCAATATTAAAAACCATCCCATATTCAAAGTATGGAGAGTTGATACATTATGATCTTTTTTAGTCTCCAATTTTGTTTTCAAGAATTTCTATGAATACATTTCCTCTTGTCAGTATAGAAAGGCCCAATTTACACAGTAATAGTTACATTCAGAACTGCTGAAAATGAATTGTAAAATGTTAATGTCAAAATTATTTTAAACTGTTTTTATTAGACATCACCATCAATAGCTTTAAAAAGATACCTGAGCTTCTTATGTAACTGGACAACGTTCTGGTATGGTGCTGTAGGATAAACACTGGACTGCTAATCACAAGGTTGGCAGTTCAAACCTAACCGGAGCTCCTCGAAAACCCTATACCGGGTCACTGTGAGTCAGAACCAACTCAACAGCACTTAACAACAACAACAACAAACTGTAATTAGACAAAGCTGTTCCGTAGAGAAAAGAACGTCTTTAAGATTAAACAGAGATGTGAAGGTTAGAGTAAATGTAAAACTGCCTTGGGGAGATAATGCTCCCAATTGAAAGTAAAGTGTGTCAACTGTCTTGGTCATTTTATCAAGCATATCCAAGGCTACCGAATTCCAGATAGACACATCTTAGAAGGCATTGTTTCTGACATGTGTTTTCTGGAGTTGTAGCACTAGAATCACCTGCAACTTGTTAGAAATGCAAATTTCAGACTCCACCCCAGACAGTCTAAATCTGTAATGCTGTGATGGTTGTTGTTGTTGTTAAGTGCCGTCAAGTTGATTCCAACTCATAGCAACCCTGTATAGGGTTTCTAAGGAGCAGGTGGTGAATATGAACAACCTTGTGGTGCAGTGCTTTATCCCACAGTGCCACACCAGGACTCTATTGTTGTTTGTTGCTGTTGAGTGCTGTCCCCTCAAGGGAATCTGACTAATCTAAACAGAGGTGGGCCCTGATAACCTAACCCAGATTAACTAACCCAGTTCTAACCTAATGAGTCAATGTAGAGGGTTTTCAAGGGCCAATTTGTCATAAGTAGATTGCCATGTCTTTCTTCTGTGGTGTTCTGGATATACTTGAATCTCTAACCTTTCTGTCAGCACCAAAGCACCTAATTAGGCTAAATCATTCACTTACTAAAGAATGGTTCAGTTCTCAGCCAATTTGGCCAAAAATAAAAGAACCTTTAACCTTTTGAGCAAGAACTCTCATTATATGAGACCAAGGAGGATATGTCTCTCTTCTAGTACATGTAAACAGAGATTGCTACCTTTAGTCTTGCAAAACCATTATGAGAAACAGCCTGAAGATGAAACAGACATCGTGGGTTTTATAGAATGCCACGTCAGAAAGAACCTGAGTTCTTGACATCATTACTAAACACTAGATCGGCACACCATGAAACTTTCCCTACTTCTGAGTTTTGAGTATGTGGCCCATGACGTTTCTGACTCTTTTAGTTCATTATAGATGCTATTGTAACTGAATGCATCATAACTGATAGTGTTCTTCCTGGTAATGGAGCCACTCAGAAGCAGGGGTTGTAGTTAAATCACCTTTGCATTGTGAGAGCTGAGTTCAAATACTAGCATAGTGTGTGTGTTAGGTACCATCAAGTCAGTTCCATTCATAGCAACCCTATGTACAATAGTACAAAACACAGACTAGTCCTGTGTCATCTCCTCAAAATTATTGCAAAGTTTGATCACATTGTTGAAGACACTGTGTCAGTCCATCTCATCAAGGGTCTTCTTTTGCACTGATGCTCTATTCTCCCAAGCATGATGATCTTCAAGGATTGGTCCCTCCTGATAACATGTCCAAGGTACCTGAGATGAAGTCTCACCATCTTCACTTCTAAAGCATACACGCAGTACTTTTTCCATGGTAGATATTTTGACAGTCTATGATATATTCAATAGTTTTTGCCAACACCACAACTCAAATGCATCAATTCTTCTTTGATCTACCTAATTAATTGTTTGGCTTTCACATGCATATGAAGAGATTTAAAATACCCTAGCTTGAGTAAGGTGTACATTAGTCCTCAAAGTGACATCCTTGTTCTTTAACACTTTAAAGAGATCTTTTGCAGCAGCTTTGCCCAATGTAATACGTTGTTTGATTTTTTATTGCTGTTCCCATGGGTGTTGGATGTGGATCCAAGTAAAATGGAATCCTTGGCAAATTCAATCTTTTCTTCACTTGGTGTGAAGTAGTTTATTGGTCCAATTGTGATGATTTTTTATTTTCTTTACATTGAGGTGTAATCCATACTAAAGATTGTAGTCTGATTTTCATCAGTATGTTCTTCAAGTGGTCATTTCTACAAGCAAGGATCTGTGATCTGCATATTGCAGGATGCTAATGAGTCTTCCTCCAATTCTGATGCCACGTTCTTCTTTATGTAATCCAGTTTTTCAGATTATTTGTTCAACATATTGCATACATATGGTAAAATGAATCCACTTTGTCATATATCTTTTTGTGATTTTAAACCATGCAGTATTTCCTTGTTTTATTGGAATGACTGTCTCTTAGTCTACATGTAGGTTCTGCATGAGAACAATGAAAGGTTCTGGATTTCCACTCTAAAATTCTATCCATAATTTACTGTGATACACATAGTCAAATGTCTTCACATAATCAATAAAACACAAGTAAATATCTTTCTAGTATTCCCTGCTTTCAGATAAGATCCATCTGACTTGAGCAATGATACCTCTTGTTCCATGTTCTCTTCTGAATCTGGCTTGAATTTCTGGCAGCTCCTTTTCAGTATAATGCTTTAGCAAAATTTAACTTGTTTATGATATTAATGGTATTGTTTGATAGCTTCTGATTTTTGTTTTTATCACGTTTTTTGGGGAATAGGCACAAATATGAATCTCTTCTTGTCAAATGACCAGGTAGCTGTCTTCCAAATTTCTTGGCATACATAAATAAGTGAGCATTTCCAGTAGTGCATTGGTTTGTTGAAACATTTCAAATGTTTTTTTTTTATCAGTTTCTGGAGCCTTATTACTTGCCAACATCTTCAGTGCAGCTTGGATTTCATCCTTCAGTGCCATTGGTTTTGATCATATGCTACCTTGTGAAATGGTTGAATTATTTGCGGGGAAAGTAATTCTATATTCCTTCCATCTTCTTTTGATGTTTCCTGAATTGTTCAATAGTTTGCCCATGTTGTTGTTAGGTGCCATCGAGTCAGTACCATCTCATAGTGACCCTATGCACAACAGAACAAAACATTGCCTGGTCCTGAAACAACCTCACAATCGTTGCCATGTTTGAGCCACTTGCTGTTGCCACTGTGCCAATCAATCTCATTGGGAGTCATCCTCCTTTTCTCATACCCTTCACTTTACCAAACGTGACTGGCCCCTCCTAATAATATGTCCAAAGTATGAGAGATTAAGTCTGTGCATTCTGGCTTTCAAGGAACTTTCTGACTGTACATCTTCCAACACAGATTTGTTTGTTCTTTTGGATGTCCGTGGTACTTTTAATATTCTCCTCCAACACCATAACTCAAATGCACCAATTCTTCTACAGTGTTCTTTATTTATTGTCCATCTTTCACATACATTTGAGGTTATTGAAAATACCATAGCTTGAGTCAGGCACTCCTTAGTCCTTTTACTCAAATTTTGCTCTTAAACATTTACCTGATGATATATGTCATTTGATTTCTTGAGTGCTCTTTCCGTCAGTGTTGATGGTTGATCCAAGCAAAATGAAGTCTTTGACAACATCAATCTTTTCTCCATTTATATAGGTATTGTTTATTGGTCCAGTGGTGAGGATATTTGTTTTCTTTACATTGAACTGTAAGCCATACCAAAGGCTGTGGTCATTGATCTTCATCAGTAAGTATTTTAAGTCCTCTATGCTTGTGGAGTCCTGGTGTGGTGCTGTGGGTTAATGTGCCAGACTGAAAGCCATTTGAACTGCAAAGTCGGTGGTTGAAGCTCACCAGTTGCTCCTCAGAAATCCTATACAGGGTCGCTATGTGTCGGAGTCAAGTCGATGGCACTTAACAACAACATGCTTTCAGCAAGCAAGGTTGTATCATCTTCATATTGTAGGTTGCTAATGAGTCTTCCTCTAATCCTGATGCTATGTTTTTCTTTATATAATCCAGCTTCTCGGATTATTTGCTCAGTATACAGATTGGATAAATATGGTGAAAGAATACAACCCTGGCCCACACCTTTCCTAATTTTAAACCATTCGATGTTTACTTGTTCTGTTCGAACAACTGCCTCTTGATTTGTGTAAGGTTCTGCATGAGCACAATGAAATATTCCGATTCATTCATTGCCTGTAGAATTCTTCACTATTTTGTTTGGAGCCTTGAATATTTTCTTCAGTTCTTTCAGTACAAAAAATGCTGAGCACACACTTACCTTTTGCTTTCCAATTCCAGGTCTTTCCACATTTCATTTTAATACTGAAATTTTCGAACTACCCTTTTACTTCATCATTCCTTCCAGTTGCTTTAGCTTTACTATGTTCAAGAGTATGGCAGAGAACAATTATGTAATAAAATTTTGTTGAATTAATGAAAAATTGAAAGCTTTCATATTTTATAAAATTAGTCTACTAACTACAGCTTCCAAAAGTGGTAGAACTATAATGAAAGTACTTTAAAAATAGTTTTCTTCAAAATACAATCACCATATGTTATCTTTCACACTGATTAACATAGGAAACTTTAGTGAAGAGTCCTTTTTTCTGGACTAGGTAGAAAGTAGCTTCAGCTATGTTTTATTTTTAATATTTAAAAACTGTAGTTGAATATAATAAACCACCACTACTTTAAATGATTAATAATGTTTGTGAATCCTTAGCTTAAAAAATGCAAATTTCTGCTCTAAACCATTACTCACAGGAAGCAAGTGTAAATTGCTAAAGTTTGATGAACTTGACTTATACTTACGGTTGTAGTTGCTCAAAATAGCAACTGAGATGGAAGGAGTCTTCATACCAAGGATCAATCCTAATTCCTCTGTATACAGGGTTGATAGGGATGTGCAACTTAGATATTGGCTACTTAAAATTGGGGGAGGGAGGTGAACTATAAAGGCATAAAATGAGTGGCTTACAAGTTTTCAAGAGGGAGTTTAGTTTCAGAGTGTGTGGGGGAAGGTAGTATCTTTTGAATACTACCTGAAACTGAATAGTTTCATCTTGTCTAGATAGGTCGGGTGAAAGGAGATGGGAATAAGATTCTTATGATTCAATTGTGAGTAATTGTTATCATGAGTAATTGCAATTGTCACAAATGTAAAGGTAGACGTTTTGTAACAAAAAGGGGAGAATAGTTAATCTTACAGTGCAGGAACAGAGGACCTTAGGACCATCAAGGGAGAAGTGCACTAGTGGAATGTGGACCCCTATCCAGAGAAGCAGTGACACCCAGAGATGGAGGCAAAGATGAAGACATGGAGAGAGCAGCTGAGGACTCTAGACTCATGGAAAGAGAAAGGCTATGTGTTGGTGGCCAGGAGACAGGCTTGCAGAGTGTGCCCTTTGGTTGTTTAAATGATTATATATTCCTTAGTGTTTTGGTGTATATCCCCCACCAACAAAAAAAAGGGGGGGAGTAATAGAAGCAAATACTGTTGAGTGATGTTGCACGGAGGAAGCTGTAATCATTGCAATGAAACCATGAGTGTAAAACCGATGTTCTCCCATGTAAAACTATCACTCAATTCACAATAAAAACTTAAAAAACAACAACAATAAAACCATTACTTACTTTTATCTATTGCTTTCTTGTCTTGGCTGGTCCTCTAATTGCTTACAAGTATAAGTGGAAAGTGGTTATATCCTCAGATTAACTATATCAGAAAAGAAAGAAAAAGCAAAACAAAACAGATTACACTGTTCTATTCCTAAATGAATTTTCTGGTTCACATTGTATTTCCTTTTTCCACATTTGTAAAAACTTCAAATAAAAATGATCTCTATCAACATAATGAATATTATTAATATCATTGAATTATGCATCTAAAATGTTAAAATGGCAATTGTTTTATATAAATATATGTATGTATGCATACATGCATACACAGTTGGCCAGTGAATAAGAAATATTGTAGAAGAAACAATGTGTTTTAATCATGGTGTGGAGAAAAATATTAAAGGTACCATGGACTCCTAGTATGACGCTGTAGGATCAGTACTGGACTTGTTGTTGTTGTTGTTAGGTGCTGGACTATGAACCACAAAATTAACAATTCCAACCCACTAGCTACTCCTCAGAAACCTTATACAGGGTTACTGTGAGTCAGAACTGACTCAATGGCACTTAAACAACAACAACAACAACAACAACTGTGTGAGTTGCCAGAACAAACACATCTGAATTGGGAGAAGCTGGAATACTCCTTAGAAGTCAGGATGGAGAAACTTCTCTTATACTTCAGACATGATCAGGAGGGACCAGTCCTTAGAAGGACATCATGCTGGTAAAGTGGAGGGTCAATGGAAAAGAAAAACATCACCCCCAATGAGATGGATTGGCACAGTGGCAGCAGCAATGGTCTCAAGCTTAATGACTGTGAGGTTTGTGCAGGATCATGCAGTGCTTTGTTTTGTTGTACATAGGATTGTTATGAGTCAGAACCAACTTAACGATACCTAACAACAACAACAACAATAACACACACACATATATATGTTGTTGATATTAAATGTCATAATGACCCTGCATAGGGCTTCTGAGGAGTGACTGGTGAGTTTAATCCATTGACCTTGTGGTTAAAACCAACTTTGCAGTTCAAAGCAACCTTACAGTCCAAACCAACCTTGAGGTCCAGTGCATTATCCTACAGCACTGTAGGATAAGCACCTGACTGTTAACCTCAAGGTCTGCAGATGAAACCTACCAATCGCTCCTCAGAAACTTTATACAGGGTCATTATGAGTCCTAACCAACTCAAAGGCATTTAACAACAGCAACACACATATGTTGTTGTTAAGTGCCGTCAAGTCGGTTCCAACCCATAGCGACCCTGTATAGAGTTTCCAAGGAGAGGCTGGTGTGCTTGAACCGCTGACCTTGTGGTTCAAACTGACTTTGCTGTCCAGTGCATAAATTCAAGCATGTTAAGGTATAAATGTCTGAAAGTTCACAGTTGGTATTTTTGTGTGCATGTGGACATTTGTGATTTTACAAATGTCAGTCCTTTTCGGTGCAACTCTGACATCAGCAATTAGGACAAGGAAGGTGGTGGCTGCATTGCCATAACACCACGAATCACAGCTGGGGGGTTTCCACCCAGCCACCAGGCTGTTCTTTGAGAAGATACTTCAATTCAAAGTAAATTAAAAGATTGAATGAGAATGAAGTTGGGATGAAGACTTACCTTTGGCAGTTTTTTTCTCCTGTAGCAGTTGTAGTTAAGTGTCATTGTGTCTGGTCATGCTCATAACAACACTGTATAGGGTTTCTGAGGAGAGACTGATGGGTTAGAACATCTGACTTTGTGGTTAGCAGTTCAGTGCTTATCCTACAGTGCCATACTAGGAATCCTTTATTTCTGTTGTTGTTGTTGTTGTTATGTGCCATCGAGTCCTTTCCGACCCATAGCGACCCTGTATAGGGTTTCCTAGGGTGTAAATCTTTACGGGAGTAGAAAGCCTCATCTTTCTCCCGCGGTGCAGCTGGTAGTTTCGAACCGCTGACCTTAAGGTTCGCAGCCCGATTCGTAACCACTATTTCTGTAGGTGTTTTTAAATTTGTGATTTCCCCATAAGCACTTTGTCAGCTATTAGCTACTTAGGACTATCATAACAAAATACTACATAATGAGTAACTTTGAAAAACACCCCCCAAAAACAACAGATTACTTTCTCACAATTCTGGAGATGAGATGGTTGAATTAAGGAGTTTTACAGGTCTGTGCACTCTCTGTAAACCTTGGGGGAAGATCCTCCCTTGTCTCTTTTAGCTTCTGGGAGTCCTGGATGTTTCTTGGCATTCCTTGACTTGTAGAGGAATCCCTATGTGGTACCTCATCCCTGGGTATGACTCCATTTCTCTGTCTGTTCTGCCCTTTTGTGAGATACCACTTGGGGTTTGGATTACAACTCATCCTACCTCAGTGTGACTGTGTCAATTTAACAGGTAACATCTTTCAGGAAAACCATATTTTCCCAAACAAGATACAGAGTTTAGGGCATGACCATCTTTTGGGGTGGTACAGTTCAGGCCCTAACAGTCACCTATTAGCAAAGTTGAATTCTGTGGATTGCCTTGCAACCAAGTACAGAACTCTTGCCAGATCATGGACGGTTTGATGTTAGTCAAGCTTGGCTGATATTCATTCCTTTATGTGTCTTCCTTGGAGTTCTGCTGTGATGCTATAGGATAAGCACTGTACTGCTAATCACAAGGTCAACGGTTCAAACCCACTAGCTGCTCCTTGAGAACCCATACAGGGTTCCTATGACTCAGAACCTACTCAACTATACTTAACAACAAAAACAATGTATACTCCTTAATAAGTTACATTAGTGAGTAGGTGAAGAGTTTTCACCTCTGGTTTCTTTTCATGGGATGGGGCTACTTTCCCCCTCCACAGCCTGCTTTTCTAGCACACAAAAGGGGCCCTGTCCACATTGCATCTGTCTTGTTCTGTGTGTTACACATGGACTGCTGAATGTGTAAAAGTCGAAGTTCCCTAATAAACTCAATGGTACACACCATTTGACTACACACCAATAGTACAGTGGGCTTGTTAGGCATAAGCCAATTAAGACAATTAGTGCTATTTAATGTGAAATGTTCTCCAATACACACACTGGCAGGAATATTGAAAAACACAAACATCAAGAATTTTGATTTATTTTCTCATCTTCAAAGCCAGCTGCTGAGTGCCAAGCCGTACTGTATGTGCTCCTGGCATAACTTTATTAATAATCTTGGCAAACAAAGGATCCTTCAGCAAATAGCAGTAGCCTTTTGATTATATTGTGCCACAGATAATAATTGCTTCAAATTGAGTGTAGTGGAGTCTATTTGTTCATGCATAGTGAAAAAAAAAAAAAAAAGGATCTTATAACAGCTTGATTATAAAAACTAATGGTATGCTGGAAAGCTCCCAAGAATTCTACAAAATTGGACATTTTAATTGTTTTAGCTTACTTGTGATCCAGGACAAATTCATTTAAAACAAATTTTACATACCAAAATCTCTATGAAACACAGAGATTTCCAAGTCTCCTGACAATGATTCATTGAGTCAATGAATGTGGAAAATGTTTTTTCAAAAAATACATAAAAATATGGTATTAATATTATTGTTAATATTGGAGGAAGGTTTAATTCAGAAAATTCCAGTATGCAGAACATTTGAAATTGGCACTTGCAGATCTGGCAAAGGGGATTCAGCATGTGCTTTATGCTGGAAACTAGAATGCTATCTTTTTTTTTTTTTTTTTTGTCTGCAGGTATTCTATAATTATTTTAATTTAAAAGCAGATTGTCTTTTGTGCTTTGTAATGAAGATGCAGAAGTATACTTTTAATTATTCCCTTTCATATATTAGCTACCATCTGTTGATCAATTACTATGTTATAGATACTGGAGTAAACACTTTACAAACATTATTCAATTCTTCTTCACAACAACCTTATTGGGTACAGCTATTCTTTCCAAGTCTTGTATATAGGAAGTATGGGTACATATTTGTGGAACGGACAGAGAAGCTAAGCAACTTGCTTAATATCACAAGCTGTTGCTGTTTTAAATGGCTTTGAGTCAGTTCCTGACTCATAGCAACCCTATATAGTGTTTCCAAGGAATAACTTGTGGGTTTCAACCATCAACCCTGTAGTTAGCAGTCCAGTGTTTATCCTACAGTGCCAACTAGGACCAATATCACAAATGGTGAACCAGTATTTAAACCCAGCGGTAGTTTTCAGTAGTTTTCTCATGGGTTGCTTATGCCTCTTTACAGGGATGATGTCTTAAGACTCCTGAATACCAAATGCAGCTAAGTACAGGTGTATGATCACTATTGCATTCTTGAGGTACGTATTCTTCTGGAGTTCAGACAACATAGAATCTCCTGAATGGGCCATTATATCTACAGATAATGATGTTGTTTATTGGGCCTCACAGCTCAGCAGAGTTGACTGCTCTGTTGACATTTTACAAATGCTCAATAATGACGTGGCTGGAGATCTCAAAGGACTTTATGGAAGAGGAAAATAACAATCTGATACTGTTGATTCAAACTCATAGTAACACCATAGGACAGAATCAAACTACCCAATAGGGTCTCTAAGGCTCCATCTTTCACTCATGGAGCAGCTGCCAGATTTGAACCACTTACCTTTTGGTTAAAGTCAAGTTATTTAACTACTGTGCTATGAGCATCCCATTTTGAAAAATCTATAGTTTTGACATTTAGATACTTATGACAGATTGATCTGCATTCTTAATGGTAATCACAGCCAGTCTGAGTATCTGGGTGATGGTTTGAGTCCACCAAGAGGTACCTTGAAAAAAACCCTGACAATTTACTTCTGAAAAATCAGTCATTAAATACTTTAGAGAACACATGGGATTGCCATGAATGAGAAGCAACTCAACAGCCACAGGTGACTGGTGAGGGCATCCTTTCTTAAAAATAAAATTATAATTGTTATTTCATGATTTAATCCAGAAAATCCTTGTCCAAATATAATTTTACACAAAATCACAAATAAAAGAAACAAAGCTATGGTCTCTCAGGGATCTAAAAGTAAATGTCTAGAATTATAGTAACTGAATCCTAACATGGGATATTTACACTTTGGTGAAGAATCTTCCTAGATCATATCTTAAGCTCACATCATGTCAAAGATTTCTCAGAATATTTCTCCAAGTATCACAAGCCCCCAATTTTCCTGAAAATAGAAATGGATTCCCAAAATTTGTCTTCCCTGTGACAAAACACAATGTAGGCTTATGACTCTTGTCTTCAAGATAATTCTTTGAGATAGTTTGGTTTCTAAAGATGAAGATTGTTGGAATTTGGGGAATTAAGCACAAGAAGAAGCAAGATCAAACTGAGGAGAACCTATGATAGAAAATATCAGTGGGCCCTGGAATCAATGTTGCAGGAACAGGAGAGATTTAAAAAAAATATATATATATGGGAAGGACTATATATATTTCAATGTGGGTTCATTTTCGGGCATTGATTTTTATTTTTGTCTTCTTCCCCTTTCCCTGTTAAATGTATTCTGATTATTGTGCACTATAGCTGATAAATCACACAGACTGAAAGTTAGAAAGCCTTAGTTCATTTTTAGGCTTTAGTGCTTATTAGCTGTGGAAATTTAAGCAATTTATTAACCACTCTGAGCTTTAACTTCCTTCTGTGATAAATTAGGAGTAATAATTTAGCTCATAGGGTTGACATCAGCATTACATGCTCTTAGAATGGCTGGTGCATTATTATGTTGTTATTAGCTTCAATTGGTCAACACTAACTCATTATGGCTCTTGTTGTTAGGTGCTGTTAAGTCAGTTCCAACTCATAATGACCCAACAAACAATGGAATGAAACACAACAATGGAATGAAACACAACCCCATCCTGTACTACACTCATAGTTGTAATGCTTGAGCCAATTGCTGCTGCTACATGCCAATACATCTGGTTGCAGGTCTTCCTTTATTATAATCTTCTCTAGGGACTGGTCCCTCCTGACTGACCAAAGGATGAAAGATGAAGTCTCACCAACCTCACTCCTAAGGAGCATTCTAGCTGTAATTCTTCTATGACAGACTTGTTTGTTCTTCAGACACTCCATGGCACTTTCAATACTCTGTGCCAACACCATAATCCAAGTGCATGGAATCTTCTATGGTCTTCTTTATTCATTGTCCAACTTTCACAAGTAGATAAGGTAATTGAAAATATCATGGCTTGGGTGACGCATACCTTAACCCTCAATTTGACATAGTTGCTCTTTAACACATTCAAGAAGTCTTGTGCAGCAGATTTGCATAATACAATACATCTTTTTTATTTTCTGACTGCTACTTCTGTGAGAGCTGATTGTGGATGAATATTGATTGTGGATCCAAGTAAAATGATGTCTTTTGACAAGTTCAATCTTTTCTCCATTTATTATGATATTATTTATTGGTTCAGTTGTTAGGATTTTTGTTTTCGTTACAGTGAGATGCAATCCCCAGAGTGAAGACTGTAGTCTTTAATATTCATCAATAGGTGTTTTCAGTCCTCTTTGCTCCTAACTATCAAGGTGTGTCATTTGCATATCGCAGGTGAATCTTTTTCAATCTGGATTCCATGTTTTTCTTCATATAATTAAGTTTTTCAGATTATTTTCTCAGCATACAGATTGAATAAGTGTGGTGAAAGGATATAGCCCTGGTGCACACTTTTCCTGATTTTAAACCATTCAGTGTCCCCTTGTTCTGTTCTAACAACTACCTCTTGGTCTATGTACAGGTCCTCATGAGTACAATGAAGTGTTCTGGAATTTCCATTCTTCTCAATGTTATCCATAGTTTAAGACCCACACAGTTGAATGACTATGTACTATAAGATAAAATGCTGCCCAGACTTGTACGGACCCCATGATTGGGTTTAGGCTAGCCATGCTCTGAGTACTATTATCATAATGATATTGTAGATTGAGGATTTCTTCTGATCCTAGCTTTGGATCAAATTAAGTAATAGTTCCATCTTCTACAGCAGTAGGATTGTCATTTATAAATCCCGTTTTCTTTGTATTTATTCTGCTGAAAGTTTCTTTATGTCAGTGTGTTGGCTCACAGAATTTCACCATTCAATGTTTACTTTCACACATATAAGTAACATGGCTCGAAAAGCATATGGACAGTAAAAGAGAAGAATGAGCTTTGGATTAGATTTCAAAAAAGAAAGAAAGAAAGAAAAAAAAAGATAAAAGAACCCTGGTGAAATAAGAAGCTTTTTAATTGGTTTTATTGTGTAAAGGGGTGGTATTCTACCTCTGTTATATGCTGTCTTACAATTACCATTATAGTCTATGTTATAATATACACATTCTTGTTTACAGGTGAAGAGATGAGGTGGCTCATTTAAAATTGGTGGTTTAGAAATAATCAAATGCTATGGATAGAATAATGTTCCTGTTTCTCAAAGAACATAGTACAAAGAAATAATTGTTTTAAATATAAGATTCAGGATGGATGTCTGATTGAAATTGTATAAAGCATATTTTGCAACATTGACATAAATTAGAGGTGAAAGACCCGCTGGGTCAGACATGTGTCCTTTTATTCAGATACCATGGAGACAAGCACCATAGAAACAGGTAAATCTTAGATTTCATTTTGTTTTTTAAGCCTTAAGACCTATTATGCAATTGCCTTAGCTTTGTTTATACATATAGAACTGTGGGGGAAATATGAGGTAATTATTTAGATAATTAAACTTTTTAAAGCTACACTTTTTTCTCTTTCTTTCTTTAAGGACAATATAATTTTTAATGCAATTTGAAAGTAATTGTCTGTTCCTCAGAGATGCTGTAGAAAGTATGTTGGCAGATGTTAAAATCAGGTGGTTTGTGTTGATTAGTCTTTGGGGGCAAGAATGATGAAGGAGGCTGAAAATAAATAAATCACAATAGTTAATGTTTCCCATTTCCCTCTTTTAAGGCCTTATCTAACACAGAAAATGTCCCTGAAAGGTTTTTAAAAAGCTGTACTTTTCTCCAATAGAAATGCATGAAGATAATTATGAAATACATGAAAAAATCCAAAGGAGATATAAGATCACAAGTACCTCCTGAACAATCAAATGGCATCAGAGAAATTTAATATGTTTCCATAATGTTGAGTATATACTATATTTGTGGATCCAATTAATCATTTACCTAAGATAGTGGATTCCCTAAACATTCCACACAGCTAGTAGTTGTTTGTTACTTCCTCAGATTTCCCATTTCAATAACTTTCATCTTACTCTAGCACTGAAAGTTTAGTATCAGTACAGGACTAAGATTCTTTGTGATTCTAGTTTTTGTTTTCCTTTTAAAGAAGCTGTGACCAGCATTCTTTAATGCTATGAAATGAACAGAAAACATCAGCATAAACATATGTATGAAAGTATTGTTTTATAAGGCTTTAGCTTTATGAGTTAATTTCATGATTTAATCATTTTGTTTATTAGTAGCTCTATTCTCCCTGCTCATCTATTCTTGCTGTTAATCTACTTTTGCCCAAACTAATTTCTTTATTCTTCATATTTCATATTAGTGAATTATCTGGTATTTGTCTTTTGTTGTTGTTGTTAAGTGCCATTGAGTTGGTTTGAGTCACAGTGATCCTGTACAGAGTTTCCGAGGAATGGTTGATGAGTTTGAACCACCTATGGTTGAATGCTTACCCTACAGTTCCACACCAGGATGTGAGTCTGATGTATTTCACTTAGCATAATGTTGTCAGGATTAATCCATGTGGTAACATTGATTTTAGACTTTTGTCAAATTACTCAGTAGGTCCATCTGCAGTATAGCTTCTGGGAGTATGCTGTTTGTGCCATCATGGAGTGGCTTTTCAGTCTTCGGAGTCTGATTAATGGTTATCACCCAAAAAGAGTTTTAAATTATTGTCCTACACCATAGCTGTTGCCTTCATCTCAAGAATGAGTATTGTATGCAATCCACTTAAATCTGTCAGGGAAAAGTCTGTTGAGAAGTTGTAGTACTCTTTCAGGAGTTATGACCTTACTTTTAACTAAGATTGTATAACCTGAATATTCCTTAGCCTCATAAAACTGAGAGTACAAATAAAGTTGTATTAAAAGTACTATCCAAATTATGATGGGTTCTATTCCCTACCTTCTATCACTCTGTCTGTCAGTCATAATGTGGTGGATAGTATGTTATTGTGATGCTGGAAGCTATGCTACCAGTATTTTAAATACCAACAGAGTCACCCATGGTGAACATATGCAAGTTCATAAAAACAAGTCCACAAGAGCCAATATATAACCTTCAATATATTTCATCAGAATTTAAGAACCATCTAAGGAGCAGATATGATGCATTAGACATTAATGACCAAAGGCAGGAAGATTTGAGGGATGATATGAAGAACATCAAATATAAAGAAAGCAAAAGGTCATTAAAAAGACAGGAAATAAAGAAAAGACCAAAAAGGATGTCAGAAATGACTCTGAAATGTGTTCTTGATTATAGAGAAGCTCAAGTTCCTGGAAGAAATGAAGTAGAATAACTGAACGGAAAATTTCAAAGGCACCTTGAGAAGACAAAGTCAAGTATTATAATAATCTATGAAAAGACCTAGAGCTAGAAAACCAAAAGAGAACACATTCAGCATTTCTCAGCTAAAATAATTGAAGAGAAAATTCAAGCCTGAAGTTGAAATATTGAAGAGTTCTGTTGATAAAATGTTGAATAATACAATAAGCATCAAAAGAGTTTGAAAAGATTACACAGAGTCACTGTACAAGAAATAATTGGGTGATGCCCAACGTTTCAAGAAGTAGCAACTGATTGTGCTGAAAGAAGCCCAAACTGCTCT
Organism: Chrysochloris asiatica; assembly: GCF_000296735.1. Taxonomy (NCBI): domain Eukaryota; kingdom Metazoa; phylum Chordata; class Mammalia; order Afrosoricida; family Chrysochloridae; genus Chrysochloris; species Chrysochloris asiatica. The sequence goes on from NW_006408530.1 coordinate 9,525,601, forward strand.
GAAGGCATTTCTAGGAATTAACAAAATAAAAATTGAAACGTTTCAACAAATTATTGCAGTGCTGGAGAATCTTACTCATCTATAGCAAGAAATTTGGAAAACAACCACTTGGCTAGTGATTGGAAAAGATCCTATTTGTGCCAATTCCAAAGAAAGATGACATAACAGAATGTGGAAATATTCAAACAATAACATTAATATCAAGGAGCTCTGGTAGCATAGCAGTTTCGAAAAGGGCTGCGAACCGCAGTTCGAAACCACCAGCTGTTCCATAGGAGAAAGATGAAGCTTTCTGCTCCCGTAAAGATTTACAGCCTCGGAAACCCTGTACAGGGTTGCTATGAGTCGGAACTGACTCCACGGCACATAAGCACCACCACCATCATTAATATCACATGTAAATTAAATTTTGCTAAAGATAATTAAAAAAAAAAATTTTTTTTTAAATTATCTTGCCAGAAATTCTAGTGGGAATCAAAAGAGAATGTGGAACAAGGATATTATCACTGATGTCAGATGGATCTTTGCAGAAAGAAGGGAATATCAGAAATCACTTTACTTATGCTTTATTGGCTATGCAAAGACATTCAATTATGTGGATCATAACAAACTTTGGATAACATTGAAAAGACTGGGTATTCCAGAACACTTAATTGTGCTCATGAGGAATCTTTACGTACTTCAGAAGGCAGTCTTTCGAACAAAGCAAGGAGATACTGAGAAGTTCAATAACAGGAAAGGTGTGTACTAGGGTTGTATTCTTTCACTATACTTATTCTATCTGTATCTTGAACAAATTATCTGAGAGAATGGATTATATGGAGAAAAACATGGCATGGAGATTGGAGGAAGACTCATTAAAACTCAAGACATGCAGATGACACAACCTTGCTTGCTAGAAAAAGATTTAAAATACTTACTGATGAAGATAAAAGGTTATAGCCTTCAATTTAGATTGCATCTCAAAGTTAAAAAAAATCCTCAAAACTGGACAGATAGGGGACTTCCGATTTGCCAGATGTCCAGACAGCACGGGTGAGTGAGGCTCTGGGTTCAGGGGAGGGGAATTCATGAAAAGAAACCTTCCTGTGGTGAACCCACACCCTTACAGCCACCATAAGTCTCAGTACTTCAAAAGCTTAAACTAGCTTTTTTAAAAAAAAAAATCACCGTATTGAGGAACTACTGGCTTTTTAAACTTGTACCCGCCGCTGTGTGTAGCACAGCCCCAACTCCTTTGAGCCTGGGGGGCGGGGCTGGAACCAACTCACGCTGAAAGTGGCGCTTTCAGTAATTATTGAACAGGGGGAACCACTGGGGACAAGGGGAAGAGAAAGTGAGGTTCATCTGCCCCACCGTGTAATTTCGGCTCTTGCAGTGGGCAGAGAGTAATCAGTCAACAAATAGAGGAGGGGAAAAAAAACTGGTGACTATCAGGCAAGGACTGTGTCCGCACAGCCAAGTGGCCTCTCACCCACCCCATTACCCGCTTGATCCCCACACCCCTGCCTTCCCGGACCCAGACCAGACCAGACTGGATCACGAGCACCCACTGGAGTGAGCACTAACCTTCGCCAAACCCCTGCCCACCACCCCACCCCACCCCCGCACTGCTTGCAGGACCTTGTGCGAGAACCGCCCTGCCCACAGGACCCACCGCTAGCCCCGCACCGCCTGACTGATCGCTCGCAACCCAACCCCGCCCATCATGCCCACCAGGCTCCTCCATGGGATTGTTCCCTCCACCTCGGACAGCACGCCTGCACCCTGCTGACCCCGCCCACACGCTATAACAAGCTAGAGCCCCACCCAGCCTCCCAGAAACCCCGTGGGACCCACCCTGCTGCAAAGCTTATTGAACTGCAAGGGCGGTGATTCACGCCCACCAGCCAATCCTCAGGAAGCTGTGTATTCAGCCCAGGCTGAGATGCGGAAGTGCACCTATCTGGGTCTGCCTTTTTGTGCTGGTCTAGCAGGAGACCTGGCATGGCTCTGAGGGTTGAGACGGCATACTACAGAGCCTTATGAACTTCAAGATCAGTGGTTCAAGCTCACCAGCTGCTCCTCGGGAATCCTATCTAGGTCTCCCTTTTATAGCCGGTTTAGCAGGAGTCCCAGCGTGGCTCTGAGGACTGGGATGACACTACAGAGCCTTTTGAACTGCAGAGTCGGTGGTTCAAGCTCACCAACCGCTCCTCAGAAACCATATACAGGGTTGTTATGGGTCGCAATTGGCTAGACAGCACCTAACAACCAGGAGAGGAGGGCAGAGTGACCGAAGGAGAGTTAGGACATTAAAAGCATACCTACATTAAGCCACAGATTTTCCTATTATTATTGTTGTTGTTTTTTTATAATAAAAAAAAATTTTTTTTCTCTTTCTTGCTTTTTTCATTTCTTCTTCCTCTTTTTCGCCTCCGCCTCACTCCCTCATTTTTGTGAGTGGAGAATACGGTATTGAGTCTTGTTTTGGCTGGTGCTATATCATTTTCTTCTGGTTTTATTATATATATTTATATATGCATAATTTTTATTTTATTTTCTTTCTCTCTTTCTTCTTCCCCCCTCCCCCCTTCCCTTTGAGACTGCTGTATTAAGCCTTGATCTCGCTGGTCCTATATTATTTTCCTCTGGGTTTTCTTTTTTTTTTTTTCTTTTCTCTATCTTTCTTTTTTCCCTTTTTCCTCTTTCTCCCATTTTTGTTTTTGATTTTGATTCTGACTTTGTTTTTTACCCGGCTGCTGTTGTTTGGCTGTTAAAAGACTCCCTTCTGCTATTGGAGGACTCTTTGTCTCCCTATTCTACATGATAAGAGTCAGCAACTGCTACCAAATAGCCAAGCTGCATTCACACCGTATTAAACACCAAAACTCAGGCAATAACCAATACTAGCTACCAGATACCAAGGAAACAGGCAGCA
>NW_006408530.1:9531006-9550895 GCF_000296735.1 Chrysochloris asiatica
AAATTATACTAAAGGGGGGTAGGGGGAAGTCTTTGTTGGTTGTTGGGAAGTTGGTGATGGATGGGGGGAAGGGGGGAGGGGGGAGCACAGGGCGGGAATTGGACTCAGGAGAGCTTGGGCATTGGGGAGGGGGGCAATATTCAGGGAGGGAGAGCGAAATGTAGAAACGAGGCAGATGGGAGAACAATTGAGCATGTTTGAATGGGCCAAATGAGACAGAGATAAAGGACGATATATGCACAGCCTTGGAACTCCAGGGCTCTGAGATACAGGGATTGAGTCATGGTTGGAATGGGTGGGGAATCGTGTTAAGATGCTTGGCTTTTTTTTGAATCTTGGTTTTCCTTGCATTATAATATAGAGTAGACACTGGAGTGGGAGAGAAAGGAATAGTCAGAAACATCACACTAGAAGGCTTGTAAGTCCATCTTCTGCCTTTAACTGATTGGAATACCTAAAATGGTGCTACAGTGTACCCAGTGAACGAGGCTTCCTGTGGAGCCTCTGTAATACATAAGACTATAGGTAGAACCCAGAACCACATCCAGATTACCAAAGATGAGAAATCTCCACTTGAAAGGACGAGCTGACCAGCCTGGAGCGGTGAGAAGAACAAAAGATACATCTCGAATGAAAGACCTACAGGAAAAATACGAAACAATAGAGGTAGATGGACTGTTATTACAGGAACAAATGGGTCGCTTCCCTAGGAGACAATGGGGCACTTGGGTCCTACTAACGCAGGCCCCCTTCCAAGACTGAGACTCGGTGGAAATGCATGCTCTGATTGGTGACCACACACATCATTGATGGGGAGAAGTGGGGTAAAGGCAGCAATGAAGCGGCGAGCTAAGCCTTACAATATTCAGCAGGCATCTGTGACCCGGTTGGGGACCTGGTTGGCAAGCAGTGTGAGGAAACCTGAGGACTCCTGGGCCCAGAGTCAGTGACTTGGCCACGGAGGACTCAAGTGGAGAATGGAGCTGCCAGCTGATGGGAAGGGAGGGCATGTGCACAAGAACACCCACACTTGCAGATGGTACCCACGTGACCGGGACTGGATGACTGGATGATCAGAGCTCAACCAGGAGAAGAAAGAAGAGGGGGGGAAACAAATTGAGCTGATTCAATCTAATGAACTTGACCTATACCTACGAATGCAGTGACTCAAAAGAGGCAACAAATCCTAACAGCAAGAAACATTCCCACCCCCTCCACACAGAGTAGACAAAGATGGGCAACTTGGACATTGGATACCCAAATGGAGAGGGAGGGACTACAAAGGCAAGAAGTGACTGGCTTACAAGCTTTCAAGAGGGAACCTAGAGCTAGGGGGCATGGAGGAGGGCAGAATCACCAGTGAGTACTATCCAATCTGTCTAGGTGGAGCTGATGAAATGAAATACAGATGGGTTACTCGTGATACTGTAGTGAATAATGGTTATTAAGATGAATTGTGAGGGTAGGAAATGCAAAGGTAGACGTTTTGTAGCAAGGAAGGGAGTGATTATTTCTCCAGTCTAGGAGCGGAGGTGTCTGGGACCACTAATGGGGAAGAGCTGAGAGCAGGACCCTACCCAGAGAAGCAGAGATGCCTGAGATGGAGACAGAGATGATGATATGGAGTGATGAAGCCACTGGGGACTTTGGATCCAGAGAGGGAGAGGGACTGTGGGCCGAAGACTAGAGGGGGGGAGGGGAAGGGAAAGGTTAGAGGACGGGTTTCTAGGATATACCCTTTGGTCAGAAGATGATGCATGGAGGGGATTGGAACCATGGCAATGAAATGATATACGATGGAATGAATGTAAAACTAAAGTTCTCTCATGTAAACTATCATATAATTCACAATAAAACCTTATATAAAAAACAAAAACAAAAACAAAAAAACTGGACAGATAAATAACATCATGATAAATGGAGAAAAGCTTTCATTTTACTTGAATCCAAAATCAATACTCAGGGAAGCAGCAGACAAGAAATCAAAAGACATATTGCATTAAATAAATCTGCAAAAGACTTCTTTCAAGTGTTCAAGAGCAAAGATGTCAGTTTGAAGACTAAGATGTGCCTCAACCAAGTCAGGGTATTTTCAAGTACGTTATATGCATGTGAAAGTTGGACAATGAATAAGGAAGACTGAAGTTTGATTAGGTTCTTGGTGAAGAAAATTGAAAGTACTATGAATTACCAGAAGAACAAGAACTGTCTTGGATGAATTACAGCCAGAATACTCCTTAGAAGTGAACATGGCCAGACTTCCATCTTGTGTTCTTTAGACACGTCATCAGGATGGACCAGTTCCTGGAGAAGGATATCACAATTAGTAAATCGGGGGATCATTGGAAGAAAAAAATCCCCAAAGAGATAGATTGACACAGTAGTAGCAACAATGGGCTCAGACATACCAATAATTGTGAAGATGACATAGGATAAGGCAGTGTTTCTTTGTTGTGTATAGGATCACTATGAGTCAGAACTGACTCAATGAATGACACCTAACAACAACATTCCTACTCTCAGGTATAATACGTTGTTGTTGTTATCAAGTGTTGTCAAGTCAGTTCTGACTCCTAGTGACTCTGTATAGAGTTTCTGAGGCTGTATGTCTGTGCGGGAACAGAAATCCTCATCTTTCTACTGCAGAGCTGCTGGAAGGCATTAACCACCAACCTTGTGGTTGGCAGTACAGTGTTTAATCTATGGAGCCATTATACTGCCTCAGGTATAATATGCTGTTGTTAAGCATTGCCAAGGCAGTTCTAATTCATAGAGACCCTGTTTAGGGTTTCTGAAGCATTTAAATGTTCGAGGGAGCAGAAAGCCTCAACTTTCTTCCACAGAACCACTGGCAGACTCAACCGCAGACCTTGTGGTTCATAGTCCAGTGCTTATCATATGAGGCCAGGTATAACATATATTGTATAGTATTTCTATAGTCAGAATGCCCTGTTCGTGAAGTGAGTAAAGCATGTTGTCAACTGAAAGTTAATTCACGAACTGTCCTGAGGGAGAAAGATGTAACAGTCTGCTTCCATAAACATTTATAGGGGCAGCGATCCTCTGTCCTATAGAGTTACTGTGAGTAGATATTGACATGAAAATAGTGGATTTTCCTTATATTGCTATTGTGCCTTAATGCCGTCTCAATGGGTTTCTGTATGTTGTTGTTGTTGGTAAGTGCCATTGAGTAGGTTCTGGTTCATAGTGACCCTCAGCAAGATTTCCAAGGAGTGGCTGGTGAGTTTGAACCACGAAGTTTGTGGTTCAAACCAACCTTGTGGTCCAGAGCTTATCCTACAGTGCCAACCCCCTCTGGTGTTAGCCATACAGTAAGTTTTCCTTATTGCAACAAAGGAGTGCACTGAGATTCTAGCCATTGCTCCCAAAAAAGTTAGCTAAAGTTCATTGCATCCTTTCCTTTAAAATAACTCATTTGTTTGCATTGAGAAATTCTAGTACGAGCTCCTTTGTTTGGAAAGACTATTTGTTTGATATATGTCTTCTAATCTGTTTAAGGAGGACCTTGTACCTTTGTTTAAGGTTTAACATAATTTCCCTTGGGTGAAGGAAATTGGGACTAGGCCTTTTGTGAGAAGATTTCATCAGAAAAGATTGTAGGAAGAATAAGGAAATGTCTTCCTTTTGCTGAAACTCTCACTTGAATAATCATACAGAAGACTGTTGATGTTAAGTTGTTGTTAAGTGCCTTCGAGTCGGAGTCGACCCATAGCGACCCTGTACAGAAGACTAGCTATTGGTTAATTGCGAAATTTCTTTTTCCTTTCCCATCAACAAGAAAGCCATTCCAGATTTGAGATACAGATGTGCTTGAACTAACCAAGTTTCCCTGGAAAACACTGAAAGGAAGCAATTTTGTTTTCCTGAGTATTACTTTTGATAAGAAGCAAAGAGGTATATGAAATAATTTGACCAGCTTCTGTTTCTTGTCTTGTGAAAGTTCTAACTACATGAGATTTAAAGAAGTAAAATGGTCAATACCAGGCAAAGGAAGCTGTCGTAATTTTCCAAGAACAAATCTGTACATGATCTTCCCTTTGTGCCTTGTTAAAGTTTCTCTCCACTGTTTTTCCACTTAATTGTCTCTAAGATAATACCTGTTCCACTGCTTGCTTGTTTGACAGATAGTAGAATGAAAATGTTTCTTCTCATTGTTATAACTAAAGTCCACCAAAATGAACAAAGAGGTCAAGAAAAAAAAAAGAAAGGAAGAAAGAAGAGGAAACAGAGAGAAAGAAAGGCAATCATCTTCAGTGAAGTTGAAAAATGGCTTGTTGCTATTGAAGGTGCCATCAAGTCCATTCTGACTTATTGTGACCAAATGCACAACGAAGTACTGCCCAGTCCTGCGTCATCCTCACAATTGTTTATAAGACTGAGCCCATTGCTGCTGCCACTATGCCAATCCATCTCACTGGGGCTCTTCCTCTTTTTCTCCAGCACTTCACTTTACCAAACATGATGTCTTTCTCCAGGGACAATATGTCTGAAGTATCAGAGATGAAGACTTGCCACCCTAGCTTCCAAGGAGCATTCTGATTACATTTTTTCCAACACAGATTTGGTTTTTTAGCATTCTTTGGTATTTTTATATTCTTTTCCAACATAATAACTCAAATACATCAATTCTTCTCTGGTCTTTGTTCATTGCACAACTCTCACATGCATATTAAGCTATTGAAAATATCATGGCTTGGGTTAAGCTCACTTTAGTCCTAAAATTGACATCTTTGCTCTTGAACACTTTAAAGACATCTTGTGCAGCAGATTTGCACAATACAATATGTTGTTTGATTTCTTGACTGCTGCTTCCATGAATGTTGACAATGGATGGAAGCAAAATGACATTTTTTGGTAAAACGGTGAGGATTTTTTTTTTGTTTTTTTACATTGAAGTGCAATCCATAGGACAGGCTGGGGGGTCTTTGATATTCATCAATATGTATTTTAAGTTCTCTTATTTTTCAGGAAGCAAAGTTGTGTTTTCTGCATATCACAGGCTTTTAATAAGTCTTCCTCTAATCCTGATGCCACATTCTTCTTCATATAATCCAGCTTCTTAGATAATTTGTTCAGCATATGGATTGAATACGCATGATAAAAGAATACAACTGTGACGTACATCTTTCTTGATTTAGTGTCTCCTTGTTCTGTTTAAACAACTGCCTCTTGGTCAATGTACAGGTTCCTATGAGCACAGTTAAGTGTGCTGGGATACTCATTCTCCCCAATGTTGTCCATAGTTTGTCATGATCCACACAGTTGAAAGACTTTTCATAGTTAATAAAGCACAATAAACATCTTTGTGGTATTCTCAGATTTCATCTAAGATCCATCTGACATCAGCAATGATATCCCTCAAGTATATGTCCTCATCGGAATCCAGCTTGAACTTCTGGCAATTCTTCTCAATGTACTGTTACAGTCATTTTTGAATTATTTTTAGCAAAATTTTATGATATTGTCTGATAATTTTCATATTATGTTAGGTCACCTCTCTTTGGAGTGGACACAAATATGGATCTCTTCCAATTAGTTGACTAGGTAGCTGCCTTCCAAACTTCTTTGTAGAGTTGCATGAGTGTCTCCAGTGCTGCATCAATTTATTGAAACATTTCAATTTGTATTCCATTACTTCCCAGATCCTTGTTCTTTGCCAATGCCTTCAGTTCACCTTGGACTTCTTCCTTAATTACCATTGACTCCTGATCATATGCTAGTTTTTGGAATGATTGAACATCATCCATTTCTTTTTGATACAGTGACTCTGTGTATTCTTTCCATCTTCTTTTGATGCTTTTAGCATCCTTCAATATTTCAAGTCAAGGTTTGAATTTTTTTTTAGTTCTATCATCTTGAGAAATGCTGGGCATATTCTTCCCTTTGGTTTTCTATTTCCAGACCTCTACATATTTCATTATAATATTTGACTTTGTCTTCTTGAGCTGCCCTTTGAAATTTTCTGTTCAGCTCTCTTAGTTCTTCATATCTTCTATTTGCTTTAGCATCTCTATACTGGACGGCAAGTTTTAGAGTCTCTTCTGACATCCATTTTAGTCTTGTCTTTCTTTCTTGCCTTCTTCATGACCTTCTGTTTTCTTCCTGTATGATTTTCTTGATGTCATCCCACAAGTCTTCTGGTTTTCAGTCATTAGTGTTGAATTCATCAAATATGCCCTTGAAATGATATTTAAATTCAGGTGGGTTATTTTGGTTCTTGTGATATTTAAATTCAAGTTCATATTTTGGTTCTTGTGGACTTGTTTTAATTTTCTTCAGCTTCATCCTCAACTTGCATATGAGCAATTGATGGTCTGTTCTACAGTCTGCCCCTGGCTTTATTTTGACTTTATTAGATGGAGTTTTCCCATCATTTCTTTCCACAGATACAGTCAATTTAATTTCTGTGTATTCCATCTGGTGACATCCATGTGTATAGATCATTTTTATGTTGTTTAAAAAGGGTATTTACAATGAAGACATTATTGGTCTTGAAAATTTCTTTCATACAATCTCCAGCAACATTTCTATCACCTAGGCCATATTTTCCAACTATTAATTCTTCCTCTCCTTTTTCAACCGTTAAATGCAATCACCAATAATTATCAATACATCCTGATTGAATGTTTGATCAATGTCAGATTGAGGAAGTTGATAGAAAATGGTTATAGCTACATAATAAAATAATATATAAATGTGTTTGCCAAATCTTATATATAGCACAATACTAAGGGAATACAAGCACTCTGCAGAGCTTTGACAGTGGATGTCTCAACCATGTTGGTCATTGTTGATTGTCTAATGGACAACCATTCTCAGTAATATATAATTACCCTCCATATTTTCTCTAATATGATTATTCTACATTTTGTGATCCAATGTATTTATTCTATGCATTGTAAATCCTAACCTCTATGATGTTTATGGAGTTGTGGTATGGTGCTGTAGGATAAGCACTGGGCCACAAGGTCATTTGAACCTTATACACTCCACAGCACTTAACAATAACAATGATCTTAATGAGGCAAGATTAGAAGCAGTTATGCTAATAAACTAGGATACAATCTACAAGATTAAGCTGTATCTTCAATCAATCTCTTTTGCGATATATAAGAGATGAAATAAGTGAGCAAAGATGGAAGGACCTATATACTACCAATAAAGAAAAGCCACATTCTTTGGATCTAGGGTCCCTGCACTTAGTATCTCCTAGACCCAGGGGAAATTGATGCCAAGACACATGCAACTCTCCAAAGACACATGCAGCTCTCCAAGAAATTCTGGGCCCACAAATGTTGAAAGGAGACAAAGATCATCAAATAGAGTGAGTGAAAACCTTCCTCTAGAGCTGACACATTGAATTCAGAATTCCAGCCTCCTAAATTGTGAAAGCATAAGTTTCAGTTTGTTAAAGTCATTCACTTGTGGTATTTATATTACATCAGTATTAGGTCAGTAAGACACTTAGCCTTGTTTCATAAAGCAAAATACAGTAGAAATTATGGGAAAGGGCTAGGTATAAGCAACCAATCTCCTCAGATGTAGCATTAACATTAAATAAATATAAAGATTACTGTTCTAGACCAGAATATGAGTGTTTAAAACATTGATAATGTAGAGAAATAACAATATAATTAAGAAATTGTTGAGTGCCATTGAATCAGTTCTGACTCACAGCATCCCTGTGTAACATTTCTGCAAGCAGTTAATGTGTTTGAACTGTTGAAACTGCAGTTAATACAGTTAGCAGGTTAGCAGTCTAGTGCTTTATCCTACAGTGCCACACCAGGAATCAATTAACAATACTACTTTAAGGAAACTCAGAGGATGTATCTGACAAAAGGTCACAGCCATGAAAACCCTACAGAACAGTTATACTCTGCAAAGATCTGGAATTAGAAAGGCAAAAGGGGAAACCACACATAGCATTTCTCAAGCTGAATGAATTGAGGAAAAAATTCAAGCCTCAACTTGAAATACTTAAGGATTCTATGGGCAAAATATTGAATGATGTTAAAACCATCAAAAGAAGATGGAAGGAATACACAGAGTTATTGTATCAAAAAGAAATGGATGATGTTCAGTTATTCCAAGAACTAGCATTTGATCAGGAGTCAATGGTAATTAAAAAATAAGTCCAAGGTATACTGAAGGCATTGGCATAGAACAAGGCTTCAGGAATTGATGGAATACAGATTGAAATGTTTCAACAAATGGATGCAGTACTGGAGGCACTCACTTAACTATGCCAAGAAATTTGGAAGACAGTTACCTGGACAACAGATTAGAAGTCATTAATATTTGTGTGCATTCAAAAGAGAGGTGACCCAATGGAATATGGAGATCATGCAAGTAAAATTTTGCTAAAGGTAATTTAAAAACAGCTGCAACAGTACATTGGTAGAGGTTCAAGATGGATTCAGATAAGGATGTAGAATGAGGGATTTCACCAATGACATCAGGTGGAACTTGAAAAAAATCAGAAAATACAAGAAAGATGTTTACCTGTGCTTTTTTTTTTTTTTTTTTTTTACTGTGGAAAGGCTTTCAACTGTGTGGATCATGGCAAATTATTGACCACATTCCAGAGAATGAGGATTCCAGAACACTTAATTATACTCATGAGGAACCTGTACATAGACCACAAGGCTGTCATTTGAACAGAACAAGGGTACACTGGATGGCTTAAAATTAGGAAAGGTGTGTGCCAGGGTTGTATATTTTCACCATGTGTATTCAATCTGTATACTGAATAAACAATCTGAAGCTAGTTTATATGAAGAAAAATGTGGTATTAGTATTAGAGGAAGACTCTTTAACAACCTGCAATATGCAGATGATACAACCTTGCTTGCTGAAAGCAAAAAAGTCTTAAAATACCTACTGATGAAGATCAAACCACAACCTAATAAATGTGTGTTACACCTTAATACCAAGAAAAATTATCTTCACTGGACCAATAAATTACATAATGATAAATAGAGAAAAGATTGAAGTTGTCAAATACTCCATTTGGATTAGATTCACTATCAACATTCATGGAAGCAGCAGTCAAGAAATCAAATGACATACTGTATTAGGCAAATCTGCTACACAAGACCTCTTTATAGTGTTCAAGAGCAAAATGTCAATTTTAGGAGTAAGTTGCACTTGACCCAAGCCATAATATTTCCAATAGCCTCATATGCATTTCAAAGTTGAACAATGAATAAGGAACACTGTAAAAGAATTCATGTATTTGAGTTATGGTGTTGGAGAAGAATTTAAAAGTATCACAGACTTCCAGAAAAACAAAAAAATCTGTATTGGAAGAAGTACAATCAGGATGCTTCTTAGAACTCAGAATGGTGAGATGTTGTTTCTCATACTTTGGACTTAGTATCAGGAGGGACCAGTTCCTGGAGAAGGACGCAACGCTTGCTAAAGTGGAGGTTAGAGAAAAAGAGGAAGACCCTATGGATTGGCACAGTGACAGCAGCACTGGACTCAAGTTTAACGATTGTGAGGATGGCACAGGACAGGGCAGTGTTTTGTTGTTGTATGTAAGGTCACTATTAGTTGAAACCAGGTGGACAGCACCTAACAACAACAACAACAATAATTTAAATGTATAAAGATATCCACAAGAAAAATAAAAAATAATAACAAGAGAACCAAAATCAGAAGGTAGACTGAAGGATGAAAATGGGATAAAATATGAATAGACTCATTTCTTTATCATTCAAAGGGGAGAGTCAATATTTACTCTTGCAAAAAGGAAGAATCATTAAGGTTTTCTTTACTAATGATAAACATTAGCATTATGGATTCTTAGAAGCGGAGTATGTATGTATCCTCCAAGCCAACAGTTGGAAAGCAAACCCAAAATCAAATCAATAGACAAAACCATATATGAAATTTAGATGATTTAGAAAGCAGTAGCAACAGCTCTTACAAGAACTAACACTGAACTTATGAGTGTCTGTCATGCTAGTACATGTAGAAAAAATGCACTCAAGTATTTAAAGAAAGAAGCTCAGATTGGAGGAAAGTCTCAATACTGTAAATTGCTAAGAGGGTGCTGCTGTTTAGGTAAAGTTGCAGGAGATTGCCCTGTCTTCTTTTGAGCTGAACTTTTAAAATTTGTTCTACAAAGCAGTAGTACTTTTGCTAAGAATCTCATAACCATGATCTCACCAAATGTTTCATGAAGAAGTTTTCTTTAGCTTAAGTTTTAACCCTTTCTGTTGATAGAACTCTATTTCAAGTTGATTTAGGGAGATGCCATGTCTTGTGTTTTGTTTTGTGTGTGTTTTTGTTTTTCTTTACCTCATCTCTCTCTAGTTGCCAATAACATCGTTCTTTTTCCTTTATTAACACCTCCAAAGAAAAATCTCAGTGTATATCAAATTATAAGCTACTAACTACCCATGTATTCATGGACATAAAGACCTTGATCTTAAAGTTGGGTAGTTGGTATACTCTGTTACACTAATTTCAAAAGGGTTGTTCTACTCTTAATTAATTCAGCACCCATCTGCTAGGCAGGGAACAATTCACTAGCATTACAAGGCTGCATGTCATAGGCTATGGAATTTAAATTCAGGTTAGAAAAAAAGCAAGTACAGAAAATAATGTCACTGTGTTCATTGGGAACACCCACTAGAGTGTTTTAACAGATCTGAGCAGGCAAGTTTTTTTTGTTTTGTTTTGTTTTTCCCAAATAAAAACATATCTCTAAAGAATTAAGTGGGTTAAAATGAATATGAGAAATATTTAAGAGCTCAGTCCATATATTTTCAATTTAGAAAATTATGGACTGACAAGTCAAATTTCACTTAGTTTAAAACAGCAGAATTCTATATCATTGGAGAATACACCTAGATGTGCAGTTAGTTTTTTAGTATGTTGTAATTTATTAGCAGTAAAATTTAAAGCATGAAAGTTTGAAAATAATTCACTAAATAAAAACCAGAACAGATTAAATGCTGTCTATGTAGCGTCATTCTCACTTGCATTTGGATACACCTTTCTGAACTTGAAATAAAGGGATTCAAGTATAATTATTCCTCAGAGAATCCCAAATAAATCTGTGTACACCCATTGGAGTATGCCCAGAGTATAATCATCTATGTGACAGAGCCATATAAAACTTTGGCTTAAAATGATTGTAAACACTATAGAAGAAAGATTTGCAAAGATACTGAAACTAAATTATATTGAGAGGTTAGAGGAAAAATAAACTGAGACAGAGGCCCAAGAATGTTTATATTTCCCCAGGAAGTCTCAAATATCTATTTTCTATTTTTCAAAGAAATAAGCACCTGGGGAAACTTCCATGAAAAATGTGCAAATCCTTCTCCTTTGTTTGTCCTTGTAACTGCATTGACCCACCCCAAGATGCATACAATCTGTGGAATTCTTGTTCCTTAAAAGAATGAATATAAAACCCTGACTAAGCTAGAACTACAGTCTTTCTTAACCAACTCTAATTTTATTGACTTTTCCTGTGTTACCCAAGTCTTGTTAGGAGAGATGAGAAGACTGCCAAAGCAAACAGAAAGATGCATATGTTGCCATCTGAGTTTTATGTTATACAGACAACGCCTATTGATGGAATTTAAAATTGGAGGTTGCCAGGAAGCTAGAAGGAAAGTTCAGAGTAATATATATGTTCTCACAGAACAAATAATACTCCCTTTTCTTATTTCTACTTCCCCTTTCCCCTTATGAGACTGTATTCATCTTTTGATAATAAAAACAATCCAGAATATATTTATAAGTGCCAATAAAGAAAACCAAACCCATAACCATCGAGTTGATTCTGACTCACAGTAACAGTATAGGCACAGTAGAATGTTCCTTAGGGTTTTGGAGGCTACATCTTTATGGGAGCAGACAGTCTCATCTTACTCCCTCAGAGTGACTGGTAGGTTTGAACTGCTGATCTTGCAGTTAGCAGCCCAATGCTTAGCCCACTGTACCACCAGGGCTGCTTATATTTATAAATACAAGTAATAATTTTAGTATTGTGGATTGTAGTTAGAGTTGGCCAATCCTTGACTTGCGATTTTTTTGCCTAATAAATTGTGGTGAAATTGCTTAGGTTTCTTAGGAAGACTGGTTAATACCATTACTAGTCAAGTTTATACTCCAAACCACTAAAGCCAGAGATGATAAAACAGAAGAATTCTACCAAATTTTTCAGGGCAAAATTGATCAAACTTGAAAATCAAGATGCAATGATAATTACTGGTGATTGAAACAAAAAGGAAGGATCAATGGTTGGAAAATATGGCTTTGTTGATACAAATGAGGTCAGAGATCACATGATTGAATTTTGCAAGACCAATGATTTATTCATTGCAAATACCTTTTTAACCAACAAAAAAGATACTATACACATGGACCTATGCTGATGGAATACACAGAAATCAAACTGATAACATCTGTGGGAAGAGACTGTTGAAAATCTCCAGATCAGCAGCCAAAACAGGGCCCGGGCAGACTGGAACAGACCATCAATTGCTCATATACAAGTTCACATTGAAGCTGAAGAAAATTTAAAGAAGTCCAAAAGAGCCAAAATATGACCTGGAACAAATACTGCCTGAATTTAGAGACCACCTCAAATCTGATTTGATGTGCACTTGCTAGTTCATTTGTGCCGCTGTCTCCACCATAGCCATAGCCACCACCACTGGGTCTGCTGTTACCGTCTCTGAGCAGAAGTTGACTGTGCCTCCCACATACATTGACACTGGAAAATCTGTGAGGGATGTCGTCACCAAGGGTTATGGACTTGGGTTAATAAAACTTGGTTTGAAAACAAATTATGTTAATGGACTGGAATTTACAAGCTCAGGCTCAACCAACACTGAGACCACCAAAGTGATGGCAGTCTGGAAACCAAGAACAGGTGGACCGAATACCAGATGACATTTATAGAGAAAAGGATACTGACGACACACTAGGCACTGAGATTACTGTGGAGGACTGAAGCTGGCCTTTGATTCATCCTTCTCACTTAACACGGGGGGAAAATATGCTAAAATCAAGACAGGTATCTACTTGGGTTGCGACGTGAATTTTGATATTTCAGGCCTTCCATCTGAGGTGACTGGTGAACTACCAGATGAACTTTGAGACTGCCAAGTCCCACATGACCCAGAGTAACTTTGCGATTGGCTACAAGCCTGATGAATTCCAACTTCACACTAACGTGAATGATGGGATAGAGTCTGGTGGCTCCATTTACCAGAAGGTGAACCAGAAGTTGGAGACTGCTGTCAATCTCACCTGGACAGAAGGAAATAATAACACTTGCGTCGGAATCACAGCCAAGTATCAGATAGATCTTGATGCCTGCTTCTCGGCAAAAGTGATTAATTCCAGCATGATAGGTTTAGGATATACTCAGACCCTAAAGCCAGGTATCAAACTGACACTGTCAGCTCTGCTGGATGGCAAGAATGTCAACAAGCTTGGTCTAGGACTGGAATTTCAAGCATAAATTAATATTGCACAGTCATTTAATTTTAAACTATTTTGCAGCATAACTACCTTCAGAACTGTATTGTACCTTATGTGAAATTAATGTTGTATGTCTGGGTTGCAAATATTGCTCAATATCATGTCAAATCTCTAGGTTAAAATGATTCAGCTTTAAACTGTTACCCTTTCAGCGGTATAGAAGAAACCCAGTTGCAGAAAGCTCTTTCAGCTGTAGACTTTAAAGAGAATTTGGTGGCCCCTCTAGAGATATCAGATTTCTTTCTTTTTCTTTAAATCTAGAGATGGCTGCAAGTGGAAGAGGATTATGTGTAGGTACTTTGTAAATTTATATTGCGTAAATAAATGAAATTGTGACTTGATGCTCATTGTTACATGGTGTGTACAAACTTGTCTGAAAGGGACTTTTTAAAACAGATCTTCATGACCTGTTTCCACCCCAGTCTGTCACCTCTCTATACCAAGTAGTCTGTAGGATGTGGTAACTGATATTTCTGTGTGCCATTTTGGGGTGAAGAGGGTGGCTGTGATGCTGTAATTCCTTCTCATGTGTGGTCTTGTGCACTTGCACCGAGTATGAAGTAGCTTCCAAGAGCTCCAGCTGAAAGATGGAAAGGGTCTCTGTGATTATAATCACTTGGTGACAACATTCAGAATCTATATTGGGCTACGCTATAGTCATCACTCAATCTATTTTTTAGCCATTCAATGGGTACATTTTAGAATCTTCCATTTTGTGTGGAATTAGATCCTCTCCTCATATGCTTTAATTAATACCATTTAAAAGAAAACTTAAGTAAAATTTTGAAACGTCAAAAAATAAAAATAAAAACAGATTTGATGCATTAGACACTAAAGACCAAGATCAGAGAAGTTATGGGATGACATTAAGAACATCATAAAGGAAGAAAGCAAAAGGTCATTAAGAAGACAAGAACGAAAGAAAAGACCAAAATGAATGTCAAAAGAGACTCTAAAACCTGCTCTCCAGTGTAGAGATGTTAAAGTGGATCAGGGAAATTAAGAGGTAAAAGAGCTGACGAAGGAAAGGGAATGGCAATTAGTAGGGTCTGCTACAACACCTACAATATCAAGGTCTCAATAAGGTGGTGACACATATATATTTAAATAAAAAGGTCCCAATACTTCTAATTTAATTTTTGTATTGCAAAGGAGCCCTGGTGGTGCTGTAGGATAAACACTTGGACTGCTATCCACAAGGTGGGCAGGTGAAACCCACTAGCTGCTCTGCAAGAGAAAGGTGATGCTATCGACTTCTGTAAAGATTTACAATCTTGGAAACCTTGTACAGGATCACTATGTGTTGGAATCAACTCAATGACAGTGAGAATACTGCATTGAAAAGAGATTCTAGTGGTGCTGTGGTTCAAGTGCTCAACTGCCAAGTGAACAGTGTTTAAATCCACCAGTCACTCCTCAGGAGGAAGATGTGACAGTTGGTTTTCATAAAGATTTACAATCTTGGAAATACTATGGGCCAGTAGTACCCTGTCTTATAGGGTTCCTATGAGTTAGAATCAACCCTATGGAAATGGGTGTGACGTTTTGGGTTAATGCATTGAAAGGTTCTGCTTCCACCATCCATCCAACATTAACAGTACCAAACCAAACCAAACCAATTTCTGTTGAGTCCATTTGGACTCATAGTGATCCTGTGGGACAGAGTAAAACTACCCCACAGAGCTGCCAAGGCTGCAAAGCTTTTCAGAGCCAGACTGTCACATGTTTGTTCTGCAGAAAGGCTAGTTAGTGGATTTGAACCACTGATCTTTCAGTTAGTTGCTTCATTTAAAATACCACTACAGTTTCAATAATTTTAAAAAATAAGAACATATAATCTCAAAATATTTGAGTGTTGATATCCTCAACAAGGATTTAGAAAAAAAGTTTAAATGTAACAGCTCAATATAAATATCAGTCAAATAAAAGAGAACAGATAATGGGCAAGTTACGTTGTAATTTTTGTTACCTTTTATGATGTTGTGAAAAGTGTGGAAAGCATCATTACTTATTATAACCTTAATATGTGCTAGACTCCTGTCTAGTGATGCTATAATCGAAACGCCACAAGTGATGGCTTTAATAAGCAGAAATTTATTCTCTCACAGTTTGGGAAGTTGGAAGTCCAATTTCAGAGCACTGACTCTGGGAAAAGAGCCATGTGTCTTTTCAGTATTAGTGGGCTGGCATTCTGTGTGGTTCCTGGATTTAGAAGCTTCACAGTGCAAGGACCCCAGGTAATAGGCCCATCTCTCTTTCCTCACTTCTCTTTTTATATCTCAAAAGAGATGGACTCAAAATGCAAGCTAATCCCATAGATTGCATTAGATGTTATTACCATTGTTGTCTTTATATGCCATGAAGTTGGCTCTCATTTATAGCAATGCCGTATAGGGATTCCAAGAAGCAGCTGGTGGGTTTGAACCATCAACCTTGTAGTTAACAGTACAGTTCTAACCCTGCAATATCACCAGGACTCCATTAACATAGAAGCAAGGATTTATAACACAGAGGATAATTATATCAAATCAAAGCTGTTCATATAGATCCTATCATCAGGTTGATTGCATTATATTAGATCTCATCATGGAGGTGATAGTTAAATCTTAACTGCTAAACCACTGAGGATCCTGGCCCAATCAAGTTGACATCAAACCATAACTATCACAGTAATGTTTACTCCTATACTTTAACTCAGCTAGCCATCGTCACATCCTGACAGGAGTCAATGTTACTGTCCTCATTTTCTAGATAACGAAGCTGAAGCAGTGAATGATTAAGTGACTTATCCAAAGTTATATGACCAAATCACAGAGTAAAATTTAACTCTATCTATTTGGCTCCAGTAGTGTAGTGGTTATGAGTCAGGCTGTGAACCGCAAGGTCAGCATTTTGAAACTACCAGCTGTCTGTGGGAGAAAGATGAGACTCTCTGCTCCTGTAAAGATTTACAGCCTCAGAAACCCTGTACAGGGTCACTAAGAGTTGGAACCGACTCCATGGCACACAACCACCAAACCACCATTTGGCTTCAGAGCTTGTGCATAACCACAATGTTTAATAAATGTTTATGTTTAATAAATGTTAATGTTTAATAAATCTTTCTGGTTTTCCTCTTTTTTTAAATTTTGATGTGCTGGTACTAAAAAAATGAAGTTTTATAAATTCACTTATTGTTTTCATGATTTATTAGCAATAAGCCTGGATTGTTGTTATTGTTGTTAAGTGCTGTCTAGTTGTTTTGACTCATAGTAGTAACCCTGCATAGGATTTCCAAGGAGTGGAGTGGAGTTTTGCATTCAGTAAATCATATACTTTGCGTCATTGCAATGATTACACTTCCTTCCAACTACCAACAATTAGCAGTATTTATCTCTATTCATTTTAGCTGTTGCATTTGTCTCTTGTCTCTCACTACCTTCATCATTCATCTGCTAATCTACCTCTTGTTGTATATTGCCTGCCCTATCACCCATATTAACAAGTGTCTATTGCCTAGCCCATGAAATAGTTTCCTTTCTGCTGCAACCATTGATTGTTGTTTTTAATAAGAAAACTTCTTCCCTACATTTTTACAACATTGATCTCATACAATAGTTGTCCTTTTGTGATTGACTAAATTCACTCAACGTAATGTCCTTCAGATTAATCCATGTTGTGAGGTGTTTCATAGTTTCATCTGTATTCTTCAGCATTGTGCAATATTACATTATGCATATGTACCAAAATTTATTTAACCATTCTTCTGTTGATGGGCATATAGGCAGTCTACATTTTTTTGATATGTCTCTTGTAGACAGCTTATTGAAGGACCTGTTTTCTTATCCATTCTGTTCTCTATGTCTTTTGACTGGTATATTTAATCCATTTTAATTTTGTATTCTTATTGTTGTTGTTGTTGTTAAGTGCCATCGAGTCGGTTCCGACCCATAGCGACCCTGTACAGGGTTTCCGAGGGTGTAAATCCTTATGGGAGTAGAAAGCCTCATCTTTCTCCCGCGGAGCAGCTGGTAGTTTCAAACCGCTGACCTTAAGGTTCGCAGCCCGATTCGTAACCACTACGCTACCAGAGCTCCTTATTGGTAGATATGAATTGATTAGTGTCATTTTGCTGTGTGTGTTTTTGTGGTGCTGCTGATTTCTTTGTTCCATAAAATTTTCTGCGCTGAATTCATTTTGTTTGTGGGTTTTCTTGCTTTCTGTTGTGTTAATGTTTAATAAATCTTCCTGGTTTTCCTCTTTTTTTAAAAATTTTGATGTGCAGGTGTACTAGTTTTATTTGAGTTTAACCTGTAATTTGTTGATTTCTTCCCTTTTTAAAACAGTCTATTTTATTTTGAAATCTACTTGACTTCCTAGACCTTTGGTAGGTCTGTGTCTACACCACTCCCTCTTTTGTCCTTTGTAGTTTACTTCATTATAAATTGATATCTGGTTCTCTATTTTAAGTTTTGTAGGCTTGTTTTACTATAAATACTTCTATAACAAGATTGAGTTCTGGGTGGTGTTGTCATGTATGGTAATCTCAGGTTATTGTCTTCTGTAGTTGGTTCTCAGTCCAAAGAACACCCTTTAGTATTTTTTGTATATTTAGTCTGGTCTTTATAAATTCCTTTAATTTCTGTTTATCAGGAAATGTCCTAATTTGTTTACCGTATTTGAGAGTCAGCTTTGCTGGGTATATGATTCTTGATTCCTCAGGAACACAATGCAATGTTTTGGAATTCCCATGTTTTTTGCAATGCTAGCCATAGTTTCCCTATACAGAGTCACTATGGGTTGGAATCAACTTGGTGGCACTTAACAATAACAACATCCATAGTTTGTTCTGATCTACACAGCCATAAATGTCAGGTATTTTTTTAAAACTTGAATTACCCTATAAATTTAATAGCACCATATTTATCATGTTAATGAGAGTTGAAGATTCCTGGTATGATGCTGTAAGGTAAAAAGTGGACTGCTAACCTCAAGACTGGTGGTTCAATTCCAGCATACACTTCTTAGAAACTCTATGCAGGGTGGCTATGAGTTAGAACTGACTGGATGGCAATTAACAACAACAAACAATGTAGATAAGAACATGAGGTAATTTAGCAATAAAATGTTGTTGTTTTGGTTAAGTGCTGTTGGATCAATTTCAACCTATAGTAACCCTGTATAGGGTTTCCAAGGAGCAGGTGGTGATCTTGAACTGACCCTGTGGTTCATACTGACTTTGCAGTCCAGTGCATTAGACCACAGCACCACAGAAGGACTCCAGCAATAAAATAGAAGTTGCAAAAAGTTGTTTAGAATCTACTCTATTTCAGACAGTGTTTTTTTCTGGGGAATACAAAGATCTGAAAAGATACCTTCTGTGTCCTTAAGGTGCTTAGAGATTAATAGGAGGAGACAAACCTACATCTGATAACTGCAATAGCCTAAGCACTGTGATGAAGAAGATATTCATAAGGTATTATGAGGTCACAGATAGACTTCTAAACCAAACTTAGGAATTAGAGACACTCCACAAAGACACAATGATTTTGGATTTTTGTATGATTTGTATATTTGAGTTTTGAACACTGAGAAAGAGAAAGAGGAGATGGAAGTAGACAGGAAAATAAGGCATCACGAGCACAGGAATTCAGATCAAAATCAGGGAAGGAAACTATAAACGGTTCTAAGCTGTTTGACACAATCATGGAAGGAAAGAGGGACAGAAGATGACACTCTGGTTATATAAAGAACCGTATTAAGAATATTTTGCAAAAGTTGGAAAACTATGAAATGATTTCTATCTAACAAGGGTCATGTTAAGATGAATATATTCAGGTTTTATTAGGGAAGTCACTGTTCTTCTGAACCACAGTTTTATTTGTAAAAAATTTTATGCAGAGGTCGGGGTATATTACTTCTTTCTTTTAAGATTTTTATTATGGATTGAGTGAAAGTTTACAGGGTAGATCATCAGTTTTGTATTCTACAAATCATACACCTTGTTTCATTACAATGATTATAATCCCCTCCATGTACCATCAGTTAACAGTATTTCTCTCTATTCACTTTAGCTTAAAAAAAAAAAAAATACAACACAGGCATATATAATAATTTATACCTCTAAAGGGCACATTCTGCAAGTCAGGCTCCTAGACACCAGCTTTTAGTTCCTCTATTACCATGAACCAATATTCATAACACAGTCAAGCATTTTAGTATTATTTCCCCTCTTCAAACTATGCCTATATCACTGCATTACAAAGCCCTATTGATCTAAGGTTGAGCATGCATCACTATTTACCCCTGTTCCACTTAGACCATGCAAGCCTGTCTCAGTGTTCCCCTATCTATCTTGTTCTTCCTCCTTCTCCCTC
>NW_006408530.1:9552038-9553227 GCF_000296735.1 Chrysochloris asiatica
GTAGTGTTTTGAAACATGTTATAATCATTTTTCTGAATTCCTTCTCAGGCATTTCCAAAGCCTGCCCATTTTCCAGTATGGAGGGTAAGTCTACTTCCAGCTCATTTGCCTCAGTCACTTTATCTTGTTTCTGGACATGTGCAGATATGGTTGTCTGCTTCTGCTTTTTGTGCATCTTCAGGGGTTATCTGTGGCCTTAATATTTAGATGGGTATGTTTTTTGGTTTTTTTTTTTATGCTTTCTGATTGCCTCTGGGTAGATTTGGTCAGGAGATGGGTTTTCCTTTTCACTCTTCTTCCTGAGAAATTTCAAGATACCACTGTTGATTGTTGTGATGTGACTCAGTATATAATTTTTGGCCTATTTCCTTTTTAGTCTTCCTGTCCTGTTCCACAGTCTCCCTTCAGGACTTTTTCCTAGTAAGAAACAGTTCAGGGACAGCTGTGGTCATTTTGCACTGTGCTTGGTTTTAAGTGGAAACTGTCACTTTAAATTTTGAGGAGATCTGTGTACATTTGTAGTACAACCCTCTGGAGGTGGGAGCGGGGTGTCCACTCACTCAGGCACCTCCTGTGGTCACCAGAATGGAGGTGAGCAGACAGTGAGAGACCAATGAACAGATACAAAAAAAAAATAAAAATAAAAAAAGAGTGTCCACACCTTTATATCCGTGGTTCTGTTAGGCATTTGTGGTTGCTCTGATCCTTCCCTTGCTTGGTCTCTTCCAAGATGACGTCTCTGAGAGCAGCTGAGCATCTTATAGTAGAAAGCAATGGATTTCTTGCTTCTGCTACCAATTCCCTTAGCTGTAAGCCTTCCAAGTTTCTAAATATTCCTTTATATGTGGTTCAGAATTCTGGGACCATCCCCTGAGCAAGCTTGGTTCAGTCTTCTGTGGTGTTGTTGACAGAGCTCCTCACTGCACTTCCACCCAATGTGCCATATTGTTTGTTCTTCTGGAGTATATAACTTTTGAGGTAATTTCTGATTTGAAAAAATTTTAAATGAACTAAAATGATAAGTGTACCCTTCCATTGTTGTTTTTGTTGTTAAGTGCTGTTGAGTTGGTTTTGACCCATACAGACCCTGTGTAGGGTTTCAGAGGAGTAGCTGGTGAGCTTGAATTGCCTACCTTGAGGATCAAACTCACTTTGCAGTCCAGCACATTAGCCCATAGCATCACACCAG
>NW_006408530.1:9572312-9592209 GCF_000296735.1 Chrysochloris asiatica
GGTACATAACAACAACAACTAACAGAAAGTAATTTTTGGGGGTGGGAGTGGGAATTGTGCATATTAGTTTGAAAGCTAAGATAAGTAGACATATGGCTTTTGTTTTTATCATGGGACCTTGAGAAGAAACAGCTAATCAGTTATCCTTCTGAACTGTAAAGGAATCAGTTTGGGTCTATTGCTCTTTTACTCCAATTTGTTATTCTCTCTAATGGGAGCTTTAGGGGGCAAAGAGCACAGCCAAATATATGTTTTACTACACAGATACAAAAATCAATCAGAAAACCCTGAAGATTGACTTGAGGAATTTGGGGAATTTCAGAATGAGGAGTGGTAGCCACTGTACTGCACTGACATGCCCCATTGTCAGTTGGGTAATATATTTTTCCAATTTTTCTTCTCTTGCTTCCACATATTGTCTAACATTCCTGATTAAAATATAACAGCTGCCCTACTTCATACTCATTTGTTTATTGCTGAAAATGATACTGGTAATTACAATGGGTGGTATATGCTATTAAGCAAGTTTGTTCCTGATCTACTTTATTGTTTTTAGTGTGTTTATTGGCCAATTGTTTTATGACCATTTTTACAATTCTTACAACAGCCATCTGTAGCAAAGAACGGATTTGGAGTTTTCCATTCCAAATATACTCTTGTGACTATTAAGTAAGAAATACAGGATTGTGTTCTAATCAGTCAAGTAAAACTTTAAAATATAATATTTACAACTTTAACAATTAAATGAAAAATCCTATTAATCTATTTTTTTTCTTATATAAACATTTGTTGGCAGGATACAAAACTTAACAGAAAATTACTTCCAGTTCCTGACTTTATCTTTACATGACTTTTAAATTATATCTTAATGGATTCAAAATGTACACAAGTAATAAATAAGTTGTTTTAAAACAGATACCTATGCTAAGTTTATAGGAACTCAAATATTGCCAGGGTATGTGGTATTCTAGCTAATATTTATTTTTTAAACAGAAGAGTATTAAGAGTTAGATAAATATTAAAATGTGAGTTTATGGTTACGAAATTTCAAAGTATAAGAAGTTAAGATCATAAAGGCAAAAAAAAACTGGATACTTAAAAATTTATAACTATGCTAGTGTAGACCTATAAAATATTAGCACATGAGACTGTTAACTTTCATATTGAGGTGATAGGATAAGAACTGGACTGGTAACTGCAAGGTTGGCAATTCAAACCCAAAAAAGGGTCACTATGAGTCGGACCCAACTCGATGGCATACAAGAACAACAATTCCATAATGAAATGGACATGTTTTCATAATTACTCACGCAGAAGAATGCAAAAGATATTGTGAAATCATTCCTAATCAATAAACATACAAACAGCATAGCCAAAAAGCTCTCTCAAGTGTCAATTCCAAATAGTCATTTATGTAGGATTTTCATTCAGATAGTCTGGGTTTTAAACCTATATCTGCCATTGATTAGTTATGAAACATTGAACACATTGTTTAAATATTTAAGCCATAACATTTTCATTTTTAATGTGAGGAATAATAGAAAATACTTCTTGGGATGATGTAATGATATAAAATATATTGAATAGTATATACTGCACAGAGCACTAATATTTAATAATAAATAGATAATTAAGTATTAATAATTTTAAGCCCCTTCCTTGTCTGTCAGATTATCATACTAAGGTGAGTTATATGTTGCTGTGATGCTGAAAGTTTTCCAACAGTATTTTAAATACCAGCAGGGTCACCATGGTAAACATGTTTTAGCTTAGCTTTTTTTATTAGACTAGGAAAACAGAGGCAGACCTCTTCTGAAAGATTAGCCACTGGAAAGCTTTTGACTACTTGTGTAATATTGTCTGATATACTACCAGGAAACAAGCATCTCAGGTTTTACATACTCAAAATGTGATTGGAGAAGAGCTGCCTCTTCAAAGTAGAATTGATCTTAATGACATGGATAGAGCAAAGCTTTGGGGACCCTCATTTAATGCGGCACAATTCAAAATGGGAAGTCAATGGCTGCAGACATTCATTAAGTGTTGGAACATGGAATGTATGAAGTACAAATCTGGGAAAACTGGAAGTCATCAAAAATACAATGGAATAAATAAAGATCAATAGCCTTGGCATTAGTGAACTGAAATGGATTGATACTAGACATTTTGAATCAGATAATCATATGGTTTACTATGCCAGAAATTACAAATTGAAGAGGAATTTTGTCACTTTCATCATAAAAAACAGTGTTTCACCATTTATCTTGAAGTATGATGATGTCTGTGATAGGATAATATACACATGACTGCAAGGAAGACCACTTAATACCACTATTATTCATATTTATTCATCAACCACTAAAGCCATCTATGAAGAAATTGAAGAATTCTACCAACTTCTTCAGTCTGAAATTAATCAAAGATTCAATCAATATGCATTATTAATTACTGATGATTGGAAAATGGAAACAAAGAGGGAGGATTGGTAACTGGAAAACACAGTCTTGGTGGTAGAAAAAAATGTTGGTAATCTCATGATAGAATTTTGCAAGATCAGTGACTTACTCACTGCAATACCATTTTTTAAACATAAATGGTGGATATACACGTGTATTGTGGTGTGGAACTGTAGGACAAGTTCTGCTAATCCAACATCAGTTGCTCAAACTCACCAGTCATTAATCAAAAACCCTACACAGGATCACTTTGAGTCAGAACTGATTGGGCAGCATTCAACAGCAATAAAATGTAGAACTTACATGGAATACAAAGTGACTACATCTGTGGAAAGATCCTGTGAAGAATCTCAATATTACCAGCAAGAACAATGTCAGAGGCCGATTGTGGCTCATATGCAAGTTCAAGTTCAAGTTGAAGAAAATTAAAACAAGTCCACAAAAGCCAAAATATGGACTGGAGTACATTTCCATTGAATATAGTGCCAATCTCAAGGACATATTTGACTCATAGAACACTAATGACAGAAGAGCAGAGGAGTTGAGGGATGACATCAAAACATCACACCTGAAGAAAGTAAAAGATAATTTAAAATACAGGAAAGAAAGAAGACCAAAAAGAATGTCAAAAGAGATTCTAAAATGTACTCTTGAGCAAAGAGAACCTAAAGTGACTGGAATAAATGATGCAGTAAAAGAGTAGAGGAGGAAAAAGTCAGAAGACAGATTGAGAAAACCAAATCAAGTACTACAATGAAATGTGCAAAGACCTGGAGTTAGGATACCAAAAGGGAATTCAGCAATTCTAAAGTTGAAAGAACTAAAGAAAAAAATTCAAGCCTTGGGTTGCAATATTGAAGAATTCTATGGAAATAATATTTAAAGACACAGGAAGCATCAAAAGAAGATAGAAAGAATGCACAGAGACACTGTACCAGAGAGGATTAGTCAGCATTCAACCATTTCAGGAAGGACCATGTAATCAAGAACTGATAGTATTGAATGGAGAAATTCAAGCTAAATTAAAGACATTGGCAACAAAACAAAACAAAACAAAAACCAAAACACCCAAATCTACAGGAATTGACTGAATACAAATTGAAATGTTTCAACAAACTGATATAGTGCTGGAGGCATTCACTTGTCTATGCCAAGAAATTTTGTCGACAGCTACCTGTCCAACAGATTGGAAGATATTCATATTTTTGCCCATTTCAAAGAAAGAGGACCCAAAGGAATGCAAGAATCATCAAACAATATCATTAATATAACAAGCAAGTAAAATTTGCTGAAGATAACTTAAATACCAGAAATTCAGAAATTCAAGCCTGATTTAGATAAAATTGTGGAAGGAGGGATGTCATTGTTGACATCAGGTGGAACTTGGCTGAAAACAAAGAATACCAGAAAGATTCTTACTTTTGCTTTATTGACTTTGCAAAGGTATTTGACTGTATGGATCATAATAAACTATGGGTAACATTGAGAAGAGTGGATATTCCAGAACACTTAATTATGCTCATGAGGAGCAAATACATAGAACAAGAGGATGGCATTAGAACAGAACAAGGGGACATTGAATGGTTCGATACCAGAAGAGGTAAGCATCAGTGTTCTATAATTTTACCATATTTACTCAATCTGAATGCTGAGTTGGTAATCTGGGAAACTAGATTATATGAAGAAGAATGTGGTATCAGAATTAGACAAAGACTCACAAAAGGCTTGTGATATGCAGATGACCCACCCTTAGTTGTTGGAAACAAAGGGGACTTAAAGTACTTACTGATGAATATCAAAAGCTTCTAGTATGGACTGCACTTCAATGTAAAGAAAACAAAAATCTTCACATCTGTATCAATAAATACATCGTGATAAGGGGAGAGAAGGCTGAAGTTGTTAAAGATTTCATATTGCTTGGGTCCACAACCAACACTCTTGGAAGCAACTGTGAAAAATCAAATGATATATCGCATTGAGTAAATCTGCTTCAAACGACCTCTTTAAAGTGCTAAAGATTCAGGACATCACTTTGAAGACGAAGATGCACAGTATTTTCACTTGCCTCATATGCCTGTGAAAGTTGGAAAATTGGATAAAGAAGACCACAGAAGAATTTTTACATTGAATAATGGTACTGGAGAAGAATATTGAAAGTAACATGGACTGCCAGGAGAACAAACAAATCTGTCTCAGAGCAGTTAGAATGCTCCTTAGAAGTCAGGATGTCGAAACTTTGTCTCTGGTACTTTGACCCTGTTTTCAGGAGGGACTAATCCCTAGAGAAGGACAGTATGTTTGGTAAAATGGATGGTCAATGAAAATGAGAATGGTCCCCAATGAGATAGATGGATTGACACAGTGGTAACAACAATGGGTTCAAACATAGCAACAAGTATGAGGATTGCCCAGGACATGGCAATGTTTCATTCTATCATGCATAGGGTGGCTATGAGTCAGAACCAACAGAAAGGGACCTAATAACACATTTTAAGTCATCTATGTCTTTATATTTAAAGTGAGTTTCTTGTGGGTCTTGCTTTTTATTAAATCAGACAATCTCTTATCTTTATATAAATTTGTATGTGTAGACCATTCATGCTCAAAGTGATAAGTTATATGGTTGGATCTATGTATTAAATTCTACCATCTTACTAGGTGTTTCTATTTGTTCCATTTGTTCTTTGTTTCTTTTTTCTTCTTTTTCTTGAATTCACCAAACATTTTTATTGTTCATTTTATCTGTACCTACCAATATGAATCATACCGTCTTCCAAAATACGTTAGTGGCTTATAATATATATATTTTTAAATTAATAGTTGTTTAATTATAATGCTTCACATGTAGTTTAAGATCTTTCCAACTGCATATTCCAAATTCTTTCCACCTATTCTTTGTTCTATTGTTATATTTTTTACCTTACCTTTACATAAGATATGTTTTAGAGCAATGAAAAATAAGAAATTAAATGAATTTTATTTTGCCTTAATTTATTCCAGTTCCAACACTCCCTATTTCTTTGTGATCTTATAGCCATGTTGGATTTTGATTTTGTGACTGCCACTAATTTAGCACAATTCTCTGCCATTATTTATTCATCTATTTCTTCTGCCCTGTTTCTCTCCCTTCTCCTCTGAGCTTTCTGTTACACTTATGTTAAGTCATTTGATATTGTCCCACAGCTCTTGGATGCACTGTTATTTAAAACATTTTGCTTCTAGTAACCTATCGTTGAGTTCACTGCTTATTTTATTCAATCAATTAGTAGGCTGTATTGAATCTAGTAATGAACCTACAGAAAGCCTATATCTGTTGCTATGTTCATGTTTCCTAGCATTTCCATTTAATTGTTATATTTTCCATCTCCCTGCTAAATTATCTATTTGATCTTATATATTGTTTACTAATTTTCCAATAGATCCATTAGCATATTAATCATTTGTTGTTGTTTCTAAGTGTTGTTGAATAGGTTCCAACTCATAGAGACCCAGTATAGTACTTCTGACGAGCAACTGGTGAGATTGAACTGCCAACCTTGTGGTTCAAACCAACCTTGTGGTCCACTGCTTATCCTACAGTACGACATCATAATTATCTTAAATTACATGTCTGGTAATTCTAACATCTGTATCATATCTGAGTCTGATCCTGATGATTAATTTGCCTCTTCAGTGTGTGTCTGTGTGAATTTTCACATGTCTTAAAAGTTTTTGTTGAGATTCATACATTATCTGTAGATGCTGATGTAAATATTTTATTTAGAGATGTTTAATGCTTTGTGGTAGATATATCTTTTCTTCAGTTAGGGCTTAAGCATGGCCGTTTAGATTCATTTTTCAGTAGGTGGGTTGAGTTGGGGGTTTGTTGTTGCTATGGTTAATCTGAGTGTTTGCTAGGATAAAAAATTCCTTGAGTGATATGTTGAGATTGTGGTTGGAGGCTGATTCGACAGAGGTTTTCTCTTCAAGTCTGCTCTCTCCATTGCTGTTGGTCTTCTCTTTGCACTCTACCTTAGTAAGAATGTGTCTCTTGCAGCTCTCCCAGCAGTATTCTACTCTATTTTTTCCATGCTTGTTTACTTGGTGACAGGGAAAGAGGTGCTTCCCTAATGTTCTGAGTTCTGGTAGTCTAGTGTTTATGAGTCAGCTGCTTACTTCAAAGTCAGCAATCAAAATTACCAGCCATTCCATGGTAGAAAGATGAAGCTTTCTGCTCTGGTGAAGAGTTACTGCCTGAGAATCCCTATTCAGGTGCAATATGAGTTGAAACTGACTCTATGTCATACCACCACCACCACCACCATAGTCACATCAGCTAAAATGGTTTGACTATGTCTCTGGGTCTAGGATGCTAGACAAGTGCTTTGTCTCTCTTCCAACTGAAGACCTAGACATAGGAGATATTCCTGTCCCTCCCCAGGATGGATGCTTCATTCTTTCTTTTGGTTTCCCTGTGCCCTTTCCCCAGATAAAATGATGTTCCACCATTGCTCTAGGTGTTAGGGAGATGGGTGTGTGATGGGTGTAGACATTGGCTGCTATTGTCCTCTTCAAGCCAATATCAAAAAGAAACTTCCTTAGATTTCCCCAAAATACTCTTAAAGAATTCCACCAGCAATGAGAGTACGTCTCTGTATCTGCATGTCTTGCAGGCTTTACATTCTCATGATAGCCTACACTAAGTTTTTAAAATTTATTAATGTATTTTAGCTGTATATTCTTATTAATTTATGTGGAATCTGACAGAGTCTGACATAGATAAGCAAATGTTCAGGTATCTGTCTCTGTCATATTTTTGGTTACTTGTTTGCTGGATTTCATTTCTCTCATAGGCTCAAGAAAAGTATCTATTTATAGTTTGTTCATATTTGATCTTGTTGCAAGGGTGAAAGCAATGTTCTTTACTGTTATCTACATTTCTAAGCTGAAACTAGAAGGTTTTAAATCATTATTTCAGTAACAAGAAGCAAATAGGTGAAAGTTTATTTTATGAGGTAGGTGTTATTGCTGTTGTTAATAGGTGCTGTTGAGTCAGAATGAAACAGGAGCTATTTGAATACATTAAATGATTTAGTCATTTTAGGAACAGCTAGTAAGTATTACAACACATTTTGAAAATTTTTTTTTTCAGTTGTATCAGAAAAAATAAAATTCTTTGTTTAGCTCCAAAACTTTATTGGATCTTACTGCACCTCAGGATATTGTATATAATGAATTAAAATGAAAATTAAAAATTAACCTACTGTGGTCACACCCAATATATATATTAAATCACAACATGGTTCAATGTATTTACACCTTGATCAAGTATTTCCCATAGCATATCTGGTAAGCTGATTTGAGCTCAGAAAGCAGAAAATCCTGATGTAATTTAAGCAATAAGAAATATAACATTTTGGAAGAAGTCTGAAGTTGGTTGGTTTTAGGGTGGGCGAAATCAGAGTCTGAAAGCTGTGTTTTATCTCTGTTGGTCTCTTGTCTTAAAAATTCAATACAAGACCATGTCCATTATCAGGAAAGCCAAACAGGAACAGACAGAAGGAAACCAGGTACTGAAATGTATGAATATGTTCACTCAGAAAACGTAGCCAATGAACTGCCTGCATTTCAAAAATAGATAGAGATGATACTTTCCAGTTTCTAGCCACATAATTTCAATTTTTTATGGCCATCATTCCTGACTTTGATAACACTGGCCTGTTATGAGCCAGCATTTATTCTAAACTCCTTACAAACATTGTTCCATGCAATACTTACAATAATGCTATGAGGTTGTTGTTGTTGTTAGGTGCCATCGAGTCAGTACCGACTCATAACGACCCTATGTACAATAGAACAAAACACTGCCCGATCCTGGGCCAACCTCACAATTGTTGCCATGCTTGAGCCCATTGATGCTGCCACTTTGTCAATCCATCTCACTGGGGCTCTTCCACTTTTTCTCTGACCCTTCACCTTACCAAACATGATATCCTTCTCCAGCAACTGGTGCCTTCTGACAATATGTCTGAAGTATGAGAGATAAAGTTTGGCCATCCTGGCCACCAAGGAGCACTCTGGCTGCACTTCTTCCAACATAGATCTGTTGGTTCTTTTGGCAACCCATGGCACTTTCAATATTCTCCAACACCATAACTAAAAGGCATCAATTCTTCTACAGTCTTCCTTATTGACTGTCAAGCTTTAACATGCTTATGAGGTTATCGAAAATACCATGGCTTGGATCAGGCACACTTAGTCCTCAAACGGACATCTTTGCTCTTCAACACTTCAAAAAGTTCTTGTGCAACAGATTTGCCTAATGCAATATGTCAATTGATTTCTTGACTGCTGCTTCCATGAGTGTTGATAGCTGATCCAAGAAGAATGAAATCCTTGACAACTTCAGTCTTTTCTCCATCAATAAGAATGTTGTTTATTGGTCCAGTGGTGAGGATTTTTGTTTTCTTTATATTGAGATGTAATCCATACCTAAGGCTGTGCTCTTTGATCTTCATCAGTAAATATTTTAAATTCTCTTCACTTTCAGCAAGCAAGGTTATATCATCTGCATATCTCAGGTTGTTAATGAGTCTTCCTCCAATCCTGATGCCACATTTTTCTTCATATAACCCAGCTTCTCGGATTATTTGTTCAGCATACAGGTTGAAAAAGTATGGTGAAAGAATACAACCCTGTCGCACACCTTTCTTAATTTTAAATCATTCAGTGCTCCCGTGTTCTGTTCAAACAACTGCCTCTTGGTCCAGGTACAGATTCCTCATGAGCACAATTAAGTGTTCAGAAATACTCATACTTTGCCATGTTGTCCATAGCTTGTCATGATCCATACAATCGAAAGCCTTTGCTATGAGGTCGGTACCATCATTATTGTCATTTACCAAGTGAGAAATGCAAAATTCAACAATGTTAAATGACGTGTACAAGGTCACAAAGATAGAAAAAGACAGGTTTGTGTTTTAATATGACTCCTGCTGTGTCACTGTAGAAAAAAAACACTGTACTATAAGGTTAGTTTGTACCTCAAGGTCGGAAGATCAAACCTACCAGCCACTCACTATAAACCCTATACAGGGTCGCTATGAGTTGCAACCACCTCAAAGGCACTTAACAAAAACAGTCTTAACACACACTCTTATACAATGTGTTGTCTTGTTTGAACATTTTCTTTCCTTGCTATTTTTGATTATTTATATGACCTTTCTGTTCTATTCATTGGTTCTTCTTGTTTCCAAAATAAAGATTTTCCCTAAGATTCTATCTCTCTTTTTCTGTAAGCCTACTTGTTTCCAAGGCTTGTCATTACTGTCAGTGATGAACAGGTATACTGTCCAGCCTTAAATAACTGTTTCACACTTTCTTCTCTGTCTCCAAATCTCCAATACATCCTCCCTCAACTTGCTTTCAACTGTTATACCACTAAGAAAAGAAAAGAGAAAAAAATATACCACTGAGAAAAGAGAAATAATCACAGGAGAACTTCCATGTACTCACAATATGTCTATTACACTCAAATTTTTCTACCTCACAGGTCTTCTCAATGTCTTTTACTAGTTTCTCCATTCTTCAGATCTCTAAACATTAGTGCTTGTTTCATTCATTGAAACTTTGTCCTATTCCCTAATGATTTCCACAGCTATATGACAATCCAGGAGTCCTGATGTTGCGCTGTAGGAAAAAGCACTGGACTTACAAGGTCACTTTGAACTGCAAGGTTGGCAGATCAAACCCACCAGCTGCTCCTCGGATATTCCTTACAGGGTCATTATGAATCAAATCCAACTCAATGGCACTTAACAGCAACAACATATGCTAGTCCAGACCCTACGTTAGTTCAGAATTGTGTATCATCTTCTCACATATATAGTGGGCATTTCAAACAAACCCCAAATCAAGTCCTGGTTTACCCATCCACAAAACCTATTTCTTTTTTTGTCTTTGCCAACTCTGTAAAAGACAACTCTGTCATTTAAGTGCTCATATCCCTAACATGTGAAGTAGCCTTTGATTCTTCTCATACTCCACATCAATCAATAAATCCAGTTATGTCTGTTATCAAAATATATCTAGAATCTGATCAGTTCTCACATCAATCTTCTAATTGTACCACACTGGTTCAATACACTATCATCTCTCACCTTGAATTTTGTAATGACTTCTTGTGGCAAAGATGCCAATATGACCTTCTTTTAAAAAATTATCTTATTTTGTTGGTATTGCAAATATGCACATCACAGCATACAGCAATTCACAATGTCTATGTCTATAATTCAGTAACACTGATTGCATTCAAATTATGCAACTATTCTCACCTTTCCCTCCACAAGTTGTTTCTCCCCATTAACATAAATTGATTGCTCCCTAAGTTTCCTTTTTAATCTTCTGAGTTATTACTGTCAAATTGATTCCACATAAACAGAACCAACTCAGTGGTACTTAACAATAACAACAAATAGTTTTTTAAAGAGTGTAATGCTCAGTGCAAACATTCTTTAACAGTTCAACTAAACGATTGTTTGCTTTTAAAATGACTTCAGGAGATACTTTTGGTTTAAGGTCTAAAGATTATCTCAGGAAAATAGTGTTGGGAATCCATCTAAACAGCCGTCTTTACCAATAATATACTCTGACTTTTAGCATTTACATGGTCCCTCTAAATAGACACTCTACATGCCAGGCTTTCTTGCATCTAAGTGAGGCCACACAACTAAGTTCTGACCAATGGACTGTAAACACGATGCTATGTCAACTTTGAAGAAATACACCTAGTGCCTTGTTTTGACTCTTCCTCTTTTGTTAGCTTTAATGCCAATGAAATGGCGGAAACAAAAGAAGAGACTCCACTTACAGAAGGGCAGAAGAGACTCATAAATGTATTTGTTTTCCAGGGCCAAATTTGGAAGACTGAGATTTTATTAAGAGAGTTTCTAAGTATCCTTTCTAAAGAGTTTCCTTTATTCCATACATATACTATGTAAGATGTATGAGTTGTTCTTGTTGCTGTTGTTAAGTGCTGTCGAGTCGGTGCCGACCCATAGCGACCCTGTACAGGGTTTCCGAGGCTGTAAATCTTTACGGGAGTAGAAAGCCTCATCTTTCTCCCACAGAGCAGCTGGTAGTTTCGAACTGCTGACCTTAAGGTTCACAGCCCGATTCGTAACCACTACGCTACCAGAGCTCCTTAAGATGTATGAGAAGACCTTCAAAATCTAGCTCTGTACTTTATATTCTGATAATTCATTTTATTCATTCCATTTGATTTATATCAGATGCTATCACTAAAACTGATTTAGGACCAAATTGGGGTATTCAAAAAGTTGAGCATTTCATATTTTGTTAAAATGGAAAAAAGAAATGGAGGCAGTGGCATTTATTAAATAGGAGGAGCTATGGTATGGTCCTTTCTCATGTTATGTGTTTTAGTCCTCACAACAACCTTGTATGTCGTTGGTGATTATTCACATTTCATGGATGAGATTCTTGGGTATAAAGTTGTTCCCTGAAATCATATGACTATGGCTAAGTTTTTATGTTAATGACTAAACGTCAATTTTCTGATTTAAACAACAGACCAGTTAGAGTAGAATACATTTAAAAAATTCTAATGTCCCACAGAGTTTTAGCCAACAGAAATGCAGTTGTCACCTATCACTATCCCATGATTCTTTAGTGATAGAATTATGATATGTGGGCTACTGGCACAAAGCCTGGGACATAAATTATGTTCTTTGTTGTTGTTGTTGTTGTTTGGGTGCCATCGAGTCAGTACTGACTCATAGCAACCGTATGCACAGCAGAACAAAACACTGCCCGATCCTGGGCCAACCTCACTGTTGTTCTGAGTGCCTTCCAACCTGAGGGGCTCATTTTCCGGCACTATATCTGACAGTGTTTCTCTGTTATTCATAAGGTTTTCAGTGACTAAATATTCAGAAGTAGTTTGTCACTCCTTCTTCCTAGTCTGTCTTCATCTGGAAGCTCATCTGAAACCTGTCCACCATGGGTGACCCTGCTGGTATTTAAAATATTGGTGGCATAGCTTTCAGAATCACAGCAACTGACAAGCCACCACAGTATGACAAACTGACAGATGAGTGGTAGACATGATGCTCTAGAAGCATGAATTGACCTTTTTGTCTCCTCTTTATTCTCCTTCTAAGGAAGATTATGTATCAGCTTAGTTGATTATTTGAAATAAGGCTGTACAAAATGCACCCTCTATTAATGGTCCCTGTGGTACTCAGTGTCTACAATTTGTGCTTTACCTAGGTCTATTTAAGTTTTCTGGCTTTCATGGAAATTCTGAGGAACAAATTGTAAAACATTATCATAAGAACACCAAAAAGCATAACTATAATATCCAGGGGGAAAAGAAAAGAAAAGAAAAAGTTCTGTGTGACCATCTACTTGAGTAAAAATCAGAGCAAGACCATTATGAATTTTAATATGGAGAACACATTTCCAAAATGGTTCAGACTTCTGGCTCATCTTAGCCTCAAATTATTGGCAAAGATTGTGGATACTTTGGGTTGTTCATTTGCACACAGCTGCTGTGAAGCAGCAGTTTTCCCCTATAAAGCTTGATTTACTCCCTATTTTATGTGGCCTTCTAAGTTCTAAGGGGCAAATTCAGCTATATCTCAACAATATTTCTTTTATATTCAAATATTAACAACCTGCACAGACTTGTAAAGAAGAGCTGTGGAACCAAGTCTTGGTTCCATTCTAGTTTTGATTATCCTTGTGGAATTTAAAAATGAACTCTATATTTTAATGGCAAAGGGAATGTTTCCATTTGGCAACACTTAGACATACGGAGGCCCTACTTGGAAAATATTCATTAACGTTCAGTAATTTAAGAATCCTGCTGACACAGTGATTAAAGTGTTCTCCTACTAATCCAAAGGTCATTCGTTCAAATCTACCATCTGCTCCATGGGAGAGAGATGTGATTGTCTGCTTCTTTAAAGATGTATAGCTTTAGAAACTATACTGGGCAGTTCTACTCTACAGGGTCACTTGTTGCTGTTGTTAAGTGCCATCGAGTTGGTTCCAACCCATAGCAACTGAGGTTTTCCAAGGAGCTGCTGGTGGGTTTGAACCACTGACCTTGTGGTTCAAAGTTGCCTTGCAGTCCAGTGCATTATCTTGCTACACCAGGCTCCATAGAAGCACTAAGAGTAGGCATAGGAGTTTACTCACCAGTATCAAGCCCAGTACCATCAGTCCATCTGACTCAGAGAGTAGAACTGCTCTGCTTAGGTTTCTAATACTATAAACATTTGTGGAACAGCCAGCCTCATCTTTCTCCTGCTGAGTTACTGCTGGACTTCAACCACAGGTCTTGCAGTTGGC
Source organism: Chrysochloris asiatica (assembly GCF_000296735.1). NCBI lineage: Eukaryota > Metazoa > Chordata > Mammalia > Afrosoricida > Chrysochloridae > Chrysochloris > Chrysochloris asiatica. The sequence goes on from NW_006408530.1 coordinate 9,586,124, forward strand.
AGCTCAATACTTAGCCCACTATGCTATAAAAGAGCCTTGTGGGTGCTGTGGGTTAGGTGTTGAGATGCTAGCCAAAAGGTTGGCAGTTCAAACCCACCAGCACCTCTGTAGTGTGGCTGAGACTAACTCTGTTTCCATAAAGGTTTAGTCTCAGAAACCTACATAGGGTCACTATAAATTGGATTACATGAGCCCTGCTGGCATAGTGGATTATGCATTGGGCTGCTAACTTCAGGTCAGCAGTTCAAATCCTCCAGTCACTCTATGGGAGAAAGATGAGGCTTTCTGCTCCCATAAAGATTTGCAGTCTTGGAAATCCTATACAGGGTCGTTATGAGTGGGAACTGGCTCGATGGTACACAGTCACCATGGTTACCATACGTTGGAATTGACTGGATAGCAATGAGAAATTATCAAAGTGAGTTCAATTACCACAGGCATCCACCCATTTAATTGGCTGGAAACCTAAAAAGAAATTAAATGATGCCAAAGCCAAATTGGCCCCAAAACATTCATTCCATATTTACTCATCATATTTACTGGAAAGGAATTCACAGTCATTGCCGCTAACCCTGTGTGCTGTAAACAAGCCCACAGCCATGACAGCAGCTCAACATTCTCAATCCTAATCAGAAACCCAATTAAAATAAAACAAGCCTTGCATCTTTATATATTGCATACTATGAATGGCAAATACTCTCTTGGCATTTGATGACAACTGACTTCCTAACAAATCTGCCAAGATATCTAACTGATGTTGACCCGCTGGGAAAGGTGACAAGTAGTGGCAACCTGATGAGAATAAACAATTCTCTGCAATATTATTATCAGTTCAATAAACAATTCCCTGCAATATTATTATCAGTTCACCCTACCTACAAATCCTGCTGTGTCACTGCTTTGCTCCTTCCAAAACCCGGAAGTTCTCTGTGTGCCAGTTGTCACTGACCAGAGCTGCTAACTACTTTGGCTTTGTCCCTCAGAAGGTCAGACAGAGGTCACCTGGGGAAGCATGTCCTGTTTACACAAAGAAAGCCTCCTGTTCTGGCCCTTGTTATGTTGACTTCCATAGTTATCTATTAGCAACTAACGCCATGTGCCCTGCTGGCAGGGAGCACATTGGCCAGTTTCAGCAACTTCTCCCATTTCCAGTTCTGGTGGTAACAGAAGACGACTTCACTTTCAGCAATTTCTAAGGGGTCAAGAGTTCGTTCTGAGAGGGGAAAAGACAGCATATTAGAAACTCTGATGAAAATCATCTCAGGACTCCAAGGGTTATAGACAAGGCAGGCCATGAAGGTTGTCACTGTGATGCGATCGCAAATATCAGGTGGGAAATTGAACTGACAGTTTCTTTCCCACCACTGCACATTTTTTTAAAATTCCTAAATCTGTATCTTTTTCTTTTATGTTGCAATGCATGTTTGCTCTCCTTTTTCTATTTCTCCATTATAGTAAATCTGATACCAATTTTATTAATGCCTATCATGGCTGCCAGGAAGTATCAATTGGTTATAATTTAATACCTAGAGAGCTGGTGAAAGAAATACTCATTTTTCACTTTATTTTTTACAAAGCACTTTTCTTAGCTTTAGCAAAAAGCCACAGGTTGCTTAAAATGTATCAGTCACTTAGATCAATAGAAAATCTGAAGCTCACCCCCTTTTTGCTGCTTCATATGAGAATAGTTTCACAATTTCAATTTCTGAGACACAACATTGACCAGAGTAATTGCCCGCATCATCGTAGACTCTGGTATTCATTCTGCCTTCTAGCTGGCAAGCCTTTGATTTATGTACCACTGAAAACCCAATGGGGAGATGTACATTCTTTCTCTCCCACTTTCAAAAACTTGGCAGTATCTTATTTTAAAAGTGGTTTGATGGAATGAGACTAAGGCTGCTGAAACGGCTGGATTTTCCAGCATGAATCTTGTTTAAACCTTAACCACAAATTATTTAACATGTAGTAAGTTGCCAAGGGATGTGGCCAAACCTTTCCTTTTATTATTTGGGAAAGTAAGACTCTTAACACAATGATATCCCCATCCCACCTCTGTTGTTAAAGTGTGGTCTACTGCAGTAATTTACTTTGAGTTATAGGTCTCATGAGTTCATGAATACATCTCATTTTGATGTAAGAACAACGTGGACTAGTGCTTTAGCAGAAATTCTAAACAGCAAGGTAAGATTTTCTAAAATAATCTCCCATGAAGTATTGTACAATCTAGTGCTAAACCCCTGGTGTTTAAAACAGAATAAAATAAAACAAAAATCCACCCCCCCAAAAGAAAACAAAAACATGATAATTAAGAAGCTCACTGTCAAATTTAACTCATGAAGATGGTTGTTAAATGCTGTCAACTTGGTTCAGATTCATAGAGACCCTGTACAAGGTTTCAGAAGTTGTAAATCTTTGCAGGAGCAAAAAACTTCCTCTTTCTACTGTGGAGTGGCTGCTGGGCTCGAACTACCAACCTTGTCGTTTGTAGTCCAGTATTTATCCTACAGAGCCACAGTGCTCTATACACAAAAGTTATAACTGTATAAATCCAGCCAAGTTCTGCCTTAATGCAATCCTACTGTATCTGGACATCAAAATTGTCTCTACTGATTTTCATCTTTAATTTTCAAAGCATCTCCTAAGAGACTGTTTGCAAAGCCAAGAAAATATCATCTTAAAGAACTGGCTCAGGTTCACTGATGTCTCAGACTGATAACCTTAGGTGGAATGTCATATGCAAGTATGTTTTCTGGAATCCAGTGTAAGCAATTGTATTGTTGTTGTTGTTGTTAGGTGCCATTGAGTCAGTACCAACTCATGGTGACCCTATGCACAACAGAAGGAAACACTGCCTGGTCCTGGGCCAAACTCACAATTGTTGCCACGTTTGAGCCCATTGATGCTGCCACTTTGCCAATCCATCTCGCTGGGGGTTTTGTGGAGACCCCTAAAACAAAACCCACTGCTGTCAAGTCATTTCCAATTCACAGTGACCGTATAAAACAGAACCAAACTTCCCCCTAGGGTTTCCGAGACTGTATATCTTGATGGGAGCTGACTATCTCATCTGTCTCCCATGGAGCAACTTCGGGGTTCGAACCACCAACTTTTTGGTAAGCAGCCCAATGCTACTTACTGTGCTGCCAGGATGCCATGTATTGTGGAGAGAGATAAAAGCAAAACAAAAGAAACAAAACAACAAAAAAACAGAGAGGTGAGACACAAGAAGCAAAAGAGAAAGAAAGAACCAAATCTAAACGGCTGGCAGCCTATAGCAGGATAGAATAGTGAGCAAACAAGTTAATTACATCTGTCCTGGTGTGGCATTATGGAATAAGTACTGGGTTAAAGTTAGAGGTTCAAACTCACCAGCCCTCCTCAGAAACCCTGTTCAGGGTCATTATGAGTCGGAACCAACTCACAAGCACTTAACAAGAACATTTCAACTGAACCAGAAGAAAGATGTGGCTTTCTGCTCCTGGAAAGATTTACAGTTTTGAAACACTATGCACAGTTACTATGAATCAGAAGCCATGGCACTTAACAACAACACTTGAATTGAGCCAATTAATTATTTATTTACCTAAGAGTCTATAATGTCCAAGGCTACACTGATGAACATCAACAACTATAATCACTGGAACATTAGTATGTATAGTAAATTTCAAAGTTTGTATATATTCTACATCTAAGCAAAGCACAGGCAATATATTGATGTGAAACAACAAAATATAAAGCACAACCATTGGGATGTCATTTTTTAAAAAGAAGCAAATACATAAAGAAAAAAAAGAGTGCTTTCCCATATATCAAGTAGTTCTAGAAATGTATGTGCCTATTTCAGTTTGTTAGGTTAAATTGATGAGTGGCCAGTAAGAAAGATAATGTAAAAAGTGGTGTGCATGTAATATAAATATGGTAAACTTTCACATACATATGTATATGTAGGAGTCCATGGTATGAACTGCTAATTATAAAGCAGACTGCTCAAAGCCACCAGCCACTTCTTGGAAACTTTATACAGGGTCAATATGATTCAGAACTGACTAAGTGGCACTTAATAGTAACACAGCAAGGATATGTAATCATAATTATTGTTTTGTGCCATTGAGTCGGTTCTGACTCATAGGGACCTCATATAGGGTTTCCAAAGTGAGGCTGGTGGGTTTGAAACACTGACCTTGGTTCAAACTGACCTTGCAGTCTAGTGCATTATCCTACAGCACCACACTGTTGTTGTTATTGTTGTTGTTAAGTGCTTTTGAGTCAGTTCTGGCTCTTAGCAACCCTATATAGGATTTCCAAGGAGTTTGAACTGCCTTGCAGTCCAATGCTGCCACCGTTTTTTGCTGTTGTTAAGTACCGTCGAGTCAGTTTTGACCCACAGTGAACCTGTATAGAGTTTCCAAGGAGCAAATGGTGAGCTTGAACTGCCAACTTTGCAGTTCAAACCAACTTTGCAGTCCAGTGCATTAACTCACAGCACCCCACCAGGACTCCCATAATCACCTTCTGATCTACTATATCTATCACATAAGCAATTTAATTAAAACAGAAATGAGGAGTGATACTTTAAATTTCTTACTAAACCATGTGTTAACCACTAAATATGAATTGTCTGATTTCATTCCTACAAGCACTCTATGAGGCAGGTACTTTATTATTCCCATTGTACACATGATGAAAGTAAGCCAGACATATTAGACAACATATACGAGATCACCAGCTTAGTATCATAGCTGAGTTGCAGAGCCAGGGGTATGATTCAGAAATTCTCAATCTTAACTGCTGTGATATAATGCTGGTCATGTAATATTTACTTGGCACTGTTCCAAACTGCAAGTACACACGCTAATTGACAAGTTTGTCACTTAATTAACTTTCTAAAGTAAATTAAAGATGCTTATTTCTAACTTTCAAATTAGTGTATTTTATATGCATTGGCCCTGGGAGCTCTACAGAGCACCCACTAGGAAGGGCTGTGGTCAGTGTGGAGGAAAACATGAGAAATACATGCCTGAGTTATTCAGTCAGTACTCTGCTTTGGAAGAAGAGGGCACAACTTGACTTGGATTTCATCCATTTGAATTCCTCTATTAAAGTAAGCTAGTCTATGAAAAGGTGGTGTGTGTGGAAAGGTGGTGTATGAAGACATGTTACACTGCATGGTGTCTCCAGGAATTAGGGAAGGTTCTTCCCACCACAGGCACGACTGTGGATGATTAATATCCCACAACCAGAAATTCCCTCTCTTGACTGAAGACTCTGCCCCCATTGAAATGTAGAGAGCTAGCACTTTACCTTTACATTAGCCTTCCATGTCACCTTTTTCTATAAGGGCCCATCAACTACATTACAGGGAGTAGGAGAGGAGGAGGCCAAGGAGAAAACGTCATGATAAAGTAGAGAGGAAAGTGTGCCTTTACTAAACTAAATTTGCTCACTCCATAGTTTTGCCAAACACTGATGAATTGTTTCTTAGTTTAGTGACTATGGACCATTGGCTAGGACATGCTGTGAGGTACTCTAAGGGCACATTAAGTATTACTGTTGTTACGTTGTTAAGTGCCATCAAGTTGTGACTCATAACAACCCTGCATAGGATTTCCCAGGAAAAGCTAATGGGTTTGAACTGCTGACCTTGTGGTTTTCAGTCTAGTCCAAGCATGACTGTAGGTCAAATTAATATGAAGGAAAGTTAAAAATATTTTTACATAGAAATTAAAAGAATTTGTAAATAGCAGACCAACCTTACAAACAATACTAAAGTTGCTGGAGAGAGAATTGGCAACAGCAGACAACAACCTGAAACTAACATACAAGACAATATAACCTAGATTCAACTCAGAAATGGAAATATTCAAATAAAACCAGACCTGCAAAATCGTAAATAGAGAACCAGAGATACAGTTGCAACAACGAAAACAGCATAAGGTAAAAAGAGGGAATAATGCATGTGAAAGATGAACAGTGAATAAGGAAGACCATAGAAGAATTGATGCTTTTGAGTTATGGTGTTGGAGGAGAATACTGAAAGTGCCATGGGCTGCAAAAAGAACCAATAGATCCGTTTTGGAAGAAGT
>NW_006408530.1:9593389-9594499 GCF_000296735.1 Chrysochloris asiatica
GGTGCTTCTATAGGATAAGTACTGGACTGCAAACCACAAGGTTGGTGGTTTGAGCCCACCAGCTGCAACACATGAGAAAGATGAGACTTTCTGCTCCCTCAAAGATATACAGCCTTGGAAACTCTATGTATGGTTGCTATGAATCAGAACTGACTTGAAGGCACTTAACAAGACAGCTACAAGGGAGACTAAGACAAGTACATTACTGAGATAACTTGTCTGTAGCACTGTACTGATCAAAGAGATGATATTTTGTTTGGCATAAACCCATGCATGTATGATCTGGAACCCTAGTTGTAATGCTTTTTGAGTTACCCTTGTTCTCAGCCATATTTGTGACAGGGAAGAAAAATTGGTATGCTATCATTTGGCTGACTGTATTAGGAAGGCAGGAAGAAAGACACATAATCAGTTTTTTGATTAAACATAGCACATAGGATACGAACAAAGAGGGGATTGAAAGCTATATGTGATGGGGTAACAGATTTTCATTTTCCCCTGCATCACAGGCATGATAATTTAAAATCCTGATTGCTGTGGTGTGGCTCTAGAAGTGGGAGAGTTGGAGAAAATATTGTTGTAGGAAAAGTGAAGCAAAGCAAACCAAACTCATTGCCTTAATGTCAATTCTGACTCATAGCAAATCTGTATGGTGTTTCTGAGGCTGTACATTTCTTACAGGAACAGAAAGCCACATCTTTTCCTGTGGAGCAGCTGGTGAGTTTGAACTGCTGACCTTGCAATTAGCAGTCAAATGCTTATCCTACCATGTCACCAGGGTTCCTTATTGTTGATGGTAGTTAATCAGTGATGGGAGAAATTCTCTGTTCAAAGATGGTTCCAGCAAAATGGAGCCCAGCTAGAATCTGAAAACCAAGAGAACACACAAACACAGAGTGGCAGAAAGAAAGAGTATGATTTGGTGAGGAAAGGTGAACATAGGTGTCTGATAATCAATTTTGCATTGCTTCATTTGCTCTGGTGTGAGCATCCCCTTCTGCTACTTTCAAACCTTAAGTGAAAGTTTTATGCATAACAGTAATTTTACTGGCAACATTTTAACAAATGTTTCCATATATGTCCCAACATGGAATGATGGATTTATTTTTT
>NW_006408530.1:9596649-9599435 GCF_000296735.1 Chrysochloris asiatica
TAAATACCAAGTAGAGGAATTGCTTGATCATAAGGTATTTCTATTTCCAACCTTCTGAGGAAGCATCATTTTGCTTTCCAGAGTGGTTGGACCATTTTGCAGTTCCATCAGCAATGCAGCAGTGTCCCAGTCTCTCCACATCCCCACCAGCATTTATTGTCCTCTACTTTTTAAAATCTTTGCTGTTATTGCTGGTGTGAGATTACATCCCATTGTTTTTTGATTTGCAGGAATGATGGATTTTGATGGAACCACAGCAGCTGCAAAGGTAAGGAATAGAGAAAGGACAGTAGAGTCAAAAGGACAGAAGTAAGTTGTTGAAACTACAAGAACACAGTGAGTGGGTCTGGATGCACTACAGACACCTAGTTGTAAGAATTTCCTTTTGATGACCACTGGTTGCAAAACATGGAAACATTCAGGTAACTTGCATGCTTCCATATTTTTAAATGGATATGCTATTAATTGAACTCTGTTCCCCAAAATTATATGTGCTTGTGATGATCTTGTTTCACAACAAGGTCTTTGAAGATTTATTATACCCGAGTATACTGGTTACCACCAAGTCAATTCTAACTTCTGGTGACCCCATGTGATACTGAGTAGAACTGTTCCATAGGGTTTTGCTGGCTGTAACCTTAACCAAAGCAGATTGCCTGACCTGTCTTCTGCAGTGCCATTGGGTGGGTTTGAGCTTCCAACCTTTAGGTTAGTTGCTGTTGTTGTTAAATGCTGTCAAGTCAGTTCTGACTCCTAGCAGCCCAGGACAGGATGTCCAAGGAGCAACTGTTAGGTTTCAATCACTGACCATGTGAATAGCAGTCTAGTGCTTATCCTACGGTATCACAAGTGCAAACTGTTTGCAGTACCCAGGGACCTAGTAGGGTGGGTCCTAATCCTACCTGATAGTGTCATAAATGAGAAGAGACACCGAGAGACAGCACAAGAATCCCATGTAAATAATGTCTGAAACTATCAGAAACTAGGAAAGAACATGGAGCAGATTCTCCCTCAAAGCCTCAGAAGAAACAAACACATTTGACACTTTTCTGGGAGACTTCTAATCTCCAGAATCGTGAGGCAATAAATTTGTGTTCCTGTAAGCCACCTACATTTTAATATTTTGCAAGGTAATCCTAGGAAATTAATGCAGCATGCAATTGCAATTTTTCTTTGTAAAACAACAATAAAAAATACATACATAATTTAAAACTTTACTGCATCCATCTGAGCTTTTTACCATTATGCATTTTTATGAAGTTGGGACATTGCAATCATTCAGGTGGTGGTGGTGGTGGTGGGGTGCTGTCGAGCTGGTTCCAACTCATAACAACCCTGTATAGGTCTTCTGAGGCTGTAAATTTTTATGGGAGCAAAAGCCTCATCTTTCTCCCATTGAGCCACTGGTAGATTTGAACTGCTGTCTTTTGATAATCAGCCCAGCTCGTAAACCACTATGCTACCAGGGTTCCTTAATCACATAAGAGATGACAACAATGATTAGTAAATAAAAGGAATACACTTGAAAGACACGAAAACTAATAAATAAAGGAATGACTGCAAAATTTCTTTGAAAGTTCCAATGCACTTACAAAAATGTGAAAGGAAATGGATTTAAAATCCATAGGAAATTATATATTTCCCATAAATGGTGATTTCACCCATATTAATTTGTCAGAAACGTATTTCTTCTCAAGAGGTATGTTTTTAGAACCACTATATTCCACCATGTTTCAGGCTCAGATACTTAAAAACAAAATTAAGTTGGAAGCAACAAAAATTTTTGAATCCATTTATCTCATCTTTGATTCTCCCTTTTTATTTTAATGCGTATATTTTCTTACATAAAAGGCTGTTTAACTATGATTCTCACTTATTAACTTTTCCCCCAATTATAACTATCCAATAAAGACTAGTGTCCCCAAGGACGGCACTGAGAGAACATATACTACACACATGTGCCAAATTATACTGTAGGCTGAGAAATTAACTAAAAATGAGTAATACACTCTCAATTTAGACCTGGCAGGGAAACTTGCACTTTCATCCCCAAATTGGAATCAGATTCCCTCCACTGGGGTTTCTTCAGCTTTTGGCATAGCCTGTTAACAAGGCAAGCTTGGTTCCTCGCGGTATAATAACATAACTGGGTTCAAATTATAGTTCCACTATGGTTTAGTGGGAAAGGCAGAGATGAAGATAGAGCTAATGTGAGAATCTTGGATTTGGCTTTTGCCATCAAACAAATGAGCATCAACAGAGCTTTAAATAAAACCAGCACAATGGGTTCCTAATGCTCAGTTTTCACAATGATTATTCCCTGGACACTTGGTGGACACATTTTATTTTTCTAGAAGAAATTATTTTTCTGTATGATTAAATGTATCTGCAATAAAATGCACTAGTATATGGCCTTTGCATTTTCTGCTTATTATCCTAGGATATGGCCTCTCTATGGTTGTGATCTTCAATTATTTTACTATAACTACAGGAAATGGAAAGAGTGAGAAGGAATAGAAAAGATATCTGTCATTAAGATATTCTTAAAGAATGCCAATGAATTTTAAAAGTGTATTTTCCTTCACTCAGTTTTAAAGAGAAATGAAGTCCTGATGTATACCAAAAGGTGGAAGAACCTTGATGTTGGGTAAAATAAATCAATTGAAAAAGGACAATTGCATCATGATATCACTTATATAAGATAAATAAATATATAGAAAACAAAGATTATTAGAGTTTAATAGAGGCGGGAGGGAGGGGAAAAGGGATTATCAGTTTAGGGGACA
>NW_006408530.1:9599865-9603123 GCF_000296735.1 Chrysochloris asiatica
TATAATGTATATATGTATATATAATGTCCTTAAATACAATCTGAAGCTCCTTGAAGGGAGGTTAAATTTTGTTTTCTTTTCATCTGTCACAGTGACATCGTAGCAATCTCAGTCTTGACTGTACACTAGTACCACCTGAAAAGTTTATGATTAATGTAAATTTTCAAGTTCCATAGCAGACCAATTAAATCAGCATATCTGGGGTGAATCCAAGACAAGAGTATAAAACTCCCAATGTGCAGCCACGATGATGAGTTCATGAATGCTAACTCATCCTCTTACATAGCATGTGATTTGCTATTTTAAGGAAGCATTGACTGTTTTATTCACTACACCATTTTCATGAAAGGATCAACACTTCTTAATTGATCAGTTTTCCAATAATGTTATTAATATGTTGCTGCAAATCTCTGTGGGACCAGAAAGCCTCATCTTTCTCCTAGTTATTAATATGTTGTTTGTTGTTGTTAAGTGCCATTAAGTTGGTTCCGACTCACAGCAAACCTATATATAGTTTCCGAGGAACAACTGGTGAGCTTATACAACCAAAACTTTTGTTAAAAACAAGCAAGCAAAAAGCCACTATTTTTTGTCCCTCTGTTTCATTGTACTTGGGAAAGATTGGGAAAGATCCTTAAAATAGTTGCTGATTGAAATTCCACACAGTGCCTTTGGATATATGTTGTGTTCATGCACTTTATTTATTTATTTATTTTAAAGAAAGGGACACAATAAGACAATGAAAGTTTTTCTTTTCTTTGACTAGTATACTTCCACACTACTTGTCTGATAGTTTGTCATACTGTGGTGGCTTGTGTGTTGCTATGATTCTGGAGGCTAATTAATAATCAGAACATGAAATATACAAAGTATGAATCTAGGAAAATTTCAAATTATCAAAAATGAAATGGAACTCATAAACAATGATATCCTATTCATTAGTAAGCTGAAATGGACTGGTATAGACCATTTTGAACCTGACAGTCATCACATGGTTACTATGTCACGAATGACAAATTCAAGAGGAGCAGTGTCACATTCATCATGAAAAAGAACATATCAAGATCTGAAGTATATCACTGTCTGTGATTGTATAATATCCATATGGCTACAAGGAAGACCAGTTAATACCACTATTATTCAAATTTATGCACCAACCTCTAAAACCAGATATGATGGAATTGAAGAATTCTAACAACTAATTCAATCTGAAATTGATCAAACATTTTGTCAACATGTGACTGGAAAGCAAAGGTTAGAAACAAAGAAGAAGGATTAGTGACTGTAAAACATGGCCTTGATGATCGAAATGATGCTGGATTATCACATGATACAATTTTATAAGACTTACTTCTTCATTGCAAATACCTTTTTTAAGGAATGTAAAAGATGGACCTCACCAGATGGAAAACACGGAAATCAAATTGACTACATCTGTGGAAAGAGATGGTGGATAAGCTTCATATCATCAGCTAAAACAAGGTTAGGGGCAGATGGAACAGACCATCGATTGATAACTTGTAAATTCAGGATGAAACTGAAGAAAATTAAAACAAGCCCATGAGAGTCAAAATATGACCTTGAATATGACCCACCAGAATTTAGAGATCATCTGAAGAACAGATTTGATGGATTAGACACTAAAGACCAAAGATAAGAATTCTTGTGGGATGACATCAAGAATATCATACTGAAAAAAAGTAAAAGGTCATTAAGAAAACAAGAAAGAAGGAAAAAGCCAAAATGAAAGTCAGAAGAGACTCTGAAAACCTGTTCTCTAACATAGAAATGCTAAAGCAAATGGAAGAAGTAAGGAGGTACAAGAGCTGAACAGAAAATTTCAAAGGTCAGCTTGAGAAGGCAAAGTCAAGTATTACAACAAAATGTGCAAAGATTTGGAGTTAGAAAACCAAAAGGGTAGAACATGTTTCATTTCTTTAGCTGAGGGAGCTGAATAAAAATTCATATCTCAACTTGTGGTATTGAAGGATTCTATGGGCAAATTACTGAATGATGCAAGAAACACCACAAGAAGAGGGATGGAATACATAGAGTCACTGTACCAAAAAGAAATGGTCAATGTTCAACTGTTTCAAGAGGTAGCATATGATAAAGAGCCAATGATCCTGAAGGAAGAAGTCCAAAGTGCATTGAAGACATTGGCAAAGAGGATGGCACCAAGAATGGATGGAATACAAATTAAAATCTTTCAACAAACTAATGCACCACTGGAGGCACTCTCTCATCTCTGCTAAGAAGTTTGAAAGACAACTACCTGGCCAAATGACTGGAAGAGATCTATATTTGTGCCCGTTCCAAAGAGAGGTGAGCCAACAGATTGCAGAAATCTTATGCACAATATCATTGATATCCAAAGCATTTAGAGTTTTACGAAAAGTAAAAAAAAAAAAAATGACTATAACCATATATTGACAAAGAACTTCCAGAAGTTCAAGCCAGATTCAGAAGAGAATGTGGAATGAGGGATATCATTGCTTATGTCAGATGGATCTTAACTACCCTGGCTTTGATGGCTTGATGATCAGAACTCAACTAGAAGAAGATAAAGAAATTTGATAAAAGAAGCAAGTACAAATTTCTACAGTATGATGAACTTGACCTATATTTATATATGTAGTAGCTCAAAATACCAACTGAGAGGGAAGGAGTAGTCTTCATATCAAGGACTAAGCCTATCCCCACAGTTCACAGAGTTAATAGGGATGGGAAACTTAGACACTGGCTACCTAAAATGGGGAGGAGGGGAAGGGTTTAAAGGCATGAAGTGGTTGGCTTACAAGTTTTCAAGAAGGAGTTTAGTTTCAGAGTGTGTGTGGGAAGGTAAAATCCCCACTGTATAGTTTTCATCTGTCTACATGGGTCTGGTAAAAGGTGATGGAGATAGGATTCTTTTGATTCAATAGTGAGTAATTGTTATCATGACTAATTGCAATTGTCACAAATGTAAAGGGAGAAGTTGTGTAACAAAAGGAGGTGAATAGTTAATCTTACATTCCAGGAACAGAGGATTCTCAAGAGAAAAGAGCATGAGCAGAACGTGGGACCCTAACCAGAGAAGCAGTGACACCAAAGATGGAGGCCTAAGTGATGGAATGAGATAGAGCAACTGAGGACTCTATACTCATGAAAAGAGAAAGGCTCTATGCAGATGGCCAAGTGACTGGCTTGAAGAATTCACCCTTTCGTTGTTTAAACAGTTATATATTCCTGTATGTTTTTGTGTACATTAAAAAAAAA
>NW_006408530.1:9604768-9605955 GCF_000296735.1 Chrysochloris asiatica
CAGAGAAAAAGAGGAAGACCCCCAATGAGATGGATTGGCCAAGTGGCAGCATTGATAGACTCAAGCGTGGCAACAGTAGTGAGTTTGACCCAGGATCAGGCAATCATTCTGCTGTGCATAAAGTTGCTATGGGTCGGTACCAACTTGATGGCACCTAACAACAACCTCAACAACAAGTCCTGGTGTGGCACTGTAGGATAAGCACTGGGCTGCTAGCCTCAAGGTTGGCAGTTCAGGCCACCCAGCCGCTCCTTGGAAATGCAATACAGGGTCACAATGAATCAGAACCGACTCGACAGCGCTTAATTAACAGCAACAGCGGGAATTAGAGTTATCTGCCCAGAAGTTTGTAACCTGGAAACTGCCTGTAAAGTTATTATTTCCATTTAATAGATTTGGAAACTGAGGCTTATTCTTCCTCAACAATCCCAGCAATCTCAAGTGAGGTTTCCCTTAGCTCTGAAAACACTGAAATTCTTTCTGCCAAGATTGGCTTTAAGATCCAGAATGATTTGCTTTTTTTTAAATCTCCTTCATATTCTTATATCAGATGCAACTTCATTTAAATGCACAGCCAAAAAACTGAGAAAGAAGGCAACTGTTACTTTGTCTGCAAAGTACTGCATTCCAAGTATGCTAACTTCCAGCTCAGGATACATTCATTCTCTCCATGACCTTTCTTTAAACTATACTAGTCTGCAAAAATAACTTACTGTCCTATTTGTATATATTATGAGATCCATGTGCCATTCCAATTTAAAAGGTAAACATCTAGCTATTTTGACTCATGATAGCCCTATGTAACAGAGAAGAACTGCCCTATGGAATTTCTAAGCAAACCAGGACTGTACCACTGTACCACTATTGTTATTGTTAAGTACCTTCGATTTGATTCCCACCCAAAGCGACCTTGTATGGAGTTTCTGAGGAGCAGCTGGTGAGCTTGAACCACCGACCTTGCAGTTCACCACTAGGGTTTCTTAAATTCTACTTATTGTGCTGCTAAAAGCCATCCAGTCAGTTCCAATTCATAGCGACACTCTATGGGATTTTCGGGTCTGTGAATCTTTATGGAGTCCTGGTGTGGAGATGTAGGATAAGCGCTAGACCACAAGGTCAGTTTGAGTTGCAAAGTCTGTAGCTCAAACTCATCAGCCACTTCTCAGAAACCCTATACAGGGTCGCTA
>NW_006408530.1:9606055-9652432 GCF_000296735.1 Chrysochloris asiatica
CACTGTTGTTATTGTTAAGTGCCTTCGATTTGATTCCCACCCAAAACGACCTTGTATGGAGTTTCTGAGGAGCAGCTGGTGAGCTTGAACCTCCGACCTTGCAGTTCACCACTAGGGTTTCTTAAATTCTACTTATTGTGTTGCTAAAAGCCATCCAGTCAGTTCCAATTCATAGCGACACTCTGGGATTTTCGGGTCTGTGAATCTTTATGGAGTCCTGGTGTGGAGATATAGGATAAGCGCTAGACCACAAGGTCAGTTTGAGTTGCAAAGTCTGTAGCTCAAACTCATCAGCCACTTCTCAGAAACCCTATACAGGGTCGCTATGAGTTGGAACAGACCCAATGACACTTAACAACAACAAAATCTTTATGGCAATAGTAAGCCTCATCTTTATCCTTCAGAGTGGCTGGGGGGTTTGAACAGCTGATCTTGGTGTTAGGAGCCCAGTGCTTATCTTACATTGTCACTTGAAGACTCTACTTGTAGGGTTTAATACTTCTTTTTTATAAAAAAAAGTGGCTATATCCTGAGGTTCCAACTCATTTACTTCTTAGATTTCACTCTAGGTACCAGTGTGGTAATACTGCAGGGATTATTTTGGATGATGATGTGAGCAATGGTACTGTAGGAGTAACTCTGAAAAAGATGGAGATAAAAGAGAGGAAGAATAATTCGAATGATGTTTTGTCATATCTTCATTGTGGCCAGACCCAACTGAAAGAGTAAAATTTGCCCAGGCCCAGCATGGTATAAAGTTCAGCCAATATAGGCAAACACCATTGCAACCATATACTCAATTTTTAAAATGTCCACTTTGACTTGGCTCTGTTACCCAGATTCTGATGATCTTTACAAATTTATATTATTTCAAGAAAACTGGTCCTTGCTCAGCCTTTGCCTCAGGTGCTTTTTTTATGAGGAAATCAGCTGGCAAAGGCAACGGAAATATATCCATCTCGATACTGTGAACTTAATTTTGATTTTATTTTAGCTTATATTGTATTTCAAAGTTACTTTATTAAAACATTTAAGGGAAGCAAACCATTTAACTTTGACCCTCTAAATTCAGCATACAAGGGATAATTTCAGTGGACTTCCACAATTTGTTGAGAATATCATACTAAAATTTGTAAAAGACTTTACTCAGGGACAAGGCTAAAACTATTTATTCGGTCTTTTCATAGATCTCTGTTTAACCCACACCAGGGCCTGGGGGATTTCTTGGCAGAAGTAGGATTGCAAATGGTCGATTTATTGGCACTGAGGGCAGCAATATGACACAGGCAGAGTTTGCACATTTTCTCCAGCACGAAACCCAAACAAAGATCCGATTATGTCTGTTTACTGAAATGGTTTGCTAAGTGGTTTGTTGTTTTGAGATTGGAAAGAACTGGGGCTTGGCAAGGGTGGCATCAGCATTTATGGGTGTGGAATATCAACCACACAGAAGATAACAAACGAGGACTCTGCTAAGCAGGACAAAGCATCACAAGCAATACTAAGTCTTTTGATGTGCTCTGATTAGCTTACACTGTTTCTGCATTGTGCATAGCCCCTCAGTACCTGCTAACAGTACCCATGTTATGGCAACCTGGAGTTGAGACTTTAGCATCGAATTAGTCCAGTATTTCTCGTCTCCTGTCAATAAGATTGCAGTAGAACTCCATTACAGGGCACTGACTTTGGATGAAGAAAGTCTGCTTTCTAATTCTGGCTCTGCCATTTCTCAAATTTATGATTTTGAACAAGCCCCTTACCTTCTCGGCAGTTTAACAACCTCACAAATAGCAATAGCAAGGTCTTCTCACAGAGCTTGGGAGAGGCTCAAATGAGGTCATGTAAAAGTCCCTTAGAAATGGAAGAGTGCTACACCTTAACTGGCACCGTTCCTAGACCTATGCCTTCATGCACCCATTTGGATTCCAAGCAATCCCAGACACCACTTAGCCTTAGGGAAACGAGTCTGTGGCAAAGCTAAATACCACATTTTCCACACAGCCCTAACCCAAGGCACCAGTTAAGATTTGTTGAGCTTTTTCATTACATTCCCCTCGTTTTCCAGAATCTTGGATTTCAGTATAAAATGCCTTGACTAAGTTTAGCTGACAGGCTGGAAACCAGAGAAGGAAAGATAGTGTGAAAGAGCCATGCGAAACATACAAATTTCTTCAAGGTGAATTAGGACATTTTATGCTTCTGATGCATTTATGGAATTTTTTTCTTTCTCTTTTTATCCCTTATTCATGACTTTTTTTCCAAAAAAAAACTTATTTCCTAGAGTATTTTATATGTTAAAAATAGAATATAGTGAACAATGTGTTGTTGTGAAGTGCCATCGAGTCAATTGTGACCCCTGGTGACCCAGTATAGGGTTTCCAAGGGGCAGCTGGTGAGCTTGAACCACTGGCTTTGCAGTCCAGCACATTAACCCCACAGTGCCACACCAGGACTCTGAACAATGTATAGAAAATGAAAATATACAGGAAATCACCACCTAGTTAACTAAAAAGAACATTTAAAGTCCCCTCTGAACATTTCTTCCTAATCATATATTTTCCCTTCTAGAGTTCATGATTATCCCAAATTTTAGAGTCATCAGTTTTCTTGCTCTGCTTAATAGTTTTGCTACAAAAGTATGTTCCTGAAATATTTTGAGTTGTCTTTTTTTTTGGATTTTTATATAAATGGAATCACTCTCTATATATTCTTCTTGATTTGCTTCATTGTTGTTGTTGTTGTTGCTCTTAATATTATATTTGAAGGATTCATTCTGTGTGTTGTATGTAGCTATATTTATTAATATTCACTGTAGAATGACATTTCATTTTTAAGTATATAGCACATTTCAGATATTGTTACCTTGTTGATGGACATTTGGATTATTTCCAATTTGGGCTTTATTAAGAATAGTGATGTAAAAAAAAAAAAAAATTAAAACCTAAACTTGTTCACATATACTAGAGTTTCTCTACTTTGCTGTGATCATTTTTATCCAGGGTTATGTAAGTTTTTAGCCTTAAAACATAACTTAACTAGATTATTCTTCAAAATAGTTGCACCAGTTTATAATTAAGCAAGCTTTTGCTTTTGTTTCTGCTTTTAAAATAAAATCTCTATATGATATCATTTAGTCTTTTATTTTTAAATTTTATTTATTTGTATTTAAGCAGACTTAGGAAAATATATTGACTCTAATTTCAGTGCCTTACTCCCCTGACTTAGCTCTGGGGCAAAGTCAAATTTAAATATTATTCTTTGGTGCCTGGGTAGGTTTTCAGGGTTGGCTTGCATAGAGGGAAGAAGAAAAATTATTAGTTTCATGAAACAATTGCTATACATACCATATAATTTTTTATTGCTTCATATGTTAGCCTTTCCCACAGGAGAGTAAAGAGCTGCCCACTCAAAATAGCTTTAAAAAAGATTATCTTTTGATCCTACTAGGTGGGTTTTATAAACAAACATGTACAGGTCACTGAAAGAAATAGGTCAGAGTTACCAGGAGGTCACAGAGGACATGTGTGTTCTATCTTTGTACCTGAGTCCACATTACCCATACATTATTAAATCAAACTAAATGTTTAAATCCTGGTATTGGCGAAGAATATTGAAGTACCATGGACTGCTAGAAGAACAAACAAGTCTGTTTTGGAAGAAGTACAGTCAGAATGCTCCTTAAAAAGGAAAGATGTTGAGACTTCATTTCACATACTTAGAACATGCTATCAAGAGGGACCAGTCCCTGGGAAAAGGACATTATACTCTGTATGGTAGGACAGTTTCAAAGAGGAAAACCCCCACTGAGATGGACTGACACATTGTTTCCAACAATGGTCTCAAACATAACAACACTTGTGAGTATGATACAGGACTGGGCTATGTTTTATTCTGATGTTTATGAATTTGGAAGCAACTCAACGGCAACTAACAACAACAAAGCTGGGATTGGAGAGAAACTTCAGTACAGATGATACAAACTTCCTTGCTGAAAAGCAAAGCGGACTTGAAGCACTTACTGATGAAGATCAGACTACAGCCTTATGTATAGATTACTTCTCAACATATGAGTAAAAAACCTCAAGTCCTCACAACTACACCAATAAATAGGGAAAAGATTGAAGTTATCAAGGTTTCATTTTACTTAGATCCACAATTAGCACCATTAAAGCAGCAGTCAGGAAGTCAAATGACATATTACATTGGGCAAATATGCTACAGAAGATCTCTTTCAAGTGTCTAAGAAGTAAAGCTATCACTTTGAAAACTAAGGTATGTCTGACCAAGCCATAGTCTTTTCAATTGCCTCACCTGCCTGGAAAACTGGATAATGAATAGGACAGACTGAAGAAGCCTTTGAACCCTGGTGCTGGGGAAGAATATCGAGAAGTGGGGGTGGGGAAGAGGAAGACCCTGAACAAGACAGTTGACACAGTGGTTAAACAATAATTAACTCAAACATAGGAACAATCGTGAGGATGGCAGAGAATGCAGCAGTGTTTCATTCTGTTATACCATACAATTACTAAACTCCCCACCTAACCACCACAATCCAGATACCAGAGAAAGACCTCAAAGAATGGAAAAAGGAGCTATTTTTCCACTAGACCCCTTGGTTTTGTTTGCATGGAATTCCTAGATTTAATATTATAAAAACTACAGTTTTTAAAGTGCAACTTCATCTTTCTACAGAAGAATTTCCTTTAACTAGAAGCAAGTCCCAATTTGCGGGTTTTTTTTTTTTTTTTTTTTAAATGATTTTGCAGGACTAATCTTATGGTTGAGGAAAAGGCATCTTACGATCTTAGGAGTTGAGCCAAATGCTCCACTGACCAAATCAATCCCTTTCCTTAGCCTACCACACTGCACTGACTGCATTTTACCTTTAGAGTATGAGTTCTATTGTTAGTTGCCATGGGTAGAGTCAGAGAAAAACGTTACCTGGTCCTGCCCCACCTCCATGATTGTGGTTGTGTTTGAGTCTATTGTTGTGAGTATTGTGTAGTGTCTTCCAATGTAGGGGGCTCATCTTCCAGTACTATCCCCACCCACCCCACTGCCATCAAGTTAATTATCACTCATAGCACCTGTATAGGGTTTCTGAGGCCGTATATCTTTACAGATATAGACAGCTTCATCTTCCTCTGTGAGTGATTTGTGGATTTGAACTTCTGACCTTGCATTTAGCAGTCCAGAGCTTATCCTATCAGACAGTATTCTGTTGTGATTTATTAAGTTTTCACTGACTACGTTTAGGAAGTAGATTTCCAGGTTTTCTTTCTAGTCTGTCTTATTCTAGGAGTTCTCATTGAAGTGTGTCAACCATGGGGTGACCCTGTTGGTATTTAATATACAAATGGCACAACTTCCAGCAAAACAACAAAAAGAAAGTCACTACAGTATACAAACTGATAGGTGGGTGGTAGAAGTACTCTATGCATTCTACTACATAAGTCTAGGTGTCCTGTTGAATTTCAAAGGTCTCTGTGGGCGGGGTGGTAAGAGAAGAAAGCATTAAACAAATTTCAGACATCATTACTTGAGGAAACAGATGATAATTACTATTTTCTGGTATAGTCAGAATAGCCAAGGACAGCTTGGATCAGAGACTGCTACATGGTTAGATAACATCTCCGACCAGGGACACCAGAACCTTTGAAGATAGCCAAGCTGGTAAGATGCCATTTTTAATTAGCACTCAAGATCTCTTTACTTTGGTTTATGATATTTATCAGCTAGCCTTAAATCTTAGTTCCCATCCTTTACTCCAACTAAAGTGTATGTTTCTCTTAATTCTTGGTGATTTCTGTCTAAGCACATGCCTCTTAGAAGGCAAATGCCTCTTAAAAAACAACCCATTGAAATATAATTTATGCAAAATAAATGACATCAATTTATTAATACAATTACTTAAATTCTGACATATATCTAGACCCAAGAAACCACCACCACAGTCACAATGGTATTAAATGCTATTGAGTTGGTTCCAACTCATAGTGACCCTGCATAAGGTTTCTGAAAAGCAGTTGATGAATTTGAACCACCAACTTTGAAGTTCAAACCTTGAGGTTCAGTGCTTATCCTATGGTGTCACACCAGAACTCCTACAATCAAGACAGAGAACATTTTTATCACTCCAACCCCAAAGTCCCTCTTGCCCATTTAAAATACATTCTACGCACCACCTTTGGCATCAGTCAAGAAATGATATGCTTACTGTTACTATAGATTGTTATTGTTAAGTGCTGTCAAGTTGATTCTGACTCATAGCAAACCTGTATAGGGTTTTCAAGGAGTAGCTGGTGGGTTTGAACTGCCAACCTTGTCGTTTGAAGTGCTGATCCTACAGCACCATACCAGGAGTCATAGATAAGTTTGCATTTTCTGAATTTTATGTAATATATAATAAAAATACAGTATGCAGCCTGTTGACAGAGTCTTTCATCAGCATGATGATTGAGTTTTATTGTGTTAGATGGCTCACTAGTTTGATTTTCATTTTTTAAATTTTGCTGTTGCTGACTAACTTTTTTTTTTTTTTTTTGGTAGACACACAACACATTTTATAACTTCATCTGTTTAATGGACTTTTCCCTAAATTTTTTATTATCATGCTGTGTGAACACAAAATTGGTGGTTCAAATCCACCAGCTTCTCCTTAGAAACCTTGTTTCCCTATGAGTCCCTATGAGTCAGAACTGACTTGATGGAACTTAACGACATGGACATTTGTGTACAGGCTATTGTGTGGCTTTATGTCTTAATTACTCTTGAGTAAATATCTAAGAAAAACGTAAGTTAGGTTACATGGGGTTAAGCACAGGACCGGCCCTCTAACGAGATGATCTGTAGTTCAAATCCACCTGTCGTCACCACTCAGAAATCCTAGAAGAGTTGCTAAAAGTTGGAATCAACTCAATGGAACTTAAGAACAATAATGACATATTTGAGGTATACATTTAAGTTTTTAAGAAGCTTTCAGTTTTCCAAATTGATTTTGTCATTTTATAATCAAAAAGTATGAAAATTCCAATTGCTCCATATTCTCACCAAAACATGATATTATTAGTCTTTTTTTATTTAGCTGTTCAACTAATTGTATTGTGGCTTCTCATTGTGATTTTAATTTTCCTGGTGAGGATGTTGACAACATTTATATATGTGTATGCTTTTGTGAACTGTCTTTTCAAATATTATTTGTTGTTGTTAAGTGCTGTTGAGTCAATTCCAACCCATAGCAACCCTGCATAGGTTTTCCGAGGAGCAGGTTCAAATATGATACTCATTTATTAATTGTCTAATTTTTGAGTTATAAGATTGTTTTATGTATAGTGAATACAAATTCTATATAAAATGTATTTTATACTATAAAATATTATATATATATATGTCATATATATAAATATAAATACTTACACATATTTATATATATTTTATATACAAAAATATTTTCTGATATTTTGTTAGTTGCCATTTTATTTTTTAAATGTTTTTATTCCCAACTAAGGAGTAAAACTT
The DNA here is from genome assembly GCF_000296735.1 of Chrysochloris asiatica. Classification (NCBI taxonomy): domain Eukaryota; kingdom Metazoa; phylum Chordata; class Mammalia; order Afrosoricida; family Chrysochloridae; genus Chrysochloris; species Chrysochloris asiatica. Next base: position 9,613,574 of record NW_006408530.1, read on the forward strand.
TTTAACCTGAATAAAGTTAAATTGATCAATTTTTTAAAAATTATCTTTTGTGGTTTCTGTGCATTATCTAAAAAAAATTTGTGGTATACAATTTTTTTAAATTTCTTATTCCTAGAAGTTTGTTCTTTTTTCCCAGTTTTTATTGTGGTTTGTATGAAAATTTACACATTAAGATTAGTGTTTCATCTAACAATATCTACAGATTTTGCTGAGCACCATTAGTTGCAGTGCCTTTAATGAAACAGAACTGTTTCCCCTTCCTCCCTAAGTTCTGTGTTTCCATTGGTCTTTCCTTCTTGTTCCTTCCTGCTTTCTGAGCTGTGTTTTTGAACAAAGGTTGCCCTTTTGATCTCACTTGGTTGATTATTCTGTATGTTCCTCCCACATGCCACTGCTCGCTAATTAGGCTCGTTAATTGTTTGACTGAAAGCGGTGAGTTCATGTTTGAAGGGTGTCTAAGGGCCAGTCTCAGAGGTTCTACCAGATCCAGACTATTATGTCGTCTTTTTAAAAACTGTTTTATTGTGAATTTTGTGACAGTTTACATGAGAGAACATTAGCTTTACATTCATCCTATAATATATCCTTACATTGCCATGGTGTGGTGCTATGGGTTAATGCACTGGACTGAAAAATCTATTTGAACTGCAAGGTTGGTGGTTCAAAATTCACCAACTGCACCTAGAGAACCCTATACAGGATCGCTATGGATCGGAACTGATTCAACGACACTTAACAACAACAACAAACCCTATGTAGGATCCCTATAAGTTGAAATCAGCTAGATGCCAGTGGAATGTAATGTAATGTTTACAGCAATGAAGTCTGTCTCCTTCAGCTTTATCAGTGTTGTTCTTCATCTGTTTGGTGATATGGCCCAGCTTTATTCTGATGCTGAAGGCTCTTAATAAATGTGTTGTTGTTATTAGATGCTACTGACTTGGTTCCAACTGATAGTGACCCTATGCACAACAGAACAAAACACTGCCTGGTTCTGGGCCAAACTCACAATCACTGCTACACCTGAGCACATTGCAGCCCCCACTGTGCCAAGCCATCTTGCTGGGGATCTTCCTCTTTTTCTTTCTTTTGAAGTTTTAATTGTGAATTGAGTGATAGTTTACATGGGATAACGTCGATTTTACACTCCTCACTTCATTGCAATGATTACAATCTCTTCTGTGCATCATCAATAGTTTTTGCCTCTATTTCTTCTGATTCTGTTTTTTTGTTTGTTTTTTGGTGGGTGGGGGGGGGGGGGTGGGGTGGGGATGTACATAAAAACACTCAGGATTATATAATCAATTAAACAATCCAAGAGCACATTCTGCAAGCCTGCCTCCTGGCCGCGAGCACACGGTCTCTCTCTTTCCATGAGTCTAGAGTCTTCAGCTGCTCTGTCTCTGCATGACCTCAGCTCTACCGCCATCTCTGGTGTCACTGCTTCTCTGGATAGGGTCCCACATTCCACTCATGCTCTTCTCCCATGATGGTCCTAGGGTCCTCTGTTCCTGGACTGTAAGATTAACTACTTGCCCTTTTTTTTTTTTTTTACAAAACTTCTACCTTTACAGTTGTGACAGTCCCAATTAGTCATGATAACAATTATTCACTATCGAATCATAACAACCTTATCCTCACAAAAACAAAATGAAATTCAAATGGGAAAAAAAGTCAAAAAAATCAAATGACATATTGCATTGGACAAGTCTGTAAAAAAGACTCTTTAAAGTGTTAAAGAGCAAATATGTCATATTGAGTAGTAAGGTGCACCTGATCCAAGCAAAGACATTTTCAGTGGTCTCATATGCATGTGAAAGTTGGACAATGAATAAGGAAGACTTGAGAAAAATTGATGCATCTGAATTATGATGTTTGTGAAGAATATTGAAAGTACCATAGACTTCCAGAAGACCAAACTTATCTGTCTTGGAAGATGTACAGCTAGAATGCTCCTTTGAAGTGAGGATGGCAAGACTTCATCTCACATACTTTGGACATGTTATCGGGAGAGACCAGTCTTTGGAAAATGACATCAATCTTTGTAAAGCATAGGGTCAGTGTAAATGAAGAAGACTCTAAAGAGATGGATTGACACCATGTCTGTAAGAATGGGCTCAAATATAAAACAATTGTGAAGATGGTGCAGGACCAGGCAGTGTTTTGTTTTGTTGTGCATATGATTGGTTACTATGAGTTGGAGTCAATTCTACGGCACCTAACAAGAACAGCAGAAAGAGTTATGGCTTCATGTGTGAACTGGCAGACACACCGAGAGAGACCTCTGAAGAAGGGCCTCACCATCTGTGTCAAAGCTCTACTGACTTCAGTCACACTCTGAAACACCGTGAGTTGATACCGACTCAGCAGCAATTGTTTTTGTTTTGCTGTGTTTTGTTTGTTTTTATTTTTGGTGTTGCATGCATTAATGATAGCACAGAGTCAAAATTTATTTTAAAAAACCTACACATATAACTAATCATGTTTTAAAAGATTTATCATTTGTCAATATTATTTCTCTAAAATGAGTAGTTTATAGTTGTATTGTTGAGAAACCTTTGCCCTTGGAAGGTTATTCCATTAATATATCATCATATCATCATGGTAAATTATATTTAGTTGATAAGTCAGAATGCAGTACCTCGTAATTTATTGACATTTAGGAGTCTAACATTTATAAAAATAAAAGATTAACTAAGCAAATTTAAAAAAAAAAAAAAAAAAAGACTCTTATCTCCATTTCCTTTCACTAGATCCACGTAGACAAGATGAAAACTATTCGGTGGGGATACTCCTTTCCCTGCACACTCTAAAACTAAACTCCCTCTTGAAAACGTGTAAGCCAGTTACTGCGTGCCTTTATAGCGCCCCCATTTTAGGTAGCCAATGTCTAAATTGCCTGTCCCTTTCAACCCTACATATAGAGGGGATAGGATTGATCCTTGATGTGAAGACTCCTCCTCCTCTCAGTTAGTATTTTGAGCTACTACATCCATAAGTAATAGGTCAAGTTGATCAAATTGTAGCAATTTACACTTGTTTCCTTTATCAAATTTTTTGTTTGTTATCATCCTCTAGTTGAGTTCTAATCATCAAGCCATCGAGGTTAGGTCAAATGAGTACTGTCTACAAGTTTGATCTTCCTCTTTTTCTCTGACCATCCACTTTCCCAAACATGATAGCCTTCTCCAGTGACTGGTCTCTCCTAACAAAATGTCCGAAGTATGAGAGACAGAGTTTGGCCTTCCTGACTTCCAAGGAGCACTCTGGCTGTACTTTTCCCAACACAGATCGATTTATTCTTTCAATATTCTCCTCCAACACCATAATTCAAATGCATCCTTTCTTCTATGGTCTTCTTTATTCACTGTCCAATTTTTGCATGCATATGAGGTTATTGAAAATACCATGGCTTGGGTCAGGTACAACTTATTCCTTAAACTGACATATTCACTCTTTAACACTTTAAAGAGGTCTTGTTCAGCAGATTTGCCTAATGCAATACGTCGTTTGATTTCTTGACTGTTGCTTCTATGAGTTATTGATGGTTGATCTGAGCAAAATGAAGTCTTTGACAAATTCAATCTTTTCTCCTTTGATATGGATGCTGTTTATTGTTCCAATGGTGAGGATTTTGTTTTTGTTGCATTGAGATGCCACTCATATTGCAGGTTGTGGTCTTTGATCATCATTATTAAGCCCTTTTTGTTTTAGCAAACAAGGTTGTACCATCTGCATATTGCAGGTTGTTAATGAGTCTTTCTCCAATCCTGATGCCACATTTTTTTTTTTTTTTTTGTATTATCCAGCTTCTCAGATAATTTGTTCACCATACAGACTGAATAATATGGTGAAAGAATACAACCCTGGCCCACACCTTTCCTAATTTTAAACCATTTGGTGCTTCCTTTTTTCTGTTTGAACAACTGCCTCTTAGTCTATGTACAGGTTCCTCAGAAGCATAATTAAGTATTCTGGAATATTCATACTTCACAAGGTTGTCCATAACTTGTTTTGATCTATCCATTCAAAAGCTTTTGTGTAGTTAATAAACACAGGTAAACATGTTTCTTGTATTCTTTACTCTTAGCCAAGATCCATCTGACGTCAGCAATGATATCTTGCATTCCATTATACCTATGTTAATAAGTATAATACTATTATTATTATGACTAAATAAAAATATCTGAATATGCATTTTCTGGTATAGCTCACAATATTTATATAAATTAAAATACTTAGTGAACATGTTGATCAAACTTTTTGAATTATAATTTTACTAAGTATATATTTGCTTTGATATTTTAAAAATATTTAAAGTTACACAAACCATTCCCAGATGTGCATTGGCATTAGTAGAAAAATCACATTAAAAGACTGACTTTAAAAATTAAAAAGGGTTGTTATTTTAAGGAAGAGACGTTTATTAGTTTTGATGAGTACCCATGTCCCATCCTTATGTATTACCTCTTTAAACAAATTAAAAATAGAAACTGTTTTTTTCTCTTCCTTTCTTTTAAATCTGAAGCCTTTAACTGTATGACGGGTAAAGATATTTAACCTTGATTCTCAGCATGTAAGAAAAAGAGGTAGGATGATATATATAATTTTAATGTAATAGTTCACAGATTTTTTTTTTTTTTTTAAGAAGACAATTACAAACAAGAAAACAAAAATTGGACTGCCATTTCCCTACTTAGATATCCCTGTTACTATTTTTTAAATAAAAAAAATTAGTAATATATGAGGGCAAAAAATTCACAATTGTACAGAAAGGTACAAATGAAAAATAAAGTTCTTCCTCATCACTCCCCCTTTAACCGCTAGGTCTTCTCCAAATTTTCTGATAGTTTCCTATATCGCTTTCTAGGGTAAGGAAGTCATTATGTATACCTGTATCTATCTTTCCTTGGTATACTTATACTTTTATTTTCTAAAATTGGGATCTCACTAGATATACTACTTTATACTTAGTTTTGCTCATGTTAGGAGATCTTTCCATATTTCCATACAAATCTAACTCATTATTTTTGATGACTTATATTAAAATGACTCTTTAATGTCATTTTTGATATGTTGTTGTCACATAATTCAATCACTGTCAGTGATCTCTGCAGTATCAGGTTTTAATCTCTTATAAACAATGATATAATGACCATCCACATGTGTGAAGACACAGTCACATCACACATACAAACACACACATACACACACAATTATATGCACTTACCAACTATTTTCATATATATCCAAGGAAATCTTAGATGTAAACTTGGTATTTGTATGTGTGTGAATGCAGTAAAATTACAGGGTCCAAGAAAATGTTTGTTGTATATTTTGATTATTGTCAGATCCTGGCAATATTTTGATGTATATAACAAGATACTGGCAAATGTTTTCTGTAGTAAAATTACAACACATTTTTATCACACCTGCAGTGTGAAAGCCTATGCTTCCCAGATCTTGGACAATATAAAATAATCACAAACTTTTAATTTCTGTGAAATGACACAAAACATGGTAGCTCATAAATCTTTGGTTTGCAGTTTCATTAATGACCAAAACTGAGTATCTTTCATAGAATAAACTGGCTGTTTGGATTGCTTCCTATAAATTATCTTTTCATATCCTTTGTCCATTTTTCTAAGCTATTATATATTGTGTCTTTAGTGGATTGATTTGAATAAACTATAATTTGAAAACTAGTCTTTTCTTGCTCATGAATATGAAAAATTTATTGTTTCCTTGATCTTTACATTTGTTTGAATATTTTTTAATAGGCAAAGGTTTTACATTTTTGTATTAGACATACAATTGCAGGGGAAATTGTTTCTAATCCATATACCATAGCTTCCAAGTATTTTTATTGTTTCTTTGAAATTATGTCTCAATATGTAGGTGAAGATTATGCCTCCATTCAAAGAGTATTCCTTCATCTGAGAAGAGGGTAGGAGAGAAAGTTGTTTCTGGGTGGACACCTTGAATGTTTGGTGACCTCCCCTATGGTGGGATTGAATGTTGTTTATTTTCATCTCTTTCACTGATTCCCAGTTAATTTGGGTCAAAAGAAGCCTGAACTAAATAACAAGAGAAACATAAACAAACAAAAAATGTTTTGAAATGTAAAATTAAATATGATATTACATTCATTTTTATGGTTTGGAATTCTAAACTCATAATTTTTATTTTCAGTGTGTATATGAGTTAGAATCACAGGCAGATCTCTGATTTTTCTCAATTTGAACCAGCATTAGTTCAAATTAATTGTTGTTAAGTGCCATTGAATCTGTTCTGACTCAGCGATCCTGTATAGGGTTTCTGAGAAGCAACCGGTGAGACTGAATGACCAACTTTGCAGTTCACACCAGACTTGAGGTAGAGTGCTTATCCTAGTATAACACGTCAGGTTTTAGCTATTATTGTTTTAGTGCTGTGGAATCAGTTCTGACTCATAGTGACCCTCTATAGGGTTTCCAAGGAGTAGCTGGTGAGTTTGAACCCCAGATCTTGTGGCCCACTGCTTACCCTACAGTGCCATGCCTGGACTCCAGCTTTAGGGCATGTTTATTTAGATGATACTTTTATCTTTTCCATTTGAAAAGGTTTAAGCAAACTTCAGGGAGCAGATTTAACATAAGAAATCTTTGAATAAGTAATCATAGGAGTACAAATTGACACAACCAGATTTATTTGCTTTCTCTTAACCATATTTATGATGAATGATTATGACGAACAATTTAAAATTTGAATAGAACTTTGAAGGGTGTTAGTAGGCTAAGCTACTAGTACCCTCTAAAATTCTATTCAAATTTTAAATTGGAGTCCTGGTGTGGTGCTATGGGTTAATTGTACTGGACCACATAGTTGGCTTGAACTGCAAAGTCAGCAGTTCAAACTCACTGGTTGCTCTTTGGAAACCCTATACAGGGTTGTTATGGGTCAGAACCAACTCACCAATACTTAACACAACAACAGCAGGATAAGCACTTGACTTTAAGGTCGGTTTGAACCACAGAGTTGGTGGTTCAAACTTACCAGCAACTCTTCAGAAACCCTATACAGGGTCACTAAGAGTTGGAACTGACTTGATGGCACTTAATAACAACATATCCTCTTTAGTAAGAGAAGTCATTTACAAGTATATCGTTCCAGTGGTCAGATAAATCACCAATTTGCCTGATTGGTGTTGGTTCAGTGGTAGAGTCATCTTTTTCCATTTGGGAGACTAGGGTTCAATTCCAAGCCAATGACTCTCAAGCACAGCCACCACTAGTCTGTCACTGGAGACACATGTACTTTTATGAGGCTGAATGGGTTTCTGTGGAGCTAGTGGTCTAAGATAGGTAAACAAGAAAGGCCTGGTGATTTATTTCTGAAAACTAGACAATGAAAATTCTGGATCACAACATTTCTCTCCACAATTTATCATGGGTTTGGAACAGGAATGGGCAGCATTTCATGCCATTGTACATGGAGTCACCATGAGTCAGGAGCCTTCTTGCAGTAGTTAACAATAGCATCAGGAATAAATTAGGCATGGTACCTTCACTTTTCCTCTTTTACACCCTCAAAAGCCAGTGGAATTAAAATTACAAGCAGTCCGTTATGCAATCTGACTAATCTATGTGAGCTTTTGGGTGACATCAGAATGATTGAGATTTTTGTATCCCTAATGGAATCCTTCATCATTTCTTCCATTCCTTTCAGCTACTCTACATTCAAGAGCAAGTTTCAGTGTCTCTTCTGACATGCATATTGGCTTTTACTTTCTTTTTTGTCTTTTTAATGACCTTTGCCTTTCTTCATGCAGAATGTTCTTGAAGTCACCCCCAAACTCATCTGGTCTTCAGTCAATTGTGTTTCATGAATGAAATCTATTCTATTTATTTGAATCCACAATCAATGCTCACAGAAGCTGCAGTCAGATCAAACAGCATATTGCATTCAGCAAATCTATTACACAAGACCTCTTTAAAGTATTTAAGAGCAAAGCTATCATGTTAAAGACTAAGGTGTGCCTGACTCAAGCCAGGACATTTTCAATTGCTTTATCTGCATAGGAAGGATACACAATGAATAAGAAAAACTGGAGAATGGATCCCTTTAAATTATGGTGTTGGTAAAAAAAAAAAAAAAAAAAAAAAAAAAAGGAAAAAAAAAAACCCAAAACCCCATAGACTGCCAAAGAATGAACAAATCTGTCTTATAAGAAGAGCAGGCATAATGTCCTTAGGAGCAAGGATGGCGAGACTTCATTTCCTATGCTTTGAACATATTATCAGGAGGGACTGTTGTTGTTGTTGTTGTTAAGTGCCATCGAGTCGGGTCCGATCCATAGCGACCCTGTACAGGGTTTCCGAGGATGTAAATCTTTACGGGAGTAGAAAGCCTCATCTTTCTCCCGCGGAGCGGCTGGTAGTTTCGAACCGCTGACCTTAAGGTTCGCAGCCCGATTCGTAACCACTACGCTACCAGAAAAGGACATGATGCTTGCTAGAAGGTCAGTAAAAAAAGAGCATGACCTTCAACAAGATGGATTGACACAGTGGCAGCAATAATGGGCTCAGAGATTACAACAATTTTAAGGATGGTGCAGGAATGAAGAATATCTTATTCCGTTGTGCATAAGGTTCTGTGATGCGAGTCAGAATTAATTTGGTGGCACTTAATAACAACAAAACATCCCTGATTGTTCCGTAATTAAAGTGCTCAGCTGCTAACCAAAAGATAGGTGGTTTTACCCCACCAGTCTACTCCTTTAATGATCGAAGCCTTGAAAACTCCATGAAGCAGCGCTGCTCTGTCCTGTGCAGTTGCTATGCATCAGCATTTACTTAACAGTAGGGAGGTTTGGGTGGTTTTGTTTCCAGAAAGAGGCTATTTTCAGTCAGTTGCCATCTTTGAGTGGGGTACCACCATCTTTGAAACTCTGTTTCAATGCTATGTATATTTAACCTAACATTGAAATGATTGAGCCAACCCAACCCCTGGTGGTGGTGGTGGTGGTGTGCCATGGAGCCAGTTCTGAGTCATAGCGACCCTGCATATGGTTTCTGAGGCTGTAAATCTTTACAGGAGCAGTAAGCTTCACCTTTCTCCCACCGAACAGCTGGTAGTTTGGAACTGCTGACCTTGAGGTTAGTAGCCTGACTCGTAACATTATGCTACCAGAGCTCCTTGAGCCAACACCTATTCACAACAAATTCTTCATTACAATCATTTTCACTTACTGCACATGCAGTTTTTAAATCACTGCAAAGGCTTTAACATTTTTCTTGCACTAAACTAAGGCTAAGTAAGAAGCATATACACTTGTTTCTACTCACCTACAAATTCTTAAAGACACAATAAGGAATGGATGGCATTTGTAGCCCAGAAACTGCCTGTAAACAAGAAGATCAGCCCCATAAGGACAGAACTTCTTTATGGTTTCTTCAGTGCTGTCTCCAAGCACCTAGAACCAGGCATGGCACATGTAGATTCTCAGCAATTATTTGTTGAGTGAATGAGTAAATGAATGAATGATTTGTTTGTTCTCCCTTGTCTACCAGACAGCTAGGCTTCTGTGCATTTGACTTCACTCAACCCACAGGCCTTGAACTGTGGGAGCTGAATCTTGGGAGATGCCATGCATCTTGATTATTCTGTTGAGTTTCTGGTGCTATGTAACCTAGCAATTAATAGTTCTCACCTTATAGGTTTGTTTGAAGAGACATGTAATAGAATATCTGGTACATATAAAGTCCTCAGTAAATGTTAACTATGAGTTTTACAAGTCCATTGTTAGCAACAGGTCAATTCAGAATTATTGCATGTACTGTCCAAATAGAGAAAATGTATTTGTGAACAAACATAGTTCCAATTCAAAGGAAATAAGAAATAGGTACATTTTAGAGACCTTTTGCAGCATAATAAATCCCCAAAGAATACAACAAAAAGAACCTACCCACTGCCATTCAGTCAATTCTAGCCCATAGTAACCCTATATGAGCTTTCAAGGCTGCACTTCTTTACAGAAGCAAGAAGGTTCATCTCTCTCCTATGGAGAGAACCATCCCAAAATACCGTGGCTTAAAATAACAATATTTTATTATTTCTGTGGTTCAGGGGTCTAAGTGTAGCTTGACTAATTGCTTCTCACATAGAGTTGTTCATGAGTCAGATGTTTAACTGGGAATCTTGGACAGAACATTCATACATGGCCTCTCCACGTGACTTGGATCTCCTCACAATATGGCGGCTGAATTCCAGGGGCAGCAAAGAGAGGGAAGGAAGAGAAATCTACATTGGCTTTTATGACTTAGGCTTGGAAGTCCTGCAACATCACATTGTCACAAGACACTTGCCTAGATTTAAAGGTTCTGTCTTTGTTAAGAACAAAGTAAGAGAACATGCTTATCACACAAGGAAGGAATTTACTTATAAAAGTGAAATTACCTTGACAAAAGGAGATGTGGTGGGTGTTTTGGAGCAATGCAGCACACATTGTGCTAGAACAAGTTTTCAACAGGAAAGTTATATTCTTTACTACAATAATGAGAGAAATGGAGGGAAAAAGAAACTGGGCAGGTCTTCCTCGAATTTGCCCAATTAGCAAGGGTTGTGGTTAAGGGAAGTATGTGCAACCTTTGTGCAAAATGGATTCCATTGTAAAGGATTCTGAAATGCTGATCATCACTCATTATGGGATATATTTGACAGTGTAGCCTGCTGGAAGATTATATCTTGGTCAGGCTTGGTGATTCTGTACATACTCTGGATCAGATTCAAGTTTGTTCTGGCCTCCTGAGTTTCTGAAAGACAATTGAAAGGAATTTTTACATGGGAATAAGTAACAAAACCATAACATTACAGGATGTAGGTGAGACACAAGCTTTTGCACCTAGAACTGATCTGCCTCCTAGCCTGTGTCAGCAGATCTATGGTCATGCAGCTACAAGCTAGTTCTTTTGCCAGTTGTTTTTAACCTTAACTATCCTTAATCCATTGGTATTCTAGCCTTCCTCAACCTCTGTAATATTTTATTGGTTAAAGAAATTGCAAATATATCCTCAAGATCAAAAGAGGAACAAACACCCCACTTCTTGATGAACAACTACTACCATCACATTGTAAGAAGAACATGTGGAATGGGATAGATGTGTGTGTGTGATGGGTGGTGGTTATGTGCTGTGGAGTTGGTTTTGACTCACAGTGACTCTGTATAGAGTTTCTGAGACTATAAATCTTTATGGGAGCAGAAAGCTTCATCTTTCTCCCATGGAACCACGGGTAGTTTTGAACAGCTGACCTTGAGATTGGCAGCCCAACTCATAACCACTACACTAACAGAGCTCCTTAGATATGTGTCTGTGCATGTATGTATGTATAGTATATATATATATTAGTTGCTGTTGTTGTGAAGTGCTGTAAAGTTGGTTCCGACCCATAGCAACCCTGTATAAGGTTTCTGAGGAGCATCTGGTGAGCTTAAACTGCTGACCTTGCAGTTCAAATGGCTTTGCAGTCTGACACATTAACCCACAGTGCCACACCAGGGCTCTCTCTCTCTCTCTCTTTATATATCTATCTATCTATATCTATATCTATATCTATATATCTGTATCTCTGGTAGCGTAGTGGTTACAAATCGGGCTGCGAAGCTTAAGCTCAGCAGTTGGAAACTACCAGCTGCTCCGCGGGAGAAAGATGAGGCTTTCTACTCCCGTAAGGATTTACACCCTCAGAAACCCTGTACAGGGTCGCTATGGGTCGGAACCAACTCGACGGCACTTAACAACAACAACAACATATATCTGTATGTGTATCGCTATGGGTCGGACCCGACTCGATGGCACTTAACAACAACAACATATATATATATATGTATGTATGTATGTGTGTGTGTTTATATATATATATATATTGCTATTAAGTGCCATTGAGTCTATTCTGACTAACAGTGACCCTGTATAGGGTTTTCTAGGAGTGGCTAGTGAGTTTGAACACTGACTTTGGGGTTAACAGGTCAGTGCTTATCCTACAGTGCCACACCAGGACTTCATATATTCAATTCTGATCTATGGTATGGTCCCACTTGCAGTATGTAGGTATTCATACATCACACACACATACTCACAATCCCTAACTATAGTGCAATTGGGGCTAACTAGGACTCAGCAATTTATATTTCAATTAGGGACAAATTATGGGGTCCTTCTGAAAATTTTGCCTATGGGAATGAGAATTGCTGTGTGGCACCGCTTACAAAGCATTCATTGAATTGCAGTCTGACACCAGTTTGAAGGGTGTTTAACGAAAAGAAGTCTAAGAATCAAAATTGAACGTGCAAATTGCAAATGCTTCCCTTCTAGAGTGATAGGGCTATAAATATCGAAGCAGTTTCTGTTAAACAACAAATGGAAATGCTCCAGAATCAATGAGAGGTGTTAGCACCAGGGAAAAACAGCGTCTTAAATTTTTACACTAACAATTAAATCAGACACATTTGACACTTTATCTGAGACACTTCTAGTAGAGCTTTATCCTTCATGGCACGATTCTGAAACTCACAGCAGGTGACAAGCCGATTTTGGAGGATCATCAGTTTGGCTTTCTCAGCACTCTCCCCAAATATAATTCAATAAATCAAGCCAGTTTTGTATTTTGAGAAAAGGTGGTCTGTGAAAAAAATCAGTGTATTTCCAGAAATTCTTTCTATGGTTTCAAATAATTGACATGCTCAATAACTGTTGAATATTAACACACTCAGAAAAAAAGTATGATTTATCTATATGACCCCAAAGACTTTCTGTTGCAGCCCCAATGAATCATGAGGAGGTTGTACCATGGGAAAGTCTAGAGCTTTAGAGATTACTCACCTCACCATATGTGGTGCTAATCCAATTAGAGATAAAACAACTTTCTACTTTTCATTGTAACTGTGCTATTTTTATGAGACATTCAGCTACTAAACAAACATTAAAATGGAAACCACAAAGCTTTAGAATGTTAAGAATTCCATCCCTTAAAGTGTTCTCCAGGACAGTGGTGGTTCTGTGGCAGAATTTTCCCTTTTCTGGTAGGAGACCCAGAGTTTGATTCTGGCTAATGCACCTCATGCATAGCTACCACCCATCTGTCCATGGGAGCTGGTGTGTTACTATGATGCTGAACTGGTTTCTGCAGAGCTTCCAGACTAAGAAAAAATAGTTGGCAATCTACTTTCAAAATTCAATAAGTGAAAACCCTATATATCATAAAGGCTTGAACTGCAACTGATCTTGAGGATGGCACAGGACTGGAAAGTGTATCTTTCCATTATGGGATCACCATGGCTTACCAACTGACTCAGAGAACAACAACAAAGTGTTCTCAATGAAAAGTCCTAGATTTAGAGTCTCAGAGTCTCACTCTGCCATCACTGAGTTTTAAGATGGGTTATTAGGCATATTGACATCAAGAGAAGCCACCACCCATAGCTTTTAAAGGCACTGCTTCTAGTTCATTAACAGAGCAGCATCCCTTAGGAGACAGTGTAGTACAGCATGATGAAATGCAGGCAGTGGGACCAGACATCAATGTTTGAATGCTGACTCTCTCTACCTGATTATCTTTATGACTCTCATTGATTCTTTGACCTCTCTTTACCTCTGTTTCAACATTGGTAAAATGAGGACAATAGTAACTATCACACGTGTTCAGGAGTTAGTAGAGTAGGTTCAGAATAAATAAATAGTAGCAATTAGTGTTATTGGTGGTGTCCAGTCTTCTCTGCCACTCCCTTTGTAGTTATCTGGAGGTGTTTTAGGTTAAAATTTTTCCTCAGAGTCTTGCAGTGATGGTGAGAGCTGATTATATGCAGATCCTGGGTTATGAATGAGATCTGTTCCTAAGTATATGTTTAAGTCAAATTTGTAGGTAAATCAATACAGATGCATACAGGTCTTATTAAACCTTTGTTGTTGTTAGTAGGTGCCTTAGTGTTGGTTCCCACTCATAGCGACCCCATGAACAATAGAACAAAAACACGGCCCTGTCCTGTGTCAACCTCACAATTGTTGCTACGTTTAAACCCATTGCTGCTGCTACTTTGTCTATTCATCTTATTGGGGGTTTTCATGTTCTTTGCTGACCCTATAACTTGATGCCCTTCTCCAAGGACTGGTCCCTCCTGACAACACGTCCAAAGTATGAGAGACAAGTCTCGCCATCCTGGTTCCTAAGGAGTGTTATGGCTGTACTTCTTCCAAAAGAGAGTTGTTTGTTCTTCTGACAACACCATTTATATTCTTCTCCTTAACTCAAATGCATCAGTTCTTTTGTGGTCTATCTTATTCATTCTCCAACTTTCACATGCACACAAAGCTATTAAAAATATCATGGCTTGGGTTAGACATACCTTAGTCCTCAAACTGAAATGTTTGCTCTTGAACACTTTACAGAGGTCTTGTGCAGCAAAATGCCTAATGTAATACGTCACTTGATTTTTTGACTGCTACTTCCATGTATCTTGATACTGGATGCAAATAAATGAAATCTCTGACAACTTCCATCTTTTCTCCATTTATATGGATATTGTTTATTTGTCCAGTGATAAGGATTTTGTTTTCAAAACATTAAGGTACAACCCATACTGGAGGCTGTGGTCTTTGATCTTCACCAGTATTTTAAGTGCTCTTCACTTCCATCTGTATCATCTGCTTATCACAAGTTGATTATGAGTCTTCTTCACTCCTGGTGCCATGTTTTGGCGTTGTTGTTTTTTCCCCATATAATCCAGCTTCTTGGGTTATTTGTCCAGATTAAGTAAGACGGAAGAATACAATCATGGGGTGCACACTGATTTTAAACCATTTAGTATCCCCTTTTTCTGTTCAAATGCATGCCTCTTGGTCTGTGTAGTTTCCTCATGCACACAATCAAGTGTTCTGGAATTTCCATTCTTTGTAATGTTATTTATAGTTATCATGATCCATACTGTCAAAAGCTTTTGAATAGTCAATAAAGCACAGGTAAACATCTTTCTGGTATTCTCTGCTTTCAGCCAATATCCACTGATGTCAGCAATGACATCATCATTGTCTCCTTCCACATCATTTTCTGAATCCCGCTTACCTCTGACAATTCCCTGTCGATGTACCGTTGGAGTCATCTGTCAGTTTGTCATAGTGTAATGGCTCGTGTGTTTCTGTGATGTTGGAAGCTATGCCTCTGGTATTTTAAATACCAGCAGGATCATCTTCTGTGGTCATGTTTCAGCTGAGCTTCCAGACTAAGACAAATTAGGAAGACGGAGAGATGGACTACTTCTGAATGTTCAGCCACTGAAAACTTTATGAATAGCAGCAGAACACTGTCAGTTAAAGCTCCTGAAGATGAAAACATTGTGAATGGCACCAGAATATTGTCAGCTATAATGCCAGAAAATGAACCCCTCAGGTTGAAAGGCACTCAACTGGGGAAGACTTGCCTCCTCAAAGTAGAGTTGACAATGATGATGACCTCTATTAGTAATCAGAACATGGGATATACAGAGTATGAATTTAGGAAAATTGGAAGTTGTCAAAAATGAAATGGAATGTGTAAACACTGATATCAATCATTACAAAGTGAGGGCAAATTTACATCACATTAGAGGGCAGTACAAATCACAAACTGAACCCTTTACCAGTAAGTCTATTGTAACTCATAGGCACACTACAGGACAGAGTAGAATTGCTCCTTAAGGTTTCTAAGATTGTAAATCTTTATTGGAGCCATTGGTGGGTTTGAACCACCAATATTGTGATTAGCAGCCCAATACGTAGTCCACAGAATCCTTGAGTGGTACTGTAGGTGCTGGAATGTGAACCATTGGGTCAGTTGTTAAAATCCACCAGCTGCTCCTTGGAAACCCTATACAGGGTCGTTATGAGTAAGAACTGACTCCCCTGCACTTAACAACAACAACTTAGCCCACAGTGCCACCTGGACTCCTTAAAATCAGTACAAGTTTTCTGTAAATTGGACATTTATAACCTGAGGACTGCCTGTATAGAAATTCTACTAAGAAACTCTGCCAGGAATCTGAGAACATAGTCCTGGAAAACATGGACTATGCTGTCAACACTGCCAGGCATACAAATACACTTACCATCAGAGCTCCCTTGAGGTTGCTCCCAACCTTGTTCTAGTCAAGAGAGGGGACTGCACCCAGACTTGTTTCTGGGTTGTTAATGGCAACATATCCAATACATTATGCCCAACACTGACTTTTTTATTTCTACTGCCTATTGTGCTGTCTCCTAGACAGGGTCAAGCATATGCTTTGTGAGTTAACAGCACATTATCACAAAGCTTGATGTACTCTGGAAGAGCATCATGCTCTCAGAAGCTCCTTACACCACTGAGATGAAAGGAAGCACAAGCCAGTCTCTGACCCAGATCCACTTCTCTCCAATCTCCTTTCTGCCTTTGGAGTATGGTGGTGGTGGTTATGTGCCGTGGAGTCGGTTCTGACTCAGAGCGACCCTGTACAGGGTTTCCGAGGCTGTACATCTTTACAGGAGCAGAAAGCTTCCTCTTTCTCCCGTGGAACAGCTGGTAGTTTTGAACTGCTCACCTTGCGGTTCGCAACACGATTCGTAACCACTACGTTACCAGAGCTCCTTTGGAGTATGTTGTTGTTGCAAAGTGCCGTCGAGTCGGTTCCGACCCATAGCGACCCTGTACAGGGTTTCCGAGGCTGTAAATCTTTACGGGAGCAGAAAGCCTCCTCTTTCTCCCGTGGAACAGCTGGTAGTTTTGAACTGCTCACCTTGCGGTTCGCAACCCGATTCGTAACCACTACGTTACCAGAGCTCCTTTGGAGTATAGCTCTGGTTTATTTGAGGAGTGGGCTTGTAAAAGAAGCACACCAGAAAGTCTCTCAATGTCCCTAGAAATAGTATGGAAGCCAGGAGGAATGTTCTCAACCTAAGTTTTGTCTCTTGAACACTCCCAGCCTTTACAGTAAAAGTCAACAAGTGCTGTGTAACACCCAGTATCCCGATTTTCTCTCTCTTTTTTAAATTTTCTATAGTTTTCTTACTTTTATATTGTGTCAGAAAGTTTGCTATGTTGTTTTGTTTTAAAATTATACAGAATTTTGTTTTTCCCCCCCGCAGGTTTATTCAAGAATTTATTTTGTCACCCTGACAAAAATGGATGTTTTCTGTACTAATTTATATGACTCCCAAATGAAGTACCTTCTCTCGTGATGAAAGTCTTCAAACATCTTACATAATTCAGTCCTTGACATGTAATTAAGCTCTTGCTGATTCACAAACCACCTGCTCCTTTCTCCACAGCTGTCCAGAGACCTTTGCGCTACTGACCTTCACTTGGCACTCTTCTCAGACTTGAAAAGAATGAGGCTATTTTCATACTTCTTTTCTATGACAGGGAATCAGCTACACATTTATGGTAGGGGGATGGTAGCATGGAAAAAAGACTGTGAAAACAGCACTCTATTTAGATGATCTTTGAGTGACAAAAATCATGTGGTAGAACACAGCCAGTCCCGGTGAGTCAGAACAGGTGTATGCGTTACTTATTTAGCCCCATTTTACTGCAAGAAAAGGCTTGAAGACTTTTCAATGATTTATATGCTGCATGTGCAAGCAGCAAGTGAAGGTGTTTGGTATAATTTGTTGTGAGTAGGGAGAGTTCAATCATTTCACAGGGAGGGAAAATTTACATAACATTAAAGGGTAAATTTGAGTTGTCCCTGGATGTCCCTATCCCTGGGATTTACTGTAATGTAGGAACTTACTGTAATGTAGTGGAATGATGAAAACTAAGATTAAAAAGAGCTTAAGAATGTTGCATCCTCCTCTTTGTTTATTGAGTAATGTTTTCTTTTGGGGCCACCCAACTTCTGATGTGTTAAACATTACAGTCACATGTAAGATTATATAGCAACACCCTTAGTTCCTTGTGCAAATGTGAAATCTACAAACTTATGGCCAGACTTTCTAATAACTTCTGAGCACTTACTGCTTTTTTGTCTTTGGTGTTAATGTCTCATCAGCCCTTATTCTAGATGATCTTTTTTCATTTCCCAACAATTTATTGTGCTAAAGCATTATTTTGCATCATCCACTCTCTATTTAGCATAGTGTTTAAAAACCCTGTTCTATTCAGACATATATGGGCTTACTATGCATCAAAGTCTATTCATCAGAAAATGGTAGTTAGAGGAACACAGCAAATGGTAGTTATAAGACTTGGGTCCTAGTTACATGCTGAAATCAGCATTCTATCACTGAAGCCTACGTGACCTTGGGCAACAAATATTTTCCTTATGAGTGCAATGGAGCTGATTATGGTGTTTGTAACTCACCAGATTTTATGGAAGTCCAGTAAGATACTATGCATAAAATGTTTACCTTGTTTCCTAATACATAATTGGAAATTGTTCCTATTGTGCATCACTTTTCTTTCCATGACATTGTTATAACAGTACATAAATTATTTTCCAGTGCTATATTATATCCTGCTTTTTTGCTGAGCCCTGGTGGCTCTGTAAGATAAACACTGGACTACTAACTGCAAGGTCAGTAGTTCAAACCCACCAACAGCTCTGTGGGAGAAAGATCAGGCTTTCTCCTACTGTAAAGATTTATAGTCTTGGAAACCCTATGCAGGGTCACTATGAGTCTGAATCAACTCAACGGTACTGGCTTCTACTACTTCTTTTCTTGGCTAGCCTTCAGAGTCTCTTGTGTTTGAGCAAGCTTTATGTTTGCCATGGAACCTAGAGCAGGGTTTTAAGAATGATAGTCTCTACTTCAGGAGAGCAAAGCTATGTCTGCCTTGTTCTCTTCATCCGCCCTGATCCCACTGAGGTGCCTGGCACAAACTAGGCACTCAAGAAATATATTTATTGAATCAGAATATAAATGAATTAATGATAAAGAATAGAAATATGTGTGGCTACAACATTATATATAAAACTTTAGAAAATCAAGGAATATATTTTAACTATGGATGTCTTAATACTGCACTCATAGAATGCCAATTTATACTAGTAGTTAACAATTCATTGTAACTGTTAATTTAAATTTAAAGTATGAAATATGTAAATACTAAAACAGAGAAAACATTTAATTTTAATCAATATTCAGACACTTATTTGTATTCTGCTTTGCAATATTGTTTGCTGAGAAGATTCTAAGTTGTAATTTTGACTCTCATCTGTATAGTAGCAAACATCGATGTTATCTTGCGATGGACAAATCATCATAAACAGAGCTTTTTAAATATTATGACATTTTAAAAATTGACTTCCACTTATCCTTCAAAGCTTGCTTTTTTGTCTTACAGAAGTCAGTTTTCCAGAGCTGATACTTAACATTTCTTATTATGAACTAAAGTTACTATTCACATTAATAAAAGCCTTTAATCATGAGATCTATTTGACATTTAAATACTCTAAGTTAGACATGAGTTGGTAATAGTTACATAGGCAATTGTTCTATGGAGAATAATCTTGTATAAGTAAGAAAATAGCCATAAAATGACATAATAGGTCAAAGATGCATCTCATTTCCTCTATGCGTGGGCACTACCAAAGGAAGTCTTATAAATAATTGATACAATGGAAAATAGCATTTTTTAATTTACTTCATAAAAACAGCACATAATTGAGCATGACAATTAGAGTAAATACTGGAAACTCCAAGTTTAGTTTTTCTGTTTTAACTGTGAAGAACTAGAGGAATCCAGGTATATCCTATAAGGTTTTAAAATGTGAAAATATGGCAGATTTGTTTATTTAGCTTATATTACATGTCAGACAGTACAGCATAACAGTTTCCCTACTGTTTTTTGTCCTCAGGCTCTGCCCAAGTCTCGCATGGTTGTCATACAATTGACTTTAAGACACTTGAGGATGGGGAACTAACTTTATTGTACTTTGTTCCCCACGCAATATCTAGCAACTAATTTATGCAAGTTGAGACAGCAAAAAAATATGGCTGCAAATGTCCTTTAAGTTACATTAGCATGGAAGTAGAATAAGATAACATGCATAAAATGTTTACCTTGTCTTAGGTGACAATTGTATAATTTATTGGAATAGAAAGACCTCAAAAATGTGTCTGAATTTTCAGTGATTTGGTATAAACTAGGTGGTGATGGGCCAGAAAATTATTCTCCAGTCCTACAGAATCATCGTGTGGTCCACGATTAAGTTGGAAGAAATTTAAGTGCAGTACTCCACTTAATGCAGTTTGCTGTCAATTCATTCTGAAATCATTATCATAACCTGCAGGTTTGAAGTGCTTTCTCTCTAGTGGGTGGCAGGTCTGTTTCTAAATAGATTTTTCTATGGAACAGATTTCTAGCAGGGTTTGTATTTCTTAACCAATATTTACAGTAAACATCTCATAGCAGTTGTATTTGGGTGTCAATAGTCAAGGTTGTGTAAGTGTGTGTGTGTGTGTGTGAGAGAGAGAGAGAGAGACTATCTCAGGTGATACACTCACTCTTGCTTTTCATTAGAAAATGAAGTACATGAGGCTATGGGCAGATTTTTATATGTTATTTCATCTTTACTTCTTAGAAAACATAATATAAACCCATTGAATAATGGCCAGAAGGAACTTTGTCACTGAGGTAATCATCTCTAAATAATACAATCCTCCTGATGTAACACTGTAGGATAAGCACTGGACTACTAACAGCAAAGTCAGAGGTTGAAACCCACCAGCCACTCCTCAGAAATCCTACACAGGGTTACTATGAGTCCAACAGACTCCATGGCACTTAACAACAACAACAGCATTGATTAAGTGCCCACTTATTTAAAAAACATTGTTTTAAGTGTTTTACAACCATTAACTCATTTAATTCTTAGAATAGCCTTGAGAAATGCCCTGTTGTTATTCCCATTTTACAGACTTGGAAAAGAAGGCACAGAGTTGATGTAATTTGATCAGTTACATTGTTAGGAAGGTTTGAACCACACGGTTGTAGGTTCTAGCTTACCAGCTGTTCCTCGGAAACTCTATACAGGGTTGCTATGAGTTGGAACTGACTTAACAGCACTTCACAACAACAACATTGTTAGAAAGAGGTTGAGCCTGAGAGAAACCTCCTGTATCTTGGCTTTCAGATCACAGTAGCTTCTCTGTGACCACTAAATGTTAACTTTATCATCTTTTCCCCTGTCTTTTAAAACTCAGTTATTTAGAATAAAGGTGTCGATTACTACTTTACAAGGTCCTCTCTTTAGTATTTTAAGATACCTTTTTCTCATTTGAAGCCCTAGATACCTACACTTTTTGTTCTTCTTTGCAAGACTGTGATCTGTTTTTTTTTTGTTTTTTTTTTAGCTTCAAACTATAAAGAAATGGCTGCCATAATCATTCTATGGTTCCTATGGTCCTTGGGTTTTCCCTACTGAGCTCATGCCCGTTAGTCTTTCTGCATCTTCTATCAGTGGTTTTAGGTTTGCTCCCCTGGGTGTCTTTCCTAGCATTCATGCCTACTAAATCAAACATGCTTTTGACAGATCATTTGTATAATTTATTGGGATACAGGGGCCTCAAAAATGTGTTTGAATCTCCAGTGACTTGGTATAAACTAGATGGTGATGGGCCAGAAAATTATTCTCCCAGCCCATAGAAACATCATGTGGCTCACACTAGGATTAAGTTGGAAGAAGCTTAAATGCAGTATTTGACTCAATATAGGATAGTTTACTGTCAATTCATTCTGAAATAATTATAATAACCTGCAGGTTTGCAGTGTTCTCTCTCTAGTGGGTGGCAGATCTGTTTCTAAATGGGTTTTCTATGGAGCAGATTCTTAGGAGGATTTGTAGTTCTTAATTATTCTTTATAGTAAACATCATTTTGTAACAGTTTTATTTAGGTGTCAGTAGCAACAGTTGTATGTGTGTGTGAGATAGAGAGACAAAGGGTGGAAAATAAATCTATGTGGTTTTATTTTTATTGTACCACCTGAGATTCACTTAATTTAAAAGGACAGGTGATACAGAGCAATATATAATCAAGACATTAAATAATTATTTGGTTAATTTCAGGGGAAAAAAAAAAAAAAAACCCTGGCTATCTGATTCATTAACACAATTTCTTAAAACATGCTACTTTTTTTTGTTTTAATTATCTATTTAATTGTAATTCCTAAAGCTACAACTCAATGTCTTGAACAAAAGGTGTGACTTTGGGAAATCTGGAAGAGAGTAGATTGACAGTGATTGGTAACTAAACCAAATAAAACCCACTGCCCTCAAGTGGGTTCATGGCCACCCTACAAAGGGCTTTTGAGAGTGTACGTTTTATGGATACAGCCAACCTTATCTTTCTGAAGTAGCCGATAGGATTGAACTGCTGACCTTGCAGTTAACAGTCTAATACCTTACCCAAACAATACCATCATGGTCAGCAACTGTTGCTGTAAACTGCTGGTGAGTCTATTCTGACTCATAGAGATACTGTATTGGGTTCCTGAGGAGCGGCTGGTGGGTTTGAACCACCAATCTTACAGTTAGCTGTTCGGTGCTTATCCTACAGCACATTATCAGGATTCCATCAGAAGGGTCTGGTGATAAAGTTAACAATAAGTTAAAACAAAAAAAAAAAACGGCAACTCACCATAATCTTTAGGTCTTAAAAAGCTTGATCTGAATTACTCTTTCTGATTTTTTTCCCCGACAGTTGAAAGGCAGAGACACCATAATATTTGGTCTCTGTGGTATCTAATGGCACCAAAATCACAAGCATAAACAGTTGTATTATGGTTCCTCTAAAGCTTTCTCAGACAATCATAAAATCTAGGTCAATTGTAATTTTAAAAAAATCATCTGTGTAGTTATTTTCTCAGATGCCAAGATCCCATAGGTGTTCCATAGAATGAAAGTTCTTCCGTCTGTGTGCTGAAATTTTCTTAGGATATCATGGGCCTGTTTAACTGCATACCATTTGTTTTTCAAGAAGACTTGTTTATTATTTTCCATCTGAGTTTTCTTCAGAATGTAGCAGTGAAATTCTGAAAAAGAGCTGGGTCTATAATATTTATCCCCAGTCTAGGTATCCTTCGAAATCCCAGCCACATAAATGCAGATGTCTATGTGACACATCCACTTGGAAGACTCTCAGGGATCCTAGTGCTCACACATCAAAACAGGTCTCTGGATCCTTTGTCCCATCCTTGAAATCAGTTCCTCCACCGGACCTCCCAATCGAGAATGAGGCATTGATGTGCCTGACCAGAAACCTTATTTAATACTTAGTTATTTGAGAGAACTGGCAGTATATACAGACAGTGCAGTGTATGTATGCCAAGTATAACCCGACAGTGCAGTGTATGTATGTCAAGTATAACGCACTGTCGAGTCAATCACAACTCATAGTGACACTCTGTAAGGTTTCTGTCAATCTTTATAGGAGCAGAAAGTCTTCATTTTCTGAGAAGCAACTGTGGGTTTGAACTACCAACCATATGGTTAGTAGTCTAGTACTTATCGTATACCTCCACTATGGCTCTTTATATCAAGTATGCTATTATTGTTATTAAGTGCTGTCAAGTTGGTTTTGACTCATAGTATCCATGTATGGGGTTTCCTAGGAAAGGCTGGTGGGTTTGAACAGCTGACCTTGTGGTTAGTAGTCCAGTGCTTATTCTACAACACCACTCTAGCACCTTCTATCAAGTATTGATGTTGTTGTTGTCAAGTGCTGTCCAGTCAGTTCTGACCCATATCAGCTCTGTATAGGGTTTCCAAGGAGCACTGGTGAGTTTGAACCGTCAACCTTTTGGTTCAAACTCACTTTGCAGTTCAGCACATTAACCTGCAGTGCCACACCAGGACTCATAGAGTTCAGCAAGTTTCTACTTAAGAATTCACGTATGTAGTCACTTTTAAGTCTGATCACTTTTAAGATCTAGAAGATTCCCTTATAACCCTGAGTAATTGATTCCTCCCTTTTCCATACACAAATGTTCTCCAAGACCTGGCAATTCTTCCTCAAAATTTATATCCATCCTTTTTACTCTTCCTCATCTCCACTGCTTTCACCATGATCATCTCACTCGGCCACCCTAATGACATGTTTCCCCATTTCTACTTTTGCCTATTCATTATTGCTACAGAGTTATTTAAAACAACAACAACAACAACAACTATAAGCCTAAACTTTGCATTTAATCCTCTTTGTTGGTTTCCCTTTACATTTAGAATAAGATGTAAATTCATTATGCAAGTATAGTGAACACCCTTAAAACTGGTCCTTACAACCCTCCAACCTCTACCTCATTATGGTCCAGACATCCTTTATTGTTATTACTATTATTAATAATTTCTGTGACATGCCATTAGACTCTTTGACTATGTTGTTCTTTTTGTATGAATGTCTTTCTTGTCTTCGCTTTCCTTCCCACCTCTACTTCACACTCACACCCATGCCTAAACATCTACTTCAATGGATTAGTTATTTATCATTCTTTCTTTCTTAACTTAAATATTACCTGGCCATAACACTTTTTCCTATTCCCAATCTGAGGGATAGCTCCCTGATTTTTCTCAAAAAATCGTGATCTCTTCCTTTACATCATTGATCATATTTTGCATTTAATATAAGAATATTTGTAAGTTGCTACTAATTGCATTGGGATTCTAACTGCAAAGTTGGCAGTTAAACTCACCAGCCTCTCCAAGGGAGAAAGATAAGGCTGTCCCTGTAAAGATTTACAGTTCCTTGGCAACCCTGTATAAAGTCACTATAAATCTGAATTAACTCAATGGCAGTGGATGTTTTGGACTAGTTGCTTATTGCTTCACTTTCCTGAAAATTGCAGCTCCCCGAAGAAAAGACCAAGGATGTTATTCCATTCACAGGTTCCTAATGCTCAGCACTATGAGGAGAAATGGGAGGGAACAGAGGGTAATATGAATAGCCTCTCTGATGAGAGGTTAAACCTGAGAAGGGATTCCCTCTTCTCTCAACTGAATGCATTTCAGAAATGGACACTGGAAGTTGTCTGTTTCCTGAGCTGAGCATGTCCTTCCAGGATATTCTTGGTAGAAGAACGCAACTGACACAGTCAGCTTCTCTTCCAGTTGACTCATGCATCCATCTATTTCCTATCCCCATCAAAATAAAGACTGTTACCATAGAGTCCATTTCCAACTCATGGGAAATCCATAGGATTTTCTTTTTCATTTTGTCTTAACTTTTTATTGTGAATTGGGTGAAGCTTTACAGGGCAGATCAATTTCCCATTCAACAATCCATACACCTTCTGTTTCATCAAATTGATTCCAGTCCCCATGACATAACACCATTTATCCCACTTCCTCCCTGTATTTTCTATCTCATCCCTCCTTCCTCCTTCTTTCCTGACCCTTCTGAATTATCCTTGCATAGAAGCTGCCCTTTTGATCTCAGATGGTTGATTATTCTAAAGTTCATATTGTTATTATTAAGTGCCTTTGAGTTGGCTCCAACTCATAACGACCTTGTATAGGGTTTCTGAAGAGCGCCTGGTGAATTTGAGCTGCCGACATTGCATTTCAAACCGAACTTGCGACCCAGTGCATTATTCTGCAGCACCACATACCTCGGGTTTTGTTTTTTTTTTTTTTTTTGGCTTAAAATTAAGCCATAGGTGTGAATTTACTTCCAGTTGTGAAGGATGGCTATGGGCCATTTTCTCAGAGATTCCACCAGTGTCTATCTGACCAGTAAGCCTGGTCTTTTTTATGATTTTGAGTTTTGTTCCACATTTGTTTCAACACAAGCCTTCTAATGCGATATCACAGCACTTGAAAGTGGTAGCTGAGTCATGGGAACTGATGTTTGTATGGTCCATTAGCCCATTAGACTCTTTCCGCGTCTTAGATTTTTAACACTCTTCTTTCGTCTGAACCTTTAGAGGCAGAGTCCTGCAAAGTTGCACTTTGGATAGTCACTCATGAGTTTTTACATCCCAGTCACTGCTCATCACAAGGGGAGTGTTTAAACTTTTTTTCATTAAGAGTAATGTTGACCATTGGCTTTGTATGTTGTTAAGTGCCATTAAGTTGGTTCCGACACATAGTGTCCCTGAATAGGGTTTCTGATGAGCAGCTGGTAAGCTTGAACTGCCAACCTTGCAGTTCAAACTGACTTTGAAGTCCAGAGCATAAACCCGCAGTGTCACACCAGGACTCGTGCCATACCAGGACTCCTTGGCTTTGTATATATGTACTTATTTATGCTGAGAAGTTTCCCCTCTACTCCTATACTATTGGGTGTTTTTAATCAGATATGAGTATTGGATCTTAACAAATGCCTTTTCTGCCTCGATCAATGTGATCATGTGACTATTTTCCTTATTTTATTGATGTGGTGGATTGCACTGATTTCTTTTCTAATGTTGAACCATTTTTGCATGTTGTTATTAAGTGCCATAGAGTTGGTTCCAACCCACAGCGACCCTGTATAGGGTTTCCAGCAAGCAGCTGGTGAGCTTGAACCACCAACCTTGTGGTACAAGCTGACTTTGCAGTCCAGTGCATTAGCCCACAACACATGCCAGGACTCCTTGCATTGTTGTTGTTAGGTGCCATCGAGTTGGTACCGACTCATAGCGACCCTATGCACAACAGAGCAAAACACTGCCTGGTCCTGGGCCAATCTCACAATTGTTGCCACACTTGAGTCCATTGATGCTACCACTTTGCCAATCCATCTCACTAGGGCTCTTCCTCTTTTTCTCTGACCCTCCACCTTACCAACATGATATCCTTCTCCAGCAACTGGTCCCTCCGGACAATATGTCTAAAGTATGAGAGACGAAGTTTGGCCGTCTTGGCCTCCAAGGAGCACTCTGGCTGCACTTCTTCCAACACAGATCTGTCGGTTCTTTTGGCAGTCCATGGTGCCTTCAATATTCTCCTCCAAGACCATAACTCAAAAGCATCAATTATTCTACAGTCTTCCTTATTCACTGTTCAGCTTTCACATGCATACGAGGTTAATGAAAATACCATGGCTTGGGTCAGGTGTACCTTAGTCCTCAAGCTGACATCTTTATTCATCAACACTTTAAAAAGGGTCTTGTGCATCAGATTGGACTAATGCAATATGTCATTTGATTTCTTGACTACTGCTTCCGTGAGTGTTGAAGGTTGATCCAAGAAGAATGAAATCCTTGACATCTTCAATCTTTTCTCCATTGATTAGAATGTTTATTTGTCCAGTGGTGAGGATTTTTGTTTTCTTGACATTGAAATGCAATCCATACCGAAGGCTGTGTTCTTTGATCTTCATCAGTAAATGTTTTAAGTCCTCTTCACTTTCAGCAAGCAAGGGTGTATCATCTGCATGTCGCAGGTTGTTAATGAGTCTTCCTCCAATCCGTATGCCACGTTTTTCTTCATAGAACCCAGCATCTCGGATTATTTGTTCAGCATACATGTTGAATAAGTATGGTGAAAGAATACAACCCTGTCTTTCTTAATTTTAAACCATTCAGTTCTGTTCAAACAACTGCCTCTTGATCCATGTACAGATTCCTCATGAGCACAATTAAGTGTTCCGGAATACTCATTCTTCACAATGTTGTCCATAGCTTGTCATGATCCACACAATCGAAAGCCATTGTGTAGTCCATAAAGTAAACCACAGGTAAACTTCTTTCTGGTATTCTCTGCTTTCCGCCAAGATCTATCAGACATCAGCAATGATATCCCTTGTTTCACATTCTCTTCTGAATCGCCTTGAACCTCTGGAAGTTCTCTGTCAATGTATGATTGCAGCTGTTTCTGTATTACCTTTAGTAAAACTTTACTCTCATGCGATATCAAAGATATTGTCTGATGATTTCCGCATTCTGTTGGGTCACCTCTCTTTGGAATGGGCATAAATATGAATCTCTTCCAATCAGTTGGCCAGATAGTTGTCTTCCAAATTTCTTGGCATAGATGAGTGAATACCTCCTGTGCCACCTCACTTTCTTGAAAGATTTCAACTTTTATTCCATCAATTTCTGGTGCCTTTTTCTTTGCCAATTCCTTAAATGCACCTTGGACTTCTTCCTTGCATAGCTGGTTTAAATCACACTTGGTCATTATTGCTTTTTTTAGATTTTTGTCATAGTCTATTGGTTGGGATTTTATAGATAATTTTTGCATCTATGTTCATAAGGAGCTCTGGTAGAGTAGTGGTTATGAATCGGGATGCGAACCTTAAGGCCAGCAGTTCGAAACTACCAGCTGCTCCGCAGGAGAAAGATGAGGCATTCTGCTCCTGTAAAGATTTACAGCCTCAGAAACCCTGTACAGGGTTACTATGAGTTGGAACCAACTCAATGGCACACAACAACAACAACAACAATGTTCATAAGGGAAATTAGTTTATAATTTTATTTTTTAATGATGTGTCTACCTGATTTTAGTATCAGGTTTATGCTTGCTTCATAAAATGAATTTGAGAATATTCTGAGTTTCTCTATGTTCTTGCACAGTTTTAACAGAATTAGTATAATCTTTTCTGTATATTTTATAGAATTCTCCAGTGAAGCCATATGAGCCCAGACTCCTTTTTTTATTGGAAAATTTTTAATGACCAGATCAATTTTTCCCTTTGTTATGAGTCTTTTCAAATTTTCTACTTAACTCTGTATTAGTTTAGGTAAATAATGTGTTTCTAGAAATTTGTCCATTGCTTCTCAGCTTTAAACTATTTAGGAGTGTAGTTCTTCATAGTATCGTATTATCTTTTTCTTTCAGTTAATTCTGTTGTGCTGTTGTCTATTTAATTTCTTATTTGTGTTATTTGCATATTTTCCTGTTTTTCTTTGTTAGACTTGCCAGTGGTTTTCAAATTTTATTAACCCTTTCAAAGAACCAATTTCTAGTCTTGTTGATTTCTTTCTATTTTTTTCTTTTTCAGTAATTTCTGCTTATATATATATATATATATATATATAATTTTATTTATTTATTTATTTTCTTTCCTAGTGATTGTAGGCTTATTTTGCTACTCTTTTTCTTATCATTGGAGATGTTGGGCTAAGGTGTTGAAATTGGATCTTCTTTTTTAATGTGTGCATTTATTCCTATGTCCTCAAAATTTGTTATGTTTTTCATTCTCATTTGATTCAAGAATATTTTCTTAATTTCATTTTTTATTTCATCCATTACTCAGGATATATTTTTGTTGTTGCTGTGTACATCAAGTTGGTTCCAATATAGTGGCCTTGGATAGAGTTCTTGAGAGCATCTGGGGGATCTGAACTGCTGATATTTGGGTTATCAGTCTAGTGCTTATCCTACTGTACCACAATAATTTCTAAGCAGGACCACATTCAGTTTTCCTGTATTTAATTTTTTCCCTTGATATTCCTATTATTGAATTCTAACTTTATAGCCTTTGATCTGAGAAGATTCCTTGTGGTATACCAATGTATTTAAATTTGAATGTATTGAGCCTTCTGTTTATTTCTTCTGTGTCTTTGTTAAGTTTCTTTCTAGTTGTTTCGTCCTTCATAAAAAGTGATATATTAACATCTCCTGTTATTATTGCTATTATTG
The DNA here is from genome assembly GCF_000296735.1 of Chrysochloris asiatica. NCBI lineage: Eukaryota > Metazoa > Chordata > Mammalia > Afrosoricida > Chrysochloridae > Chrysochloris > Chrysochloris asiatica. Next base: position 9,643,119 of record NW_006408530.1, read on the forward strand.
TGGAGTTGTCTATTTATCGCTTCAATTCTATTAGAGTCTGATTTATGATTTTGAGATTCTTTCATTGGGAGCATAGATATTTCAATTAACCCTTTGGTCATGATATAATATTGTTTTTTGTCTATTATTAGTGCTTTTAATTTGTAATGTATTTCATAAAAATTAATATTACCAGTCTTTTTCTGTTTGGATAGCTATTAGCTTGATATATATTTTTCCAACCTTTGATTTTTAGTTTATTTTTTTCTTTGTGTGTATGGTGTCTCCTTTAGACAGCATAGTGATAGGTATTGTTTTCTTATCCATTCTGCTGCTCTGTCTTTTGACTTGTTTATTTAATCTGTTTTTATTAATTGTAACCATCTATAGGTATGAATTTGTTGGTATCATTTTGATGGGTGTTTTTTGTTGTTATTTCAATAAATTTTCTGTACTAAGTTCATTTTTATTTGTGGGTTTTGTTATTTTTTTCTATTTTCTTCATTGCTGTTGTTTTAGTGTATACTAAATCTTTATGATTTCCCTCTTTTTAATTTTGATGAGGTTTATCAATTTTCTTTGCTACTACCATGCAGTTTATTAATTTATTTCCCAGTATACTCTATCTTGAAATCTACTTGACTTCCTTTCCATTTGGAAGTTCTATAACTACTCTATTTATTCCCTCTTTTGACTTTATAGTTGTCTTCATTTACAAATTGATGTATCTGGTTCCCTATTTTCAGTGTTTGCTTACTCCCCTATCTGGATTGGCTTTGGGGTAGTGTTTGCATATATGTTATTCTCAGATTGTTGTCTGTCATTGTTGGTTCTCAGTACAAAGAACTTCCTTCAAAGTTTCTTCTAATGTTGCCCTGATTTTGACAAATTCCATTTATTTCTATTTATCACAAATGTCCAAATTTCACCATCATATTTGAAAGACCATTTTTCTGGTTATAAAATTCCTGCTTGGCTTTTTTTTGTTTTTCCAGGATTTTAGATATGTTAACCTATTGCCTTCTTTTCTAGATGGTTTCTGCTGAGAAATCAGAGCTTAGTCTTATGGTTTCTCCTTTTTGTTTTCCCCAAGTTTCTCTCAAGATTCTTTCCTTATCTTTGGTTTGGGAAAGTTTGATTATGTTATATATTGGTGATTTTACTTGGGATTTGTCCTCTCTGGGATTTATTCATCTTCTTAAATATCTATCTTCTCATCTTTCATGACACTAGGAAATTTTTTTATTTGAAAGAAATTTTCTCTAATGCATTTTTGCTTTTTTGGGGAGGTCTCTTCTGTTCTGGAAGTCTAATAGCCCAGAAATTAGTCCTCTTGGTGTCCTACAAAATTCTTAGACTTTCTTCATATTTTTACATTCTTTTTGTCTGATTGTTCCTCCAACAGATTAGTATTGAGAGATTTTTCTTCAAGTTCATTAATTCAGACTTTCATTGAATCAATCCACTTCTTTAACCTTTCAATGTTCTAGCTGTTTCTCAAATTTTAATATTAATCTTCTAGACTTCTATTTTATACTTTCGAATGGTTTCTAAATTTTTCTTTATCTTGTCAGCTTTTTTGTATAATGCTTTAATCTATCCTAAGTTTTTTTCTGTGTTTTTCTTGATTTCTTCTACAGCTTTCTCAACATTTTTCTCAACCCATTGAAGGCACTTAATTCTTTTGAATTCCTTCAAAGATAGTTCCAATGCCATTCCTTCCTCAGAAGAGAAAGAAAAAAGAGAACTAAAAATAGCAGTAAATATAACTAGTGGTGAGGAAAAAAGAGAAAGAGATAAAGAAATAAAAAAAACTAAGAAAAAAAGTAATAGTAAGAATGAAGGGAAACAGAGAAAAAAAGAAAAGAGAACAAAAGGGGGGAAAATAAAGCACACACACACAAAAAAAAATAAAAAACAAGGAAAGTAAAAGAAAAGAAAAGAACAAACAAAGAAAGGAGAAAACCAGTATGAGGATAGGACTCAGAGATGAAAACTGCGCAAGGCAGGCCACACAATATGGGTCAGCATCCTCTGCCAGCCAAGGAGCTCACAGCATGGGAGGGACATTTGGTCCCAGACAGAATTCCTGTAGACATAGGTGGTGTCTGGGGTCAAAGCACCTGATCCTGGAGTAGTTCATGCTGGCTCAGAGTGAGGCTGAGGTCAAGGTGCTAGTTCTCAGAAGGCAGCTATGTGTATGGTGGCTGGCTATGGAAGGAATTCTTGCTCACCCAGGGATGTCTGGGGGCCAGACACTGTGCATTCTGCTTGTCTGATGAGGTGGAATTCATTTGCCTCCAGACTTGGGGGTAGTACACCTGGCACCCAATCCAGAGGGCACAGCTCCAACTTCAGACAGAGCAGGGGCTTTGTAATGGGGACTGTCAGCAATTACTGGGAGAATGAGTGTGGACGCTGGCCATGCTATGCTTCTAATCACTAAGACAAGAGAGAATTACACCTTTCTAGTTACCAGCCATTGGTGTGTGCCTCTGCTGCCAGGCCAGTGTCCTGATAGAATGCTGCTTGTCTAAGTTCAAGTTTACTATGCTGTTTCAGGCTAGCTGACAATTCACCAGCACTAGTCTATTCCTTTCTCACTGCTCTTGCTCAGCTGACTCTCCCAATCAGTATTCAGTTCACATCTTCATCCTTTCCTTTAAAGCTCTTTCAGTATTTTCATTTACATCTGTCTCATGTGGTTTCTCATCTTTCTGTATAGGGTCTGGATAGTGTTTGCGTAATCTGCCATCTTGTCAGGAGTCACCAATTCCATAAGATTTTCAACATCTGTTATGCAGAGTTACGGAGGTGTGCTTTAGTTGACACAACTGCTTAAACACTGGGATGTTAACTCAAAGGTTGGCAGTTCAAACCCACTCAGAGGCACCTATAGAGAAAAACCTGATGATCAGTTTCTGAAAAGTCACAGCTTTTGAAAACATATGAAAACAGTTTTACTGTGAAGCACACAATGTCACCATGATTTAGAATAAAGGGCAACTGGGTATTTTTGTGGTTTAATCTTAAGGGTGGATTGCCAAAGCCATCTCTGTAATCAGCAGCTGAATGTAAGCCATTTGAAACATCCAGGGACCTCCTTCGATGCCCCCATCCCTCCCTACCCCACCACCATCACCACAAGCACGCACACACACACACGCACACACTGCCTATATAATTATATTGGATCTGACACAAACTGAGGGAACAATTTTACAGATGTTTCATTGGTTCATTCCTATAGTTTCTGTAGAATTTACAAATTATCTGAATCCTGGAACACAGTGGCAGGCTGAGATCAGGGAGTGGGATAGGATGGAGAGGTTGAAGACAGATTGATTGTAGGAAATCTTTGGGAGGGAAAAATATGATGGTTGGATTCTAATACAGAAATTTGGAATTTTGGATAATTGAAAGAGAATATTGGGTCACTCTTTGATACCTAGGCACATAAGACAAAGAAGTCCTGGTTAAAGTGCTCCACTGCTAACTGAAAGGTCAGCAGTACAAACTCACCGCCCTGCTTCTTTCTGTAAAGATACACAGCCCTGGAAACCCTATGGGCCAAGTCTATCATGTCCTATAGTGTCACTATGAGTCAGAATTGATTCAACAGTAGTTGGGTGGCCATATAAGGCAGAACAGCAACAGCCTGGAGCTTGGTTATGATGTGGAAAGAGATATCCAGCAAAGATGTCAGAACAACAGATCATAGCAAGAGCTGACAAATCATTGCAGGATGGGTTTGCCCAATGTGTTAGCATTCCTTAGTTGTTGCAGAAATACAATGGGGTGAAAGTTGACTTTCCATGGTTTTACAGGATGAGGTATAGTCCAAGTTGAGAGATATTAAAAGGATTGCTAAGACCTGAAGACTAGAGAAATGGGGTGCTTTTAAACACTGGTGTCGCACTGGACTGATAATGTGGCACAAAACTACCAGCTGCTATTCAGAAACCCTAAACGGGGTCGCTATGAATCAGAACTAACTCGAAGTCACTTAATAACAACAACAACCTTAAAGTAGACATCAACTCAAAACAAAGCAAACAAAAAACACATTGTGTTTTGTCCTAAAAACTTTTTGTTTAAAAAAAAGTAAGAACACTGGCTGGATTAAGTAGACCAACAATCAGATATACTGAATTTGCTGGTCTTTTTTTTTTTTTTTTTTTTCAATACACCAAAATTGAGAGGTTGAATAGATTTGCAGAGTGCTTTTTTAGGGAAAGGTCATTTTGGTCCCTGGCACTTTGTCAAGGAGTATGAGGGTGAAAGGGTTATTAGAGATTTAGGAACCAGATAGTTACATAAAAGGACAAGATGCTTAGAATCTGAAGAAATGACAGCAGACTAAAGAAAAAGAGGTGATATATTGCCAAAGGAAAGTTCTGCTGACTTGGTAATTTTGTTTCTGCTCTATTCAATTATCGTTAAGTCAGCAATGTAATTGGATGCAGTTGTTAAAATACTCAAATAATCAGCTCTACTATATTTGAGTCGTTTAGAGGGGTGAGAGAGAAAGAAAGTTTCTAATTATGTGACCTTACTTCCCATAACACTGATCAAGGCTGGTCAACATGTTTGACTTGAGTCCTGAATAACAAGCATGGGTTGTTTTGCTGAGTTTGTTGGATAAATAGCCCAAATTATCTGTTTATTTCATGGAATTATATGCTTTTATCTAAGAGACAATTCTTGAACTTTTTATTTCCAAATATGTGTCACTGTTGGCTGGAATGTGAGCTTGGTGAACACCAGATCTAACTCTGCACTCATGAGTTAGAACAGTGGTCAATATTCATCAGGGTTTACCTTATGCTATTGGTTCTGATATGAACTGAGGGGACATTTTTGCAGATGTCCCATTGGTTCATTTCTCTAATATCTATAGAATTTGTAGAAGATCTGCATCCTGGATATCAGGCAAAATGTAAGATCCTCATAGCGGCCCTATAGGACAGGTCGGCTGTGCATCCTTACAGAAGCAGATTGTTACATCTTTCTACCTGTGCTAAGAACTCTACTTGCAGATTTCACATCACCCTCACATCAACTCTTTGAGGTAGGCACTATACCAACCCCAATTCCACAAGTCAGGAAAGGGATGCTAAGAGAGGTTAGTTTCCTGGCTTACCCAAGTTCATGCTACTAGTGAGGGGTTAGAGCAAGAATTGGGCAGGTCTGTTTGAGTTCAGAACCTATAATCTAACTGTCATACTATAGCACTGCTACCAGTAAGTAGCCATACCCATTATTACTAGTAGTTGCCATGGACGTATAATAAAAGGATGGAAATGACAAGAGGGCCTTTAGTGTTGAAAGTATTAATCAAGTGTATTGGTGATTCTTTGCAGTTATGCATTTGTTGTTGTTATATGCCATTAAAGCAAACTTATACACAACAGAACAAACACTGCCCAGTCCTGTGCCAACTTCACAATGATTGCTACGCTTGAACCCACTGCTGCTGCCACTGTGCCATTCCAGTCACACATGGTTAGCCTAATTTCTGTACCTGACTATAGTGGGGCCATGATGTGGTAGCCTAAGCCTAGAATCATCACCCTTAACACTAGGCCTGACTCCAACTGAGAATCCTTGGACAAATTATTCATGGTCCCTAGGCTCAAGTCTCTTCCACATTTTTAATATGAAGGAATTAGATGATTAAAAAAATCATTAGAGTGGTTCTAACTCTAACATTCCAAGAGTCTACAAGTCATATGAGAATAAAAATTTTGTCCTTCTCTATAGTACATGGATTTAATTCACAACATGTTCTGTGGCAAACTCTGATGCAGCCTGCTCAGTGTAGGTCTTGCAAATGGACTTAGGCCAAAGAAAAAGAAAAATGTACCAGCTGGCCACTTGGCAGCAGAGAAAAACTTGCAAAACAGTGGAGAAGAAAACACTTTCTACCATTGCTCCAGTGTATTTTTCTGTGATGTCTTTTCTTTGACAGATTGTCTCAAGGAATAAGCCCCCAGAATTCTTAGATGGATTCTGGATTAGATCAGTCACACTCCCTTAGTGATCTGGTCCACTGGTGCCAGCAATTCCCACAGGTTAGGAAGTTTGTAAAGAATTGTCAAGTGTGATTTGTATGCATCTTCATGTATTTACTTTTTAAAAAGTCTGAAATATGGGGACTGATTCTCTCATAGAAAGGGATATCATATAACATATAGGATACCAGACAAAGTTGGAACTTCAGATGAACAAGAAATATATATTTTAAAATATAAATATAGTCCCCAATTTACTTGAGACATGCTTATATTAAACAACTATGCCTTATTTATCTGAAATTAAAATGTAACTAGGTATCCTGTATTTGTATTTGCTAATATGCCAAGTATACTCACAGAAGGAAATATTTTATTTAGTTATTTGGATAGGAATTCGGCGAAAAGTATTAGGAACTAGATCAACTGACAATTTGGAGTTAAATTTTTTACTTTACCCACTTCAGTACTTGCGGGTTAAACATCTGTCATGCTATTAGTGTGTTTTTAAATGAGTGTATTTGCATTTAAATCTTTCAGGTTATAAGTTTCTCCTTTTTTATATATAAAAAACAAACAAACATGAAATTCATTCATAAAATCAAAGAGATCCTAACAGTTGATATGATCACTTCTAGAGGATGTAGCATATTTTGGCCCACATCTGTGACTGTGTTCTTTGAACTAATTGGGAAATAGAGTATGCTGGCAGGCTTTAATCAAGAAATATGTTTCCCCTTAAGGGTGATTTGTCTAATTGGCTGTAGAAATGCTTTTTCTCTGCTTCAGAAAGCATTCTCTTTTGCTAATAGTACAGCTTCCACTCCCTACCCCCACCCCAAAAGGCTAATAATTCTACTCAATGCTCACTGAACTCTGTTTTAAATTCTGTGATGAAGCTGAGCAAGGTTTCAGACCTGAACTTAACTTGAAACAAATCATTCTACCTTTCTGGGTTACAGTTAACCTCTCTAGAAAAGATGTTTGAAGAGATTATCTCGAAGGTTTCATAGTCTATCATTTACTGAGAGGGTCTGGAGGTGAGAAGAGTGCAAACAGGTACAATCCTAAGTTTCAGTTACTGTTTCTTCCCAAACTTTCTCCTTCCCTGGTCCTTGGTTATGGTAAGACTAGGTTGCCCAAAGAAGTTTTATAAATGTTTTGCCTTCTATGGTAGGTGCTTTCTGGATTCCAAAGAGCTTAATATTTTGCTATGAAAACATAAAATGTAGCTGTAACATTACAGAGTCAAAAAGTTATTTTTTCTACAGGGTCTTTAGTGTCCAGGATGTAAATGCATCTTAATGACAGTAAAATTTTCAGGTTGATACTTGGCAAAGGAAGGATGAAATCCATGAGATCATACAAATGAAACAGAGAAACTAATTCAAATACCTGTATTAAAAATGGAGACTTAGACAATTGGCTAGGTCAGAAAGCCAAATGAGTCATACTGACTCATATTTTTGAAACATTGCAACGACATTGCATATGGAAGGACTGTGTGTGTGATCTGTTCTCATACTTGGTTCATTTCTTGTATCATAACCTTCACTGCCCTTAATGCCTTAGACAAGATGGTGATGTCATCAGCAGGATGCTGTGGGACAGGTGAAAATAACACTGACATCCTTTCTCTACTTAACAGTTCAGTCACAAAGAAAGGAGAGGGTGTAAGTCCCATTGCTTACTTTCAAAGGGTGAAATCAAAGTTATTTCACATTTTCCTTACGTCTGTTTTGGTGAAGAAAATAGTTTTGTTGTCAAAATCAGAGGAACATATTTAATATCATTGCAAAATGAATGGAAATACACAATTAGCTGGTTGCTGTCAAGCTGATTCCAACTTATGGCCAATGTATGTGTGTCAGAATAAAACTGTGCTGCATAGTGTTTTCGATGGCTGATTATTCTAAGGCTAATCACCAGACCTTTCTTTTAAAGCACCTTTTGGCTAGTGGCTGGGTGAGTAAACTGTTTGTACCACCCAGGGACTCTTGAAGGAATATGTTGTTAGCTGCTGTCAGCTTGGCATGGTGACTTCATGCGTTCTAGAGTAGAACTGCTCCATAGAGTTTTCTTGGCTATAATATTACAGAAGAATGTTACTAGGCCTTTCTTTCCCAACGCAGCTGTGGGGTTTGAACCACCAACATTTCAATTTGCAGCCAATTACACACTGCTTACATTACACAGGCTCCTCCTGAAGATACATAAATCCACCACTGCTTTGAGTCCATCCTGATTCTTGGTAACCTGTATTGGGTTTCCAAAACTATAAATATTTAAGAGACCAGGACCTCATCTTTCTCCAGAGGAGCAGCTGGTGGGTTGAACCACCAATGTTGTAATTAGCAGCCCACTGCTTAACATACTGAACCACCAAGAAGCCTACAAAGAAAGTGTCTACATATTTTATTTTTAGAAGCATGATTTGTAATTCACATTTTCTTTTAAGACTGGAGTTCCTCCCCACCCCCACCCCAAAAAAAAACCCAAAAAACTACACTACTAAATATCTCACTATTTTTTTCAGAAATGTAAAATGATGCTTAAAATGTAAACCCTTAGACAATAACAGTTTTGTTTTTTCCCCACTCAGGTGAAGTCTCAAATATTCCTTTATTAGAAAGTGCATATTTGATCCAGACCTCTGGCTAAGAAGAGAGAGAATCAGTGGGGGAGAGAGAATTTTGTGAGGTCCGGGACAGGATGAGCACAGAGGGTTACTGCTGGGAGGGGAGCTAACTCTGAAAGGCTAGAAGTCATCCTGTCTGGACTCTGCTAGATCTTTGAAGTTCCTTCTGATTGAGGTTTACCTAATTTGTCCACTTCCCCTCTCTTCTCTAACCTTCACTGAAAATAAAACACAAGTGATTTGAAAGACATCAAACTTGCCACATCAAGAGGCAAAAAATGATCAATGATTGGGGCCATTCCAATCCTCCTTTATCAATACTAGGTGGGTGGCTTGTTGTTTTATTAATTGTCTTATTTTTAGTTTTTAGTATCCCTTTGCTATTTTCATTTTAAAAAACAAGCTGAAAACAAAAATGGAAATGGCTGATTTCCAAATATGTGCTCCCATGAACTTTTTCTGTTTCATTAGTATGCTAAAGCTTTATCTAATGTGGTTTTTAAAATTGCAGTAAGAAATAACTTTCTGGTATCTGATTTTGGGTTCATGCTGAATTTTTGTCTTTGAAAGATGATTTGCTTTTATATCACCCATATTTTAAAACTTAGTAAATCTAACTAAAAAGAAAAGAAAGGAGATAGCATTATGTTTTGGCCTTCTTAATCTTCTCTGGTATTTGCTGT